>NW_027361717.1:5600000-6200000 GCF_039654945.1 Dendrobates tinctorius | reverse complement strand
ATCCGTCTTTTTGATCGCGTGTTATTCCACTTTTTGTTCGGCGGTATGATGATAAAACATTGTTTTTTGCTTTGCTTTTTTTATGCTGTTCACTAAAGGGGCTAACTAAAGTAGTTGGACAGTTTTATAGGTCAGGTCGTTACAGACGTGGCGATACCAAATATGTGTACTTTTATTGTTTAGATTTTTTTTCAATTAAAATATTTATTTAGTGATAATAATAATAATAATAATAATAATAATAATAAATCAATATTTATTCTATTTTAATATTCTTACAATTATTTAAAAAAAAAATTCTACTTCATTCTAACCTTTACACTTAGTCCCACTATGGGACAATCATTTTTTGTAGGCTGATCGCTTCGATAGCAGGCAGATGAAGCAGCATCTGCATGCAAGGAGGGCTGTCAGCGCTGCACTTACTGCACTGACCTGAGAGACTTCCCGACATGCACCGCGCATGACAGGAAGTTTCTTAGCTCTGGAAATCTGGATGCCGTCATGACAACATCGGATTACCATGGCAGTGATCGGGACCCTGCGTTATGCCACAGGGTCTCCAATCCAAAGGCAGAAGGTCTCTGCCTGCTCCCGGAATGCTGCGATCGCAGCATTTCAGGGGTTAAAGTGCCGTGAGAGATCTGTGCTCCTGGCACTTAGTGCCGGGTGTCAGTTGTGAGAATCAGCTGACACCCGGCTGCGATTGACCGCACACCACCCGTGTGCGCGGCCGATCACTGAAATGTACTATACCGTCCATGGTCATATGGGCCCATGGCACATGGATGGGATAGTATGTCTCATGGCAGAAAGGGGTTAAGCAAGAGCACTATGAATGTCACGTGCCTCATCCTCAACACAAGTTCCCTGTGAACTTCCAGTTGTCTCATTTCCCTGGCTATTCACCCTTCAGGCCTGCCTTTCTTTGCCAATCTGTAAAATCAATATCACAACCAAATATTTCTACAGAAGCAATAAAACATAGAACGCGAAGGCAAAGAGAAACCACAGAGCGCTCTCTGTCTGCCCCTTCCTTGCTTCCTGTAAAACCTCAGCCCGCAATCAAGTTCTCGGCATCTTTGTATTTTCAGGGAAACCTCAGGTTTTCTGCAAGATGTGCCACTGAAGGAGAATGTGAAAACTAAGGAGCAACTGTTAAGTGTACAGCAATCCAGTATTAGAAGGGTTTTTTTCCTTAAAGGAGCACTTAACCTAAAAATAAATATTGAAAAAAAGAAATATAATTGTCCTCACTTTTTGTTAATCAGCAGCATTCACTGCATGGTTCTCAAACAGTCAGTCATGTAGAAATTCAAGATAACACAGGGGTTAATCTTCAGATTCAGAGGAGGGCTTCTGCTATAAAAGTGGAACACAGTCAACATAAAAGGGAGAGGTTTTTGCTGCAGCCAGTTCTCATACAGGTATCAGGGTCAGGTATCAGGGTCAGGTATCAGAATCAAGTATCAGAGTCAGGTACCAGGTATCAGAATCAGGTATCAGACAGAGTATTTCTGATGTTTGATTTTGATATATGATCATGTCCTAAAATGGACACTGAACACAGGTCTCTTCATCAGGCATGGACTAAGCCAGAAGTCTCAGGAATAATGCAATAGATAAGACAAGTGATGTGAAGCAGAACTATCACTATGGGAGAGGGAGAAGCAGTTGTTGCCGTAAATATTGGAACAGTTCATAGATAAGAAGTGAACATTTTATGGTCTTGTGACTGAGGTCTGGTCCAGGGTTGTGATGCCCCCAAATGGTCTGAGGAGTACATTCCTTGGTTGATATAGAAAGGTATCATGTACTGTAATACATTTTTGCTAAGGGGCAAATATAGTATCACATCCACAGCTTCAGATTTTAGTTTTCAAAGCCAAATCAATGCCAGTCAGATAATCAATGAAATTGTATGACTTTGTTCTGCCTTCAGGCACGCTGACACATTGTGCACTCCAGCATACAGCATAAACCACAGCTCTGTCTTCCAAAATAAGCAGACTGTTCTCTGTAGTCTAACTTGTTTATTGGTGAAGAGTATAGAACATGCGGTAAAACTGTAAAGAATACAAATGACATGCATAAGTATTGGGCAGATGATCACAGCTAACACAAATACAGAAGCATTCAGTGTGATGCAACCTACATAGAAAAAAACACAGGTGTCTAATTACATCTCTGATAAACTCTCTGCAGACACTGCATTGTATGGCTATGTGCACACGCCGCGGATTCACCTGCGGGTTTTTCCACGCGGATCCGCAGGTAAAGTGACCTGCGGTTTTCCTGTGGATTAGCCTGCGGTTTTGCCCTGCGGTTTCACACCTCTACTATGTTAAAGGTGTGAAACCGCTGCGGAATCCGCACAAACAATTGACATGCTGCGGTTTCTAAACCGCAGCAAAACCGCGCGGAAAAAACCGCAGCGTGAGCACAGCGGATTTGAATTGCCATAGGCTAACATGGTACTTTACCATGTCTGCGGAACTGCTGCGTTTCCGCAGGGCCAAAAACGCTGCGGAAATGCAGCAGAATCCGCAACGTGTGCACATAGCCTAAGAAAAATTAAGCTTACCTGATATGCTTTACCCGGATAATGAACTCGAGTTGGAGAGTTAACATGGAGGACAGGTAAACACATGCATCCTATGATATACACAGAAGCAAAATGGCCCTTCTTTGTCCCAGAATACATTGCTTCCTACCCACAAATCATTGCTTCAATCTCATGTGCATTGCCTCTGTTAAAGTCACAGACTGAAAAATGTTATCTAAGACACTGCTATAAATTCAGCCACCACTAGATGGTGCTATAACTAACCCAGCACATAATACAAACATTCTTTGTCCTATTCAGAGGGCAGAACAGACTTCATTCAGACATCATTTCCAGTTTCATCCGTGATTTTGTTCAGAGTTTCGTCAGATTTTCTTGGATGAAAAATAAATAAACAACAAGTTTCTCTATCTTCTTCTATCAGTCCATGAAAAAAGAACAGCACTCCGATATCTGAGTTTGATTTTTTCATGGACCCATAGACTCGCAATACCAATTTTAATCCATCACTTGGATCAATATCAGACATGTAACCGCAATTGTGTGCGGACCACTCTGTCCATGAAAAATCAAGGACAAGTCAATGGCCCCATTCATTGTCACAGGTACAAGTGCTATTTGTGAAAAACACGGATACCACTGATATGCAGAAAACAGACGTGCGAATGAGGCCTTATATGTGAGGACAGGCTTTACTGACTTGACCCGAGGCTAGTGTCACAAGACCTTTTTTCTCTCAACTGTAAAAAATCCGCCCAATTATGCTAACCACAATCTAACTCTGATCAGAGTTTGATGAGCGTATGATCAGAGTTTGATCCAATTTGCTTGGAGCTGAAAGAACAAAAAAGTTTCTTGACTTACTCTATATTGTCAGTCCATGAAAATCGGTCCGATTGTTTCCACGAAGCCATAGAGTTGAATGGGCGAGTGCCATCTGATTATCGGCGGCAACTCGTGAATACTGCAATTTTTTTCCTTGGACCAATTCAGACCAAGGAAAAAAATCAGACCCGTGCACAGCCCCATAGAATAACATGGGGTGGAGTACTATCCGTCAAAACGACAGGTAGCTCTCGTCTGATTTCTGCGGTCATATACACAAGTCCTTATAGTCAACGTGTCTACAAGCAAGGATGAAGTGTAAGACATAGATTAAAGGGGCAACAGAAAGATGAGCCTCTGTTTAGACATAAATCTAGTGATTATAACCATATATTTTAAGTATTAGGTTTTTTAAAAAATCTACAGAAACAGAAGATTGATAGTAAAAAAAAATTCCACACGGCCCATCTAGTGTTCAATGTATTTATCATGTTCTCATAAGAAAATCACCCATAAAATATACAAATCACAATTTTTCCACAAATTTCTCAGACATCGCTGTAATATTTGCTCTTCTATTGCCTCACCACTTGTTTCTTTCCCCAGAGCCTGAATCTTGATTAATTTTCACCCTCTGTACATAAGTTGCTATCTGATCTAATAAGATGAATCCCAGGGAGGAGATCATTGTAGCCTTAGTATTTTTTTTCTTTACAATGCCCCCAAGCAGCTTAACTATATTTACTGAAAAAAGCAGGCAACATTATCCATTGTTTACCCGGTAAACGCACGGAACGGAGGAAAAGATCGATGGTAAATGGCAAGGAGTGTGTACTTAAGAGAACGTCAAGGGGACAAATTCATAGCACAGCGGAGAGAAATGGAAATAAGGCACGAGACAAATCGCAAGAAGTAGCGACCTTGAAATCTCATTGTTGACCTTGAGGTGATTTTGTGCCATCTTCGAATTAGAGCGTTTTATAAAGTTTGTAAAGAAATAAGAAACATATCAGACCCTCTGTCAATATCGGCTAATGAGACAGAGCTTAGACAAGCTTTGAGCGCAAGAGAAAACATATCACTCACCTGACACGTCGCCAATGATATTTTTTATTTCAGCATGAGAAAAAAAAAGTGTGATTACCTTAGAGCAGGCGAAAAAAAAAAACCACGTAATAAGACACAGAACAGCGGTCACACTATTCTACTTTAATCTGAAATGAAATACAGATTTCTGTATGTGTGCTGATACCCAGCGCTGCTCCTCAGATGGGCGCCTGCAACTGATAGCCTTCTGTTTAACTATTTTATTGCTGCACCTCCACCGCTATATGAAGCATGCACATCCTCAATGCACATGGAAGGCAGGGTTCATTCTTCAAAAATACAAACTTTGCCATCTTATTGCCTGCATATGAATTGCAAATAATCCAGGTTGCTGGTGTTATGGGGAATATTTTAGATTTTGCTTTGATTGTCATTTAGGCAATTTGTATATCTATTGTATATACAGTATATCATTTTTGGAGTTTTGTGTGAAGGGATCAATGTTTTGCTTTTTGCTTCATTCTCTTTTGTGTTTTTTCATTTAAGACAAATTAAATGAAGATAATAATACCAAAGAATGTGTGTCTGCAATCGTTTTCAGGAAGAAACTGAGTATTGTCTGACAGAATTGCAGGGGTGTCAATACTTTTGGCCACAACTGTAAGAAGCTGAATAAAGCCAATTTCAAGGAATTCAGCAGATAATAATTTACAACTTTGTTTTTCCCAACTTAGGCTAGCTTCACACTAGCGTTTTGGGCCACAGCGTACGGCCACCGCTAAGCCCAGCCCCCTCCGGTCATCTCTGCCTAGTATCACACACGGCTGCATGCGATCTGCATACCCTATCTTTAGCATAGGGTGCACAGACCGTGCGCTGACCGTGGGCTAGTAGAATTTTGCATGCGCTGCGCCCTTTTGACGGTGCGCCGATGTGCGCCGAACGCACCATGTTGCATTTTGGTGCGCTCGGAGCACCGTCAACAGGGCGCAGCGCACGCAAAATTCTACTAGCGCACGGTCAATGCACGGTCTGCGCACCCTATGCTAAAGATAGGGTGTGGAGATCGCATGCAGCCGTGTGCGATACTAGGTGGAGATGACCGGAGGGGGCGGGCAGGGGGCGGGGCTTAGCGGGGGCCGAGCGCTGCGGCCCAAAAAGCTAGTGTGAAACTAGCCTTACATATCTTTTTCCTTAGGTAATGTGCTTAGCCATTCCACTTTCTTCTGTGGATGTAATAAAATACTTGTTGCTTGGGATCTTAAGGGTATGTGCACACGTTGCGGATTCGTGTGCGGATCCGCTGCAAATTCGCAAGTGATGTACAGTACAATGTTAGGCTATGGAAAATAAAAATCGCTTTGCACATGCTGTGGAAAATTCCGCGTGGAAACGCTGTGGTTTATTTTCCGCAGCATGTCAATTCTTTGTGTGGATTCCGCAGTGTTTTTACACCTATTCCATTATCGGAATCCACAGGTGTAAAAACGCAGGCCACATCCGCACAAAATCCGCTAGAAATCCACAGTAAATCCGCAGGTAAAACGCGGGCATTATGACCTGTGGATTCTGCAGATTCCACGTGGAAAAATCCGCACACGAATCCGCAACATGTGCGCATACCCCAAGGCAGACAAGAATTGTACACTGTCAGACACTGGCTGTGTGCGCTTTTGCCTAGTTTTTAATTTCATCAGCAATGGCAGATCATGAGATCATTTGTACCTCAGTCCACATTAGCTCTTCCAGGAAAAAATGGCTTAAAAAAAGAGAAAACACAGTAGTTTGACAATAAATGGCTTCACCCAACCACTAACCGTGAGTGGAGAAAAAGTGTTGGCATTATCATTCATATTCTCTGAAAAAGGGCCAAGAAAGCAAAAATTCTGCCGGGGTATGTAAACTTTTAAGCACAACTGTTTATGGAGTTTTTTTTTTTAACTACTGAGTTTGAGTTTTTATGTAAGAACAATAATGTTGCTGTCAAGAGGAGGATTTCCTGTGCCTAAAACATTGCATAAAACAGTATGACTATTAATGCTACAGGCAAAGAGTGATGAGACTATCGCTCTCAGGCTGGAGTCACACACAACGACAAAAAAAATCGTTCCATTTTTGAAGGACCAAAATCGCACAAATGTTTCATGAACAGTGATCCGTATGTCATCCGACTTTAAAGCGAAGATGCGATTTACGCGCATCTAAGCATCCGTTTGACTTCCTCGTAACATCCGTTTGCTGAGATTTTCTTGCAGGCTTGCAAAATGGACATATAATGGAGCCCAATGACAGGTTAGAACCAAAACGAGACTCATATATACCCCGGCTACAAAAATCTGCCCCCAGACACCCCAGAAAAGGCGCATCTATAAGATGCGCCTTTTCTGGCACTTATCCTCTCTATTCCCATTGCCCTGTAGCGGTGGCTAATGGGTTAATATGAATGCATTAATGTCACCTTGCAATTGGAAGGTGACATTAAGCCAAGTAATAATGGAGAGGTGTCAATAAGACACCGATCCATTATTAACCCTAGACTAATAAAGGGTTAAAAAAAAACACATAAATTAATTAAAAATTATTTTAATGAAATAATGACACCTAGTTTTTGACAAGATTTATTCCTCTGCTAATCCAAATAAAAGCCATCAACCTGTAACAAAAATAAAACAAAAAAGTAACCATATCCTTACCTCTCTGCTGCTCAGTCAGGTCCCCCGCTGCAATCCATCAGAAAGGGTTAAGTGGTTTACACAGGGACCGGTGCTAATGCGACCAGCCCCATGTAAACCACTGCCAGAATGAATTATTTAATCTCTGCGCAGCCTCCCTGGCTGCCCTGAGATGAACTAATTAGCGTGGGCAAGTTTCTGCATTTCTTCCCACGCTCATTAGTTCACTTCAGGTCAGCCAGGGGACTCCGTGCAGCCTCAGTGACGTAGGAGTCCCCGGCTGACCTGAGGTGAACTGATGAGCGTGGGAAAAAAGTCAGAAACTTTCCCACGCTAGTTAGTTCAGCTTGAAAAAGGTTCACACCCACTGAACCGAAACGTTGCTGCATGGGCACATAGCCATATGGGCTATTAAAACAACACTCTTTTGAAAACTACTACGGTGTGCTGCTTTCCTTTTTGATGGACTATATATATATATATATATATATATATATATATTACCATTTTGTTTTTAATTACAAGAAGGAAAGTGGGTTTAAGCAATTGCCTAGCATGTTGAAAATAAAAATTGTGGGTGCCCTCCAAGCAGTAGAAGGCAAGAAGAAGATAGCAAAGCGTTTTCAAGTTGCCCTTTCCTCAGTTCGAAAAGTAATTAAGAAATGGCAGTTACCAGTATCAGTGGAGGTCAAGATACGGTCTAGAAGACCAAGCAAACTTTCAGTGACACCTGCTCTTATGATTGCTGTAGAGGCAAATCAGAATCCCTGCTTGACTGCAAAAGACCTTCAGAAAAATTTAGTAGACTCTGGAGTTTTGGTACATTGTTATAGTGTTCAGAGACACCTACACAAATATGACCTTCATGGAAGAGTCATCATAAGAAAACCTCTCCTGCGTCCTCACCATAAAATTCAAGGTCAGGAGAAAACAAAAGAACATCTAAACAAGCCTGATGCATTTTGGACACAAGTCCTGTGGACCGATGAGGTTAAAATAGAAATCTTTGGCAATAATGAACAAAGGTACAATGGGGGAAATAAGCATTTGATACCTTGCTAATTTTGTAACTTTGCCCTCTGACAAAAACATGATCAGTCTATAATTTTAATTGTAGGTTAATTTCAACATTGATAGAATATCAAAAATAAAATCCAGAAAATCACATTGTATAAATTATATAAATGTTCTTGCATTTTGAAGTGAGAATTAAGTATTTGATCCCTCTGGCAAACAAGACATAATACTTGGTGGCGAAACCCTTGTTGGCAAGCACAGCAGTCAGATTTTTTTGTAGTTGATGATGAGGTTTGTGCACATGTTAGGAGGAATTTTGGTCCACTCCTCTTTGTAGATCATCTCTAAATCATTAAGATTTTGAGGCTATCGCTTGGCAACTCGGAGCTTCAACTCACTCTACAAGTTTTTTATGGGATTAAGGTCTGGAGACTGGCTAGGCCACTCCATTACCTTAATGTGCTTCTTTTTGAGCCACTCCTTTGTTGCCTTGGCTGTATGTTTTGGGTCATTGATCAAGCCACGACCCATTTTTAACCCCTTAACCCCCAAGGGTGGTTTGCACATTCATGACCAATTTTTACAATTCTGACCACTGTCCCTTTATGAGGTAATAACTCTGAAACGCTTCCATGGATCCCGGTGATTCTGACAATGTTTTCTCGTGACATATTGTACTTCATGACAGTGGTAAAATTTCATTCATATAACTTGTGTTTATTTGTGAAAAAAATGGAAATTTGGTGAAAATTCTGAAAATTTTGCAATTTTCCAACTTTGAATTTTTATGCCCTTAAATCACAGATATATAGCACACAGAAAACTTAATAAGTAACATTTCCCACATGTTTACTTTACATCAGCACAATTTTGGAACCAAAATTTTTTTTGTTAGGAAGTTATAAGGGTTAAAAGTTGACCAGCGATTTCTCATTTTTGCAACACCATTTTATATTAACGGACCACATCACATTTGAAGCCACTTTGAGGGGTCTATATGGTAGAAATAACCCAAAAGTGACACCATTCTAAAAACTGCACCCCTTAAGGTGCTCAAAACCACATTCAAGAAGTTTATTAACCGCTTCACAGGAATTCTTTGAGTATTTAAAAAAAAATGAACATTTAACTTTTTTTCACAAAAAAAATAATTCAGGTTCAATTTTTTTTATTTTACCAAGGATAAAAGGAGAAATTGGACTGGAAAAGTTATTGTGCAATTTGTCCTGAGTACGCTGATACCTGATATGTGGGGGGGGAACCACTGTTTTGGCGCATGACAGAGCTCAGAAGGGAAGAAGTGCCGTTTAACTTTTTCAATGCAAAATTGGCTGGAATTGGGATCGGATGCCATGTCACGTTTGGAGAGCCCCTGATGTACCTAAACAGTGAAAACCCCCCACAAGTGACCCCATTTTGGAAACTAGACCCCCCAAGGAACATATCTAAATATGTGGTGAGAACTTTGAACACACAAGGGCTTCACAGAAGTTTATAAGGTACAGCGGTACAATTAAAAAATCATATTTTTTCCACAATAATGATCTTTTCACCCTCAATTCTTACTTTTCCAAGGGTAACAGGACCCTAAAAGTTATTGTGCAATTTGTCCCGAGTACGCTGATACTCCATATGTGGGTGTAAACGATTATTTGGGCGCATGGCAGAGCTCGGAAGGGAAGCAGTGCCATTTGACGTTTTTGGCTGGAATTGAGATCGGACACCATGTCGCGTTTGGAAAGCCCCTGATGTACCAAAACAGTGGAATCCCCCCACAAGTGGCCCCATTTTGGAAACTAGACCCCCTAAAGAACTTATCTAGATGTGTGGTGAGCACTTTGAACCCTCCAGTGCTTCACAGAAGTTTATAACGCCCGGGCGTGAAAATAAAAAAATCGTATTTTTTCCACAAACAAGATTATTTAGTCCCCAATTTTTTTTATTTTCCCAAGGGTACCAGGAGAAAATGGACCACAAAAGTTGTTGTCCAATTTGTCCTGAGTATGCTGATACCCCATATGTGGGAGAAAACTACTGTATGGGCACACGTCGGGGCTCGGAAGGGAAGTAATGACGTTTTGGAATGCAGACTTTGATGGAATGGTCTGCGGGTGTCATGTTGCCTTTGGAGAGCCCCTGATGTACCTAAACAGTGGAATCCCCCCACAAATGACACTATTTTGGAAACTAGACCCCCTAAGGAACTTATCTAGATGTGTGGTGAGCACTTTGAACCCCCAAGGGCTTCACAGAAGTTTATAATGCCCGGGCGTGAAAATAAAAAAATTGTATTTTTTCCACAAACATGATCATTTAGTCCCCAATTTTTTTTATTTTCCCAAGGGTAACAGGAGAAATTGGACCACAAAAGTTGTTGTCCAATTTGTCCTGAGTACGCTAATACCTCATATGTGGGAGAAAACTACTGTATGGGCACACGTTGGGGCTCGGAAGGGAAGTAGTGATGTTTTGGAATGCTGACTTTGATGGAATGGTCTGCGGGTGTCATGTGCATTTGGAGAGACTCTGATGTGCCTAAACTATTGAAACTCCCCACAAGTGACCCCATTTTGGAAACTAGACCCCCCACGGAACTTATCTAGATGTGTGGTGAGCACTTTGAACCCCCAAGTGCTTCACAGAAGTTTATAACGCCCAGGCGTGAAAATAAAAAAAATCATATTTTTTTTCCACAAAAATGATATTTTTGCCCCCAATTTTTTATTTTCCTAAGGGCAACAGGAGAAATAGGACTCCAAAAGTTGTTTTGCAATTTGTCCTGAGTAAGCTGATACCACATATATGGGGGTAAAACACTGTTTGGGCACATGGCAGAGCTTGGAAGGGAGGGAGCACCATTTGACTTTTTCAACGCAGAATTGGCTGGAATTGAGATCAGACGCCATGTTGCGTTTGGAGAGCACCTGATGTGCCCAAACAGTGGAAACCCCCAATTCTAACTCCAACCCTAACCCCAACACACCCCTAACCCTAATCTCAGCCCTAACCCTAACCCTAATGGGAAAATGGAAATAAAAACATTTTTTTAATTGTATTTTTCCATAACTAAGGGGGTGGTAATGGGGGGTTTGATTTACTATTTATGGTGGTTTTTATATTTGGCAGCTGTCACATGCTAAAAGACGCTTTTTATTGTAAAAATAGTTTTTGCATCACCACATATTGAGAGCTATAATTTTTGTATATTTTGACCCACTGAGTCATGTGAGGTCTTATTTTTTGCGGGACGAGTTGACGCTTTTATTGGTATCATGTTCGGGCACGTGACATTTTTTGATCACTTTTTATTCCGATTTTTGGGACGCAGAATGAACAAAAACCAGCGTTTCATGAATTTCTTTTGGGGGGTGCGTTTACACCGTTCCGCGTGTGGTAAAATTGATAAAGCGGTTTTATTCTTCGGGTCAGTATGGTTACAGTGATACCTCATTTATGTCATTTTTTTATGTTTTGATGCTTTTATGCAATAAAAACAATTTTATATAAAAAATAATTATTTTTGCATCGCTTTATTCTGCGAGCTATAACTTTTTTATTTTTTCACTGATTATGCTGTGTGGTGGCTCATTTTTTGCGGGACGAGATGATGTTTTCAGTGGTACCATGGATATTTATATGCGTCTTTTTGATCGCACGTTAGTGCACTTTTTGTTCGGCAGTATGATAATAAAACATTATTTTTTGCTTCGTTTTTTTTTATTTGTTAAGGGGTTCGCTAAAGGGGTTAACTAGTGGGACAGTTTTTTATAGGACAGGTCATTACGGACGCGGCGATACCAAATATGTATACTATTATTGGTTGTTTTTTTTTATTTCCAAAAAATGAATTTATTAGGGAATATTTTTTTTTTTTATTTATTTAGCGATTTTTTAAAAATTATTTTTACACTTTTTTTTTTTTAAACTTTATTAGGTTGTCCCAGGGGGGACATCACTGTCCTGTGACAGATCGCTGATCTGTCACATCACAGTTCACTGTGACAGATCAGTGATCTGTCACAGGCATTGAAGCAGACTTCCTCTTGCCTGCGCTTTGCAGGCACTGAGGAAGCAAGCTCCCTGCAGGCCCCCGAAGGTCCCGGTCGCCATCTTGGATCCGGAGACCTGCAGGGAAGGAGACCCCCGCAGCAGTGCTGCACATTGCGCTGCTGTGGGGGGCTCAGAGAAGCACGGAGGGAGGCCCCTCCCTGCCGATGCTTCACTTTAACCCCTGGAACACCGCGATCGTGTTTGATTGCGGTGTGCAAGGGGTTAATGTGTTGGGGGTTGTCCGTGACTGCTCCTGACACATTGTGCCGGGTGTCAGCTGTGATAATCAGCTGACACCTGGCCGCGATCAGCGGCGTTCACCACGTGGGCGCTGCTGATCGCTGTGACATACTATCCCGTCCCTGGGAATTAAGTCCCAGGGCACATGGACGGGATAGTACGTCACATGGCAGAAAGGGGTTAATGTCCTGGTGGAGCGAAGGAGGTTATCACTCAGGATTTCACAGTACAAGGCTCCATCCATTCTCCCACTGATGCTTTGAAGTAATCCTGTGCCCTTAGCAGGGAAACACCCCCAAAACATAATATGTCCACCTCCATGCTTGACAGTGGGGATGGTGTTCTTTTGGTCATAGGCAGCATTTCTCTTCCTCCAAACATGCAAGTTGAGTTAAAGACCTCAATTTTTGTCTCATCTGACCACAGCACCTTCTCCCAATCACTCACAGAATCATCCAGGTGTTCAGTGGCAAACTTCAGATGGGCCTGCACATGTGACTTCTTGAGCAGGGGGACCTTGCGGGCACTGCAGGATTTTAAACCTTTACGGTGTAATGTGTTACCAATGGTTTTCTTGGTGACTGTGGTCCCAGCTGCCTTGAGATCTTTAACAAGTTCCCCTCGTGTAGCTTTAGGGTAATCTCTCACCTTCCTCATGTTCAGGGATACCCTACGCAGTGAGATTTTGCACGGTGCCCCTGATCGATGTTGATTGACAGTCATTTTGTATTTCTTCCATTTTCTTACTATTGCACCAACAGTTGTCTTCTTCTCCCCCAGCGTCTTACTTATGGTTTTGTAGCCCTTTCCAGCTTTGTGCAGGTCTATGATTTTGCCTCTGACATCCTTATAAAGCTCTTTGGTCTTGCCCATGTTGTAGAGGTTAGAGCCTGACTGAATGAGTCTGTGGACAAGAGTCTTTTATAAAGGTGACTATGTAAGACAGCTGTCTTTAATGCAGGTAACGAGTTGATTAGGGGCGTCTAACTGGTCTGCAGGAGCCAGATCTCTTAATGGTTGGTAGGGGATTAAATACTTATTTCTCACTGCAAGTTACAAATAAATGTATATAATTTATACAATGTGATTTTCCAGATTTTATTTTTGATATTCTATCAATGTTGAAATTAACCTACCCTTAAAATTATAGACTGTTCATGGCTTTCTCAGTGGGCAAACTTACAAAATCAGCAAGATATCAAATTATTATTTCCCCCACTGTACAGTATGTGTGAAGAAAAAAGGTCACAGAATTTCATGAAAAGAACACCTCGCCAACCATTAAGCATGGGGGTGGATCAATCATGCTTTGAGGTTGTGTTGCAGCCAATGACACGGGGAACATCTCACTTTTTTTGCCTAAATTACAAAGAAAATGTTTAATCTTTATCTTTAGCCCTTTTACTGTATATGCCATGCAATGTTCTTCTAATTATTTAAATAGCAAATAGCCTTTTGAGAGGACAGGAACTCTAGTGCCACTTATTGGGATTTGAAATCTTCAAAGTAAATATCGACCCTTTAAAGGGCCTTTTCTCATCTTGTTTGGCTTCTTATCCTAAGTCATGCGGCAAGGCCCTATAAGGTGTCTGATGACCATCAGAATGTCACCTTAGCTTGAAAGGTTACAACATCTTCATCTATAAAGGATCAAAACTGTAACTGATATCAATCATTACTTTGAAATACTACATAATATATTAAGACGCGAATAGGTAGCAGAACAACCATATTAGAATCATAGCTATGCATAGCCCAATGTAGAAATATTGCAGCAGCGGACTATTACCAATCATTCTATAGCCCCTTAAGATACCAGCAGCCTCTATTGATACTAATGAAGCTCTACTGTCACCAGGTGGACAAAAGTGCAAATGCAACCCATGTTTAAGAAGCATTTTCGTAGCAAAGAATTTGACGTATAGGTTCATTATTGGCAATTTCCTCAATTATGTGGTTTCTAACTTATTCCATAAAGCTACACCAGAAGAAGGTTTTCCTAATCCTAAGCCTGAAAAACCACACGAGTCTTTCACCTCCATCACATTGAAAATGTAACTACAATACATAAACAATGTGCACACACCGCATAGTCCGTATTCTCTCCCAGATATACTATGATCAGAGACAGCCAACGTAGAAAAGAAGCATTTAAAGGGGTTCACTGGGGAGATAAAAAAAAATGATTCTAATGGCCATGATTTCATAAACAATTAAGTTAACATGAATCGTGCTGTTTGTAATCTTCAAGGTGCCTGCTGCTCCTCACTGCTTCCCCTCCCTTCTGGGACTTTACATCACATATCAAGGGGTGTTACGGTTGCTATTGCTGAAGGGAAACATAGAGGCAACCCGGAAGTGGACATTCTGGGTCACGGCTCCAGAGCCCCCGAGGGCCAGCGCCCAGGTGAGGCCACCCCCTATACAGGGAGTGTTAGGGGCAGGCCCCCAGAGGAGAGAACCGCGACAGCTGGAACCAAAGGGACGACTGGGGCTAAGGGAAGGAAAGGAGGCACAGACGTATCTGAACTGATAGGCACAGGGGCACGCAGACACTATGGAGAATGGGCAGAGCACAGGACCGGAGGGCAGAGGGTGGCAATAGCTGGAGGCTGCAATAAAGAGAAAGCAACGATAACACACACTTAGCGGAAGCAAGGCAAACAGGGACAGTAAGAGGACCAGACGATAGACGGAAGGAGCAGGACAGGGAAGGTACTGGGGACCCAAGGAGGGCAAAGAATGGCCTGAGACACAGGAGGAGAGCTACCAGAGTTAGCACAAGCAAAGGCAGAGGAACGAGGGGCCTGAGACACAGAGAACGCAGAAGAGACAGCGTCACCGCGTTCGTTAGACAGGCGTCTTACCTGTCCAGACGCTGAGCATAAGTAGCCGGTGGGCGCCGCCATGTTGGAGGCGGGGCCAGCGCGTCACTCCTCCCAGGAGGCTGCGCGCCAGGAGTGAGGTAGTGCGCAGGCGCCCGACGCCGTGGGACCCGGAGGCCGGGAGCGGGAACGCTCCGGGGGGCAGGAGCGCGCCATGAGGTGCGCACAACGAAACAGGTAGGGACCAGGGCCATGACAGTACCCCCCTCTTTATGCCCCCTCCTCCTAACGCTGGTGAGAAATCGTCTCATAATGCGAGGAGCATCAATATTCTCCTAGGGTTCCCATGATCTCTCCTCGGGACCGAAACTCTTCCAATCAACCAAAGACAGAGTTTTTCCCCTAACCGTCTTCATAGCCAATATATCCCGCACCTCAAAGATGTTATCCGAGTGACAAGGTTGGGAAGTTTGAGAAGACGCTGAGTGAAAGTGGTTAAATACTGCGGGTTTGAGGAGAGATACATGAAAGGTATTGGGAATTTTTAGTGAGGCGGGCAACCTCAACTTGTAGGCCACGTCATTGATGCGACTCAAGACCTCAAAGGGACCAATGTAACGTGGACCTAACTTATAGGAGGGAATCTTTAACCTTATATACCGAGAGGATAACCAAACCCTATCTCCTGGGCGATACGGGGGAGCGTCTAGCCGTTTCTTATTGGCATACCTCTTCATCCTGAGGCTGGTTCTCTCAAGGGCTTCTTTGGTCTCCCTCCAAATCTGAGAGAAGTCCACAGACAAGGAGTCCGCTGCCGGTACACCCGAGGTAGGGGACACAGGAAGGGGAATGCCGGGGAGTTGACCAAAAACCACAAAAAAGGGAGATTTAGAGGAAGCTTCACTTGGATGGTTGTTATACGCGAATTCTGCCCACGGGAGAAGAGGGACCCAGTCATCTTGGTGAGCATTGGAAAAATGCCGAAGGTAGGATGTCAGAGCCTGGTTGACTCGCTCGACTTGACCATTAGACTGGGGGTGGTAGGCTGAGGAAAAATCCAAAGTTATCTTCAACAAACCGCAGAGAGCTTGCCAAAAAAAGGGAGGTAAACTGGACTCCTCGATCCAAGACAATATGCTGAGGAAAACCATGGAGGCGAAAAACATGAAGCAGGAAGATCTTCGCCAACTCGGGAGCGGTAGGCAGACCAGGTAGAGAAATTAAGTGGGCCATTTTGGAAAATCGATCCACGACCACCAATATAACCGTACATCTTGAAGGAGGCAAATCGGTGACGAAGTCCATAGCAATATGAGTCCATAGATTGTCAGGCACAGGTAGCAGATGTAGAAGTCCCGAAGGAAGGTGTCGAGGGACTTTGTCCCGGGCACAAGAAGGACAGGAGGCGATGAAATCATGGATGTCTCTGTGAAGCGAAGGCCACCAATAATGGCGGTAGACAAGCGAGAGAGTCTTTTTAACTCCTGCATGTCCAGAAAACTTCGATGAGTGGCTCCAACGTAGAACCTTCAGTCTAACTCCACTCCGAACAAAGGTTTTACCAGAAGGTGGGGAGACCAGGCTTAGTGGGGCCACGGTAAGGATCTTGGCAGGGTCGATGAGATGTGCTGGACCCTCTTCCTTATCCACTGACAAAAATGACCATGATAGGGCATCAGCCTTGATGTTCTTATCCCCGGGTCGAAAGTGGAGTTCGAAGTCAAAACGTTCGAAAAACAATGACCACCTGGCCTGCCATGGGTTGAGCTTTGGGCAGACTGAATGTAGGCCAAATTTTTGTGATCCGTGAAAATGATGAACGAATGGACGGCACCCTCGAGAAGATGGCGCCACTCTTCGAGAGCCAATTTTATGGCCAAGAGTTCTCTATCTCCAACAGCATAGTTACGTTCAGGAGCGAAGAAGGCCTTAGAAAAGAATCCGCAGGTGAGAGCACAGCCAGAGTGGGAAGGACTGCTCCTGCTCCCACCGAGAATGCGTCAACATCAAGAATGTATGGCTTGCTGGTATCCGGGCGATAGAGTACAGGAGACTTCGCAAACTCTTGTTTTAGGGCTTCAAAGGCAGCCTCACCATCAGAGGGCCAATGATTGGGATCGGCTCCTTTGCAGACGAGAGCCGAAATAGGGTTAGTCGGCGAAGAGAAGTGGGGGATAAATTGCCTATAATAATTGGCAAAAACTGCTGAATTGCCTTTACTCCGAGGGGACGTGGCCAATTGAGAACTGCTGAGACTTTTTCAGGGTCCATCTCTAACCCCGAATTCGAGACGATGTAACCAAGAAAAGGCAAAGAAGTTTGCTCAAAGAGGCACTTCTCCAACTTGGCAAAAAGGTGGTTCTCTCTGAGACGTTGGAGGACTTGGCGAACGTCTCGGCGATGTGTGGCCAGATCGGGGGAGAAGACTAAGATGTCGTCAAGATAGACTACGACACAGGAGTAGAGGAGGTCTCGAAAGACATCATTAACGAGTTCCTGGAATACTGCAGGTGCGTTGCAGAGACCAAATGGCATAACCAAATACTCGTAGTGCCTGTCTCGCGTGTTGAACGCAGTCTTCCACTCGTCTCCAGAGCGTATGCGAACCAGATTATAGGCTCCTCGTAGATCGAGCTTAGTAAACACACGTGCTCCCTTCAGGCGATCAAAGAGCTCAGAGATGAGTGGCAGTGGGTATTTGTTCTTTACCGTGATGCGATTCAGGCCACGATAGTCAATGCACAGGCGCAGCGATCCATCCTTCTTCTTTACAAAAAAGAAGCCTGTTCCTTCCGGGGGACGAAGACTTCCGAATGAAGCCTCTGGCCAGGTTGTCTTGGATGTATTCAGACGTGGCTTGGGTCTCTGCCGAGGAGAGAAGATAAATCCTTCCACGAGGAGGAGTGGTGCCTGGAACGAGCTCAATGGGGCAGTCGTAGGGACGGTGCAGAGGAAGAGTCTCAGCCTCTTTCTTGTCAAAAACATCCAAAAAAAGCACTGTAAGCCGACGGCAATCCGGAGGGAACAGGGGAAGAACGGGGGGTACCTATGTGACGCACCGACAGCAGACACCGAGCCTGACAAGACTCCCCCCAGCGCAAAGACGTTGCCGTTATGCCAATCTAAGGTGGGCTCATGGAGCCGCAGCCAAGGAAGACCGAGTAGGATTGGATGGGAGATACCTGCTAAAACATAAAACGTAATTTTCTCCTTGTGCAGAGCCCCTACTTGCAACTCTACCTCTTGGGTGACAAGAGTAGCTGTCTTTTGCAGGGGTTGACCATCTACGGATGCGAGAACCTGAGGATTTTCCAAGGTTCTCGTGGGAACAGAAAATTTGTTAACTTCCTCAAGCCTAATAAAATTTCCGGCGGCGCCCAAATCCACATAGGCCACTAGAGAAGCTCGCCTCCTACCAACATGCAAGAGGACAGACAAAGTGAGGGGTTGAGAGGTATCACATACGCCCAGGGAGGCCTCTCTTACCTGGCCTAGGCGGAGGAGTTTTCCGGACGATCCGGACAAGTTCGGAGCAAATGGGAACCGCTGCCGCAGTAGAAACAAAGACTTTGGAGGCTTTTCTCCCTACGACGCTGGTCAGAGAGCTTCAGGCAGTCCACCTGCATCGGTTCTGGTGCAGAGGCAAGGGAGAGGATCCTGGGTCGGGGACTAGGTGGTCTGTGAACAGAAGACAATGGACGAGAAAGCCTTCTCTCCCTAGCCCGTTCCTGAAACCGGAGGTCTATCCGGGTGGCTACGGAAATCAAATCCTCCAGAGCTGTAGGGGTGTCACGACCGGCAAGCTCATCTTTAATATGGCTAGAGAGACCTCGCCAAAAGGCGCCCACCAACGCCTCGTTATTCCAACCTAAGTCAGAGGACAAGGTCCTAAACTGTATGGCGTACTGGCCCACGGTTAGAGAACCTTGGCAGAGGTTAAACAGAGCCTCAGTGGTGGAGGCTAAACGACCCGGTTCGTCAAATACCTGATGAAAAGTGTCCAGAAAAATGGATAACTGGGTAACCACAGGGTCATCATGCTCCCAGAGGGGATTGACCCAAGCCAAAGCGTCCCCCTCCAGATGGGAGATGATGAAGGCCACTTTGGCTCGGTCTGTGGGGTATTGCTGAGGCAGCAGTTCAAAATGAAGGCTTCACTGATTTAGAAAACCCCAGCACAATTTGGCGTCACCGTTATACCGGGGTGGTTTGGCCAACCGCGGAAGAGGGTGAGAAACCACAGCAGGAGGAGCAGAGGTGGCCAACTGCAAGGAAAGCAACCGACCGTCCACCGAAGCCATGTAGCTGAGGATATATGACTGAGTGTCACGCTTCTGAGCCAATTCCTGTTGTAAGCCAGCCAACTGGGTGGCATTACCAGGGTCAGAGGATTGGAGAGCGGAAAGGCGTGAGTCCATGGTTTTCATAAAGGACATAATACGCGTCTGGTTCTCCCGAAGGAAAACTAACTCCTTTTGGGCAGCCGTGGACCCAGCGGGGTCCATGGCCTGTCTAAGCTGTTACGGTTGCTATTGCTGAAGGGAAACGTAGAGGCAACCCGGAAGTGGACATTCTGGGTCACAGCTCCAGAGCCCCGGAGGGCGAGCGCCCAGGTGAGGCCACCCCCTATAGAGGGAGTGTTAGGGGCAAGCCCCCAGAGGATAGAACCGCAACAGCCAGAACCAAAGGGATGACTGGGGCTAAGGGATGGAATGGAGGCACAGACGTATCCGAACTGATAGGCACAGGGGAACACAGAGACTGCGAAGAATGGGCAGAGCACAGGACTGCAGCGCAGAGGGTGGCAATGGCTGGAGGCTGCAATAAAGAGAAAGCAACGATAACACACACTAAGCGGAAGCAAGGTAGACAAACAAGGACAGTAAGAGGACCAGACGATAAACGGAAGGAGCAGGACAGGGAATGTACTGGGGACCCAAGGAGGGCAAGGAATGGCTGGAGACACAGGAGGAGAGCTACCAGAGGTAGCGCAAGCAAAGGCAGAGGAACGAGGGGCCTGAGACACAGAGAATGCAGAAGAGACAGCGTCACCACATTCGTTAGACAGGCGTCTTACCGTCCCCAGACGCCGAGCATAAGTAGCCGGTGGGCGCCGCCATGTTGGAGGCAGGGCCAGCGCGTCACTCCTCCCAGGAGGCTGCACGCCAGGAGTGAGGTAGTGAACAGGCACCCGACGCCATGGGACCCAGAGGCCGGGCACGGGAACGTGCCAGGGGGCAGGAGCGCGCCGGGAGGTGTGCGCAGCGAGACAGGTAGGGACCGGGGCCATGACAAGGGACATGGACGACTTCCATGCTTCTAGTAGCAGCCAATCCCCTGTTAATGACAGGTCTTGGAAGGGGGCGTGGCCTGCTCCCAGGTTCTAGTTGTAGCCAGCCCTCTTATAAGGAGGGGGCATGAACTGTTTTTAGTAGCAGCCAGCCCCTGATAATGAGGGAGCGTGACAGGGGCATGGCCTGCTCATGACTTCTAGCATCAGTTGGCCCCTGATAGAGAAGAGGCGTGGCCTGCTCATGACTGCTAGTAGCAGCCACCCCCTGATAATTTGGGGGCATGTCAGGGGCGTGGCCTGCTCCCAGCTAATAGTAGTAGCCAGCCCTCTTATAATGAGGGGGCGTAACAGGGGCACGGACTGTTCCTGGTTTTTAGTATCAACCAGCACCTGATAATGAGGTAGTGTGACAGGGGCGTGGACTGTTCCCAGTTTTTAGTATCATCCAGCCCGTTACTGAGGTAGCGTGACAGTGGCATGGCCTGCTCACGACTTCTAGTATCAGTCGGGCCCTGAGAGTGAGGAGGCATGGCCTGCTCATGACTACAAGTAGCAGCCACCCCCTGAAAATGAGGGGGTGTGGTGGCGGCATGGCCTTCTCTTGGCTTCTAACATCAGCCAGCCCCCTCATAATGAGGAGGTTTGGCAGGGGGGCTGGCCTATAGGTACTGTGTGGGTTTCAAACAGCACTATTAATGTTAATTTTATTGTTTATAGAGCCTTTACAATAATTTTCATCACTCCTTTATATAAACAGAAATACAGTGCTGTGCAAATTAATTGGGACAAAGCATTTTTTTTAAGTAAAATCGTAAGTTGGCTACGAGTCAGTGATTCAAACCAGTTTTAACTGCTTTGAACAGGTGTGAGTGCCTGTTCAAAGCAGTTAAAACTGGCTTGAATCACTGACTGGTAACCAACTTACGATTTTACTTAAAAAAATGCTTTGTCCCAATTAATTTGCACAGCACTGATAGTGGTAAAATTTGTTCGATATGGCTCGCATTGAATTGTTGAAAAAAAATTGGCAAAAATTATGAAAATTTTGCAGTTTTTATGCCCTTAAATCAGATAGTTACAGATGCTTCTCACAAAATTAGAATATCATCAAAAAGTTAATTTATTTCAGTTCTTCAATATAAAAAGTGAAACTCATATATTATATAGAGTCATTACAAACAGAGTGATCTATTTCAAGTCTTTATTTCTGTTAATGTTGATGATTATGGCTTACAGCCAATGAAAACCCAAAAGTCATTATCTCAGTAAATTAGAATACTTTATAACACCAGCTTGAAAAAAAGATTTTAAAATCCGAAATGTTGGCCTACTGAAATGTACTGTGTGTTTAGTAAATGCACTTAAGACTTGGTTGGGGCTCCTCTTTTGCATCAATTACTGCATCAATGCGGCGTGGCATGGGGGCAATCAGTCTGTGGCACTGCTGAGGTGTTATGGAAGCCCAGGTTGCTTTGATAGCAGTCTAAGGCTGGGTTCACATTGCGCTATGGCAGCCCGTCTCTGCATTGTTGGGTCTGGTGTCTCTCATCTTCTTCTTGACAATACCCAATACATTCTCTATGGGGTTAAGGTCAGACGAGTTTGCTCGCAAATAAAGCACAGTGATACTGTTGTTTTTAAACCAGTTATTGGTACTTTTGGCAGTGTGGACAGGTGCCAAGTCCTGCTGGAGAATGAAATTTCCATCTCCAATAAGCTTGCCAGTAGAGGGAAGCAAGAAGTGCTCTAAAATTCCCTGGTAGACGGCTGCGCTGACTTTGATCTTGATAAAACACAGTGGACCTACACCAGCAGATGAAATGGCTCCCGAAACCATCATTGAGTGTGGATACTTCACACTAGACCTTGGAAATCAAGGTCCCAGAGTCTGGAACAAGAATGGAGAGACAGACAATCTAAGCTGCTTGATGTCTAGTATGAAGTATCCACCATCAGTGATGGTTTGGGGAGCCATGTCATCTGCTGATGTAGCTCCACTGTGTTTTATCAAGACCAAAGTCAGCACAGCCGTCTACCAGGAAATTTTAGAGCACTTCATGCTTCCCTCAGCGGACAAGGTTTTTGGAGTTGGAAAATTCATTCTCCAGCAGGACTTGGCACCTGTTCACACTTCCAAAAGTACCAATACTTGATTTAAATCAATAGTATCACTGTGCTTGATTGGCCAGCAAACTCACCTGACCTTAACCCCATAGCTATGGGGTATTGTAAAGAGGAAGATGAAAGACACCAGACCCCACAATGCAGAGGAGCTGAAGGCTAAAGGCATGTACAGAATGGGAGGAATAGGGCTAAGCAACAGCACATGTGAAAAAGATTTGGGTATACTAATAGATCACAGACTGAACATGAGTCAACAGTGTGATACAGCAGCAAAAAAAGGCAAATACAATTCTGGGATGTATTAACGGAAGCATACAGCCTAGATCACGTGAAGTCGTTATCCCCCTCTACTCCTCTTTGGTCAGATCTCATCTGGAATACTGTGTCCAGTTTTGAGCACCGCATTTTAAAAAAGACATCAACAAACTGGAGCAAGCTCAGAGAAGAGCGACCAGAATGGTGACCGGTCTGCAAACCATGTTCTATGAGGAACGGTTACAGGATTTGGGAATGTTTAGCTTGCAAAAAGTAAGACTGAGAAGAGACTTAATAGCTGTCTACAAATATCTCAAGGGCTGTAACATTGTAGAAGGATCATCTTTATTCTTATTTGCACAAGGAAGGCTAGAAGAAATTGGATGAAACTGAATGGAAGGAGACACAGATTAGATATTAGAAAAAACTTTTGATAGTGAGGGTGATCAATGAGTGGGACAGGCTGCCATGAGAGGTTGTGAGTTCTCCTTCAATGGAAGTCTTCAAACAAAGATTGGACAGACATCTGTCTGGGATGATTTATTGAATCCTGCATTGAGCAGGGGGTTGAACCAGATGCCCCAAGAGGTCCATTCCAGCTCTACCATTCTATGATTCTAAGGCTAGGTTCATATTGCGTTTAGTACAATCCGTTTAACGGATCCGTTAAACGGATGTGCTGAAATGAGCCATATTTTGTCTAAATTTGGCTTCGCGTTAACGCATGTGACTGCGTTTATGTCATTTTGATGTCCATTCATGAAGCATCCGCTTATCTGCCTTCAGGCACTGTCAATAAACTTGTTCTTTTTTTTTTTTTGGCCTTTTGTCAGCTAAGGTCTTGGAGGACTCACAGTCTCCATTTTGGAAACATTGAGTGAACTTCTGCTGCAAGCAAGATGTTTGTGTCTGAGCTTGTTAGATTTCGCTTGATGCAGCTGCGACGTCGGCAGAGAAGGCATATTTCCTAAATGAGATGTTGGATCCATGAAGTGAATTTTTTCCGGAATACATATGGTGCCTTTCACACCCTGTATGTTTAGCTTCGGGATCATCCCTTCAAATTTCAACCTTATCTGCAGATGTCCATCGAAACCTTTGATATTCTGCTCTCACATGTGAAGGATGAGATACATCATCAACGCATCACTTTCCGTGAAAGTATTTGTGCGAAACAACGTTTAGTCATGACTTTGAGGTAAATATCCGTTTGTTAACATTGTTCTATTGACAAAGACAGGATGTAATTTATCGTGGTGCATGTCTTTTAATTTTCTACACGTTGCCAATTGTCCTAGTTCTTTAACTTGCCTTTATTTTCATTGTCCTTAAAAATCTGTACAATATGTCCATAGTGCTATTTTTTTTTTTGTATTGTCGATAGATATCTGTCTATGGGAGAAACTTTTGCGTCACTGCATTTTCAATTTCGGCTGGGGAAATCGACCATTTGCTAAATAGTTTGGGAAACGTGTGATGCCATTTGGAACAACTTACAACCATTTGTGCTACCAACCCCGACATCAGAAATGTGGCTAACGATTTCCAAAAATTTTGAGGATGTGGCTAATTTCCCGAATTGCATTGGTGTCGTGGACGGGAAGCACATTCGGATTCAGAAACCAGTGCATAGTGGATCCCTGTACTAGAACTACAAAAAATACTTTTCCATTGTATTAATGGCCATTGCGGATGCTAGATACCGGTTTATCGCTGTGGATATCGGTGCATATGGACGGACGAACGATTCCAGAGTCTTGAAAGAGTCCAACATGGGGAAATGTTTGTACAGCAATAGCTTCAACATACCCTCAACACGACCACTTCAGGGCAACGAAGGCCCAAGTTTGCCCTATGTTTTAGTTGGGGATGAGGCGTTCCAACTTGGACGAAATCTCCTAAAGCCATACTCAAGCCGTAGTCTAAACTACGCAAGACACATTTTTAATTATCACTTGAGCCGGGCAAGACTTTGTGTGGAATTTACCTTTGGTATTTTGACTGCACTGGACGGCGGCCTGGCACTTCCCAATTTAATCAACTACTATTATTCTAGTTTGATTAAACAGTCTATTTTTTGGATTAATACAAATAATACCCCAGCATGGGCAGAAATTGAGAGACTACAAGCTAAAAAGGTTTCATTGCTAAGGTCGATCCTGGACTGCCTCATGTCTTCCACTCCAATACAATACGATTCTCCAACAATTTCTGCTACTCTAGTAGCGTGGAAACAATTGGCTAAACCTCAAACTCAGAAAAATAAAAAATTGAGATATGAACAGCTTAAGAATGTTTCTTTGAGTTTTTTTGGTTTGCTAATAGACTAGGAACTACCGACTTCTTGGAAAAAATCTAATATTAAACTAGTAAGCGATCTACATAACGGTAAAAAATTTAAAAGCAGCAAGACCTTAATGACTCAATATGGGTTTTCTTCTCCGGATTTAATTCTTGTTTCTTTACTAAAGAAATATATTTCGAAGTTCTTGATAAGGAAATCATATACTACAGAGGCAACTAGCCGATTACTATTTAATTTTGAGATCAACCTTTACTGGAAAACGAAAAATATTTGCGAGCTTTTAAATGATCCTGAAACCTCGGAGAAAACACTATTTATGATAAATTGGGAGAAAGATCTAAATGTGCAGATCCCTCTAGAGCAGTGGAAACAAGCCTTTCAACTCACATATTCATCCAACATATGTGCTTCCTTGCATGAGTCTTTTTACAAATTAGTCTCTACGTGGTATTTTACCCCTATGAGACTAGCCAGAATTTTTCCAGACAGGTCTCCCGATTGTTGGAAAGAATGCGGCTTTCCAGGTACCTTGCTACATTTATTTTGGGAATGCCCTAAGATTAAACTGCTGTGGTTAGAAATATTTAGAATAGTTGAAACATTGACTAAACAAAAAATTATTATATCTCCACAAATGGCATTATTGTCTATAGGTATTGATGTAATCCATCCTTTTCGCATTCCAACGGTTATTCATTTATTTTTGGTAACTAAGAACGCCATTGCATCCTTGTGGAATGAAAATGCAATTCCTTTATCCAAAATGTCGCTACAGTACTCATACGAGAAGAGTCATGCTCTGGCAAACGATTATCTTACAAAATTTAATAAGAGATGGAAATCTTGGGCGGATTTCGCCTCTAGTAATAATTTGGCCTAAAGTCTGTCCATTCTCCTTCCACTGTATAATTAGTAAAATAATATATAACAATTTTATATTTTGGTTGAATAAATATTATCCTCTCTAATAGAAACAGTATTACGATTTTCATACTACTGTTAGTGTATTTATAATTGCATCTCATTGGATGTTAATATACATACATATATTACTGTTACTAAGTTTAAATACTTAAATTATTTAAGATAGCCCTAATGGTTACTTTTGAAATAATTTTTTACTGCTATATTGTAATCTACATTGTAATGATGATGAAACAATATTACTGTTAATTTGTGAAAATTTAATAAAGTTTATTGAAAATGGTATTTTGACTGCAAAATGGCGTATCTTACTAACTTGCATGCAACTACAACCTGAAAATGCGGACCGTGTAGTGAAGGCATGCATCTGCCTGCGCAATTTTGTGTCCAGACATGAACCCCTGCTGGTTGACCCCAATGACTGTGAGTTGAACCTCATGAGCATTGATTCGACTACTGTTCGGTCTACAGTTGAGATAATGAGGATTCGTGATAAATTTGCGAATTATTTCATACATGAAAGTCTTGTTCCATGGCAAAATATCCATGTGTGAAAATTTTACAGACTGCTTATTTATTGGTGTATGTGCTATGTGTGTGTCAATTTTTTTTAATTTTTTTTTTGCACTTTATATAACCTCAATAAATTTTAAAAAGTAATTCAATCCATGCAATATTATGAAATGTTGAATAATAGCAAAGTGTACTAAAAATTTATGGAAGACAATGGTCTTCCACTGTGAATGTTGGTAGACATTTTTAACATATGCGATCCCTTAGGGATGAACAAAAATATACAAAATTAACCTTGGTTACACAAACATTTTAAAGGCTATATTGCCAAACTTTGTGGGGGGGTTTTAACAGTAGTTACAGACTGTGATATTGCGCGGGCGTATTGTCTGCCAAACTGTGCGCTGGACTGCTACATTGCATTTGCATTTCCATACCCGTTTCACCCTGGCCTCTGTATTGTGCTTGGTATGACGGCATGTCCATGGTTTTTTGTCTAGAGGAAATGGGTTCCGGAGGAGCCAAAAATTTCATGAAATCTTTGCCTAAACAGTAAATTTCTGTGCGGCGGTATCTTTTGGGCTACAGGCACATACGATAAAAACAGTAGCTTCCACTCATTAGCTGCATATACTGATTCACGGGATTGCAATTCCGTAATTTCCCGCCTTATATATCTGTGTTCACTGCAACACAGATCCTCTAACCATTGCAGTCCATCGACAATGATGGCATCGACTTCATTTTTGGCAGATGATCTCTTGCATCCGCGCTGTGCTTGCAAACGGGCACTGACAACAGGAGCCACAGTACTGTTGTCCAGGAAAGGTCTTTGAACAGATTATTAAACAACATGTATGTCAGTACCTGGATAAGAATGAAGTGATTAAACAGAGTCAGCATGGGTTTGTAACTAATAAGTCATGTCAGACTAACTTAATTTCCTTCTATGACGGAATCACTGATTGGGTGGATCAAGGAAATGCTGTAGATATAGTATATCTTGACTTCAGCAAAGCATTTGACAAAGTATCTCATACAATCCTTATTGAAAAAATGACTAAGTATGGAATGGACAAGGCAACTGTTAGGTGGATTCATAACTGGCTTAGTGATCGGACCCAAAGAGTGGTCGTAAATGACTGCACATCCAGTTGGAAGAATGTCTCAAGTGGGGTACCACAGGGCTCTGTCCTGGGCCCTGTATTGTTCAACATCTTTATCAATGATTTAGATGAGGGAATTGAGGGTAAACTGATTAAATTTGCTGATGACACAAAGCTAGGAGGGATAGCTAATACTAGAGAAGAGAGAGAGAGGATTCAAAAAGATATAAATAAACTGGAGAAGTGGGCAGCAACTAACAGAATGGTTTTTAACAGGGAAAAATGCAAAGTACTACATCTGGGCAATAAAAATGAAAAAAGCATATACAGAATGGGAGGAATAGGGCTAAGCAACAGCACATGTGAAAAAGACTTGGGTATACTAATAGATCACAGACTGAATATGAGTCAACAGTGTGATGCAGCAGCAAAAAAGGCAAATGCAATTCTAGGATGTATTAACAGAAGCATACAGTCTAGATCACGTGAAGTCATTATTTCCCTCTACTCCTCTTTGGTCAGACCTCATCTGGAATATTGTGTCCAGTTTTGGGCACCACATTTTAAAAAAAACATCAACAAACTGGAGCAAGTTCAGAAAAGAGCAACCAGAATGGTGACTGGTCTGCAAACCCTGTCTTATGAGGAAAGGTTGCAGGATTTGGGAATGTTTAGTTTGAAAAAGAGAAGACTGAGAGGAGACTTAATAGCTGTCTACAAATATCTAAAGGGCTGTCACATTGTAGAAGGATCAACTTTATTCTCATTTGCACAAGGAAAGACTAGAAGCAATGGGATGAAACTGAATGGGAGGAGACACAGATTAGATATTAGAAAAAACTTTTTGACAGAGTGATCAATGAGTGGAACAAGCTGCCACGAGAAGTGGTGATTTCTCCTTCAATGGAAGTCTTCAAACAGAGGCTGGACAGACATCTGTCTGGGATGATTTAGCGAATCCTGCTTTGAGCAGGGGGTTGGACCAGATGGCCCAGGAGGTCCTTTCCAACTCTACGATTCCATGATTCTATGATCGTGGCTCGCTAAGGACTGACACATCTTCAGTGCCCGTCTGTTGGCTTGTTTCCTGTCGAGATGGCTCCGATGCCTCAGCCTCTCGAGGTGCAGCGGTACTGCATATCGTTCTACACAAAAAATAATATTTTAGAGATTTTAATAAAGACTTGTTGCTCTGTCACATTTTAACACTGGAAAAAGTTTACTTACGAGCGCTGGGACAACGTTTTCTGTAGAAACATCAATTGCTCATAATGAACATACGGGGTTCCTCGTTTGCCACCAGATCCACTGGGGGTGTTTTGGCTGTTGCGGTAGTCCCGTACAAATCGATCTCTAATGGATCTCCACCGGGTATGGACTGCATCGGCTACAATCATAAAGCAAATAAATAATTTCATATCTTTTACAATCTTAATTAACATTTTAGCAGTTGAAGTTGAGCGTTAATTACCAATTTTTTTTTGAGAGGAGGCGTACTTCTCCAGATACCGAGGGTCCAACTGGCATATTATTTTCTCCCACAACCTCCGTTTTTTAATAATATCATTGTGCGAGATGTCACTTTGATCCCATATGGACGGATTCGCTTCCACTAGTGTTGTTAGTGCCTCATTTTTGATGTCCAAGGGCTCTTCATCAATATTAATGTGCCTTTTTTTGAGGGCTGCTTGGACGATGTAAACACAAAATGTTATATTAAAATGTATACGTTCATTTGTTAATACGTTTATCACATCCCCAAAACTACAATATTTTTAAGGACACTTTTCATAACTTTAAATTTTTAACACTTTCATCTTTTTTAAAAATTATATTGCAATGTTTATTCGTTTACAGTTATTTTTGTTGGGTGTCCTTGTACTGTTTGGTTAATGTTATGAAATATATGTAGTTTGTTAAAAAGGGTTTTAAACGTTGTTATATTGTGTTGTTTCTGTCATGATCCAGGACGGGGTTTCGCTTTGGCCCGTCCTGATCAGACTGGGGGTTAATTGTTCCACCTCTCTCTGGCAGAGGGCGGCTATTTAATGCTCACTGGACCTAGGTCCGGTGTCAGTTATACTCCTGCCCTCGGCTGAGTTAGTTGACCTTGTGCGTACGTGTGCCTTGTGCCTGATATCTTGCTTGTTTGGTTTTGATCCGGTTCTGTCCCTGTTACGAGTTCTGCCTGCCCCTCTTGTACTGCGCTACCTCTCGTGTATGACTCTCTGCTTGTGACCCGACTTCTCTCTGCTCGTCCCCTTTGTACCACGTCGTTCTCTTGTGTATGACCTTTGGCTTTGTCTGACCACCCGTCTGTTTGTCCCTCCTGTGCCTCGTTTGCCCGTACTGTTGTGACCTCCGTTTTGCCCGACTCTGAGTTGTTGTATGGTGTCCTGTCATATCTGAAAGCAGGACGCTAAGCCCCGCCCCCTTGCAGTCACATGACCATAGGTCCTGTGCCAGCTTGCTAACTTATGTGTCCGCAGATCCTGTGCATCTTTACTTTCCAGCGCTGACTGGACCCTGACACCAATAGTTTGAAGCACGCATTGTCACCTCTCCTGCCCTGCTCCACAGGTATCTTTTAGCACTGTTTCTGTACTCAGGACATGCGCACTGGCTCAGTGAGCGAGTGTAGTGCGGTGTTCCTGACAGTTTCTTGTGTTTTGTTGGTTTTGTATGTTTAATGATTTGTTGTAACAAAAACAAAATTAGTTTTGTTCAAAATTTATATTTTGTGTGATATTTACCACTTCAAGGTGAGGTGATGAAACACGGCGAGGCTGTTTTTTTTCCTTTTTGAACAACCTACAATGTAGAAATAAAAAAAAAAGTTTTACAATTCATGTATCAATTTATGTTTAAAAAAAACAACATAATTTGGGGCACGTACATTTTTGGCCGCTTTGGACTGTTATTTGGGGGGTGGCCTGGGAGGTTTGGGATCAGAAGATTCCTATTTGCAATAAAAACATGATTACACAAGATAATCTCAATACACTCGACTGCCACACAACATTTATTGGGTCTTTTTAAATCGCAAGCTGCTGCTCGATCCCTCACTATCCGACATCTGTGTACAAAGAAAACCATACATTTACTACACATACATCGTACGGCCACTACACACTCAGAGGATGTATATAGACATATAGAATATTTATAGATTTGTACTTAAAATGCCTCGCTCACACGATAGACATACTATAGCCATATTAAGGATACAAACCCCATTTGAGTAAATAGATTAATTATATAACATACACTAATAAACAATCATATATAATGGGTTTTTTTTTAAATGGATATGTACGGACAATCGCAAAAGACATGAAAATTGTCACAGAGAAAAGAGGCGATCAAAAAAAGTCCAAAAGACTAAATATTTACCAAAAAATATATAAAATTAAATCTTTATTACAATATAGACAGGAGACAGGCAAACAGAGGAATTGAGTCAGACATGACCATGATAGCACAAAGGCAAACAAGTGGGGCATACATAGAGTAAGAGGACCAAAATGGGATAGAGGTAACTTTAACATCACTACGATGGCATAATTAAATATATATTGCACCTATCCAAAATTGAAATAGTAAAACCAGACAGGATTCAAGGATGTAAATGTTAACATTATAAGAAAGCGTGCAATAGGAAATCTTTACCTGGCAGGATAGTGAATAGAGGTCCACCCGGGTATGACACCCCCCAACGCACGTGAGGGGTATTTAAGATAGAGTCCACCAATCAAATTGTGAATCACACGCATGTGACAAATCAAGCCAATGAGGCATACATAGCAGAAGTTCCTCCCAACAATGGCGCTTATCTCCATGATAACACCAAGCATACAGACCAACCAGCTCCAAAGGTAACCATCATCCATATGCAAGCATCCAAAAGAGATGAAAGGAGGAGGGAATGGCAGACAGAGACGCACAAATTTTATTAAAATGTAATGCGCTAACATTATATAATGTGAAAGACACCGCAATAGCCATACACCAGTGGTGAATCATGGTATGCGCCCCGTCCTCTTTTCATGACGCGTACGTTGCCGCAGTAGCTGGTAAACAAAGTCGCGTCAAATACTCCTCCCCAATTTATTAGCAGATTAGTAATCCTCGATGTTATTCTATGGGATACCTTTTATGGGTTTTACATCTTCCCATGTTAGGGCTTATGGCTAATTAGTTTCACACTAAGATTAGTGTGATAGTTGTCCTTATATGTATTTAGACATGACCAATATATCTATGTTCTAATTTTTATGCCATGAGTACTGCATTGGCATACTATGTCTTCTTATTCCTTTTGTGGTCATTAGCTAATATGCATCCTTTCTCCCAACGAACTGCGCTCCCTCTGCACGCGCGCCTCTGACTCCCTCACTTCGGACAGCCCTCGGCGTCTTGCTGGCCCGTGACCAGTCACATGATTGTGACGTCACGGACGGGTGACGCCGACGCTGCCTGTTATGGTTGTCAGGATGACGGGCGCGTCATCATGAGCAGACGTGATGCCGTTGGTGATCCAGTAAGGGGAGGAGTATTTGACGCGACTTTGTTTACCAGCTACCACGGCAACGTACGCATCATCAAAAGAGGACGGGGCGCAGGCCATGACTCACCACTGGTGTATGGCTATTGCGGCGTCTTTCACATTATATGTTAGCGCATTACATTTTAATAATATTTGGGCATCGCTGTCTGCCACTCCCTCCTCCTTTCATCTAATTTGGATGCTTGCATATGGATGATGGTTACCTTTGGAGCTGGTTGGTCTGTATGCTTGGTGTTACCACGGCGATAAGCGCCATTCTTGGGAGGAACTTCTGCTATGTATGCATCATTGGCTTGATTTGTCACATAATAATAATAATAATAATAATAATAATCTTTATTTATATAGCGCCAACATATTCCGCAGCGCTTTACAGTTGAACAGTTTCAAACACAACAGTCATAAGTAACAACGTTAACAATACAATAATTAAAGCGAAATAAGACGACCCTGCTCGTGGAGCTTACAATCTACAATAAGGTGGGGGGGATACAAAGCACAGGTTTGTATTTACAATGATGTATTTACAATGACGGTCCAGCCATCTTCAGGGGGTGGGGGTTAGATGGAGATAGTGAATGGGCTACACACACACAAACATGACTTTGATTACTGAATGTGATAGGCCGCTCTGAACAAATGTGTTTTGAGCGAGCGCCTAAAACTATGCAAATTGTGGATGGTCCTAATATTTTGGGGTAGAGCATTCCAGAGGATTGGCGCAGCACGGGAGAAGTCTTGGAGTCGGGAGTGGGAGGTACGGATTAGGGCAGAGGTTAGTCGAAAGTCATTTGCAGAGCGCAGCGGTCGGTTAGGCCGATAGACAGAAATGAGGGAGGAGATGTAAGGGGGTGCCGCACTGTGGAGAGCTTTGTGGGTGAGAACAAGTACTTTGAATTGTACCCTGTAATGAATTGGCAGCCAGTGTAATGACTGGCGAAGAGCGGACGCGTCTGAGAAACGATTAGCCAGATGGACGATCCTGGCCGCTGCATTAAGGATAGACTGGAGAGGGGAGAGTCGAGTGAGAGGGAGGCCAATTAATAGAGCATTACAGTAGTCTAGGCGGGAGTGGACCAGGGCGACAGTGAGAGCTTTTGTTGTTTCCATGGTGAGAAAAGGGCGGATTCTAGAGATGTTCTTTAGGTGTAAGCGGCATGAGCGGGCAAGAGATTGTATATGGGAGGTGAAGGAGAGATCGGAGTCGAACATAACACCCAGACAGCGCACCTGCTGTCGGGGTGTTATTATGGTGCCACCCACAGAGAGGGAAATGTCAGATTTAGGGAGGTTAGTAGATGGTGGGAGCAGAAGAAGTTCAGTTTTGGAGAGGTTGAGTTTCAGATAGAGAGCAGACATGATGTTGGAGACTGCAGACAGACAGTCAGTGGCGTTCTGTAGTACAGCGGAGGTAAGGTCAGGGGATGATGTGTACAGTTGTGTGTCATCAGCATAAAGATGGTACTGAAAGCCAAATCTGCTGATGGTCTGTCCAATTGGGGCTGTATAGAGAGAGAAGAGAAGGGGGCCAAGGACTGAGCCCTGAGGTACCCCAACAGTGAGAGGAAGAGGAGATGAAGTGGAGCCAGAAAACAGAACACTGAAGGAGCGGTCGGAAAGATAGGAGGAGAACCAGGAAAGAGCAGTGTCCTTAATGCCTAGTGACTGGAGCCTAGAGAGTAGGAGAGGATGGTCAACAGTGTCGAAAGCTGCAGAAAGGTCGAGAAGAATGAGCAGAGAATGGTCACCATTACGTTTTGCTGTCAGAAGGTCATTGGTCACTTTGATGAGTGCAGTTTCTGTCGAATGTAGGGGGCGGAAACCGGACTGTGAAGGGTCTAGGAGGGAGTGAGTGGAGAGGTAACGGGTAAGGCGTGAGTATATCAGGCGCTCCAAGAGTTTAGAGATGAAGGGGAGATTGGAGACTGGTCTGTAGTTGTTTGTGCAGGATGGGTCAAGGGTGGGTTTCTTTAGTAATGGAGTAATGATAGAGTGTTTGAAGGAGGAGGGGAAAATGCCAGAGGAGAGGGAGAGATTAAAGATTGTAGTTAGGTGAGTTGTGACGACTGGGGAGAGAGACTGGAGGAGATGTGAGGGAATGGGGTCGGTTGTGCATGTAGTTGGACGAGAAGAGGAGAGGAGCCTGGAGACTTCTTCTGTGATGGGAGCAAATGTGGAGAGTGAGCCAGGGGAAATGCAGGGAGGGATGGGAGTCACTGAACTTGGTGATTGGGAGCGGATTTCCTGACGGATATTGTCTATTTTCTCTATAAAGTGGGAGGCCAGGTCATCAGCGCAAATGTCTGTGATAGGGGCTTGTGCTTTTGGCCTGAGGAGGGAGTGAAAGGTGTCAAAAAGTTTCTTGGGGTTGTTGGATAGTGAGGAGATCAGGGTGGTGAAGTAGGTCTGTTTGGCGAGGTGAAGGGCAGAGTTATATGTCCTTAACATAAATTTGAAGTGTATGAAGTCTTCTGGTGTGTGTGTTTTCCTCCATAAGCGTTCAGCACACCTAGAGCATCGCTGGAGAAATCGGGTTTACGATGTGAGCCAGGGCTGTTTCACTCTGTGTTTGGAGGTTCTGAGGGTGAGGGGAGCTACTTGGTCAAGGGTGCTTCTAAGAGTGTCATTGAAGTGATGTACAGCCAGATCAGGACAGGAAAAAGAGGAGATTGGGGACAGTGATGAGTGTAGGGAGTCTGAAAGTGTATGAGGGTTAATGGCTTGTAGATTTCTGACTGAATGGTAGGTAGGAGGGTGCTGGGGTGAGCGAGGATTTGTGAGTGTAAAGGAGAGAATGTTGTGGTCAGAGAGGGGAAGCGGTGAGTTATCTAGGTAGGAGATTGAGCAGAGCCGGGCGAAAACCAGGTCCAGGGTGTTACCGTCTTTGTGTGTTTCAGAGGTTGAGAGCTGAGAGAAGCCTAGAGAAGTGGTTAGTGATAGAAGCTGGGATGCAGATGTGGAAGTGGGGCTGTTAATGGGGATGTTGAAGTCTCCCAGGATAAGGGTTGGTAGTTCTGAGGACATGAAGTGCGGCAGCCAGGCAGAGAAATGGTCCAGGAAGTGGGTGGGTGAGCCTGGGGGCCGGTATATGACCGCTACTCTGAGGGAGAGGGGACGAAAGAGCCTGATGGTGTGGACTTCAAAAGAAGGGAATGAGAGTGATGGAACTGGGGGGATGACCTGGAAAGTGCATTGTGGGGACAGGAGTATGCCGACTCCACCACCAGGTCTATTTGTCGGTCTCGGGGAATGGGAGAATTGTAAGCCACCATGGGAAATGGCAGCAGGAGAGACAGTGTCAGAATCCTGAATCCAGGTTTCCGTGAGGGCCAACAAATTCAGAGAGTTTTTCAGAAAGTAATTGTGTAGGAAAGGAAGCTTGTTGCATACAGACCGTGGATTCCAAAGGGCACAATTGAAAGAAGGAGATGAAGGAGTGCAAGTGATATTAGTAAGATTATTAAGGTTTCGATGTGAGGTAGGGTAGGGGTTGAGGTTGGGGGATGGTGGACCGGGGTTGGGGGAGATGTCCCCTGAAATCAGTAGGAGCAGGAAGATAAAGAGCAAGTAGTTTTTGGAATTGTATGAAGATTTTATGTGCAGTGTGTTTGGGCAAGATGGGCTGAGGCTTTTTAAGAAGGTGAGAAGTGCATGGGAGCTGTACATGGGAGAAGCAAAGAGAGAGGAGCTGATGTATATGAGTCGTGATGGAGGGGGGATTGGTCGGTGAAAGTGGATTGCAAGAGAACATAGGAGGATAGGAATAAAGCACATGGTTAAAAGGGACAGCAGAGTGAGGGTTACCTGACTCCTGTCCTGACTAACTGCCATGTAATAACTGCTGTATCCCGACGCTTATCTTCGTGACGCTTTGCTTCTGTGATGCGTGCACCCCCACATGCGTGCACCCCTATGGATGGTTCTAAATTTATAGTCCAGACTGCAGGGTCTGAAGAGATGGATTGTGGGAACTGGTTGAGGATAATTTGGCAGCTGGGGTCAGCACACCAGGGTTTTTTTTTTTTTTGCTTTTTTTGGGATGATCAAAGACATTCAGCCTGGCAACATCTATTTTAACACCTCCACCAGATAAGATCTACACTGATCCCAGTCATGGAAATGCAACAGTGAGTTTTAAGTACAATGCACCAAATGATTTATAACAAAGAATTAGCAGACACATTAAACTATGTTTCTAGATGGTAAAGCAGCAGATGACACAGCAGACAGCAAGCAGAGGGAATTTTTACCATTAGAGTCTATTGCAGCAGATGAGACAGCAATCAGAGGTGGGAAGTTGTACCATTTGAATATGTTGCAGAAGACAGCAAGCAGAGGGAATTTTTACCATTAGAGTCTATTGCAGCAGATGAGACAGCAATCAGAGGTGGGAAGTTGTACCATTTGAATATGTTGCAGAAGACAGCAAGCAGAGGGAATTTTTACCATTAGAGTCTATTGCAGCAGATGAGACAGCAATCAGAGGTGGGAAGTTGTACCATTTGAATATGTTGCAGAAGACAGCAAGCAGAGGGAATTTTTACCATTAGAGTCTATTGCAGCAGATGAGACAGCAATCAGAGGTGGGAAGTTGTACCATTTGAATATGTTGCAGAAGACAGCAAGCAGAGGGAATTTTTACCATTAGAGTCTATTGCAGCAGATGAGACAGCAATCAGAGGTGGGAAGTTGTACCATTTGAATATGTTGCAGAAGACAGCAAGCAGAGGGAATTTTTACCATTAGAGTCTATTGCAGCAGATGAGACAGCAATCAGAGGTGGGAAGTTGTACCATTTGAATATGTTGCAGAAGACAGCAAGCAGAGGGAATTTTTACCATTAGAGTCTATTGCAGCAGATGAGACAGCAATCAGAGGTGGGAAGTTGTACCATTTGAATATGTTGCAGAAGACAGCAAGCAGAGGGAATTTTTACCATTAGAGTCTATTGCAGCAGATGAGACAGCAATCAGAGGTGGGAAGTTGTACCATTTGAATATGTTGCAGAAGACAGCAAGCAGAGGGAATTTTTACCTGTATGAAGAGAGAAGATGGATTTTAGTTCTGTGCCATGTAATAACTGCTGTATCCCGACGCTTATCTTCGTGACGCTTTGCTTCTGTGATGCGTGCACCCCCACATGCGTGTCACATGCATGTGATTCACAATTTGATTGGTGGACTCTATCTTAAATACCCCTCACTTCCTCTTTCCCATCACCCCTTGAGAAAGGCCATTCGCCGAAACGTGCGTTGGGGGGTGTCATACCCGGGTGGACCTCTATTCACTATCCTGCCAGGTAAAGATTTCCTATTGTACGCTTTCTTGTAATGTTAACATTTACATCCATGAATCCTGTCTGGTTTTACTATTTCAATTTGGGATAGGTACAATATATATTTAATTATGCCATCGTAGTGATGCTAAAGTTACCTCTACCCATTTTGGTCCTCTTACCCTATGTATGCCCCACTTGTTTGCCTTTGTGCTATATGTTATATATCATGTCTATATGTTATATATCATGTCTGACTCAATACCCCTGTTTGCCTATCTCCTGTCTATATTATAATAAAGATTTAATTTTATATATTTTTTGGTAATTATTTAGTCTTTTGGACTTTTTTTGATCGCCTCTTTTCGCTGTGACAATTTTCATATCTTTTGCGATTGTCCGTATATATCCATTTAAAAAAAACATTATATATAATTGTTTATTAGTGTGTGTTATATCAATCAATCAAATCAATCAATCAAATTTATTATCGCCAAGTACATATTACATATATACAAGGAATTCTTATATAATATATAATATATATATATTAATTATATAATTAATATATAATTATATAATTATATATAATTATATAATTAATCTATTTACTCTAATGGGTTTTGTATCCTTAATATGGTTATGGTTTAACTTTACTGTGTTGTGCACAGGTTTTCTTGTTTTTTTGGATATGGATTTCCAGGCCAAAGACAAAGCCTGGCTCGGACAAATTGACCGGGTATTCGGAACTGGTGGGATTGAGTCACAGCCGCTTGTGGATCAAACATTTGATAGTCAAGCTCTTGAGATTGAAAAATTATTATTAAAACGGACAAAAATATGGTGGAACAGGGCTTTTTTGGAGACGTATGTTTCCTGCAAAATGATCCCTATGGGTCTGAGAGTACGGGTCAATCCCTCATTTCCAGTTGAGGATAATGATTTCATCAGCCGTTGGGAGGAGGCATGTGGCATTTGCTCCTCTGTGTTCTTGAAATTGTTGATTGAACGTAATTCTAAGACCATCATAGCTCTTGACAAATTGATAGATGATGCAGAACGTAATTTTAAAACAACATGTCCACCTGACAAAATTGTTGAGTATGAATCTCGAATTGAGAAGAACTTAGATACATGTGTTAAAAAAATAAATGAAGCACAGGCCTCTAAACTACAACGAGATACTAAAGATTTTGCAAATAAGAGTGTCTATTTTTGGAGAAAATCTAACATCAAAACTCCAAAAATGCATGGAGTATCCTCAGTGAGTTCTCTTTCCTCTATGAGTGACTCCTCAGAGTGGTCTACCTCATCCATAACGACATTTTCTGGACCCAAGCCTAAGAGAGTGAGAGATGTCAACTTCCATCCTTACAAGCAGATGCAATTTAAATCTCCTGAACGCAAGAAAAATAACAAGGTAATTAACCTAAGCTCTCATGTCTTAACCAATTCTGACCTACCGTTATTGAGTAGAGGACTCACTTTTTCTCCTAAGTCTCACTTTAATGCATTTGTGGCAATCAAGGATTTACACCTCTTTTCTAGATCCTTGATTTTTAAAAAACACTTTTTTGACCCTGATTTGCAAAATCTTTTTCCTACAGAAGAGGAACAATTAGCCTTACAAGACCTTGAGGATCTTTCTACTGAGCATGAATCTGGTGAGGGAGGTAAGATTCCCCAATCTCTTAAAATTAAATCTAAAAAATTTCCTCCCCTTACGACATGCTCGGCCGTTGACCTTTTTGTTCAGGTTGTCACTAGGGACTTTCTGAACATTCCGAGAGGAGTAGGTAGAGATAACCTCAGCCGTGATGAGCGTAGGAGGTTGGAAGTCCTGAGGGGGCTTCCAAATGTTGTGCTGAAGCCAGCCGGCAAAGGGGGAAACGTAATATGGCCTAAGCCCCTTTATAAAAATAAACAACAAAACCTGTTACAAGTGTTTAACGTTTAACCCCTTGGCGTCTTTTGTAACACAATTGAATAAAATCCTTAATCTGGCAGTTCAAAATGGGGTCATTACAAGGGAGCTGGCTGTCGCACTGCAGGTACAGGAACCAACTATTGCAACATTTTACCTGTTGCCTAAGATACATAAAAGTCTGGAGGCCCCCCCCAGGACATCCAATTATTTCCGGCTCTGGTAATTATCTAGAAAGAGTCAATCGTTGGATTGACTCTAAGTTACAGCCTATAGTGGAAAGCCTGCCTTCTTTTCTATTGGACACAGGAGAGTTTCTAAAGCGAGTAGATGGGCTTCATGTTGGCGGTGACACTATGCTGGTGACAGGTGATGTTGAATCCCTGTACAACAGCATTCAGCACAAAGATGGATTGGCAGCTACAAGATAGTTTCTCAACATGTCCAATCTACCAACTGAGATTGTTTCCTTGGTTCTTGAATTGCTTGAGTTTTCCCTAACCCATAATTTTTTTACCTTTATGGGGTCCTTCTACCTGCAGCTCCAGGGCACAGCGATGGGGGCATCTTTTGCCCCATCCTATGCCAACCTGTTCCTGGGGCTGTGGGAGAGGGACCTCCCTGTTATGATTGAGTCACCGTAGGAGGCAAAAACAAATGCTAGCTAAGTCCAGAAAACCAGAGAGGTTGGCAGCTATCGGATTGCAGATCCCTGATCCTATCCACAACAACTAACAGTAGCCGTGGGGGGTTCCTACGATGCCCTAGACCCCTCGATCACAGCCGGAGAATTAAATAGGCCTAAAGAAAGAAAGGGGAAATCTAAACTGCCCCAGAGCAGACCCCAAAGCAATAGGCAGCCCCCAACATATAATGACGGTGAAGCAAGATGAAAACACAAACACAGACAGAAAGATAGACTGAGCAAAGACGGGGCCCAAGCTAACTAGATAGGAAAGGACAGGAAGGCTGCTGTCTGCAATCCATGAAAAACCCTATGAAAATAAGAGCCAACAGACTGACAGTAAAAAAGGCCCTGAAGACGCTAGGCTTCAAAAAAGCTATGTCAGTACTCAGGAATATTCTGAAGACAGAGCAACCGGCAAAAGGAGATTCAGCTCACCCCAGCAGGGAATGGCAGAATCCAGAAAAGCAAGGAAAACAAAAGCAAAAAACCAATGCTAACAGGCAAAGCAGAAAACTTAGCTTTAGAGGAGCAGGAATCAGACTGGAGTCCTAGAAGTCCACAGAGAAATCACCCGCAGGGCAGAAGGGCGTCGGCAGCCTTATATCCAGTCCGTGACTCCACTCAGCCAGTCATCCTCATTAGGCTCAGGTGCCTGATAATCAGGCTCATTACCTTCCTTTACCAGAATAGGGAGTTCACCAGACTTCAGTGACGAAGGGGAAAATGAACTCACAACACCTCCCCCTGTCTGACCAATGTCAGTCGATGGACCCCATCCCCTTCTGGGTGTGGTACATCGACAAAATATTCCTGGTCTGGCAGAGGAATTGGTCACAACTATCTAAATTCATGGAGGGAATAAATTCGAATGATAGGAATATCCATATCACATATCATCATGATGTGACCAAGGAGAGCTTCCTGGATGTTAGTGTGCGGAGGGATGCTGATAACATCCTCCAGACCAGCATTTTCAGGAAGGAAACATCCTCCAATATGCTGCTACATGCTTCCTCAGCTCACTCCAAACCATTGATTAATTCAATTCCTATAGGACAGTTCCTGCGTCTCCGCAGGATCTGTTCTAGTGATCAGGATTTTGTATCACAAGCTCAGGATCTCTCTGATAGGTTCTTAGAAAGAGGGTACAGCAGGCGAGCCATTAAGAGAGCATATAATCGTGCAAGATGGTCCACACGTCAGTCCCTACTGTACAAGAAGAGGGAGGTGAAATCTAACAATAAGATTAGATTCATCACAAACTATCATGCACAATTTGCACGAATGAAAGGCTGTCTTCAAATGGCTTGGCCTACACTTCAAACTGACCCTATCCTTAATCAACTGATTCCGCCAAAACCAAGTGTCAGTATTCGACGTTCTATGAATCTCAAGGACTATTTAGTTCATAGTCACTATCAGCCTGAACCAAGACCCAGTTTTTTAAATGTAGGTACTCCTAGGTGTGGCTGTGCTCCCTATGGCAGTTGTGTCGCCTGCCCCAATATTGACCAAACGAATACGTTCTTCAATTCATCAGGGACTAGGACATTTAGTATCTGGAATAGTATTTCGTGTACTTCACGTTGCATTGTTAATTTTGCATTATGTCCATGTAACCTGATTCACATAGGTATGACTGCACAGCAATTGAAGACACGTGTTCGTGAGCATGTATTGGGGATACAGGCGGCAGGCGGCCATGATGATCCGGCCACACTTAGGACGCTACCCTGGCATTTCAAACTCAAACACGGATGTGATAGCTCACTGCTTCGTGTTCGTGGTATTGACATAATCAATCCAGGGATAAGCGGTGGTAACTTAACCCAGAAGCTTTTGCAACGTGAAACACTTTGGATCTGGTCATTAGACACTGTCCATCCGAAGGGACTAAATGAGTCTATTAGTTTTGCTCCATTTTTATAAACATCTTTTGCGGCTTGTATCATTCCACTTGACCATGGTGTGGCCCTAGGCCCTTGTTTTAATTGTTTCTACTAGTTTTTAATGTAGATTTTAATTTCTAGAGTCCTCCACCGTCATATCTGTGTATCAATGTCTACTTCTCTTGGACCTCCTTGGCTATACCTTCTTCGAGCTATTCTATCATCTTGGCATATCAGCAAATGAAGATGAGGAACATCATAATTATCTGTCAACAAATTTACATAATTCAGTGGCGTTTTTATACACTGCCGCTATAGTTGTTTAGTACTTTCATCTTTGCATATATATTATGTTTTTTGTTTCTCATTTTTCATCTTTTTTCGGATCTGTATGATCATGTTGTACTAGCATTTTAATCTGCCATATTGTGTATTATGATGATATATACCTCTTGCTATTCCGGTAAAATGCTTATTGTGTACTACTATTAGGACACCAAATATTACCATAATAATCAAGGTTGTAGTCCTAGTATGGTCCTCTCACATGTGTCTTTGGCAATTTATTAGCAGATTAGTAATCCTAGATGTTATTCTATGGGATACCTTTTATGGCGCAGGTTTTACATCTTCCCATGTTAGGGCTTATGGCTAATTAGTTTCACACTAAGATTAGTGATAGTTGTCCTTATATGTATTTAGCTATGACCAATATATCTATGTTCTAATTTTTATGCAATGAGTACTGCATTGGCATACTATGTCTTCTTATTCCTAATTTGCATCCTTTCTCCCAACGAACGGCGCTCCCTCTGCACGCGTGCCTCTGACTCCCTCACGTCGGACGGCTCTCGGTGTCTTGCTGTCCCGTGACCAGTCACATGATTGTGACGTCACGGACGGGTGACGCCGACGCCACCGATTGTTATGGTTGTCAGGACGACAGGCGCATCATCATGAGCGGACGCATCGCCGTTGGTGATCCAGTAAGGGGAGGAGTATTTGACGCGACTTTGTTTACCAGCTACCACGGCAACGTACGCGTCATCAAAAGAGGACGAAGCGCAGGCCATGACTCACCACTGGTGTATGGCTATTGCGGCGTCTTTCACATTTTATGTTAGCGCATTACATTTTAATAAAATGTGGGCGTCGCTGTCTGCCATTCCCTCCTCCTTTCATCTATTTTGGATGATTGCATATCGATGATGGTTACCTTTGGAGCTGGATGGTCTGCATGCTTGGTGTTATCATGGTGATAAGCGCCATTGTTGGGAGGAACTTCTGCTATGTATGCATCATTCACTTGATTTGTCACATGCGTGTGATTCACAATTTGATTGGTGGACTTTATCTTAAATACCCCTCACTTCCTCTTTCCCATCACCCCTTGAGAAAGGCCATTCACCGAAACGTGCGTTGGGGGGTCATACCCGGGTGGACCTCTATTCACTATCCTGCCAGGTAAAGATTTCCTATTGTACGCTTTCTTGTAATGTTAACATTTACATCCTTGAATCCTGTCTGGTTTTACTATTTCAATTTGGGATAGGTACAATATATATTTAATTATGCCATCGTAGTGATGCTAAAATTACCTCTATCCCATTTTGGTCCTCTTACCCTATGTATGCCCCACTTGTTTGCCTTTGTGCTATCATGGTCATGGCTGACTCAATTTCCCTGTTTGCCTGTCTCCTGTCTATATTGTAATAAAGATTTAATTTTATATATTTTTTGGTAAAAATTTAGTCTTTTGGACTTTTTTTGATCACCTCTTTTCTCTGTGACAATTTTCACGATAGACACACTGTGTAGCTGGAGTTTCCAGAGTTTGTCTGCAGAGTGCATGCTCCAAAATGGTTGAAATCATATTTCCTGTCACATGACCACATGGAAAAGCCCCATTAACGCAATCCAACGCATGGTTTCATTTGGACATTTTGCTTGATTTGCGTCTGGCTGCGTTTGCAATAGACTTCAATGGCAGAATTAACACTTCCATTACCCGTGTGTTAGCTGGACCAGACCCGAAAACGCTGCAGGCCGCGTTGGAAGGTGTGTCACAAAAAAACGGAATGTTGTAAACGCATGGCAATTTTGACATGCGTTACGATGCGACATACTAATGCAAGTATATGGATGCGTTACAATGTCCGTTACATTGTGTTTTGGCTACTTAAGAACGTGTCCGTTAGACGGGCTGCCATAGCGCAATGTGAACCCAGCCTTAGGCTGCTATCAAGGCAACCTGGGCTTCCATAACACCTCAGCAGTGCCACAGACTGATCGCCTTTATGACACGCCGCATTGATGCAGTAATTGATGCCAAAGGATCCCCGACCAAGTACTGAGTGCATTTACTGAACATACATTTCAGTAGGCCAACATTTCGGATTTTAAAATCTTTTTTTCAAGCTGGTGTTATAAAGTATTCTAATTTACTGAGATAATGACTTTTGGGTTTTCATTGACTGTAAGCCATAATCATCAACATTAACAGAAATAAACACGTGAAATAGATCACTCGGTTTGTAATGACTATATAATATATGAGATCCACTTTTTGTATTGAAGAACTGAAATAAATTAATTTTTTGATGATATTCTAATTTTGTGAGATGCGCCTGTATGTCACACATAATTGTTATGAGCTCATTTTCTCGTTCACCTTTGATGTCAGATGAACCTCCTCTGCTGGTGAAAGGAGGTGGTGAAACTGATTTGGATGGAAGAAACCTTTCACCTGAACAGGTGGATTGTGATTGGACATCCGGAATCTCTGAGTGGATATAAGGCAGTCGACGCCCTGTAGGGTTGCTGGTGATTTCTCTGCTCTGAGCTCTGGCCTCCAGTTCAGTTCCTGTCTTCTAAAGCTAAGTTTTTGCTCTGTTATTGTTCCATGAGATTTTGTCTGATTTGCTTGGTTTTGTGTTCAGCCAGCCCCGACTGGGGCTTTGCTGAATTTCCATTTTTGTCCCTGATCGGTTAATTCTCTTTTACTCTGTCTTCAGAATATATCGGAGTGCTGATATAGGGATTTTGAAGTCTAGTGACTTCAGGGCTGTTTTTCCTATCAGACGTGTTGGGACATTTTGGTAGGGTTTTTGCGGATTGCAGCCAGCATGTTTTCTGTCCTTTCCTATCTAGTTAGTTGGGCCTCATCGACCGCCGTAGGAACGCTCCATGGCTACTGTTAGTTGTGAATAGGATCAGGGGTCTGCAATCCGCTAGCTACCAACGTCTCCGGTTTTCTGGACTTAGCTTGTATTTTTGTTTTTCCTCCTCCGGTGACTCATTCATAACAGAATCACCAGCCATACCGCAGATTCTAGGGTACTCAATAGCAGGAAAGAATTGTACAAAAAAAAAAAAGTGTCAGAATTTTTTTTTTTTTTAATTTATATTTTTTCCTCTTTTTTTCTGGGGCCGTAGGAGGAATTTTTTTCTTAATGGAGATTAAGCAATTGTCTGATCATGTGGAGCAGCTCACTGGTGAAGTGCAGGGAATTTCCGCCTATCTTGCTCATTCACATGCTGCTGAACCAAAGATTCCTACTCCTGATGTGTTTTTTGGGGATCGGTCTAAATTTTTGAATTTTAAGAATAATTGTAAATTATTTCTTGCCTTGAAGCCTAACTCATCGGGGAGCTCTGCGCAGCAGGTTAAAATTGTTATCTCTTTGCTGCTCGGCGATCCCCAGGATTGGGCGTTTTCTTTGACACCTGGTGATCCTATTCTAACTAATGTGGATGCATTTTTTCATGTCTTGGGGTTGTTGTATGATGAACCTAATGCTATTGATCAAGCTGAGAAAGCCCTGTTGGCATTGAGCCAGGGTCAGGATTCTGCAGAGTCGTACTGTCAAAAATTCCGAAAGTGGGCGGTCCTTAATACCTGGAATGATGGTGCCTTGGCAGCTCTCTTTCGGAAGAGTTTATCAGAAACCGTAAAAGATACGGTGGGATTTCCTGTTCCCTCTGGTCTTGACGATTCTATGTCATTAGCCATTCAGGTTGATCGGTGTTTACATGAATGTAAAATTACACGAGAAATGTTGCCACCTGTTGAACAAATGTCTGAACCTATGCAATGTGATAGAGTTTTGTCTAGGGTGCAACGTCAGGAGTTTAGAAGGCGTAATAAGCTGTGTTTTTTCTGTGGAGATGCCTCTCATATTATTTCTGTCTGCCCTAAACGAGAGAAACGTTTTGCACACACATTTGCTGTGGGTGGTGTTCAACCTAAGTTTCTTCTGGCAATTACTGTGATCTGCTCCCTGTCCACATTTTCCGCTAAGGCTTTTGTGGATTCAGGAGCGGCTCTGAACCTGATGGACTTGGATTTTGCTAAACGTTGTGGGTTTCCTATGACACCTCTGCGGACACCTATCCCTTTGAGGGGTATTGATGCTACTCCTTTGGCGAAGAATAAACCTCAGTTTTGGACCCAGGTGGTAATGCGGGTCGCCCCATACCATCAAGAAAATTGCAGATTTTTGGTGTTGCATAATTTGCATGATACCATTGTTCTGGGATTTCCCTGGTTGCAAATCCATAATCCAGTTTTGGATTGGAAATCTGTGTCTGTGGGGAGTTGGGGTTGTAGGTGTGCGCTTAGTGACGCTCCTGTTTTCTCCACCTCTCCCCAGTCGCATGATGTTCCTGACTATTTGGCTGATTTTTATGATGTATTTAGTGAGAATAAGTCTGCGTCTTGGCCCCCTCATAGGAGTTATGACTGTGCAATTGAGTTGAGCTCTGGGTGTAAATTTCCCAAGGGTCGACTTTTCAATTTATCTGTACCCGAGCACGAGGCTATGCGATCTTATATTAAGGAGTCGTTGGAGAAGGGTCATATTAGACCATCCTCTTCACCCTTGGGTGCTGGTTTTTTTTCGTGGCCAAGAAAGATGGTTCATTAAGGCCTTGTATTGACTATCGTTCCCTCAACAAAATTACTGTTAAATATCAGTATCCGTTACCCCTGATTTCTGATCTATTCTCCAGAGTTAAAGATGCTTGCTGGTTTACCAAGCTTGACCTCTGGGGGGCATATAATCTTATTCACATTAAGCATGGGGATGAATGGAAGATGGCGTTTAATACTCCGGAGGGACATTTTGAGTACCTGGTGATGCCTTTTGGGCTCACTAATGCCCCTTCTGTCTTCCAGTGCTTCATGAATGATATTTTCCGGGACTTTGTGGATACATTTTTGATCATCTATCTGGATGATAGTTTGATCTTTTCCAGAGATTGGGACTCTCATGTGGAACATGTTCGGACTGTGTTCCAGATTTTGAGGGAGAATTCCCTGTATGTTAAGGGATCGAAAGGCCTTTTTGGTGTACAGAGGATTTCATTTTTGGGATTTATTTTGTCTCCGTCAACTATTGAAATGGACCCGGCCAAGGTACCTGCCATTCATGATTGGGTTCAGCCCACTTCTTTGAAGGCCCTCCAGAAGTTTTTGGGTTTTGCTAATTTTTATCGTAAATTTATAGCTAATTTTTCTGGTATTGCCAAACCATTGACTGATTTGACTAAGAAGGGTGCTGATGTGCTGAATTGGTCTCCAGAGGCTGTTTCTGCCTTTCAGGAGTTGAAGCGGAGGTTCGCTTCTGCTCCGGTTTTGCGGCAACCTGATGTCTCACTCCCATTTCAGGTAGAGGTGGATGCTTCTGAGATTGGTGCAGGAGCTGTTTTGTCCCAAAAAGATCTAGTAACATCTAAAATGAATCTCTGTGCTTTCTTTTCCCGAAAGTTCTCCCCATCTGAACGCAACTATGATGTGGGGAATCTGGAACTGTTAGCCATGAAATGGGCATTTGAGGAGTGGAGACATTGGTTGGAGGGAGCTACACATCAAGTCGTGGTCCTCACTGACCACAAGAATTTGATTTACCTTGAGGCGGCCAAACGCTTGAATCCTAGACAGGCTAGGTGGGCCTTGTTTTTCACACGTTTTGATTTTGTGGTCTCTTTTCTTCCGGGCACTAAGAATGTCAAGGCAGACGCCCTCTCTAGGAGTTTCTTTGCTGATTCTCCTATCAAGCCTACCAAGCCTGCTACCATCTTAGGTGAGGGGGTAGTTCTTTCTGCCATCTCGCCCGATTTGAGACGTGCGCTGGAAGAGTTTCAGGAGGACAAACCTGAGCGTTGTCCCATTGGAAAATTGTATGTTCCTGACCAGTGGAGGAAGAGAGTAATGTCTGAAGTTCATTGCTCCGCATTGGCTGGTCATCCAGGTATTTTTGGTACTAGAGATTTGGTGAGTCGGTCTTTTTGGTGGCCCGCCTTATCTCGTGATGTCAGGAATTTTGTGCAGTCCTGTGGGACTTGCTCCCGGTCTAAACTTTGTTCTCGCTCTAGTGGGTTGTTGATGCCTTTGCCGGTGCCCAGGAGGCCATGGACTCATATTTCAATGGATTTTATTTCTGATATGCCTGTCTCTCAGAGAATGACTTATCTGGGTGATTTGTGATAGATTCTCTAAGATGGTCCATCTTGTACCACTCCCTAAGTTGCCATCTTTCTCAGAGTTGGTGCCCTTGTTTTTGCAACAGGTGGTTCGCTTGCATGGGATTCCTGAGAACATTGTATCTGACAGAGGAGTTCAGTTTGTTTCTAGATTTTGGAGGACTTTTTGTTCCAAGCTGGGAATTCAGCTGTGCTTCTCCTCTGCGTTTCACCCTCAGACCAATGGGCAGACGGAGAGAACAAACCAGACTTTGGAGTCTTATTTGAGATGTTTTATCTCTGCTGATCAGGATGATTGGGTCTCATTTTTTCCCTTGGCCGAATTTGCTTTAAATAATAGAGCTAGTTCTGCCACTTTGATGTCACCTTTTTTTTGTAACTTTGGGTTTCATCCTCGATTCTCTTCAGGGCAGGTGGAGTCTTCTGCCTGCCCAGGTGTTGACACTGTGGTGGAGAGAATGCACCAGATTTGGGACCAAGTGGTGGATAAGTTGTCTCTCTCCCAGGAAAAGGCCCAGCGGTTTTCCAACCGGCATAGGGCCATTGGTCCCCGGTTTAAGGTGGGTGATATGGTTTGGTTGTCATCAAAGAATATCTCTATGAAGGTGGCTTCTCCAAAGTTTAAACCTAGATTTATTGTACCTTACAAGATATTGGAGATTCTTAATACGGTCTCTTTTCGATTGGCTCTTCCTGTTACATTCAAGATCCATAACGTGTTTCATAAGTCTCTATTGAAGGGGTTTGTTGAGCCAGTAGTTCCTGTGGTGGCACCTCCTGACCCTGTATTGGTTGAAGGTAATGTGGAATATGAGGTTGAGAAGATACTGGATTCTCGTCTTGCTAGACGGAGACTCCAGTATTTGGTTAAGTGGAAGGTTTATGGCCAGGAGGATAATTCTTGGGTCTCTGCATCCGATATTCATGCCGAAAGATTGGTTCGTGCTTTTCATCGGGCCCATCCTGATCGACCTGGTGGCATGGAGGAGGGTTCGGTGACCCCTCCTCAAGGGGGAGGTACTGTTATGAGCTCATTTTCTCGTTCACCTTTGATGTCAGATGAACTCCCTCTGCTGGTGAAAGGAGGTGGTGAAACTGATTTGGATGGGAGAAACCTTTCACCTGAACAGGTGGATTGCGATTGGACATCCGGAATCTCTGAGTGGATATAAGGCAGCCAACGCCCTGTAAGGTTGCTGGTGATTTCTCTGCTCTGAGCTCTGGCCTCCAGTTCAGTTCCTGTCTTCTAAAGCTAAGTTTTTGCTCTGTTATTGTTCCATGAGATTTTGTCTGATTTGCTTAGTTTTATGTTCAGCCAGCCCCGGCTGGGGCTTTGCTGAATTTCCATTTTTGTCCCTGATCGGTTAATTCTCTTTTGCTCTGTCTTCAGAATATATCGGAGTGCTGATATAGGGATTTTGAAGTCTAGTGACTTCAGGGCTGTTTTTCCTATCAGACGTGTTGGGACATTTTTGGTAGGGTTTTTGCGGATTGCAGCCAGCATCTTTTCTGTCCTTTCCTATCTAGTTAGTTGGGCCCCATCGTTTGCTCTGCCTGTCTGTCTGTGTTTGTGTTTTCATCTGTTTTCACCGTCAATACATGATGGTGGCTGTCTATTTTTTTGGGGTCTGCTCTGGGGCAGTTTAGATTTCCCCTTTCTTTCTTTAGGCTTATTTAGTTCTCCGGCTGTGACGAGGCCTCTAGGACCACCGTAGGAACGCTCCACGGCTACTGTTAGTTGTTGTGAATAGGATCAGGGGTCTGCAATCCACTAGCTACCAACCTCTCCGGTTTTCTGGACTTAACTTGTATTTTTGTTTTTTCCTCCTCCGGTGACTCATTCATAACACAAAATAGTTCATACGCAGCATTTCTCACGTCTACTTTACATTAGTACAATTTTGGAAACATAACTTTCTTGATAAAAAGTTAGAAGGATTAAAAGTTGTCCAGTGATTTCTAATTTTTTCAACAAAATTTCCAAAACCAATTTTTTTTTAGGAAGCACATCACATTTGAAGTGACTTTGAGGGGTCTATATGACAGAAAGTACCCAAAAGTGACACCATTCTAAAAACTGCACCCCTCAAGGTGCTCAAAACCACATTCAAGATGTTAATTCACTCTTCCGTTGCTTCACAGGAACTGAAAAAATGAGAAAGGAAGACATGAAAATGTAATTTTTTTCACCAAAAAATTACTTTAGAAGCAAACTTTTTTATTTTTACAAGGGTAAAAGGAGAAAATGGACCCCAAAATTTGTTGTGCAATTTCATCTGAGTACAATGATACCCCATTTGTGGGGGAAATCTACTGTTTGGGCGTACGGCATGGCCCGGAAGGGAAGGAGCACCGTTTGACTTTTTGAATGTAAAATTTGCTGGAATAATTTCAGATGCCATTTCACTTTTGGAGAGCCCTTGATGTACCTAAACAGTGGAAACCCCCCACAAGTGACAACATTTTGGAAACCACACCCCTCAAAGATTTTATCCGGGAGTATAGTGGGGATTTTGAACCTACAGGTATGACACAGAATTTGATATTAGGCTGTCATATTGGAAATGTCATCATTAGCGTAAGTGCTCGCTACTCTAGTTTGCATCAGGTGCTCTGATATGCACCAAACATTGCGGGTGCTCAAGTGACATGTTCGAGTCCCCGCCCCACTTGTTTTGCAGCTGTTAGACACCCCCCAAATAATGCAGGGATCCGAGATACTCTGTGCATACCCAAGCACCCAATGCATTTGTGCTCAATAGCCATCATATCATTTTTTTTTCTTTTAAAAAGCACCAATTTTAATCCTAACCTTAACACAACCCCAACCCTAACACAACGCTAACCCAACCCTAACACATCCCTAACCCCAACCCTAACACAAGCCAAACCCTAATCCCAACCTTCCCTAACACAACCCTAACTCCAACACCTAACCCCAACCCTAACCCCAAGTACAAAGAATGGTAAACATTTAAAAAAACATATTTTAGAATTTTTATCTAAGGGGGTGACAAAGGGAATTTGATTTACTATTTTCTTTTCTTTTGATCACTGTTACAGGGTCTATCACAATGATCAAAAGGAACCAATAGTGTTGTGAGTTCATTTTCCCCTTCATTACTGAGGCCCGAGGAACTCCCTCTTCTGGTAAAGAAAGGTAGTGAGCCTGATTATCAAACACCTGAGGCTGATGATGACTGGCTGAGTGGAGTTACTGACTGGATATAAGGCTGCCGACGCCCTTCTGCCCTGCGGGTGATTTCTCTGTGGGATCCTTGGAGACCAGTCTGAATTCCTGCTCCTCTAAAGCTAAGTTTGCTGCTCGGCCTTTTGCTTGGTGCTTTGACTTTGTTTTGCTTTGTTTTTCTGATTTCTGCCATTCCCTGCTGGGGTGTGCTGAATTCATTTAGCTCTGTCTTCTGAAAATACCTGAGTGCTGATTTAGTTTTTGAAGCCTAGCTGCTTCAGGGCCTTTTTCATATCAGCTTGTTGGCTTATGTCTTTGATAGGGTTTTGGCAGATTGCAGACAGCAGCCTTCCTGTCCTTTCCTATCTAGGTAGTTTTGGGCCCCGTCTTTGCTCAGTCTATCTTTCTGTCTGTGTTAGTATTTTCACCTTGCTTCACCGTCATTATATGTTGGGGGCTGCCTATTGCTTTGGGGTCTGCTCTGGGGCAGTTTAGATTTCCCCTTTCTTTCTTTAGGCCTATGTAATTCTCCGGCTGTGATCGAGGGGTCTAGGGCATCATAGGAACCCCCCACGGCTACTGCTAGTTGTGTTGATAGGTTCAGGGGTCTGCAATCTGATAGTTGCCAACTTCTCTGGTTTTCTGGACTTAGCTTGTATTTCTGCTTTTGCCTCCAACGGTGACTCATTCATAACAGAATCACCCGCCATACCGCAGATCCTAGGGTACTCAATAGCAGGAAAGAATTGTAAAAAAAAAAAAAAAAAAAAAAAAGTGTGTATATTTTTTCCTCTATATCTCTGAGGCCGTAGGGGGAATTTTTTTTTTCTCTCAATGGAGATAAAGCAATTGTCTGATCGTGTGGAGCAGCTCGCTGCGGAAGTGCGGGGAATTTCCGCCTACCTTGCTCATTCACATGCTGCTGAACCAAAGATTCCTACACCTGATGTATTTTTTGGGGATCGGTCTAAATTTTTGAATTTCAAAAATAATTGTAAATTATTTTTTGCCTTGAAGCCTAACTCGTCAGGGAGCTCCGCGCAGCAGGTTAAAATTGTCATCTCTTTGCTGCGTGGCGATCCCCAGGATTGGGCGTTTTCTTTGAAACCAGATGATCCTATTCTGACTAATGTGAACGCATTCTTTCAAGCTTTGGGGTTGTTGTATGACGAACCTAATGCCATTGATCAGGCTGAAAAGACCCTGCTAGCATTGAGCCAGGGTCGTGATTCTGCAGAATTGTACTGTCAAAAATTCCGAAAGTGGGCAGTACTTACTGCCTGGAATGATAATGCCTTGGCTGCTCTCTTTCGGAAGGGGTTGTCAGAAGCCATAAAAGATACTATGGTGGGATTTCCTGTTCCCTCTGGTCTTGACGATTCTATGTCATTAGCCATTCAGGTTGATCGGCGCTTGCGCGAACGCAAAGCTGCACGAGAGGTGTTGCCACCTGTTGAACAAATGTCTGAACCTACGCAATGTGATAGAGTTTTGTCCAGAGAGCAGCGTCAGGAGTTCAGAAGGCGTAATAAGTTGTGTTTTTTCTGTGGAGATGCCTCGCATATTAATTCTGTCTGTCCTAAACGAGAGAAACGCTTTGCGCACACGTTTTCTGTTGGGAGTGTTCAACCTAAGTTTCTTCTGGCTATTACTCTGATCTGCTCCCAGTCCACATTTTCCGCCAAGGCTTTTGTGGATTCGGGAGCAGCCCTAAACCTAATGGACTTGGATTTTGCTAAACGTTGTGGATTTCCGATGACACCTCTGCAGACGCCTATCCCTTTGAGGGGGATTGATGCTACTCCTTTGGCTAAAAATAAACCCCAGTTTTGGACCCAGGTGGTAATGCGGGTCGCCCCAGACCATCAAGAAAATTGCAGATTTTTGGTGTTGCATAATCTGCATGATACTATTGTTCTGGGGTTTCCCTGGTTACAGATTCATAATCCAGTGCTGGATTGGAAATCTGTGTCTGTGGTGAGTTGGGGTTGTCGGTGTGCCTTTAGTGAGGCTCCGGTGTTTTCCACCTCTCCTCAGTCGCATGATGTTCCTGATTATTTGGCGGACTTTTATGATGTATTTAGTGAGAATGAGTCTGCGTCTCTGCCTCCTCATAGGAGTTATGACTGTGCAATTGAACTGATCCCGGGGTGTAAATTTCCCAAGGGTCGGCTCTTCAATTTATCTGTACCCGAGCACGAGACTATGCGATCCTATATTAAGGAGGCGTTGGAGAAGGGTCATATTAGACCATCCTCGTCACCCTTAGGTGCCGTTTTTTTTTTTGTAGCCAAAAAGGATGGATCGTTAAGACCTTGTATTGATTATCGTGCCCTCAACAAAATTACTGTTAAATATCAGTATCCGTTACCCCTGATTTCTGATCTATTTTCCAGAGTTAAAGGTGCTTGCTGGTTTACCAAGCTTGACCTCAGGGGGGCGTATAATCTTATTCGCATTAAGCATGGGGATGAATGGAAGACGGCGTTTAATACTCCGGAGGGACATTTTGAGTACCTGGTGATGCCTTTTGGGCTCACTAATGCCCCTTCTGTCTTCCAGTGCTTCATGAACGATATTTTCCGAGATTTTGTCGATAAATTTTTGATTATCTATCTGGATGATATTTTGATCTTCTCCAAGGATTGGGATTCTCATGTGGAACATGTTCGGACTGTGTTCCGGATCTTGAGGGAGAATTCCCTGTGTGTCAAAGGATCTAAATGCCTTTTTGGAATACAGAGGATTTCGTTTTTGGGATTTATTTTGTCCCCGTCAACTATTGAAATGGACCCGGCCAAGGTACAGGCCATTCACGATTGGGTTCAGCCCACTTCTTTGAAGGCCCTCCAGAAGTTTTTGGGTTTTGCTTATTTTTATCGGAAATTTATAGCAAAATTTTCTAGTATTGCCAAGCCATTGACTGATTTGACTAAAAAGGGTGCTGATGTGTTAAATTGGTCTCCGGAGGCTGTTTCTTCCTTTCAGGAGCTGAAGCGAAGATTCACCTCCGCCCCGGTTTTGCGGCAACCTGATGTCTCACTTCCATTCCAGGTAGAGGTGGATGCTTCTGAGATTGGTGCAGGAGCTGTTTTGTTCCAAAAGGATCCTGTAACTTCTAAAATGAATCCCTGTGCTTTCTTTTCCCGAAAGTTCTCTCCATCTGAACGTAACTATGATGAGGGGAATAGGGAACTGTTGGCCATGAAATGGGCATTTGAGGAGTGGAGACATTGGTTGGAGGGAGCTAAGCATCAAGTCGTGGTCCTCACTGACCACAAGAATTTGATTTACCTAGAGTCGGCTAAGCGCTTGAACCCTAGACAGGCTAGGTGGGCCTTGTTTTTCTACACGTTTTGATTTTGTGGTTTCTTTTCTTTCTGGAACAAAGAATGTCAAGACAGACGCCCTCTCTAGGAGCTGCTTTGCTGATTCTCCTGTGGTGACCAAGCCTGCTACCATCTTAGGCGAAGGGGTAGTTCTTTCTGCCATCTCGCCCGATTTGAGACGTGCTCTGGAAGAGTTCCAGGTGGACAAACCTGAGCGTTGTCCCAGTGGAAAGTTGTATGTTCCTGACCAGTGGAAGAAGAGAGTGATGTCTGAAGTTCATTGCTCTGCTTTGGCTGGTCATCCAGGTATTTTTGGTACTAGAGATCTGGTGAGTCGGTTTTTTTGGTGGCCCTCCTTGTCTCGTGATGTCAGGAATTTTGTGCAGTCCTGTGGGACGTGCTCCCGGTCTAAATCGTGTTCTCGCTCTAGTGGGTTGTTGATGCCTTTGCCTGTCCCCAAGAGGCCATGTCCAAATTGACTTGGCACACACACGTGGAGATGCAAGTGAAAATGAATATTTAATAAGTTCAGTACATACAGTAAACGTTTCGGTCAATGATGACCTTCGTCATTGTACTGAAATAAAGAAATTACAAAAATAAACAAAATATGTACAACATAATATTGCTGGGTACAATAGTGTTTTAAATGGCGTTTTTTGCCGCACACCATACAAATATTACAGCAAACAAGCAGGATAATTGGAAATAGGAATCATATTTGCACTGAAGTACACCAAAATAACAGAGCACGTACCTATATACTGTACTAAATGTATATGTTTAATAGGGACATCTGTCCTATAAGAGAACGGTATAACTGTTTAGTCATTAAATTGATTATCCCCCTAGGATCCCAGTGAGCCCGTAGTGATATAGTCATTTTACATACCGCAGATAACTGTGACTAGGTATAATGGACTGGTTATCTGTGAATAAGGAAAGACTAAAGGTTAATGGCGATACCCTAAAGAGGGACTAAGTGAGCACTTTTACTGATTAAGGACTGCTGTGCCTTACCGGTATCAGATTTGAGCGATGTGAGGGCATATGGACGCGGTTTCCACCGCTTGTCATCTGTGCTGCGATAGGCAGTGCATGAGGTGACGTGCTCAGTGATGGTCCGTGCTCACAGATCGTATTTCATAACATTCAATTCCGGGCATTCTGAAATAGAGATTAAGATTGTCAGTTTTATAAGAATAGTAGTCTCATCATGAAATATAGCATATTAATGGATAGGCATGTTAAAAAGACCACTGAGATAATTAAATAGAGAGAAAAGAGAAAGGGACACATCAGGAGAACCATTCTGTAAATAGTAGTATATTAAGATGTCAAAAAGGATTGCAAGTCGTATTCTTTATTTAGCCTCTTCGGTGCCAATGAATTCAATTCATGAATCCAATATGCTTCTCTCCTTTTTAATAGATTGATACGGTTGCCTCCCCTGCGTGGTATCTGAACCTGCTCTATTACTTGAAATTTCAGTTGGGCAATGTTATGACCCGCTGTAACAAAATGTGATGGGATAGGAAGAAGTAGATTTTTACACCTGATCATAGATTTGTGCTTTGAAATCCTGTCTTTTATGGGTTGTGTGGTTTCTCCCACATATAGGAGTCCACATGGACATTTTATCAAATACACCACGAAAGATGTGTTGCAGGTGTAGAAATCCTTGATTTCATACCTTTTCCCCGTATAGGGATGGAAAAAGTGATTCCCTTTGAGTACATTATTGCACTGGGTGCACTGTAGGCAGGGGAAGGTACCTGATTTTGGATTCAACAAGAACCGTTGTTTTTTAGGAGGACCTGCGGAGCCAATATCAGCTCTAACTAAATGGTCTCGTCTATTTCGTGGACGCCTAAAACAGGGGAGAAATGGTTCCTTGAATTCCTTAATGTTGGGATAAGCTGCACTTAGAAGGTGCCAATGTTTACGTATATTGTTATGGAGGCGATATGCTAAGGGGTGATAGTCATGGACAAAAGGGATACGATTTTCCATTTTTGGTTTAGGTGGAGCCTCAGAAAACACCATTAATTCTTTGGGGTACCCCCTCTCCATGAACTTAAAGCCCATTTCCTCCATTTGTTGCTCCCGAATGTCCCGATTGGATACTATTCTCTGAACCCTTTTCATCTGGGATTTGGGAATAGCATTTTTCATTTTTGTTGGATGAAAGCTCTCATAATGGAGTAAACTATTACGATCCGTGGGTTTAACATACAAATCCGTTGAAAGAATACCATTCTCGTCTTTAATGACCATGGTATCAAGAAAATTTATTTTATGATGACTGTGTGACATCGTAAAATCTAAGCCCGGCCAGGAGGAATGCAGGCGAGAGAAGAAACAGTTCAGTGTGTCTAAAGTGCCACCCCAAATACAGAAGACATCATCAATATATCTCTTCCATACCAAAGCATGTGTGCGGAAGAGGTCATCTAAATAGATGATGTCTTCTTCGTAATGCGCTACATAGCAGTTTGCATAGGGGGGTGCAGTGTTTGACCCCATAGCTGTGCCTTTGATTTGAAGATAGAAAGTATCCTCAAACAAAAAATAATTCTTTGTAAGTACAATCCAGAGAAGGTCACAGCAGAGGTTCACTTGCTCAGGGTTAAAGTCAGATAGTTCCAATAGTCTACGCATGGATCTAAGACCCTCTTTATGTGGTATTGAGGTATACAGATCTTTTATATCAAAGGTGACAAGTAAGGCCTCCTTGGGAATTTGTCCCAGATTTTGAATGAGGTCAAAAAAGGCACCTGTGTCCAATCTAAAAGATTTTACACATCTGATAAGTGGTGTTAAAATTTTCTCTAGGTATTTAGATATAGGCGAGAAAATGGACTCAGTAGAAGCTACGATCGGTCTTCCGGGTGGATTCTCAAGGTTTTTATGAATTTTGGGGAGTACGTAAAAGACAGGGATAATTGGATGTTTTTTTGTTAGGTACTCACAGGTTTTTTTTATCAAGAGCCCCTCTGTTAATGTATTTCATTAGTACCTCCTCAATTAGAATCTGAATTTCATTGGTGGGGTCTCCCTGTAACGGTTGATATGTAGATGTGTCACAAAGTTGACGATATATTTCATTTTGGTACATGGATTTATCGAGGACCACCACTGCTCCCCCCTTGTCTGCTGGTTTGATAATTATATCCTTGTTGTCTTGTAAATTTTTTAATGCTTGTTGATCTAATGAGGACATATTTCGAGGGAAGTGAACCCTACCTTTATTGATGTCATCCCTGAGATTCTGGAATGTACCATCAATGAAGGAAATGAATGTCTCTAGAGCATGTGAGCCAATGGGGGGCCTATAATGGCTCTTGTTCCTAAGGCCTAGGCTATCTGAGGATATAATAGGACTAGGTAAGGTGGATACAGACTCAAGATTTCTCACATTCTCGGAGAAATGTAGTTTCAATCTTAGAGATCTATAAAATCGCTGTAAATCCATGTCCAAGTTAAATGTATTATATTTATAGCTTGGACAGAAGGAAAGACCCTTCTTAATAATTGGTGTTCCGCTATGCTCAGACTTTTAGATGACAGATTGATTACAAGTGGGCTATTACCTGTGAACGAGTCACTCGATTGTAGTCTATGTTTCTCCGTTGGTCTTTTTCCTCTGCGGGTCCTCTTCTTCTGTTGAAACGACGTCTCTGTCCTAAAAAAACGATTTCCAGGAGCTTGTCTCTCGTATTCTGATCCAGAAGTGGAAACATCGGTTGATGACCTGTAGTTGGAACGTGGGAAAGAGTTTATAGAATTGGAGGATTCCCGCCATTTATATACCCTGTTGAGATCGTAGTCCTCCGTGTCCCTGGCAAATTTGTTTCTTTTTCTCGCTTCCGTGTCCCGGCGATGTTTTTCTATGATTCCGTTGATTTTAGTCTTCAGAGCATTAAATTCCTCTGTGGGTACAGTGGAGGCCAATTGACTCTCGATATTGTTGATCTCTTCTTTACACTTGGTGATGCCCCGATGCAAGTGCTCTAGCGTGAGAGTTATAAGATCAAAAGAACATTTATTAATAATCTGTTCAAACCGTGAGCAGAAATCTAGAGAATCACTGAAGAGGGTAGGGCGCAAAGGAACACGTAGGCCTCTAGGTATCCTTTGAACCTTTAAATACTCAGTGAGTGTGGCACAATGTAGTTCAAAATTAGTGCATCGTCTGAGTTCCCTCTCCAGATCCCGTCCCCTAGTTTCCTTGGGGGGGATTTTAAGGAAATCAGTAGATAGAGTGGATTGTGCTATAATATTTGAGGTTTCCTCGGCATTGTAGGAAAAGGTTAGCGAGGTCATTTGCCCAGTGGAGTGTGCTCAACGTAATGGTTATGCTTAGATATAGAGACCGTTGGCACAACTTCTCAAAAAATGGCGATTTTATAGATCTCTAAGATTGAAACTACATTTCTCCGAGAATGTGAGAAATCTTGAGACTGTATCCACCTTACCTAGTCCTATTATATCCTCAGATAGCCTAGGCCTTAGGAACAAGAGCCATTATAGGCCCCCCATTGGCTCACATGCTCTAGAGACATTAATTTCCTTCATTGATGGTACATTCCAGAATCTCAGGGATGACATCAATAAAGGTAGGGTTCACTTCCCTCGAAATATGTCCTCATTAGATCAACAAGCATTAAAAAATTTACAAGACAACAAGGATATAATTATCAAACCAGCAGACAAGGGGGGAGCAGTGGTGGTCCTCGATAAATCCATGTACCAAAATGAAATATATCGTCAACTTGGTGACACATCTACATATCAACCGTTACAGGGAGACCCCACCAATGATATTCAGATTCTAATTGAGGAGGTACTAATGAAATACATTAACAGAGGGGCTCTTGATAAAAAAAACCTGTGAGTACCTAACAAAAAAACATCCAATTATCCCTGTCTTTTACGTACTCCCCAAAATTCATAAAAACCTTGAGAATCCACCCGGAAGACCGATCGTAGCTTCTACTGAGTCCATTTTCTCGCCTATATCTAAATACCTAGAGAAAATTTTAACACCATTTATCAGATGTGTAAAATCTTTTAGATTGGACACAGGTGCCTTTCTTGACCTCATTCAAAATCTGGGACAAATTCCCAAGGAGGCCTTACTTGTCACCTTTGATATAAAAGATCTGTATACCTCAATACCACATATAGAGGGTCTTAGATCCATGCGTAGACTATTGGAACTATCTGACTTTAACCCTGAGCAAGTGAACCTCTGCTGTGACCTTCTCTGGATTGTACTTACAAAGAATTATTTTTTGTTTGAGGATACTTTCTATCTTCAAATCAAAGGCACAGCTATGGGGTCAAACACTGCACCCCCCTATGCAAACTGCTATGTAGCGCATTACGAAGAAGACATCATGTATTTAGATGACCTCTTCCGCACACATGCTTTGGTATGGAAGAGATATATTGATGATGTCTTCTGTATTTGGGGTGGCACTTTAGACACACTGAACTGTTTCTTCTCTCGCCTGCGTTCCTCCTGGCCGGGCTTAGATTTTACGATGTCACATAGTCATCATAAAATAAATTTTCTTGATACCATGGTCATTAAAGACGAGAATGGTATTCTTTCAACGGATTTGTATGTTAAACCCACGGATCGTAATAGTTTACTCCATTATGAGAGCTTTCATCCAAAAAAAATGAAAAATGCTATTCCCAAATCCCAGATGAAAAGGGTTCAGAGAATAGTATCCAATCGGGACATTCGGGAGCAACAAATGGAGGAAATGGGCTTTAAGTTCATGGAGAGGGGGTACCCCAAAGAATTAATGGTGTTTTTTGAGGCTCCACCTAAACCAAAAATGGAAAATCGTATCCCTTTTGTCCATGACTATCACCCCTTAGCATATCGCCTCCATAACAATATACTTAAACATTGGCACCTTCTAAGTGCAGCTTATCCCAACATTAAGGAATTCAAGGAACCATTTCTCCCCTGTTTTAGGCGTCCACGAAATAGACGAGACCATTTAGTTAGAGCTGATATTGGCTCCGCAGGTCCTCCTAAAAAACAACGGTTCTTGTTGAATCCAAAATCAGGTACCTTCCCCTGCCTACAGTGCACCCAGTGCAATAATGTACTCAAAGGGAATCACTTTTTCCATCCCTATACGGGGAAAAGGTATGAAATCAAGGATTTCTACACCTGCAACACATCTTTCGTGGTGTATTTGATAAAATGTCCATGTGGACTCCTATATGTGGGAGAAACCACACAACCCATAAAAGACAGGATTTCAAAGCACAAATCTACGATCAGGTGTAAAAATCTACTTCTTCCTATCCCATCACATTTTGTTACAGCGGGTCATAACATTGCCCAACTGAAATTTCAAGTAATAGTGCAGGTTTAGATACCACGCAGGGGAGGCAACCGTATCAATCTATTAAAAAGGAGAGAAGCATATTGGATTCATGAATTGAATTCATTGGCACCGAAGGGGCTAAATAAAGAATACGACTTGCAATCCTTTTTGACATCTTAATATACTACTATTTACAGAATGGTTCTCCTGATGTGTCCATTTCTCTTTTCTCTCTATTTAATTATCTCAGTGGTCTTTTTAACATGCCTATCCATTAATATGCTATATTTCATGATGAGACTACTATTCTTATAAAACTGACAATCTTAATCTCTATTTCAGAATGCCCGGAATTGAATGTTATGAAATACGATCTGTGAGCACGGACCATCACTGAGCACGTCACCTCATGCACTGCCTATCGCATATATGTCCGGTATATTTAGTGCTACACGTAACGAGCACCTCAGCGCTGTGACCATGATAACAATTCACCATGAGTGACAGTGTTTTTTCACGCCATCCCCTCCTCCCATGCCCTTCCTGGCGGTGGAACGCAACATGGCGCCGATGACCCGCACGCTAGGGCACTTCCGCCCCCGTACTTCCGGTCGGCGGTATTAGCCTCCATGTCTGTGGAACGCAGCGTGACACTGGTGAGCCGCACGCTAAGGGCGCTTCCGCCCCTGAACTTCCTGAAGGGATGATAGCCTCTAGATATAAATATGGCACCAGCACCAAACGGCACTTCATGCAGCACAGATGACAAGCGGTGGAAACCGCGTCCATATGCCCTCACATCGCTCAAATCTGATACCGGTAAGGCACAGCAGTCCTTAATCAGTAAAAGTGTTCACTTAGTCCCTCTTTAGGGTATCGCCATTAACCTTTAGTCTTTCCTTATTCACAGATAACCAGTCCATTATACCTAGTCACAGTTATCTGCGGTATGTAAAATGACTATATCACTACGGGCTCACTGGGATCCTAGGGGGATAATCAATTTAATGACTAAACAGTTATACCGTTCTCTTATAGGACAGATGTCCCTATTTAACATATACATTTAGTAAAGTATATAGGTACGTGCTCTGTTATTTTGGTGTACTTCAGTGCAAATATGATTCCTATTTCCAATTATCCTGCTTGTTTGCTGTAATATTTGTATGGTGTGCGGCAAAAAACGCCATTTAAAACACTATTGTACCCAGCAATATTATGTTGTACATATTTTGTTTATTTTTGTAATTTCTTTATTTCAGTACAATGACGAAGGTCATCATTGACCGAAACGTTTACTGTATGTACTGCACTTATTAAATATTCATTTTCACTTGCATCTCCACGTGTGTGTGCCAAGTCAATTTGCACTTGTATACGGTTTGGGACCCTATTTGTGCACCACCATTTTTTGAGAAGTTGTGCCAACGGTCTCTATACCCAAGAGGCCATGGACCCATATTTCAATGGATTTCATCTCTGATATGCCTGTCTCTCAGAGGATGACTGTTATTTGGGTGATTTGTGATAGGTTCTCTAAGATGGTTCATCTTGTACCACTCCCTAAGTTGCCGTCTTCCCCTGAGTTGGTGCCACTGTTTTTACAACAGGTGGTTCGTTTGCGCGGGATTCCTGAGAACATTGTATCTGACAGAGGAGTCCAGTTTGTGTCTAGATTTTGGAGAACTTTCTGTTCCAGGCTGGGAATTCAGTTCTCCTTCTCCTCTGCTTTTCACCCTCAGACCAATGGGCAGACAGAGAGAACAAACCAGACCTTGGAGTCATATTTGAGATGTTTTATTTCTGCTGATCAGGATGATTGGGTTTCATTTTTGCCCTTGGCCGAATTAGCTTTAAATAATAGAGCTAGTTCTGCCACTTTGATGTCACCTTTTTTTTGTAACTTTGGGTTTCATCCTCGATTTTCTTCAGGGCAGGTGGAGCCCTCTGCCTGCCCAGGTGTTGACACTGTGGTGGAGAGAATGCACCAGATCTGGGACTAAGTGGTGGATAAGTTATCTCTCTCCCAGGAAAAGGCCCAGCGGTTTTCCAACCGACATAGGACCATTGGTCCCCAGTTTAAGGTTGGTGATATGGTGTGGTTATCATCAAAAAATATTGCTATGAAGGTGGCTTCTCCTAAGTTTAAGCCTAGATTTATTGGACCTTACAAGATTGTGGAGATTATTAATCCGGTCTCTTTTCGTTTGGCTCTTCCTGTCACATTTAAAATCCATAATGTGTTCCATAAATCTTTGTTGAAGAGGTTTGTTGAACCTGTTGTTCCGGGGGTGGCACCTCCAGACCCTGTATTGGTTGAAGGTAACATGGAATATGAGGTAGAGAAAGTACTGGATTCCCGTCTGGCTAGACGGAGACTCCAGTATTTGGTTAAGTGGAAGGGTTATGGTCAGGAGGATAATTCCTGGGTCTCTGCCTCTGATATTCATGCCAAAAGATTGGTGCGTGCCTTTCATCGGGCTCACCCTGATCGCCCTGGTGGCGTAGTTGAGGGTTCGGTGACCCCTCCTCAAGGGGGAGGTACTGTTGTGAGTTCATTTTCCCCTTCATTACGGAGGCCCGAGGAACTCCCTCTTCTGGTAAAGAAAGGTAGTGAGCCTGATTATCAAACACCTGAGGCTGATGATGATGACTGGCTGAGTGGAGTTACTGACTGGATATAAGGCTGCCAACGCCCTTCTGCCCTGCGGGTGATTTCTCTGTGGGATCCTTGGAGACCAGTCTGAATTCCTGCTCCTCTAAAGCTAAGTTTGCTGCTCGGCCTTTTGCTTGGTGCTTTGACTTTGTTTTGCTTTGTTTTTCTGATTTCTGCCATTCCCTGCTGGGGTGTGCTGAATTCATTTAGCTCTGTCTTCTGAAAATACCTGAGTGCTGATTTAGTTTTTGAAGCCTAGCTGCTTCAGGGCCTTTTTCATATCAGCTTGTTGGCTTATGTCTTTGATAGGGTTTTGGCAGATTGCAGACAGCAGCCTTCCTGTCCTTTCCTATCTAGGTAGTTTTGGGCCCCGTCTTTGCTCAGTCTATCTTTCTGTCTGTGTTAGTATTTTCATCTTGCTTCACCGTCATTATATGTTGGGGGCTGCCTATTGCTTTGGGGTCTGCTCTGGGGCAGTTTAGATTTCCCCTTTCTTTCTTTAGGCCTATGTAATTCTCCGGCTGTAATCGAGGGGTCTAGGGCATCATAGGTACCCCCCACGGCTACTGCTAGTTGTGTTGATAGGTTCAGGGGTCTGCAATCTGATAGTTGCCAACTTCTTTGGTTTTCTGGACTTAGCTTGTATTTCTCCTTTTGCCTCCTACGGTGACTCATTCATAACACAATAGGAAAAATTTGTTATTGTTGCCGGGTACCGGCAGGCAGATCTCGGCGGGCGCACTGCGCATGTGCCCACCTTTTTTTCTCCAGGAAGATGACGCCCGGCCGCGGGATGGATCAGGAGGGCCCAGAGATGGCGAAGGTATCAGAGGGTCTCATGGGTTATCATTTCTCTCTCCTCTGACATGTATATCATGTCAAAAGAGAAAAAAATGATTTTAACAGTGGGCACAATTTTTTTTTCTTGATCATATGATCGGGGACCAGAAAATCCATCCCTGATCATGTTCTTCAGGGTCTCAGCTACACCCCAGATATTTTCCGACTATGATGGCACTACAGCCTTATTCCTGATTGCCATTATAAAACAGCAATGTGGGAGTAAGGACCCTTAAGCCTTCTGACATCAGGTGTAATAGTACCCTAAAAATAAACCCACAAAAATTGAGCTTGATTTAAGTTGGTATACATGCAGCACATAAACGCATGTTCACATTGGCCATACAGCATAACAGACCTACAAGAGACAAAATTAGCAAACACTCTGCTGTAACTAAAAGTAAAAGCCAAAGTACATTTAAATAACAGAGTTCTTAGTAACACCGTTTTTTATCAAAAATAGCATAAAAGTCATCCCACCGTCGACAAGGTGACTCTGATCAGGACGGTCCTATACTGTCTAATATTAAAAACCTTACCATGTGTCAGAGTTGACCTCGGTGTGTGAATAAGGGCAGACAAAAGGACCGGGTCCCGACCTGTGGACACCAGTCTAGGGTAGCCTTTAAACATAGTTACCAGCTCAGGAGACGGAGGCCACACCCCGACTTGCACAGAATGCAAAAAAAACAAAGAAAAAATACAAAAATTGAGCTTGATTTAAGTTGGCATATATGCACCACATAAACGCATGTTAATATTGGCCATAAAGCATACAAACCTAATGTATAAAACATTAACATAATGTAACAGCGTGGAGTCCAGACTATCTAAACTAGACACCACTGTATGCACTTCATAGCTGAGTCATAGAAGTTCAGCCCAAGGAGAAGAAAACACATTTGAATGGGCTTCTAATTTAGGTAACCATGTTTACAGCTATGGAGGCACGTCATATTCATAGCGGAAACAAAGAACAAAGCAATGGCAATAAGCCCGAATTATGAGGATAGTAGAAAAAACATTTATAAGATAAAAATAGATAAGGCCTAGACAAGACTAGAACAGCAAAAAGGCATAAGAACCAACAGGAGAAGCCATATACTGAGGCATACATTGTGTTATAGCATATTTATAATAAGTGTGGAAGTTTTCTACTGAGGATAATAAAGTTACAATAATAAAGTAATGCGTATAATACTATGCCCATAATAGCCCTCTCCTGCAGGAATGACACACGTTTGGGTGCAATGCCTTGGTTTGTTCATCACCGTACACGAGATATGGTTGGATACCAACCACAGTCTTCTATAGCCTGGGGCTGCAGTATTTGGGGTTTGTGTCGTGCTCTGAAACCTACACACCAGCAAATCAAAATAGCAGCCCTCAAAGGTTGCCCTCACCTCTGCTAAACAGGCCTACTTCACAACACTCATATCTTCCCTATCTTTCAACCCTAAACAGTTATTCAAAGCTTTTAACTCCCTCCTCTGCCCACCACTGCCCCCTCCAACTTCCCTCATCTCTGCCGAGGACTTTGCCACGCACTTCAAAAATAAGATTGACCAAACAAGGCAAGTCTTCATCGTTCAACCACCACACCCCTTTATATACCAGATCAATGCCCATCCCCATAACCTCACTCTCCAACATCACTGAAGGGGAACTTAATTGTCTCTTCTCCAAATCGCACCTCACAACCTGTGCACTTGACCCCATTCCATCCCACCTCCTCCCTAACCTCACCAGCACACTTATCCCATCCCTAACCCACCTCTTCAACCTATCACTAATGTCCGGTACCTTCCTTTCTGCTTTCAAATATGCCACAATCACGCCTATCCTTAAAAAGCCAACCCTCGACCCAACCGCTATGTCCATCTATCTCCCAAAATCGTTGCTCCTATTCGCTTCCAAACTCCTGGAGCAGCACGTCCACGCTGAACTTTCCTCCCACCTCTCATCTTACTTGCTCTTTGACAATATACAATCTGGTTTCCGCCCCCATCACTCCACTGAGACAGCCCTGACCAAAATTACTAATGACCTACTTACAGCCAAATCAAATGGACAATACTCTATACTCCTGCTTCTAGACCTGTCCTCTGCATTCAACACAGTTGACCACAGCCTCCTACTACAGATCCTCTCCTCCTTCGGCATCAAAGACCTCGCCCTATCCTGGATCTCCTCATACCTTTCCAACTGCACATTCAGCATCTCCCACTTCCTCATCCCACCCTCTCTCTGTTGGAGGCCCCCAAGGCTCTGTATTAGGAACCCTACTCTTCTCAATCTATACACTTGGTCTGGGGCAACTCAAAGTCCACGGATTGCAGTACCACCTTTATGCTGATGACACTCAGATCTACCTCTCTGGCCCAGACATCACTCTCTGCTGTCCAGAATCTCAGAGTGTCTATCAGCCATATCCTCCTTCTTCTCTTCTCGCTTCAAGCTCAATGTGGACAAATCTGAACTCATCATCTTTCCTCCAACTCACAGATCTTCCTTACCCGATCTAGCTATAACAATTAATGACATCACGCTTTCCCCAGTACCGGAAGTCCGCTGCCTCGGAGTAACCTTTGACTTTGCCTTGTCCTTCAAACCCCACATCCAAGCTCTTTCTACCTCCTGTCACCTCCAGCTCAAAAATATTTCCAGAATCCGTCCTTTCCTCAACCCTCAATCTACTAAAATGCTTGTGCATGCCCTCATCATCTCCCGCCTCGACTATTGCAACATCCTTTTCTGTGGTCTCCCTGCTAACACCCTCGCACCTCTCCAGTCCATCCTTAACTCTGCTGCCCAACTAATTCATCTCTCTCCTCCCTACTCCTCTGCTTCTCCCCTCTGCAAATCTCTTCACTGGCTCCCATTCCCTCAGTGTATCCAGTTCAAATTACTAATACTGACCTACAAGGCCATCTATAACCTGTCTCCCCCATATGTCTCTGAACTAATCTCCTGATACCTTCCCTCACGTATTCTCCGGTCCTCCCAAGACCTCCTCTCCTCCACTTATTCACTTCTCATCCAATCGCCTCCAAGACTTCTCCCGAATTGCCCGTCCTATGGAATTCTTTGCCCCAACAAGTCCGACTATCAACCACATTTGGATCCTTCAGACAGAACCTGAAAACCCACCTCTTCAAGAAAGCCTACAGCCTGCAATGACCCCGCTACCTCCTTCTCTCTCACCACTACCGGAGATATCACCTCAACCAACACTGGAACTGCTGCAACCCACCGACCTACTGTCTCCTTCCCCACCATCCTGTAACATGTAAGCCCGAAAGGGCAGGGTCCTATCCCCTCTGTATCAGTCTGCCATTGTTAGTTTGTTTTCTGTAAGTGATATCTGTAATTTGTATGTAACCCCCCTTCTCATGTACAGCACCATGGAATCAATGGATGCTATATAAATAAATCATAATAATAAAAAAGTCATTACAAACATGGTGATACTATGTCATAGGGAGTTACATTGTTATCCTTCTTTTATAAAATAAAAAAGATTTTTATGTGGTTTATCATACCGTGAAAAATGGTGGGAAAAAAAATGATAAATGCCCCAAATTCTCCTTACCACAATGGCTGACTAGGAACAATCAAGACTTGAGATAATATGCTGTATCCAATGCCAGCTTTCTACAAAATAATGTCCTAGAACATAAGTGAAGTAAAGTTTGCCATTTTGGCATTTTTTGTGTTTTGCTACCTCACAACCTGGAATTTCACTGGGGTTTTTTGAGTGTTTGCATCAGTTCATGCAAAGAATATGCCTACAACTTTGAACAATTGGTTTTCTTTTTATTGTGAAGCAAACAGCAAAACAAAATAATTAAAAACTTCAGTGTGCATAACTATTCATCCCCTAAAGTCAGTACTTTGTAGAGCCTCCTTTTGTGTCAATTACAGATGCAAGTCACTTTGGATAAGTCTCTATGAACTTTCCACATCTTGCCACTGGGATTTTTGTCCATTCATCAAGGCAAAACTGCTCCAGCTCCTCCAAGTTAAATGGTTTCCTCTGGTGAACAGCAATCTTCAAGTCTGACCACAGATTCTCAATTGGATTAAGGTCTGGGCTTTAGCTAGGCCACTCCAAAACATTGACACGTTTCCTCTTAAACCACTTAAGTGTTGCTTTAGCAGAATGCTTTGCGTCATTGTCTTGTTGGAAGGTGAACCTCCATTCCACTGTCAAATCACTGACAGACTGAAACAGGTTTTGCTCAAGAATATCCCTGCATTCCACACCATCCATCTTCCCCTAGACTTGGACCACTATCTCTATCCCTGCTGGTGAAAAACATCCCCACAGCATGATGCTGCCACCACCATGTTTCACTGAGGGGATGGTGCTCTTGTATGGGGGAATGTATTGTGGAGCCATCATTCTGTGTGTGGGAGAATGGATTAGGGAGGCATCATACTGAATGGGGGAGCTACAGTAAGGGCCATGAGATCAGTACTTTGTGGGAACACTAATGGGCTCCATTAAGGGCAATAATTTTGTGTCGGCACATAAAAAGGACTGGCTATGTTTAGGTAATGACTTATAGTAAAATAAATTGCCACAGCTCGTCATTTTTGTCACAGGTTTTGTTCTAAAAGACACCCTTTAACATACAAAGGCAATTAGAGGATTTTTATTTCTAGGCTATCATTCATTTTTGGGGGTAAATTGCTCTCTTAATGCCTTATTGACATTAATTGTATATGCAATGTTATGTACTAGGTAAGAACACAGCACCCCCAGCTGTTCCTAGAGCACAATGGATTACACTTTCAGATCATTCTCGATTGTCCCGTTTGGAGTAATATTGGCTTTAACATTGAACTTCTATGTCATCTATCAAATACCATATAAAAGTAACAAGACTCCGACACACTTTTCATTATCCAAGCGTCTCGTCAGCAATTACATTAAAACGGCAACGAATATGGCGCTAGATCTTGTTACAATTATCCCAGAACAATAATGGAACTAAGTGGTCCTGCACCCGCCTCTATAGAACAAGACATTACAGGAAATGGGCACATTGATTTTCTGATAGATCGGCCCAGAAATGAATTAATATTCGGCATGTACATTATTATATTGTGTATTGATGAGATTTTCATTTAATGCACTTCTGAAAGAAACGAGGCCAATCTAAGGCCAAATATAAATGAGGTCTTTTTTTTCTTCTTTTTTTTAATTAGAAGGAAAAGCAATATTTTAATACAATGGATGCAATGTAATGTTATTATGGTTGTACATTTCATTCATTTAGTACCGAAAGCCTTTCAGAGCAGAATAAAAGAGGCTGAGAATATGGTGCCACAATAAAGATTGATGGCGGTGATCATCTCGTCCTTGCTTTAATCTTAAAGGAGAAATATCAAAAGAAGTTAAAAAAAGGTTCAAATTTTAAGAGTGTTCCTGTAATTTGAAATAATTGTCTATTCTGTGCTACCATAGAAGTGTTGGTGCTCGGCACCTCTGCACATCCTAAGCTCGGCCCTTTCAAAATGAATAGGGACTATCAACTGTACCCACATGTACAGCTGTGCCACCAATCACGATGATTGGACCCATCACTACTCCCGACATGTCTGTTATACTAAACACTTGTATTCTTCATGAAATAGTAACTCTGTAGTCTATTGTCTTCCAGCTTTGTGTCTTGAATTCCTCTGTTATTCCTCCTGGAAATGTACGACTAAACTAAATACCATTATAAACCACTTGGAGACACGGATATTTTTCGGTTTTGTATTTTTACTTTTTCCTCCCTTTCTTACACAAGCTATAAATTTATTTCTCCGCCTTAGATCAGGGACGAGTTGTAGTTTTGCATGACACCATTCAGTTTAACCCATAATTAACTGAAAATTGGGCAAAAAAAAAAAACAAAGTGAGATAATCCACTTTTATTTTTTTGTTTTTCTCTTTTACGGTATTTATTATGTATAAAAAAATGACCGGGAAATATAACTCTGACTTCCCAGGTCAATATGACTATGGTGCTACTTAACTTGCATAGTTTTTTTTTTTTTTATTGAGGTGGTTAAACTTTTAGAAACAAAAAAAAAAAAAGTTTGTGTCACCATTTTCTGAGACCCAGAACTTTTTTATTTCTCTATTGATGGAGATGTGTAAGGCCTTGTTTCTTGCACGCTGAGCTGACTTTATGATTGATACCAACTTGGGTGCATATGTAAGGAGCACAGGGCGGTAGTTTATGGGTGAGGGGCTGCTGTGTTCCCACACCTTGGCACCCTACAAATAAACAGGGTCCCGATTTCCAAGTGCTGTGCGTGTGGCACAGAACACTCACGTTTCAGACCTCTGCTGTCTCCAGCCTATGGGATCCAGGAACATCCGCACACAAATCACAGGGGACACTCGCTTCTCAACAAACAGTTCAACTTTACTTAGTATGTTGAGTTCAATTGATGATACAGCACAATACATTTCCATGTTCTCTATTGTTCCACCTCAGCTATCCCTTTGCTTAAAGGCTCCCTCGGCCCCCGGGATACTCCATCCGGCTTTACAGTTTCAATAAGACCCGTCCTGTTTTCCTAACACATCTCCCCATTCGGCCTCCCCTTATAGGAAGAGAATAAGGAATGCTTCTCAGTGCGTAGTTCAGGCCATAGGCCCCAGACGTTACAGGAAAGTCCACTTAAGCCGTTTGCTGACGTTCTCATACTGTCAAACAGTTCATATTTCTCATGTCCTCCAGCACTCTGGCCTTGATCTCCTGCTAACATTATTTATCTCATATCTAATCTCCAACTTTCTCTTACCAGGAAATGCTCCCCTTTATATCTGACTTCCCCTTCACTTGCTCGGCTGGTTCCAACCACTTCTTTTTATCTAGTAAGTCCACAACTGAATCTTTCCCATTCCTAATGTAAGCAATGAGCCCTATCCTATACCTGATGCTCTAATCTTAATCCTGTACTTTCCATATATGCTACACATAAATTGCATTATACATTAACCGAGAACATTATAGCCTATAAAACTCTATGCAGTTTCCTATATCATAACTACAAAAATGCAATAAAATCACACACTTTGTATAAATGTTGTTTTAAAAGGGAGAGGCATATGGCAGTACCTGTAACACCGTTACACATGCAATGGTTTAATGGATTTTTATTGCATTTTTCAAGGGCGGTGCGCTGACCACAAAACAGTAATTCTGGCTTTTTTTCTTTACATTTTAGATTACCGTATTTTTCGGATTATAAGATGCACTTTTTCCCCAAATTTGGGGGAAATGGGGGTGCATCTTATAATGCGAATATACCTTACTGGTGCCGTTGCTGCAGGCTGCGATGAGGGGGTGTCCGGTGCTGCTGCGGGTGACCGGTGCTGCTATGGTGGTGTCCGGCGCTGCTGCCCAGGCACACTAGATATTGGTGCCAAGATCTCCTTCTGCGCATGCACCGTTCCTGGCGGCCATTTTCCCGGTTCCACTGCACAGGAAACAATGGAGCTGCAGGGGCTCTGGCCTTTCACAAAATGTCAGCAGAGCCCCCCACAGCACCGGAGACACCCGCAGCAGCACTGGGAAGCACCGCCGGACACCCCCGCAGCACCAGACACCTGCAGCAGCACCGAAGACACTCACAGCTGCATCGGGCACCACCACCAGACAGTCCTGCAGCGCTGGACACACCCGCAGTGCCAGACACAGGCAGCAGCATCGGACACCAGCAGCGGCGGGCTGCACATCGCAACACCCCCTCATCCCAGCCTGCGGCCTGCAGCAACACCCCACTCCTGCCTCCTCCACCAGCGACCCTGGGACCCAGCTTCACCACAGCCACCACCCACCGGTCAGCAATAAGACGCATGGATTATAAGAAGCACCACCATTTTATTAAAAAAAAAAAAAAAAAAAAAGTAAGTTTTCCTCCTCAAAATTTGGGGTGCATCTTATAATTCAAAAAATACGGTATTTAATTTTCTATGATATAATTTTACATTTTTATGGAACAGACTTACGAATACTGCAGTACTAATTATATACTGCATATATATTTTTTATTTTCTTTATTTTCAAATGTGGAAAAGATTTTATTTTTTTTAATCTTTTTTTTACTTTAAACTGTATTTTTTTTTATCTTTCATAGGGCACTCGAACTTTCTATATTTTGATCATTTGTACTATAAACTGTAATACTTGATCAGAGCCCGTATGTCCTGGAAAATTGGAAACCCATCATCAGCCCACAATAACGCAATAATGTCATAGAGGGGGCTGTTGGGTGTTGGAAAATTTTGCCCCCCACTCCAATTTCTAACGTCTTCCAAACTGTGTTACATTTTTAGAATTAATTCCAATTGCAACAGCTTCTCTGGTGTGGCAGCTGTATAACACAGCCTGTATCAGCACTGCATGGAACAGGCTAATCTCCACTGCCATCCTTATATAGTACAAGTACAGTGAACGGCAGCACAAGGTTTATGTTTCTAATGTCTTTTAGAAACATAATGGTTAATAGCGTTGTGATCCTGCCTGGTGCCGGCACTTAAGAGTCCTGCTACCTGGAGGAAAATAACTTCATTCCTCCTAGCAGTGCTAAAGTTTAAATCATGGGTACGCCTCCAGCGCAGTTTGAGTCACCGCTTTGCGTACATAACTTGCGTTTTTCATTGCGTTTTTCAGTGCATTTTTGTAACATGCATTTTTATCGCATTTGTGACTGCGGTTTTCGTCTTTTGTTGATGTGTCATGTTTTAAATAAAGCTGCTGTTTTTGATACTTCCTGGTATTTCCCTTTTACAAAACTCTATCACGAAACGTGCAGACTAAATGTGTTTTGTATGCGTTTCCGCATGTGACACACTAAAAATGCATGTGCTTTTTTACCTGCATGTAATGCATTCTGTCATACAGTGGGGAAAATAAGAATTTGATACACTGCAAATTTTGCAAGTTTTCCCACCTACAGAGAATGGAGAGGTCTGTAGTTTTCATTGTAGGTACACTTCAACTGTGAGAGACAGAATCTAAAAAATAAAAAACAGATATTTTCCATCTATGGAAAGCTAAAATCATATCATCTTCTACCTGGCACCTCCAGGGTCAAAGATATCCTTAAATTTGAGATTTCTTCACTTTTGAGACCCTAGCCTCATCCCATGACCAGCCCCCACATGATCTCACTGAAGACAGTTACATAGATGTGGTTTTTTTATGCAATAAAAGCAGATTTTTTGTTTTTGCCATTGTCAGTCCTGGAAAACACAGTTTGCTTGAGTTCTGTCTCCGTAAAAAAGGAGTGCCTCCCTCCACTACAATCAGTGCCATTTCTGTGACACAGGTTTAGTATATTTGTTTATTTATCCTTCTTATTTTATGTAATTGTCTTTGGCTGTGTGCCCGCGTAGCGTTTTTTAAGCGTTTCTGCAGCGATTTTACACAAGCGATTCTGCTGCAGAAATGCTTAAGAAAAGCATCCAATTGATTTTTAATGAAAAACGCACATGTTGGGCCAATGGTGCGTTTTTAACCGCTGCGGAAACGCTTAGCGGTTAAAAACGTAGCATGTTCATTAATTTAGCGGAATCACGTGCGATTCCGCATACCATCAATTATATTGGCAAAAACGCTTAGGAAACCGCATGCAAAAACGCTTGACAAACGCTTACAGAAGCGCTTCAAAAAACGCATGCGTTTTTCCGGGAGCAGGGTGTGCGATTCTGCTCCAGTTTATTCTGCTTCAGAATCACTACGTGGGGACACAGCCTAAAGGCTGTATTGTTTTGTCCATTTTGTAATATCTTTATGTATTTTTATAAACACTGCCTACTATTTGGATTAAATATATAAAATTTAATAGCTTTGTTCCTCTTGCTCTGTAAACCGCACCCCTGAAGCCATATGCTACCTGTAACGGATGTCCAATTGGCCTATATAAGTGATTGGTGGTGGCAGGTAGTTTGGAGGCAGCGGAGTGTTGGCTTCTGACAAACAAGCGTTCTGAGCAACCTCCCAGTTGTGTTGCTTGACAAATTGGTGACAATGGTGGCATCTACGCAATTCCCGTGACAAACTGGTGGCAGCCAAGGGATTTGTGCAATTCCACTGCTGTTCCTGTAACAAATTGGTGGCAGTGGTGGGATCTGTGTCGTCTCCTGGCTGTTCCCCTGACAGAGTCTATGGGGAAAATCTACTCTGGAAACTCCGTACACCTGCAGGAGACATTGACATGCTGCGGATTTGAAAAATGCACCACAGGTCATTTTACACTGATTAAAAAAAAAGCACAGTGGGCAGGAGATTTATATTAAACTCGTCCACTTTGCTGGAACTGTGAGTTGCTGCATTTTTGAAGCAGCAAAAATCCGAAGGGTAAAAAATTCTCCAAAAGCTGGAAACGTAGCATTAATGTCACTTTGTGGAGCAAATTGTGCCTATGCAGATATGTGTGTGTGTGTATATATATATATATATATATATATATATATATACACACACACACACACACACACACACACACACACATGTATTTGTAGCCAGATGCCTCTCTGTTGGTATTGCAGGATGTATAAGTGGAATGGTATAAGTTGAATAGAGCAGGTCAGATCTGACCTTGGTCAGATGTGGCATCATTTGAAGTGTGACATCTTTCAAGTGTAACATCAGTATTATACCAGAAATAGTCCAGAAATCGGTCAGAAGGTAAGAATAAACGCTGTATTCTAATTTTATGTGCCTTTCTTTTCTTACCCTGCTCTTTAACTATGCTCACATTTACCTTCACCATTTTTGTTCCACTAATCCTCGCTCTCCTTCGCTATCACCAAGCCCCTGCACCCTCAAACCAAATAACTATCTCCCCCTCTCTCTTACCCCCCTACCTCGCTTCATCTGCAGACCTGCTCCTTAACCTCAGACCTGTCCTACTAAAATATAACTTAAGCCAGTCACTCTCCTTCACCCACCTGCTTTCCCTTTCTCTGCTTCTTCTCACTGCCGGTGACATATCCCCCAATCCTGCCCCCCTGCCTCATACATCCCACTACTCCTCACCCCCATCTTTCTCACACTAAGGCTGTGTGCACACGCTGCGGATTTTGCTGCGGTTCCGCAGCGGTTTTGGCCGCTGCGGACCCGCAGCAGTTTCTGCTGCGGTGTACAGTACAATGATTCCCTATGGGAATCAAAAACCGCAGTGCAGACGGTGCGGAATTTTCCGCGCGGATTATCTGCGGTTTTCAATCCGCAGAAAGAATTGACATGTCAATTCTTTCTGCGGATTCTCCTGCGGTTTGCCATCTCCTCCATTGAGGAGATGAAAAACCGCAGGGCAAAACCGCAGAGCAATCCGCAGGTAAAACCGCAGGTCTTTTGACCTGCGGTTTCACCTGCGGATTGTACAAAATCCGCGCGGATGAATCCGCACCTTTTCCGCAGCGTGTGCACACAGCCTAAGAGAAACTACCACAATCCCTCATCCTTAATATCTGTGCCACTTGCCCCTACCCCCTGCTTCCTCTCTCTGGAGCACTTTGGAATGCCTGCTCCATCTGTAACAAGCTCCATGTGATCCACAATCTCTTTACTTCCCTCAGCCTTTCCTTCCTGGCCCTGAGACCTGGCTCACGCCCCCTGACACAGCCACCCCTGCTGCAATGAGTTACGGTTTCCTCCACTTTACCCACACACCTTGCTCTGGCAACAGAAATGGCGGAGGAGTGGGTTTCCTTCTTTCTAAAAACTGCTCCTTCAACCCTATCCAACCCCCACCATCCCTTATCCTCCCTTCTTTCGAGGTCCACTCTGTCCATATCTACTTTCCCTCTAATCTCCAAATGGCTGTCATATACTGACCACCGGGCTCAGCCACTGCCTTCATCAACCAATTCTCCACCTGCTTTCTTCATTTTCTCTCTGCTGACACCCTCACCATCATCATGGGTGACTTTAATATCCCTACTGACATCCACCAGCCAGCAGCCTCCAAATTCCTGTCACTTACTTCATCCATTGGACTTACTCAGTGGTCCTCCACAGCCACCCACACAGATGGGCATACATTATACCTCATTTTCACCCGCATCTGTTCCCTATCTAATCTCACAACCTCATCCCTCCCCATATCTGACCACTACCTACTAACCTTCTCATCCCTGTCCTCCTCACCTGCCCCCCATGTCCAGTCACTAGCACATCCTCGCAGAAACCTCGCACACCTAGACATTCAGACTCTCAGACGCTCTTCTACCTCTGTCTTCCATATCTTCACTCCACAACTCGGACAGTGTCACCGCTTTCTACACCACCCTCACATCAGCCATAGACTCAGTCGCTCCTCCACGCATGGCAAAGTGCAACAAATCAACAGGCAACCCTGGCACAACAATCATCGTTGGAAGAAAACACGCCTGCCAGACTTCACTGCTTTCAAACAAGCTACACATGCCTTCAAATTAGCCCTCACCTCTGCTAAACAGACCTATTTCACAAACCTTGTATCTTTCTTATCCTACAACCCAAAACTGTTCAGCCCTTTCAACTCTCTCCTCCACCCACCACTGCCACCTCCAACTCCCCTCATCTCTGCCGAGGACTTTTCCACCTACTTCAAACATAAGATCGACCAAACAAGGAAAACCTTTACTGTTCCACCACCCCAAGCACTCAATATACAAACCTCTGCCCTTCCCTAATAACCTCCCTCTCCAACATCACTGAAGGAGAGCTTACTCATTTCCTTTCCAAATCACACTTCACCACCTGTGAACGTGACCCCTATCTCTTCCCATCTGCTCCCCAACCTCACTAACATGCTCATTCCAACCCTAACCCATCTCTTCAACCTATCACTATCTTCTCGTACCTTCCCCACTGCCTTCAAACATGCCACGATCACACCCATCCACAAAAAAAGTTTGACCCTACTGCTATGCCCAGCTATCGCCCCATATCACTGCTCCCGTTTGCTTCCAAACTCCTTGAGCAGCATGTCCATGCTCAACTTTTCTCCCACCTCTCATCTATCGCTCTTTGTCAACATTGAATCTGGCTTCCGCCCCCACCACTCCACCGAAACTGCCATGACCAAAATTACTAATGACTTACTCACAGCCAAAGTTAACATACAGTTCTCCATACTCCTCCTTCTCGACCTGTCCTCTTGCCTTCGACAGTCAACTACTGCCTACTGCTACAGATTCTTTGTTCCCTTGGTATCAAAGACCTTGGCCTGTCCTGGATCGCCTCTTACCTTTCCAACCGCACATTTAGCATTTCCCGCTCCCACACTACCTCCTCATCCCGCCCTCTCTCTGTTGGAGTCCCTCAAGGCTCTGTCCTGGGGCCCCTACCTTTTTCCATCTCTACCCTTGGCCTAGGACAACTCAAAGTCCCATGGCTTCCAGTACCACCTGTATGCGGACGACACTCAGATCTACCTCTCTAGGCCAGATGTCACCTCTCTGCTGTCACAAATCCCGGAGTGTATCAGCCATATCCTTCTCCTTCACCTCTCATTTCCTAAAACTCAATGTACACAAAACCGAACTCATCTTTCTTCCATCTCACGTATCTTCCCTACCCGATCTATATATTATGGTAAACGGCATCACGCTCTCTCCCGCACCTGAAATCCGCTGCCTCAGAGTAACTCTCGACTCTGACCTGTCCTTCAAACTGCATTTCAAACTCTTGCCACCTCCTGTCGCCTCTAACTCAAAAATATTTCAAGAATCCGTCCCTTCCTCAACCATCAATCTACTAAAACTCTTGTACATGCCCTCATCATCTCCCGCCTTGATTACTGCAACACCCTCCTCTGTAGCCTCCCCAACTCTTTTGAACCACTCCAGTCTGTCCTCAACTCTGCTGCCTGACTAATGCACCTCTCTCCTCCCGTTTCTCCCCTCTCTAAATCCCTCCACTGGCTCCCAACTCCCTAACGAATCTAGTTCAAACTAACACTGACCTGCAAAGCCATCCACCACCTTTCCCCTCCCTATATCTCTGAATTAATCTCCCAATATCTTCCCTCATGTAATCTTTGATCCTCCCAAGACCTCCTTCTCTGCTCCACACTTATTTGTTCCTCACACAACCGCCTCCAAGATTTCTCCCGAATATCCCCCATCCTCTGGAATTCCACACCTCAACACACCCGATTATCCACCACCCTTGGATCCTTCAGATGGAACCTGAAAACCCATCTCTTCAGGAAAGCTTACAGCCTGCAATAACCATTCTGCCGCCTCATCACCACCCGAGCTGCTGCACCCACAAACCTTCAGTCTCTTCCCCATTATCCCGTAGAATGTAAGTCCACAAGGACAGGGTTCTCTCCCCTCTGTACCAGTCTGTCTTTGCAAACTTGTTTACTGTAACCGATATGTATAACTTTGTATGTAACCCCTTCTCATGTACAGCACCATGGAATTAATGGCGCTATATAAATAAATAATAAGTGTCTGCCTCTATTTGTCAGCATTCAGGACTCCATTAATTATTACCAAATTCCCAACTCCATTTGCTGAAATGCAGATCCAAACTTACAAGACTCTCCACCATGCTTCACTGTTCCTGCAGACACTCATTATTGTTTTTCTATTCAACCATTTGGCAAACATCCTTCCTTCTGTTACACCCAAATTCTTCATATTTTGACTCATCTGGCTGGAGCACCTGTAATTTTTCCATTTGTACGTAGTTGAGTCGCTTGTTGACATGTCTAGGTTTGGCTTTACAGACACAATTCTTCCATGAAGACCACTTCTGTCCAGACTCCTTTTTATATTTACAGCTACCAGCTCTTCACAATTTTCTCCTTATGTGTATATGAAGATATTAGGTGACAATAATATTGTTAGATTACCAATTACTAATAATAAAAAGACATGTTATCCATTCAGGATATTGCTCTACAATAAAAAAAATTGCTGCTTCCAGGAGCCCACTTCATCTATGCCTAAGATGAATATACGACGTACATTTCTATATCTAACGGAACATTACACTTTACAGAAGATCCCTTTATTGCCACATTACATGTTAAATGATCAGGAAAGCACCCAGGAGAAGTTATCAATTACCGGGACAGACACAGATGGATCTTTGCGACTATTAAATATCAGTTTGATTTGCACGATTAAGTAACATCCCCGGGGAAATCTTGACCCGCAGCATGATTTCCATTTAATATAAACTTTAAATTACACATGACACCTCCCAGCTGCAGGCTGACCTCTCCTTACAGTCCTCTGCCAAGGTGGAATTTGTGAAAGCAGAAGCAAATGAGCCGTAATTAACGAAAATCCAAGACAAGGAAATAACAGAATGGTAACAACCATAAGACGATGTGCAAGGCTGATCCTCTGTAAATGGAAAGTATATGAAGGAAATCAGAAAGTATGTACATGTAACAATCAATACTAAAGACTCCCCACCAGCTGCCTTACATCGGTCAATGCCCTGGGCAGTATCTTCCATTTCTATGATATGGAGCACCAGAAAAAAAAAAAAACACCATAAATTATGTTTCCCATAAGACAAAGATGTACATTGTAGAAAAGGATAAAGTTGCACCCTTGAATTGCTAAGAATGATAACGTTACAATATTGGAAATGTATTATAGCCATAGAAAATAGAAAAACGCTACATTATGTACGTATGGAATATTGGAAAATGAAACTGCAATATTGCTATGAAAAATTACACTATAAAGGAAGCTACTTAGCACATAGATTGGCCTATATATGAGAGCCCGACAGCCAGCGTCAAGGCATCCGTCATTGTTGGGTCCCTGTCCTGATAAGACACCTCTCCTGGGTGTAGGCTACAAGTAGGCTACAATTTATGGGGAGGATACAACCAGCTACTTAATCCCTTCCCACCTTGGGCTTTTCCATTTTTGAGTTTCCGTGTTTTGCTCCCCTTTTCCCAGAGCCATAACTTTTTTATTTTTCCGTCAATCTGGCCATGTGAGGGCTGGTGTTTTGTGGGACAAGTTGTACTTTTGAACGACATCATTGGTTTTGCCTTATAGTGTACTGGAAAATGGGAAAAAAATTCAAAGTGCTGTGAATATGCAAAAAAAAAAGTGCAATTCTCAATTTTTTTGTCTTTTTACCATGTTCACTAAATGCTAAAACTGAAAACTGACCTGTCATTATGATTCTCCAGGTCATTACGAGTTCATAGACACCAAACATGTCTAGGTTCTTTTTTACCTATGTGGTGAAAAATAAGTCACCATTTTCTGAGACGCATAGTGTCTCCATTTTTTGTGATCTCGGGTTGGGTGAGGGCTTATTTTGTGAATTCCAAGCTGACATTTTTATTGATGCCATTTTGGTGCAGATATGATCGTTTGATTGCCCGTTATTGCATTTTAATGCAATGTTGCAGCTACTAAAAAAACGTTAATTCTGCCGTTTTGATTTTTTTTCCTATTTTACTGATCGCAATAATTCTTTTTACATATTGATAGGTTGGGTAATTCTGAATGCGGCAATACCAAATATGTATATTTTTTTTTATTGTTTTATTTTGAATGGGGCGAATGGGGGGATGAGGGGTGTCCTGCACCCTAATGGGAAAAAAGGGAAGAGAACTTGCTTGGCATGGGTCCCCCTTTGTAAAACAGGCTCATTGAAACTACTTGGTCTACCAATGGTATCCACAGTATTCACTTTTATGCATCTTTTCCTGAGCGCACATCTGACATTTTTGGCCACTGGCAGAGTTGTGTGGGTATATTTTTTTCAGTGTTTTGGGATCTTTTTTCTAGCGGCATTTTTTAGGCCATTTTTTCTCTATCCAACAATGAAGAAACCACTGGCAGTTTCTGAGGCAAAAATCATGAAGGAGGTCGACATCTTTTTAGCGTTCCAGTTGACTTGTATTGTAAAGCAGAGTGGAACAGACCTGAAGAATGGACCGGTCTCACTCCTTTTAGGCGCTTGGAGTCTTTGGAAACCTGAAGCAGTTAAAAGACGCTCAAAAGCCTCAACCTATGAACAGCAAATCTTTTTTAACAAAAAATGTGAAATTTCATTTGTTTTGAACATTTTCAGAGTGCTTTTCAGGCGGGGTTTTTGGAACGGTCCCACCTGACAAAGTTGTCCATCACATACCCTACGGAGTTTTTCATTTCCCAACGTTTGTTTTTTTTTTCCCAACCTTCTGACTGGACATTGCCTATTTTGGAGCAGATGCCATTAGAAACTGCTTCAACGAAGCTACAGACTTTTTTTTTTACCCACCTGCGGTTCTTCAAAACCTAAAGAGCAAAGAAAACACTCAAAAGACTGAATATATAAAACAGCACAGCAGTTTTACAATGGAAATAAATGGGGAGAGTCTTTCAAGCACTTTTGAAGTGACTTTTTAGGTTCTGCTTCAAAAAACTGTACGAACACAACCCAACAATCCACATCCAGTGACTTAGACTGGCTATAAATATGCTTCTTTGGAGGACAATATAACTTCATTTACCGCTGCGCACCGCTCAGGATTCATTGTTTCTCCCATCCCGCAGGCATCAGACGTTTCTAGTCTATAATTTTCTCCTCCTCTCTCGAAATACCATCATTTTGCACTTCAATTGTGAAAGAAAATGTGAACATTAAATGTGCTTCCATTATATTCATTAGACGAATGTCACAATTTGAGCTCTCGCGCATTAGGTATCCGCGGGGTGTTATTTTGTGAGCTCGGCTGCGCAGGTAGGGAGTAATTGACCCGCCATGTCGCGGTCACCTGAACGCATGGCGCGGGATACCTGGAAAAGAAAGGGTTTGTGATGCTAATGCTGCCTTAATCCCAAACAGGGACAAGTTTTGCAGGCGGCAGGAGTCTGAGGCTGTGTGATTTCTCATTATGAAAGCAGTTGTGGCGTTATATAAACCGCTATAGTTCTGCTGACCGCAGTCTGCGTAATGTCACCCCAGCCGAATAATAATCCTCCTGCTACTTAATAGGAAAACAATGGGGATCCAGAACTGGCTACGTAGTGTTAAAAATGTAATATAATATCTATCGACGTACAATTGAGGTTCGGATAACACAGCATGGACTGAAATAACCACTAGAAACTCAGAAATAAAGTTACGTAAACAGCTTACTGACTCGCAATGTTTCGAAGGCGCTAAGCGGCGCTTTAGTGGCTTCTGTCTGGGGATTCAGACGTACTCACAATTAATTAGAGATATAGTGATAATTTGCAGGTAAATAGTATGTAAGTCATGTCCGGCTGCCTTAGGGCCCCGTCACACATAGCGACTCACCAGCGATCCTGACAATGATATGACCTTGTCAGGATGGCTGGTGTGTTGCTACATGATCGCTGGTGAGCTGCCAAACAGGCAGCTTCACCAGCGATCAGGACAGCGACACACAGGTAACAAGCAGCGCACGTCGCTTAGTTACCTGCAGTGTACGTTAGATACCAGCGCCCTGGTGCAGGGAGCTGGTAACCAAGGTAAACATCAGGTTTCTAAGCGCCGCAGTGTTTACCTTGGTTACCAGCTCCCTGCACAAGCGCGCTGATATCCAACGTACACATCGGGTTTCTAAGGTAAACCCGATGTTTACCTTGGTTACCAGGCTCCAAGCTCACTGATCACTGGTCTCCCGCCTGCTACACGCAGCGATGCGTGCTGGCCAGCGGGAGACCAACGATCAAAAAAATGTCCAGGCCATTCCAGCACGATCAGCGATACCTGGCAGGGTGGCCGGTCGCTGATAAGTGTCACACACATTGCTGTTGCGTCACAAAACTTGTGAGATCACTGTGTGTGACGGGAGCTTAATTAGAGGGTAAAATAAATAAATTATATTCTGAAGCCGCTCGCTTCCAGTCATCGTGGCACTGGGGGCGCTGTCAGTCATCGCTCACTACAGACTGTGAGTGCGTTCATTATTCCCAGGCACACCGACAACCCTTTCTTTATGTACACATCAGGCTGTCAATCAATGTGGTGGAGAGCGATTACAGCGCATTGTATAGCGAGCGATCAGAAGCCGCTACCCTGCACCACCCCAACGACTGGAAGCGAGCGGATGCAGGGAGAATATAACGTCATTTTCTCCCTGTAGCCGTTGCTCTAGTAAGGCCGGCAGAAATTATTTAAATTCTATTTATCAGCAGATTATCACTATATCAGCAGCTAAGTAGTGTTTCTGGAGGTAACAAGTCCCCTTTAAATGCTTTGCTCCCCAGAAGATTTAGTACATTTGTGCATTACATGGAGGGCCAGTTGATGTCTGTGGAGTTGATTCCCCTTGTGGTGGAGCAGCAGGAGATCGAATACTTATTATTCGAGATGAGCGAACCCGAATTTAAAAGTACGACGGTCGTAGCGGACAGTTAAGTGCCTGGCGCTAAAAGCCGAACATGGACTTCTGGGAGTAAGTTGAAATGTTTGGAGTTCTGGGTGAAGAGACAGTGAAAAGGAGAGAGAGAGAAAAAGGGAGAGAGAAGAGAAAGAGAAAAAAAGAGAACAAGACAGAAAAAAGAAAGAGAAAAAGAGAGGAAAAAAAAAAAAAAAAACAGAGAAAAACAGAAAGAGAGAACAAAAGAGAAAAATAGAGAGAGAAAAAAATTTTCCAGCTCAAAAGTTTGGGTGCCCATTGTTTTCAATGGGGTTCAGATTCTGGTTCAAGTTCTGGTACTCGAACTGAACTTTGGAATAAAGTTCAGGTTAAGTACCAGAACCTGAACTTGCACGGGCCCGGTCATCTCTACTTACTACCCCAAACATCACTGCTGGTCATTGCAGGTCCAAGCTGTGAGACACTCCTGTGACGAGCTTATAGTAGGGGATGCTCCTCATAAAAGGTAATGTCCAAAGTCCCCAAATTATTTTTTTGTTGGCCAAGCGCTCCCGTGTTCTCTATGAGAAAGTAGCCGACAAACATCTCTGCATGCAACTTTCTCTGGGAGAACAATGCGATTGTCAGTCCAGAATTGGACATGCCCAATGGACATCGTCCTCGACGATCAGTTGGCTGGTGCCTCATACACAATAGACTGCCAGACGAACACGTCAATATCTGCAAGTGTGACTGACAATTAGTTTTATGTGTATGGGGGGGGGGGACTGGTCATATATCTGTTGCTTGCTTAGTTATATGGCTTGTGTGTCTGGGATGACAATGCGATGCAACTTTCCAATTTGTATTTGTAGACTTATCTAGTACGTTGGATAACAATCCTGGTAGTACTGGTTGTCTAAGTTGTCAATCATTTTTTATCTCTCAGTTATTATTTCTGTTTCTAGAGAACAGTTCACTGCTTTGGAAGTGAATGTACGATATTAACTGGCTCAGTGAGCAAAATCCTTGTGTAGACGATCAGTGATGGAGCGCAGACAAATAGCAAAAAAAAAAAATTTTTAATCAAATGGAAACATTCAGATTCATAGCAAAGTACAAAAATCACACACAATTATTATAAATCTCCTCTACAGAAAACAGAGGGAGGCATCACCCACGATCCAGTCCATCCGCTCGGCCCAGGCCGGGCTCCCAAGTGACATCTGAAGATGGACGGAGAAAACTGCAACCTTACATTTACACAAAATACACAGACATAAATGTGCAAATCCTTTACTCCAGGATTGTCACATCACATGGTGATGACCAGAAAGTCATGATCGACCCATATTGGACATTTCCTGGGAATTCCAAACGGTTTTGGTTAATCTGGTTATAGAAGTTTTCTAGCCAAACCTGACAAAGTAGTTTTGGCTTGGAATCTGATAGACATTACTGGCCAATGACACGCAGGTCTCGGTGAGGAGAGGAACGCTACCCCATCTACAGAATAAGGACCCGTCAGTATGACCTTACTCACGGGTTCGGCACCGTATGGAGGCTGTATGCCCTGTTGGGTCCAATTCATCCCTGTAAGCAAGTGGGAACCAATATCTCTCATTATTGCATCGATGGAGCCACAGTACGAGGTCCGAGGCTCTTCTAATAAAAGTATGGCTTTACAATACAAGGTTTGTAGAAATATAAAATAGCCCTGACTCCCTCTCCTTACGGTACTCCCTTTCCAGAGCACCGCGGCGCACAAACACTGGCGCTCAAGCTTACACCAATACAGTAGTGCCCCCTCCGTCATTTAACAAAATACTGCAATCTCCTTTATTTTCCAGATTAAGCAGGCTAAATGAAAAAGATATACCCTGGACAATCCCTTTAAATGTTATCTTCTTATAACATGGAATCCTTTTCTCATCAGCTGCTTCCCTGTCCAGATCCCTAATCCTTGTCATAGCCATTAAAGGTGCACAATGAAAGTGGTACAAGCGCCCCATCACAGCAAAGACAGCAGCGTCCTTGGTTAATCCATTACTCCTTATAAAACCTAGTCATGTGTTCTATGCTTGTGACACCATGGCACAGGGTCCAGCCATTTACTACCTATGCAGAGCGCAGTTTTCATAAAAAAAGTATATAAAGGACTTTTCACATGGGCAGACAACCAACAGATGATCGTTCAGTAAGAATACTCTCTTTACCCGTGTAAACCGCTGGTCAACAAATAGCACATTCACCAGTGTCTGGGGCACATAGCACAGCACTTACAAGCTCAGTGATATCAAGCTTGTAAGTGCTGCTCTGAAATTAAGCTGGCTGGATGATTGGATCTGGAGCTTCAAAGCCAAATATACCTTTACTTGCCACATTGGAGAGCACAAAGTTTGTGCCAGCAGCTCAACCATTCTTCCGACCAGAGCTCTCAGTCATCAGGAACACACAGCTCCCCCATCCTCAGCAAGCTGGCAGTCAGAGGCAGGGGAGCGGTGTGCTTCTGAAGATGCAGGTTGAAAATGATCCTTTAATACTAATATCAGAAGCATATTAGACAGTATCACCGTGATCTTTGCTGGTGTATCCAGCTTCAGCAATAATGATCATTGCCTTATACAATACTAAACAATAACATAATGAATTTAGTGCCATGTGCTGGAGAGCTGACACAGGTCCCTGTTATTTAGCCCAAACTTAACCCAAATTAAGTCGCTCCATGCCCAAGAGTTTGCGTAGAGCAGCTATCAAGCACGTGTCCTGCCACATCATGAGAGAACGTGTCAGGCACCGCACTGTCCATTAGCCCCGCTGACACTGAATGGAGAGAGAGGACCTGTGCTCCACCACTGGGGCCACGCAGAGAAGCTCGGGTACAACACTAACTTTTAGACATTAGAATAAGACTGAAACTTCTCTAATGGACCACCTAATTAATAACCCAAGAAAAAACGTCTAAGAAAACCCATAAGATGAAAACGCTCCAAACATATAAAAAATGACTTATCGGATATTGATGGACAGTTCACCTACGCGGACAATTATTTTTCTTACTTAAATGTATGCAATTGGGCCAAAAATGAGTTTTGCTATTGAGTTTCAGTAAAAATGTTACACATTGTACCCTCTCTGACCTCTATAGCTGGCTGCTGATAGAGTTAACTGAGCATCTGTCAGCAAGCCCACTGGGATGGTCTGAAGAAGAAGAAAAAAAAAAAAAAAGATTGTGACCATTTCTGAGCTCGTCCATAGACCGCATCTAAGTTGCAAGTGTCAGGAAACATAGCCTGTAAAAAGCAAATTTGGTAATAAAATCCAATAGCAAAGATGATTTTTTTTCCAAAAACCTGCATATAAAAAAATAAATAAAAAAAGTCACCAATAGGTGGACAATCGTTTTAAAGTTAACGTATATCCTGGGTATTCTGAAGGGTTTAATTTGCTGGAAATGCAATAGTGAAGGTGTAGTCGGAAGTCCAAAAAGGGCCCCCTACTGATCAGTCCTATTCCAAGTGAATGGGATGGAGCTGCAATACCAGACCGAGCCCAAGGACAAGAGGGGGCGATGTGATCTCCTAACCCTGGACAACTGTGAGACAGAGATATGGCCACTCCCTGAAGATCTATAGACACATAGATGGTGACATTATGGCCTGAAGGTACATACTTGGTTATACACCTTCTTCAAGTCTTTCTAGGAAAAACAATATTATTTCTTATATAAATCAGAAAATAACAGGACGATCCCGTACGTAATTTCCTGCTGACAAGCGGAAGCGTCAGACATCGTCTCTCGGTGATACAAATGGTCAGCACTTACAGGGGATCTCCAACACAAGCCTTCCGACTGATCAGAGGTCATCAAAGTGGAGAACAAGCGAGTCCGAGTCCCTAGGACGGTGCAATATGGCTTCTTTGGTGAAAATAGGAGGTGGGGACTGTGCAGCTGGATGTATTCTGGTGTACCAGTCAATCCAGTGTGAAATGTCTCACGTCGACAGCTGTTTGCAAATCTATACGTCTCCATGGTAACAGACTACAAACAAACTTTGTGTAGTCAGATCCTGCAGGCATTTTGTTTTTTATCAATTTCCCAATTAAATAGAAGAAAGTATGAAGCAGAGGGTCGGCAACGACTGCAGGATCACACTAACCCCTTGTCTGTTACCACGGTGACGCATAGGTCTGCGCAAAAGCTGTAAACATGACGTTTTTGTTTAAATTAAGACTATTCGCAAAGTTTTATTTTTTGGTGGTTTTTCATCAGCAGGAGCAAGAAAGAAATGGATTAAGGAGGCGGTCACAGCCATTGCTATCCGTATTCAATCCCCTGCACATAGACATAAAGGACGTTATGGAAACACGTTAACGGGTTTAGTGGTTTAATCTCATAGCGGGTTTGGGGGGGGGGGGGGGGAGCAGATGAAGCCTCTCCATTTTTCAGTTCCTCATGGTTGTTTTTTTTTTCTTTCCGTTTTTGTAGCATCCTTCAGTTAAGTGCAAAAAAAAAAAAAAAAAAAGCAAAACCATTCAGCCGTAGCCCAGAATATAAATACCCCAATACCACAAACCATTCAGCAGTGTCGCAGACATTCTGTAAAATCAATGAAAGGAAAATTCTCCGCAATCTCTCAATTTGTGTTTAAAAAAAAAAAAAAAAAAATAGAAAAAAAGTCCAATTTTCTGAAAAAGTCTGTAAATCATAAATCCTCATGAGGCTTGTGATCTGCAGGAGAGGAGAAAAAAAAAATGAACATGAATACAGAAGGCAGCTGCAGATGATTTCTCATGATAAATGCTCTCAAGAAAACGAGGGATTTTTAAATTTTGTTTACTGCTCAGCGCCTAGGTTACCAGCAACTCCTGCAGCGGACGGTCTCCTAAGCAAAAAGTAAAAGCGCTTACAAGCCCTTTACAATAGAGCTTGTAAGCGCTGGTGTGATCGCCAGCTTTGGTGCCCCTGCACTCCTCCGTTAATGCAGAGGTAAATCTGCCATTGCTTGCAGCATCATAGAGCGCAAAGTTCGGGCCAGCGGTGCCATGATGTTGCCGGTTCAAACGGTCACAGTCGATCACTAGGGCACCAAACCCAGGCAAAAAGGAAGCAAAGCGGTGCGCTTCCTGCAGGAAAAGTTAACCCTACAAAAGGGTTTTCTGAAGTCTACAAGTTATCCATTTTTGTTTTTTACCATCGGTTTGTCATCTGTTTTTCTCATATGCAAAAAAAAAAAAATTCACGGAGGTTTCTCAAGTTTCTCCTTGAAAAAAGTTAGTAAGGAAGTGACATTGTGCACTTGGTATCTGCACGCCGTCTGCTTTTTTCACTCACTCGTTCACTTGATGGACCAGGGTGGGATAGGTTTCAGATTTTTTTTTTATATCAACCATCAGTCAATGTAGCCTTACGATTTCGGCAATTTACCTTGTGTGGTTTGGGGTCTGCCGACGTCAGGCTGATCCCCGAGAGTTCCAGAAGTCTCCCCCAGAAAGCGACTGTACAACTTCTTGATTTCTTGGTCATAGTCTTGCCACTCCGGGACAATCCGGACGGCGGCTTCCAGCTTGGGCTCCTTTGTCATTGGGTTATTGCACTATACAGCAGAAAGCATAATGAAGAAAGTGAATAATCACCTTCGGGGCCGGGACGGGCGACATCGGATGCTGCGCTGCCCAAGACGCCATGTCCAGCCAACATCAACTATTAATCATCTGCAGCAAAACCCACTCACCAGATCTATAGTCTTGGCTTTTTTCTTGGACGCATCATCGCACCACGTCTCGCACCACAGCCACTCCGGCGGCAGCGATTTGATAGGCACTTGGTGAATCATATTATTTGGCAAATCCTTGAAGAAAAAAAAAAAAAATTTTTTTAAAAGTTGTAGTTTTTTTTTTTATCCTCTTTCGATTACTGAAAAATGTTTTGCCTCATTTTCATGTGGTGTATAATCTGTCAGTTTAATTTTTTTTTTTTTACTTTTTCGCAATATCGAGTGAAAAAGAAAATATATATTTTTCATTAAACTCATGTTTTAAAGAGTAACAGCCATTTAATTTTTTTTTTTTATTCGTAAATGAATGGTACCCATAAAAATAAGAAACGAATATGTCTAATGAATTCAGTAAATACAGATTAGGAGGTGACAGTTGGTGCTCATAAAGTTCTATGGAGAACATTACATTGTTTACATTTAGGACGTGCAACTGATCAATTGTACTTGTCTTTCCTCTCCCCTCTTTTTTTTTTTTTTTTTTTTTTTAACATCTTCAGGAGTTCTTCTTTCTTTGTTTCTTCAGGCAAACTTGCAGCACAATTTTACATGTCTGCCTCTAGTATTCCTTCTTCCTCTACTTTTCCATCTCCATAGAATTTTAAAAGCACCAATTGTCAACGAAAGCCAATTTTAACATGTTCAATGTATGATAAAAACATGATTCTCCAGGTCAGTATACAGTTAGGTCCATATATATTTGAACAGAGACATTTTTCTAATTTTGGTTCTAGACATTACCACAATGAATTTTAAACAAAACAATTCAGATGCAGTTGAAGTTCAGACTTTCAGCTTTCATTTGAGGGTATCCACATTAAAATTGGGTGAAGGTTTTAGGAGTTTCAGCTCCTTAACATGTGCCTCCCTGTTTTTAAAGGGACCAAAAGTAATTGGACAGATTAAATAATTGTAAATAAAATGTTCATTTCTAGTACTTGGTTGAAAACCCTTTGTTAGCAATGACTGCCTGAAGTCTTGAACTCATGGACATCACCAGACGCTGTGTTTCCTCCTTTTTGATGCTCTGCCAGGCCTTCACTGCGGTGGTTTTCAGTTGCTGTTTGTTTGTGGGCCTTTCTGTCTGAAGTTTAGTCTTTAACAAGTGAAATGCATGCTCAACTGGGTTGAGATCAGGTGACTGACTTGGCCATTCAAGAATATTCCACTTCTTTGCTTTAATAAACTCCTGGGTTGCTTTGGCTTTATGCTTTGGGTCATTGTCCATCTATAGTATGAAACGACGACCAATCAGTTTGGCTGCATTTGGCTGGATCTGAGCACACAGTATGGCTCTGAATACCTCAGAATTCATTCGGCTGCTTCTGTCCTGTGTCACATCAATAAACACTAGTGACCCAGTGCCACTGGCAGCCATGCATGCCCAAGCCATCACACTGCCTCCGCCGTGTTTTACAGATGATGTGGTATGCTTTGGATCATTAGCTGCAACACGCCTTCGCCATACTTTTCTCTTTCCATCATTCTGGTAGAGGTTGATCTTGGTTTCATCTGTCCAAAGATTGTTCTTCCAGAACTGTGCTGGCTTTTTTAGATGTGTTTAGCAAAGTCCAGTCTAGCCTTTTGATTCTTGATGCTTATGAGTGGCTTGCACCGTGCAGTGAACCCTCTGTATTTCCTTTCATGCAGTCTTCTCTTTATGGTAGATTTGGATATTGATATGCCTACCTCCTGGAGAGTGTTGTTCACTTGGTTTGCTGTTGTGAAGGGGTTTCTCTTCACCATGGAGATTATTCTGCGATCATCCACCACTGTTGTCTTCCGTGGGCGCCCAGGTCTTTTTACATTGATGAGTTCACCAGTGCTTTCTTTCTTTCTCAGGATGTACCAAACTGTAGATTTGGCCACTCCTAATGTTGTAGCAATTTCTCGGATGGGTTTTTTCTGTTTTTGCAGCTTAAGGATGGCTTGTTTCACCTGCATGGAGAGCTCCTTTGACCGCATGTTTCCTTCACAGCAAATCCTACCAAATGCAAGCACCACACCTCAAATCAACTCCAGGCCTTTTATCTGCTTGAGAATGACATAACGAAGTGATTGCCCACACCTGTCCATGAAATAGCCTTGGAGTCAATTGTCCAATTACTTTTGGTCCCTTTAAAAACAGGGAGGCACATGTTAAGGAGCTGAAACTCCTAAACCCTTTATCCAATGTTAATGTTGATACCCTCCAATGAAAGCTGAAAGTCTGAACTTCATCTGCATCTGAATTGCTTTGTTTAAAATTCATTGTGCTAATGTCTAGAACCAAAATTAGAAAAATGTTGTCTGTCCAAATATATATGGACCTAACTAAGTACACAGATACCAAACATGTATAGTTGTTTGGGGTTTTTTTGTTTAAGTGGAGGAAAAAAAAAGAAATTTGTAAAAAAATAAACAAAAAAAAATAAAAAATGCTGCTTTTGTCACCATTTTCCGAGACCCATAACGTTCTGAGTGATGGCTTATTTTGTGTGCCCTGAGCTGACGTTTTTACTGATACTATTTTGGGGCAGATACAATGTTTTAAATTGCCTCTTATTGCAATGTTGCGCCAATTACTTTTTTTTAAATATTTTAATAGATCGAACATTATGTATATATACCACACATGTATTTTTTTATTGTTTAAAATTTTAATGGGGTAGAGGAGTGATTTGAACTTGTGAGTTTATTTTAAATTTTTTTCAATATTTAATTTTATTTTCACTTTTGACTGTATTTCATAGCCCCCTTAGGGATTGCCGTTCGCCTGCGCTATACATAGCAGTGCGGGAGAATTAAAAAAAATGTCACTATGAACGCCGACCAAGGGCCAGCATTCACAGGAGACTCGTGATGACAGTCACGGGGGTCTTTCAGCAGACCGCCAACTGTCATGACAACCCATCGCTCCCCACGATCACGTAATGGGCACGCTGATGAGCGGGATCAATGACGCGGTTCCATCTAGCACATGTTGTATCCCGCTGACAGTGATTGACAGCGGCATAATCAGCCATCAAGTGTGGAGAAAAATGCAGGCTCAGCGTGTGAGCCCGCATCAAAGGCAGGGACACCGTTGATGACATACATGCACATCATTGCTAGTAATCCATGTTTCGGTCATGTACAGGAACACGGCCATTTACATCCAGAGACTGAGAACCTCTGCACACCGGGCTTGCTACAATCATATTCGGCCAAGACAAAAAAACCCTGAGTATCGTTGTAAACAAGGACTTTCACTGATGGCAAGCAGAGATACTGAACATGGAGAAAGACTGAAAGAACACAAACAATTGCATGATTTAGGTTTGCTCTAACCATGTGGCATACCGACACAACCGCCATACGTACTCCTAAATGGGTGAGTGGTCTCGCTGTGAGCTGGGCATGGCTACAACGGCATTACGTGCGTTCCCGAATCATTTAGTAAGCGATTGTGCACCCAGATGTGTCGCTCTCCTGGGACATTGTAATGAAGGTGTAATTTACATGGGACTGCCATAATATCCTACTACTGCACGGACCTGGTCCAGATTGGACAGACTGTTGGGGTCCTGGCTCAGCCCCTGATACTGCCCCCTTAGACGATCTCCTGCTGCGATTTTTCTGAATTTTTTCAAATCCACGACATACAAAGCACTAAAAGGAAAAAAAAAAAATGAGTCAGAAGATTTTCCCATTTGCAAATTCAAGAGGAGTCATACAAATAAAGCCGGCTACCTAATGTGATACTTCCGTCCAGCCAAGTGACTGGCCCAGTAGCCAGACCTCCAGAAGCGGTAGCCATCCATCTCTTTCCGGCTATCACAGAATGGAGTGTAGCCATACGGGGCTCCGTCCAGGTTGAAGTCTCTTAGTTCTTTCAGATCGGTGCGTACAATCTGCAAAGAAGAGACATCAGCACCATCTATGTAATGTAACATTAAAGAGTACCTGTCATTTCAGGTGACTGTTCAGAATAAGCCGTTATGTGTGTATATGAAGAACAGCACCATGTCTGCCTATTGTATTCTGCCTTTCTCACCAATATTCCCCTCTGCAGGCTCTGTCTCTAGCAATCAGGTGTCTCTGTGCTAGTGGGTGGAGAGCAGCTGCTATGACATGCTCAACAACACATACAGACATGAGGGATTCCTGCTCTCCCGTATAAGCAGTAGTGGCAATGTGGCTATTATACAGCAATATTACGGTAAGCTGTGTTGCTGTAAATCTAGCTGGGTGACATAAAACACCTACTAGAAAGCAGCAGCACTGTCTTTCGGTGACTCTCTACCTTTCATTCTGCCTCCCCCTTCACATTCTTTAGTTGGCAGATGTAACCTGATACTTCAGTGAGCGGCAGTCTGTCCTGTTTTGACAAAGATGAATTTGAGCATGATTTTTTTTCTTTATAGAGTTGATGAATTTATGAGGCAGGAGAGAGAAGATGTGGCTCATAAGTGAAGAAAGCACCAAATTTCTCTGCTAAGATATTACATGTGTTTTATATGTGCCTGGGCTATCAAATCCAAGCAAAGTTGAAATGATTGTGACCATGTAAGTGCTTGTAAATTAAGTCCTTTGCTGGGTTGTATGATACAAGGGGCCTCCTGCCCTGGACTGTTAGAAAGTAAGAGACCCCAGTCATGCTCCCTTGACAATTAATTGGGAAATGTTGGTCTTTTTCTCTAGCAATTGTTGGGGTCTCGGCCCAATGCCATCTTTGTCAGAAGGTTGATGAAAACAGAGTCACTTACAGCGTACACGTCTTACCTGGTCAGCATCTACAAAGAGGATCTTATCCACAGCGAGAGGGAAAAGGACATCCAGAAAGAGGATTTTATACCCCCATATTATCCTCTGCTTCTCCGTTTGCTGGTGCAGCCACCGGGGCCACTTGTACTGCACCAATTCATACTGGAAGTTGTACTGCTTCGCCATGTAGGGGATGAAATTCTGGAAGGGTTAAAACATGGAGGATTAGTGGAAAATTGTTCCCAGAAATCCCATCATTACAGTACAATCCCTGCGCTGGGTGGTGGTGGGAGGGAGTTGTGTACATGACGGGGGGCTGCCGTGTACATCATGAGGAGGGGGGCGGTCCGCCGTGTACATGACGGGTGCTGTCTACATGCTGGCGGGAGGGGGGGGGTGCTGTGAACATGACCCGCGAGGACTAATTACTGCCCCAATTCTTGCAAGCCTATGACCAGACTCAGAGCTGCGGTGCCCAGCACGGGCAGGTCTCATGTGGCTACAGTCATTAGGAATTACATACGAGGTGGAGGGGGTGGAGGGAGCTTCCCACTAACAAGCTCCAATTCAGGAGATAAGCGTCTTTACAGCAGATTCAGTGTGCATTAATTAGCAGCTGCATACTATAAAAATACAGCTGCTGCAGAACATCTTTATAAAAAGGATGGGGGCTGTTTACATTATTCACGTGTGAAATGATAATCAGGAAGATCCCATTTATCCTTTCTAAAAGAAGTTCTGCAGCAGCAGAGGAGTGTTTGATAAGGAATAGAGAACGCCATACAATAAATATTTCTTAGATTGTGTCTGGTATTGGGTGAGCTATAGAAATAATCAGTGTCCTGCAGTTTCCTATTTTTGTGATTGATAAAGGATTATTGCACATTGTAAGGCGAGCAGCGCCAGTGACATCAGGTCTACAGGACACGCAAACGCGTCACCGCTGATCACCTCAAAGGGAACCATGAGTAGCATGAATCTAATGACAGGTTCTCTGACATCCGAGACTTTGTGAAAAACAAAAAAATGTGCTACACACTGACAGGCGGGTAGTTGCCACCTACCTGCCTGTTGTGGCCGGCGCCATTCAGCTACTTCTGCTGACATCACGTCGACTCCTGTCGATGAGGAGTGGCTTCCGACGTCATTCTGACTGACAGTCGGCTCCCCCAGACTGATAGCTGGATGTCCCGTTGCCTATCAGAATGACGTTGAAGTCCTGCCTACAAATCTGCAGTCAGAAGCAGTAGCCGCAGGACCACAAGTATGTGAGTTGCATTCATGCAGTCACGTGCCGACTAGTTGTGTGGCCTCACCCAATGCAAGTGCATTGAGTGAGGCCGGACACATCTAGTCGGACTGTGGCCAGAAGTATGCACATCACGTATTTGCGGTCACACGCCCGTCGCTACCCGGCCTCGGTACCGGAGAATCCTTAGCATGTGTATGAGGATTCACACGTTTGCAGTCCCATAGTCACTGTACACTTGTATCCCAAGGCCGAACTACCCTTTTAATGTTGAAGAGAAGTGACAGAGTCTCAGGAATAACCTTTAATATGCTGGTATATAAGATTATATGGTATTATTGTGCAGTATATGGGGAGTACAAAGCAGGAGTAGAATCTACTAGGAAATTTATTTTTTAGATTAGATTTCCACCATATATTAACCATGAAACACCAACCTTAAAAGTAGGGGACAGATAGTTCTTCAAAAACCAAAACTTCACCGGTGTCTTTGTGTTCTTCAGTACAGATAACATCATGATTCTGTGGGCAGAAACAGATCTCAGAGTTATCAATAAAGTGCCAATGTCATGGGATCCTGAATATTCACCAGACAGACAAGTTGTGCATTGAATTCCCCCAAATGGCCACACACTAGCCAGTTGTGGTTCAGTGACTGTTCACATTGTCTACAGTCTATCCCCAATGTATCTCACTGTATAGTGCCACGCCGTCCATGGCCTGCCCATCTATCTATATAATTGCCAGTTGGGACTTCTGGCTGCTGTCCCCGAAACCCATAAGGTACCGCAGCAGTGTCAGTTGCGCAGGCGCAGTTTGTGGCCACAATGTAAGCACAGCTCTTACGCCGGGACGTCAGCACGTCCTGTAACAGCTCCACCATCTTTGTGCCTGGCGCCCCGGCCTCCAGTAATGCTCCCATCAGGAAGTCTGCGCTCAGCTCATTCATGTCACTGGTTGCCGAGTACCTCTGTGTCAGCTGCCCGCAACTCCCACGGAGCTCGCACGGCTGAGGAGGGGGCAGATAATGGAGTGTGTTGTGATCTCATTTTCTGGTTTACCTCTGGCTTCTGGTGAGGGTGGTGGAGATGGCTGTGTTGACTGAGGTGTCGTGAGTTCTCCATCCAGGCTCCCTCTGGTGGTGACAGTAGGTAATGAAGCTGATCTAAATTGCAGAGACCTGCCACCTGAGTAGGGCGACTGTGAGTGGACATCAGGAGTCTCTGACTGGATTTAAGACAGCCAACTCCCTAATTTTGTGCTGGTGATGGTGATTTTCTCCTGCCCTGAGGTTCTGGTTTCCAGTTCTGTTCCTGCCTTCTCAAGCTAAGCGTGATCTGCTATTTTTCACATGAGATTTGGTCTGGTTTACTCAGTTTTTGTGGTCAGCCAGTCCCTGCTGGGGCTGTGCTGAATTTCCATTCTTATGTTTCTGTTTATGCCAGTTTGCTTTTTGTCCCTTATCAGATTGGTCTCGTTTTGCTCTGTCTTCAGAATATACCAGAGTGCTGATATAGGGAATTGAAGTCTGGCGACTTCAGGGTTTTTGTTATCAGAAAGTGTTGGACATTTTTTGGCAGGGTTTTGTGCATGATTGCAGACAGCATCTTTCCTTTCCTGTCCTTTCTAGTTAGTGTGGGCCCCATTGTTTGCTCAGCCTATTTTTCAATCTGTGTTTGTTGTCATGAACTCATTTTTTTCTCAACCAGTTGAGAGTTCCCCTTCCGCTCTCCCTCTGGTGGTGACAGGAGGTAGTGCGGTTGGTTTAAGTGGTAGTGATATGCCACCTGATGAGGAAGATAACGACTGGATCTCTGGAGTATCAGACTGGATATAAGACAGCCGACGCCCTTCCTGGGTGCTGGTGATTCAGTCTGCTTCTCAGGTCCTGGACTTCAGCTCTCTTCCAGTCTTCTCAAGTTAAGTTTGTTTTTTGCTATGTTCACACTTGCGCTTGTTGGTCAATTCAGTTTTTTGTGTAATCAGCCTGCCCCTGCTGGGGCTATGCTGAAATTCTACTCCTATTAATCAGTATTTGCCAATCTGCTTTTTGTCCCTTATTAGATTGGCCTCTTTTTTTGCTCGGTCTCAGAATATTTCAGAGTGCTGATATAGGTTTAGAAGTCTAGTGACTTCAGGGTTAATTTTGCTATCAGAAGTGTTGGACAATATTTTTGTAGGTTGTTTTTGGCTGATTGCAGACAGTGTCTTTCCTTTTCTGTTCTTTTTAGTTAGCCGGGCCCCATCGTTTGCTCAGCCTATTTTCCTGCCTTTGTCTGTATTTTCATCTTGTTTCACCGTCAATACATGTGGGGGGCTGTCTTTCCTTTGGGGTCTGCTCTGGGGCAGTTAGTTTTCCTCTTTTCCTGCTTTAGGCTTACGTAGTTCTCCGGTTGTGACGAGGCGTCTAGGATCAACGTAGGAACGCTCCACGACTGCTGCTAGTTATGCAGTTAAGATCAGGGATCTGCAATCTGCATAGTTACCAACTTCTCTGGCTTTCTGAGACTTAGCTTGTTGTCTTATTTTCCTCCTCGGTTTCCCATTCATAACAGAATCACCAGCCATACCGCAGATTCTAGGGTACTCAAAAGCAGGAAAGAATTGTTAAAGAAAAAAAAAAAAGTGTCAGAATTTTTATTTTTTTATTACCGTATATACTCGAATATAAGCCGAGATTTTCAGCCCATTTTTTTGGGCTGAAAGTCCCCCTCTCGGCTTATATTCGAGTCATATACACCGGGGGGTCGGAGGGGGAGAGGGGGCGGGGGTGTCAGGTCATACTTACCCGTCCTGACGCTGTCTCTTGAGCCCCCAGCTTCTCCGCGCTCTCTGTTCCTGCCTTCAGCGGTCAAGTGGTACCGCTCATTAAAACTCATGAATATGCGCATATTCATGAGTTTTAATGAGCGGTATCACATGACCGCTGAACGCAGGAAGAGAGAGCGCGGAGAAGCTTGGGGCTCAAGCGACAGCGTCAGGACGGGTAAGTATAGCGATACTCACCTGTCCTGCGTCCATGGCTGCTTGCTGCTGTCTGTCATCGGTCAGTGACTTGAGACAGCAGAGGGCACGGTGACGTGATTAGTGCGCGCCGCGCCCCCTGCAGTCTGAACGTCACTGACTGATGACGTGGCAGATAGCGGTGAGCAGCCATGGACGCAGGACAGGTGAGAATCTGACACCCAGCGACGGAGAGGTGAGTATGTCTTTTTTTTATTTTTACATGCAGCAGCAGCGGCAGCACATGGGGGAATCATCTTAAGGAGCTTCTAATGGGGGCAGCATATGGGGGAACAATCTATGGAGCTTCTTCTGGGGACACCATATGGGGGAATAATCTATGGAGCATTTCCCACCCTAGGCTTATACTCGAGTAAATAAGTTTTCCCATTTTTTGTGGCAAAATTAGGGGGGGTCGGCTTATACTCGAGTATATACGGTATGTATTTTTTCCTCTTTTTCTCTGGGGCCGTAGGATTTTTTTCCTAATGGAGATTAAGCAACTGTCTGATCGTGTGGAGCAGCTTGCTGCTGAAGTACAGGGAATTTCCACCTACGTTATTCAGTCACATGCTGCTGAACCCAAGATTACTACTCCTGATGTGTTTTCTGGGGATCGGTCTAAATTTCTGAATTTTAAGAATTGTAAATTATTTCTTGCTTTGAAGTCTAACTCATCGGGGAGCTCTGTGCAGCAGGTTAAAATTGTCATCTCCTTGCTGCGCGGCGATCCCCAAGATTAGGCTTTTTCTCTGACACCTGAAAATCCTATTCTGACTAATGTGGATGCATTTTTTCAGGCCTTGGGGTTGTTGTATGATGAACCTAATGCCGTTAATCAAGCTGAGAGAACCCTGTTGGCATTAAACCAGGGTCAGGATCCTGCAGAGTTGTACTGTCAAAAATTCCAAAAGTGGGCGGTCCTTACTACATGGAATGATAGTGCATGGGCAGCTCTCTTTCGGAGAGGTTTGTCAGAGACCGTAAAAGATGTTATGGTGGGATTTCCTGTTCCCTCTGGTCTGGATGGCTCTATGTCATTAGCCATTCAAGTTGATCGGCGTTTATGTGAACGTAAAACTACACGGGAGGCGCTGCCACCTTTTGAACAAATGTCTGAACCTATGCAATGTGATGGGCTTTTGTCTAGGGCGCAACGTCGGGAGTTTAGAAGGCGTAATAAGCTGTGTTTTTTCTGTGGAGACGCCTCTCATACTATTTCTGTCTGCCCTAAACGAGAGAAACGTTTTGCACACACATTTGCTGTGGGCAGTAATAATAATAATAATAAATTTTATTTTTATAGCGCCGACATATTCCGCAGCACTTTACATTTCAGAGGGGATTTGTACAGACAATAGACATTACAGCATAACAATAATCACATACAGTAGATTATAACAAATACCAAGAGGAGTGAGGGCCCTGCTCGCAAGCTTACAGTCTATGAGGAAAGAGGTAGACACGAAAGGTGGGTGGTAACAGTAGCCCTGATTGTATGGACCACCCATAATGTTAAGTGTGTAACAGTACAGACACAGAGGGCTAATGGATGCATAAAGCATGTGGGAACATGATGCTGGGAACCTGGTTATGGTAAAACTTTTGGCTCTGCCACACAGGGATAGGTTAGGTTAATGTGTTGAGGCGATAGGCCAGTCTGAATAAATGCGTTTTCAGGACACGCTTAAAATTGTGGGGATTGGGGACTAATCGTATTGACCTGGGAAGTGCATTCCAAAGAATTGGCGCGGCACGTGTAAAGTCTTGGAGACGGGAGTGGGAGGTTCTGACTATTGAGGATACTAACCTCAGGTCATCAGCAGAACGGAGGGCGCGGGTAGGGTGGTATACTGAAACAAGGGAGGAGATGTAGGGTGGTGCTGAGCCATGGAGGGCTTTGTGGGTGAGGGTAATAAGTTTATACTGAATTCTGGAGTGGATGGGTAGCCAGTGTAATGACTGGCACAAGGTAGAGGCATCGGTGTAACGATTGGTGAGGAATATGATCCTGGCTGCAGCATTCAAGACAGATTGGAGAGGGGAGAGTTTGGTAAGAGGGAGACCGATTAGAAGAGAGTTACAATAGTCGAGACGAGAATGAATAAGAGAAACAGTCAGAGTTTTTGCAGAGTCAAAAGTAAGAAAAGGTCGAATTCTAGAAATGTTTTTGAGGTGCAGATGACAAGAGCGAGCCAGTGATCGAATGTGGGGGGCAAAGGAAAGCTCGGAATCAAGTATGACCCCAAGACAGCGGGCATGTTGCTGGGGAGTAATAGTGGAACCACACACGGAAATGGCAATGTCGGGTGTAAGTACATTAGTAGCGGGAGGAAACACAAGGAGTTCAGTCTTTGACAGGTTCAGTTTCAGATATAGTGAGGACATGATATTAGACACAGCATTTAGACAATCGCCAGTGTTTTCTAGAAAGGCTGGCGTGATGTCAGGAGAAGAAGCGTATAATTGGGTGTCATCAGCATAGAGATGGTACTGGAAACCAAATCTACTGATTGTTTGACCAATAGGGGCAGTGTACAAGGAGAAGAGGAGGGGGCCTAGAACCGATCCTTGAGGAACCCCAACAGTAAGGGGAAGGTGAGAGGAGGAGGAACCGGCAAAAGAAACAGTAAAGGAGCGGTCGGAGAGATAGGAGGAGAACCAGGAGAGAACGGTGTCCTTGAGGCCAATGGAATGGAGCATAGTGAGGAGGAGCTGATGATCCACAGTGTCGAATGCTGCAGAGAGATCCAAGAGAATTAGCATGGAGTAATGACCATTTGATTTAGCTGTTAGCAGATCATTAGAGACTTTAGTGAGGGCAGTTTCAGTGGAGTGTAAAGAGCGGAAACCGGATTGGAGAGGGTCGAGAACAGAGTTTTCTGAGAGATAGCGGATAAGACGGGAGTGGACCAGGCGTTCCAGGAGTTTAGAGATGAAGGGAAGATTAGAGACAGGTCTATAGTTAGCGGCACAGTTTTGGTCGAGGGATGGTTTTTTAAGTAGTGGATGTATGATGGCATGCTTAAATGAGGAGGGAAAAATACCAGAAGAGAGAGAGAGGTTAAATATTTTAGTTAGGTGAGGGGTGACAGCAGGGGAAAGGGACTGGAGGAGATGTGACGGAAATGGGTCACTGGTGCAAGTAGTTGGGCGAGAAGATGCAAGGAGCCTGCTTACTACTTCTTCTGTGACTGGTTCAAAATCAGAGAGTGAGTTAGATGCAATGGGGGAGGGAGGACAGTGCATGGTATGAGGGGATTTGGAGATAATTTCCTGTCGGATCTGGTCAATTTTTTCTTTGAAGTAATTGGCCAGATCGTCAGCTCGGAGCTCAGTGGTTGGGGCCTGTACTCTTGGATTGAGTAGAGAATGAAAAGTGTCAAAGAGACGTTTCGGGTTATTGGACAGTGAGATGATGAGGGTGTTGAAATAGGTTTGTTTGGAGAGGTGAAGGGCAGTATACAACCTAAGTTCCTTTTGGCAATTACTCTGATCTGCTTCTTGTCCACATTTTCCACTAAGGCTTTTGTGGATTCAGGAGCAGCTCTGAATCTGATGGATTTGGACTTTGCTAATCGTTGTGGTTTGTCCATGACGCCTCTGCAGGCGCCCATTACTTTGAGGGGTATTGATGCCACTCCTTTGGCGGAGAATAAACCTCAGTTTTGGACCCAGGTGATAATGCGAGTTGCCCCAGACCACCAAGAAAAACAGGATTTTTGGGTTGCTTACCGTAAAATCTGTTTCTCAGAGCCTTCATTGGGGGACACAGAGACCATGGGGTGTATGCTGCTGCCACTAGGAGGCTGACACTATGCACAAAAAAAGGTTAGCTCCTCCTCCGCAGTGTACACCCCACCGACCGGCAGGGAATTCCTCAGTTAGTGAGAAAGCAGTAGGAGAAGTAACAGAATAGATTGAAAACAGAACAAACAACTCAACTGTAACCAAATCAACCAAAGTAAGAACAGGAGTTGTAGAACATGGGAGGGTGCTGTGTCCCCCAATGAAGGCTCCGAGAAACAGATTTTACAGTAAGCAACCCAAAAATCCTGTTTTCTCGTTCGCCTTATTGGGGGACACAGATACCATGGGACGTCCCAAAGCAGTCCCTGGGGTGGGAAACAAACTTCCATCAGGCCAGTGGACTCACCACCGCTGCCTGCAGAATCCTTCTACCTAGGCTGGCGTCCGCCGAAGCGTAGGTGTGGACCCTGTAGAATTTCACAAACGTGTGAACCGAAGACCAGGTTGCCGCTTTACAAAGCTGCAGCGCGGAGGCTCTGTGACGTACCGCCCAGGAAGCACCCACTGCCGGGGTAGAGTGCGCTCTGATCCCCGGAGGGGCCACTCGATGCTTAACCCGGTAGGCCTCCAAAATTGCCGATCTGATCCAGCGAGCAATAGTAGCTTTGGAAGCCGGGTGACCTTTCCGCGCCCCATCTGGAATGACGAAAAGAGAGTCTGTCTTTCGCAAGGAAGACGTCCTAGACAGATAGACTCTCATCGCCCTGACCAGATCCAGCTTGTTCAGGGACCGCTCCCGAGGATGAGTTGGACTCGGACAGAAGGACGGCAGAACAATATCCTCATTGAGGTGAAAGGAGGACACCACCTTCGGAAGAAAAGAGGGCGGAGGCCGCAGCACTACCTTGTCCTGGTGAAGTACCAGAAAAGGAGAGCGGCAAGAAAGAGCCGCCAATTCCGACACGCGCCGGATGGAGGTGATGGCCACCAGAAAGGCTACCTTCCAGGAGAGAAGGGAAAGGGAGACTTCTGTGAGCGGTTCAAAGCGAGAACCTTGCAGAACCTCAAGAACCAGATTAAGATCCCATGGATCCACGGGCGCTCGATACGGAGGAGCCGTGTGAGCCACGCCCTGAAGAAAGGTTTTGACCTGAGGGCGGGAGGCCAAAGTCTTCTGAAATAAAATGGACAGCGCCGAAACTTGACCCTTCAAGGAACTGAGAGCAAGCCCCGCATCCAGCCCTGCCTGAAGAAACGCCAGAACGGAAGGGAGCGAAAAGCACATAGGCACGATGTTATTGGCCTCACACCAAGTGAAATAGGCCTTCCAAGTACAGTAGTAAATTTTGGAAGATGATGTCTTCCTGGCTCGGATCATGGTATGAATTACACGACCGGAGAATCCTGCTCGTTTCAAAACCTCGGTCTCAACAGCCACGCCGTTAAATTGAGTGGCCGAGAATTGGGGTGGCAAATCGGACCTTGAGACAGCAGATCTGCCCTCTCTGGAAGCTTCCAGGGGGCGTCCGCGAGAAGGTTGACAATGTCCGCGAACCAAGACCTTCTGGGCCAATTCGGGGCGATGAGAATGACTGGAATTCCTTCTGCTTTGATCTTCTTCAACAGCTTGGGAAGAAGAGGCAGGGGAGGAAACAGGTAGGGGAGCTCGAACTGTGACCAAGGAATGGCCAGAGCGTCGGCGCCCACTGCGAGAGGATCTCGAGCTCTGGATACAAACTGTGGGACCTTCCTGTTGAGGCGAGAAGCTAGCAGATCTACGTCCGGGGTTCCCCAACGACTGCAGAGCTGAAGAAAGACCTCCGGATGTAGGGAACACTCTCCTGCCGCGAGACCCTCGCGGCTGAGAAAGTCGGCGGCCCAGTTGTCTACGCCGGGAATGTGTACCGCGGAGATTGTCGGTACCGAAATCTCTGCCCACTGAAGGATCTTGGACACTTCTGCCAGGGCTGAGACACTCCGTGTCCCTCCTTGGCGGTTGACATATGCCACCGCTGTGGCATTGTCTGTCTGAATCCGGACTGGCAGGCCCCTGAGGAGCCTCTCCCAGTGGACGAGAGCCAGATGGATCGCTCGTATCTCTAGGACGTTGATCAGCAGGGCTGATTCCTGAGTCGACCAACGACCCTGAACAGTGTGATGGCGGAACACTGCACGCCAGCCGAGGAGGCTGGCATCCGTTGTTACAATCTGCCAGTGAATGGGAAGAAAAGACCGACCCAAGTGGATAAGAGGTGACGTCAACCACCAGTTGAGTGACCGCTTGACCCGGCATGAAAGACGTACAGGGCGATCCAGGGACAGAGCCGACCTGTTCCACCTCGACAGAATGGCGTGCTGGAGAGGTCTGGCGTGAAATTGGGCAAAGGGAACTGCCTCTATCGCCGCCACCATCTTTCCCAGGACCCTCATAGCTGTTCGGAGGGACGGAAATCGTGTGGTCTGCAGCGATCGTACATCCTGCTGCAGGGAAAGAATCTTCTCTCGTGGAAGAAAGACCCTTGACCGACGCGTGTCGAACAGTAGGCCCAGAAACACAAGACGTTGAGAAGGAATCAGACAAGACTTTTTCCTGTTGACGATCCACCAGAAATTGGAAACGGTGTCTAGGACGATCGTCAAACTTAGGCGAGCCTGTTGAAAAGAGGAAGCTTTGATCAGAATATCGTCGAGGTACGGAAAAAGAACGAGACCTCTGATCCTCAACAAGGCCATCAGCGCAGCCATGATCTTCGTGAAGACTCTGGGTGCGGTGGCGAGACCGAAGGGCAGCGCGACGAACTGGTAATGTTCCCGGCGAATCGCAAACCGCAGGAACTTCTGATGTCCGGAGAATATGGGAACATGTAGATAGGCGTCTTGGATGTCTATTGAACACATGAATTCCTGCTCCTCCATGGAAGCGATTACCGAACGAACCGACTCCATCCGGAAGTGGCGAAGGCGTACTCTCTTGTTGAGAAGCTTGAGATCCAAGATGGGTCGGACCGCCCCGCCTTTTTTTGGCACCACAAAAAGGTTTGAATAAAATCCTGTGAACCGCTCCGAGACGGGAACAGGCACAATCACCCCGGAATTGAGGAGAGAGGTGATGGCCGTAAAGAACCCCGGAATCAAGGCTGGATCCTTTGGAGGACGGGATTCGAAGAAACGATTCGGTGGAAGAGAAACAAACTCTATCTTGTATCCTGACGATACAACCTCCCTGACCCAAGCGTCCTCTACTGAGGCCAGCCAAACGTCCCTGAAGAAGAGAAGTCGACCTCCCAATCGGAAGGGACCCTCGGGAGTCTGACGATAGTCATGCAGATGTAGACCGTCCAGACCTGGATCTGGATGGTCTGCCCTGGGAAGAGTGGGATCGCCAGGAAGGAGTGGGTCTGAAGGAAACTTTCTATCTTGGCGCGCCTGCGGTCTTTGTTGGTTGGATGGGTTCTCCGCCGTATTGAAACGGCGGAAAGCCCGAAAGGGTCGAAAATGACGCCTTAGTGGAGGTCTGCGAGGCTTAGACTAAGGGAGAAGGGAACTCGTGCCTCCGGTGGCGTCCTTAATAATCTGGTCCAATTGGGATCCAAAGAGGCGTATTCCCTGAAAAGGCAGATTAGTAAGAGACTTCTTAGAAGACAAGTCCGCCTGCCAGGCCTTGAGCCAAATTGTACGTCGGATTGCCACAACGTTGCTTGCCGCCTGAACGGCGCAGGGTGCGGCATCCAAAGAAGCAGAAAGCAGATAATCCCCCGCATGGGAAATCTGATTGGCGAGATCGGCCAATCGCTCTGGTTGTGCTTTATCTAGGATGCCCTGACGAAGATCCTCTGCCCAAGTCGCTATGGCTTTTGCTGCCCAAGACGAAGCAAAGCTTGTACATACTGCTGCTGAAGCCGCTTCGAAGGCGGACTTAGCTAGGGATTCTATAATCCTATCATTAGAATCCTTTAGAGCCGCCAGGCCTGAAAGCGGGAGAACCGTGTTATTAGAAAGTCTGGACACGTGTGGGTCCACCGAGGGAGAAGCAGCCCAGTTGTCCGTGAGCTCTTTAGCAAACGGGTACAGTACGCCGAGACGCTTTCCTCTTTGAAAGCGTCTGGTCGGATCTTGTCTTTCCCTGGTAAAAATCTTTCCAAACTCGGAATGGAAAGGAAATACCCTGGAGGGTGTTTCCGCCCGTCTGAACAAAACCTCCTGATCTGAGGATTTCGCAGGGGGGTCAGCAATCTCGAAGGTCTGGTGAATCGCTGCAATGAGGTTCTGCACCGTAACCTTCATGTTCGCATCCTGGTCCGAATCCAGCTCTAAAATCCCCTCAGAAGACCTGACCGAGAACGCTTCACCTGACTCGGGAGAGGAGGCCCGGGAAGGAGGCTGCTGAGACGGACTATGCGGTGAGATGGGACGAGGGGAGGATTCCGGCTGGAGAACCTGCCAGGGTCTTTTGCGACTAACGCTGGCTGACTCAGACGGAATCTCTTGAGGCCTGCTGGACCCTGCAGAAGTGTCCAGGGGCAACTTATCCAGAGCGGCTACCAGGGACTGAGACACCCTGGTGAGGTCTGCCACTGATTGAGAAAGAGATGAAGCCCAGCCAGGAATGGGGGGTTCACTCTCACATGGGGCCATAGATGGCTCCTGCGCGGCGTCAGGCTGAATTGGATTGCTACAGTCCAGGCAGAGGGGAGTGGACTGACCTGAGGGAAGTTTGCGATTGCAAGAAGAGCACGCAAAGTACTTGACTAGAGTGCAGGGGGGAGCCGTAGAGCGGGCACGATCAGATTTAGAGTTAGACATAGTGATAACTGAGGTAGTGCCGGAAGGTTGGGGGACAGAAGGCAGAGGAGGATGTCAGTCTGCAGATGCAGCGCTACTCACAGTCCGGTGTCCCCAGAGACAATGCTATCCGGCTTGTCTGCAGGTCAGAGCGAAATCCAGCTGACGGGCCCAGATAGCGATATCCGGCTGACAGAACTGCGTCCGGCTGACAGGCTGGGAAGATGGCGACCGCCTGAGAGGAATGGGAGAACGCGCGCTTCCAGGGGAAGAAGAAGGGCGGCGTTAATTGCCTGGCTGAAGGAGGCACCGCCCGCTGGCCAAGAATAGGCTGGGGTGCAAGAAGGAGGCGGTGGGAGGGCCTGGGACGGGCGGGAGAGAAGCCCGCTTAGAAGAAAGGGGCGGGGGGCGTGGCCGCGACGCAGAAGAAGGCCCGAAATGAAGCCGGGGCCTAAATTAATAGCGGCGGCCGCCTGTCAGTGAGGGGCGGCACGGAGGTCCCGCAGCGCTGCCGCAGCAACCGCTCTGCAGAGCGCCGTTGCCATCTGCTGGGCCCAGGACTGAAGGCGGAGGGGAAAACGCCGGGAAAGGCCCCTTCTGACGCCAGGGCCAGGAGTAATTGCGGCGGCCGCAGTGGCCGCTTTGAATAAGATTGGAGCCGCCGAGATGCCCATCTAGGGATGAGGAGGACGTGACTCGGCCCCCATACTTACCTCCGTCTGGCAATCAATAAAGGTACCTCAATATCCCACGCTGTCTGTCTTATGTAGTGTCCGCGTCTCATCCAGACCGACAGGCTCTGGTGGGCGAGTGGGTGGGAGACGGGGAGCGAGGACCATCTGGATCGCTGGCACGCATCCGTGCTGAGCTCTTGGTCCCGTCGTAGAGACCTATGAGGATACGGGGTGGCAGTACACGCCGTACTCATAGTCTCTTTGTGGGAGTACAGCTGTGACTCTTCACACTGTATCCCTCCGGAACCTGAAAAGGAACGACGCACATCGAGGTAGATATGGGTCTAATGAAAGACCTGTGTCCACCTCCTACTGACACTAAGCTAAACTGAGGAATTCCCTGCCGGTCGGTGGAGTGTACACTGCGGAGGAGGAGCTAACCTTTTTTTGTGCATAGTGTCAGCCTCCTAGTGGCAGCAGCATACACCCCATGGCCTCTGTGTCCCCCAATAAGGCGAACGAGAAATTGTAAATTTTTGGTGCTGCATAATTTGCATGATACTATTGTTCTGGGGTTCCCCTGGTTGCAAACTCATAACCCAGTTTTGAACTGGAAATATGTCTGTGGTGAGTTGGGGTTGTCAGTGTATTCTTAAGGACGCTCCTGTTTTCTCCACCTCTCCTCAGTCTCATGATATTCCTGATTATCTGGCTGATTTCTCTGATGTTTTTAGTGAGAGTAAGTCTGCGTCTTTGCCTCCTCATAGGAGTTATGACTGTGCAATGGAGTTGATGCCTGGGTGTAAATTTCCCAAGGGTCGGCTTTTCAACTTATCTGTACACGAACATGATGCTATGCGATCCTATATTAAGGAGTAATTGGAGAAGGGTCATATTAGACCATCCTCGTCACAGTTAGGCGCTGGATTTTTTTTTGTGGCCAAGAAAGATGGTTCATTAAGACCGTGTATGGATTATCGTTCCCTTAACAAGATGACTGTTAAATATCATTACCCGTTACCTCTGATGTCTGATTTATTCTCCAGAGTTAAGAGTGCCTGCTGGTTTACTAAGCTTGACCTCAGGGGGGCGTATAATCTTATTCGCATCAAGCACAGGGATGAATGAAAGACGGCGTTTAAGACTCCGGAGGGACATTTTGAGTACCTGGTGATGCCTTTTGGGATCTCTAATGCCCCTTCTGTCTTCCAATCCTTTATGAATGATATTTTCCAAGACATTGTGGATAAGTTTTTGATCATCTATCTGGATGATATTTTGATCTTTTCTAGTGATTGGGATTCCCATGTGGAACATGTCCGGACAGTGTTCCGGATTTTGAGGGAGAATTCCCTGTTTGTTAAGGGATCGAAGTGCCTCTTTGGTGTACAGAGGATTTCATTTTTGGGATTTATATTGTCTCCATCGACTACTGAAATGGACCCGGCCAAGGTATAGGCCATTTATGATTGGGTTCAGCCTACTTCTTTGAAGGCTCTCCAGAAGTTTTTGGGTTTTTCTAATTTCTATCGTAAATTTATAGGTAATTTTTCTAGTATTGTCAAACCACTGACTGATCTGACCAAGAAGGAAGTTGATGTGCTGAATTGGTCTCCTGAGGCTGTCTCAGCATTTCAGGAGCTTAAGCGGAGATTTACTTCAGCTCCAGTTTTAGGGCAACCTGATGTCTCACTTCCATTTTAAGTGGAGGTGGACGCTTCTGAGATTGGTGCAGGAGCTGTGTTGTCCCAAAAAGACCCTGTGACTTCTAAGATGAATCCCTGTGCCTTCTTTTCTCGAAAGTTTTCCCCATCTGAACGCAACTATGACGTGGAGAATCGGGAATTGTTGGCCATGAAATGGGCATTTGAGGAGTGGAGACATTGGTTGGAGGGAGCTAGACATCAATTTGTGGTCCTCACCGATCACAAGAATCTGATTTATCTGGAGTCGGACAAACGCTTGAATCCTAGACAGGTTAGATGGGCCTTGTTTTTCACGCGTTTTAATTTTGTGGTCTCTTTTCTTCCGGGCACTAAGAATGTTAAGGCAGACGCCCTTTCTAGGAGTTTCTTTGCTGATTCTCTTAATGTGACCGAGCCTACTACTATCCTAGGTGAGGGGGTAGTTATTTCTGCCATTTCACCCGATTTGAGACACGCCCTGGAGGAATTTCAGGAGGATAAACCTGAACGTTGCCCTATGGGAAGATTGTATGTTCCTGACCAGTGGAGAAAGAGTGATGTCTGAAGTCCATTGCTCCGCATTGGCTGGTCATCCGGGTATTTTTGGTACCAGAGATTTGGTGAGTCGGTCCTTTTGGTGGCCTGCCTTATCTCGTGATGTCAGGAATTTTGTACAGTCCTGTGGGACTTGTTCTCGGTCTAAACCCTTTTCTCGTTCTAGTGGGTTGCTGATGCCCCTGCAGGTGCCCAAGAAGCCATGGACCCATATCTCAATGGATTTTATTTCTGATCTTCTTGTCTCTCAGAGAATGACTGTTATCTGGGTGATTTGTGATAGATTTTCAAAAATGGTCCATCTGGTACCACTCCCAAGGTTGCCATCTTCCGCGGAGTTGGTGCCCTTGTTTTTACAACAGGTGGTTCGGTTACATGGGATTCCTGAGAACATTGTGTCCCACAGAGGAGTTCAGTTTGTTTCCAGATTCTGGAAAGTCTTTTGTTCCAGTCCAATGGACAGACTGAGAGAACAAACCAGACCTTGGAGTCTTATTTAAGATGTTTTATATCTGCTGATCAGGATGATTGGGTCTCATTTTTGCCCTTGGCCGAATTCGCGCTGAACGATAGAGCTAGTTCTGCCACTTTGATGTCACCCTTTTTCTGTAATTTTGGGTTTCATCCTCGATTCTCTTCAGGGCAAGTGGAATCTTCGTCCTGCCCAGGTGTGGACACTGTGGTTGTGAGAATGCAGCAGATATGGGACGAAGTGGTGGATAAGTTGTCACTCTCTCAGGAAAAGGCCCAGCGTTTTTCCAACCGGCGTAGGACCATTGGTCCCCGGTTTAAAGTGGGTGATATGGTTTGGCTGTCGTCTAAGAATATTCCTATGAAGGTTGCATCTCCAAAATTTAAGCCAAGATTTATTGGACCTTATAAGATTTTGGAGATTCTTAATCCTGTTTCTTTTCGATTGGCTCTTCCAGTTACGTTCAAAATCCATAATGTATTTCACAAGTCACTGTTGAAGAGGTTTGTTGAGCCAGTAGTTCCTGTGGTGGCACCTCCTGATCCTGTATTGGTTAAAGGCAATGTGGAATATGAGGTAGAGAAAATATTGGATTCTCGTTTGGTTAGACGGAGACTACAGTATTTGGGCAAATGGAAGGGTTATGGCCAGGAGGATAATTCTTGGGTCTCTGCCTCTGATATTCATGCCAATAAATTGGTTCGTGCTTTTTACCGGGCCCATCCTGATCGGCCTGGTGGCATGGATGAAGGTTCGGTGACCCCTCCTCAAGGGGGGGGTACTGTCATGAACTCATTTTCTGCTCCAGCAGTTGAGAGTTCCCCTTCCGTTCTTCCTCTGGTGGTGACAGGAGGTAGTGCGGCTGGTTTAAGTGGTAGTGATCTGCCACCTGATGAGGAAGATAACGATTGGATCTCTGGAGTATCAGACTGGATATAAGACAGCCGACGCCCTATTCGGGTGCTGGTGATTCAGTCTGCTTCTCAGGTCCTGGACTTCAGCTCTCTTCCAGTCTTCTCAAGTTAAGTTTTTTTTTTTGCTATGTTCACACTTGCGCTTGTTGGTCAATTCAGTTTTTTGTGTAATCAGCCTGCCCCTGCTGGGGCTATGCTGAAATTCCACTCCTAATAATCAGTATTTGCCAATCTGCTTTTTGTCCCTTATTAGATTGGCCTCTTTTTTTGCTCTGTCTCAGAATATTTCAAAGTGCTGATATAGGTTTAGAAGTCTAGTGACTTCAGGGTTAATTTTGCTATCAGAAGTGTTGGACAATATTTTTGTAGGTTTTTTTTGGCAGATTGCAGACAGTGTTTTTCCTTTTCTGTCCTTTTTAGTTAGCTGGGCCCCATCGTTTGCTCAGCCTATTTTCCTGCCTTTGTATTTTCATCTTGTTTTACCGTCAATACATGTGGGGGGCTGTCTTTCCTTTGTGGTCTGCTCTGGGGCAGTTTAGATTTCCCCTTTTCTTGCTTTAGGCTTATTTAGTTCTCCGGCTGTGACGAGGCGTCTAGGATCATCGTAGGTACGCTCCACAGCTACTGCTAGTTGAGTGGATAGGATCAGGGGTCTGCAATCCTCTTAGTTACCAACCTCTCTAGTTTTCTGGGGCTTAGCTTGTTTTTGTTTTTCCTCCTCGGTGACTCATTCATAACAGGAGAGTATCCACTGCGCTTACGAGAGAAGCCGGGATGTTACCGCCTGTGTGAGCAGAGGTGCCGGGAGTGTCAGGTCCCGCTGTCAGGATGCTGCCATTATCTATTAAGGACGATGAGTACAAGCCGCCCAAACACAACTTGGTGCGGAAAGCGTCCGGATGGATCAGGTACGTGACTTGTGTGTGATCTATATCTATGTTTTATATGTGTGTGTATATATTGATCTATATAATTGCCAGCTGGGACTTCCGGCCACTGTCCCCGAATCCCATAAGGCACTGCGGCAGTGTGACAGTCACGTCACTGCTATTCCTGCGCATGCGCAGTAACAGCCACAACTGCGCGCTCTACACATGCGCGGTAACGACGCGGCTGTACACTAAGCATACACAGATGTTAATTTCACCGCACTCCCGATGCGATAGCATCGGGCCTATTTCTAGTGTTATATAATTCTGTGCACCAGGCTGATAGAGGACAAATGGCTCAGCACCCCGGGGTCTTTCCTAGCAAGCAGACAATGCAAAATATATACTTAGCCCTAAACTCACCTGAGGAAGCGCTCATACAGATGTCCAGAGGCCAGGGAAAAAATATTAAGGACGTCTTCTTTATCCTGTTTCACCTCCTCCTGCTTCTGTCCTCCGGTCAGTCCCCTGACGAGAGATAGCACACAAAATAAGCACACAAAATAAGTTACGCTCCTCGAGAGATTACTCGAGACTGTCACGAGACCTGTGACGGCTTACACACTGGGGCTTGGTTACTAATCATCATTATTAGACATTGGAAACTTAAAGGGGTAGTACAGGTATTCAGTACCGATGCCTTATCCATGGGATAGGAAGTTGGTATGACATCAGTCGGGGTACAAGACCCAGCGGCCTCCCGGTCAGCTGCTATTAGCTTACTGTATGGCTGCTGAGAATGACATGTCCGCTCCTGTTCCCAAGAACCCCGCTAAGGTGTGATTACAGCTTAGATAGCGGTGGTCTGAACGCTCTCTATGGGGAGGGCAGAGTAGGCTCATCTGGCAGTGGGTTACATGTGCACAGAATTAAAGGACGGGGCAAATTGTAACATCTCTGGCAATGCAAACCTCTTCACAGGGAAAGAGGACTGGAGCTCTAGTACCTAGCAGAAATCCTAAAAGTTAATATGGACCCATTAAAGGGCTTGGTCACATGACTTGGGATAAAAGGCAAACCAGACGTGTGTTTCAGGGGAATTTGGCATTTACCATAAATACAACCTAATATGAAAAGCAGTTCATTTCTGTGCGGGCAGAGGAAGTAACACAAGGGGCTTCTCCCGTGATTCTCGGGAACATATAATGGGCTGCATTGAATACTATCAATGTAAATCCTGGTAGCCCCCTGTGGCCGTGCACAGACTGGGTCCATCAGATCTGCTGTGCTCAAAATACCATGTAATGGAGTCCCAGAAGCCAGACTCATTCTCATTCGTCCCATCACTGAGAAGATCTTCATTCATCTTTTCTGGCTTTTTCTGCACCTATTTACACATAGGAGAGAGGTTAGCCATCCTTCACAGTCAGACACATCTGGTGATGGACATTACTTTGGCTGTAAGAAGTTTACTGTCAAGTCCTCTGTGTTTAATGGATCCTATTGACTTTATTAGGATCCGTCAGATCTCCCCCATCCCTCTGCAGTAGGATTACTCTATTCAGACCACCAAACACAATGGAAATCTGATAGGACTGGAGTCAGCAGAAATCCCACTGGACTGAATGTTCACGTTACAGACAGCACTGGGCTTCCCTGGGAGCTGCCAAATTGCATGGGCAGACACTGGATAGACTGTGTGTCTTATGGCAGCTGCCATATTGCATGGAAAATACTGGATACACTGTGTGCTTTCTGGCAGCTGCCATATTGCATGGGCAGACACTGGGTAGACTGTGTGCCTTCTGGGAGCTGCAAGGAATGGGAGTTAGGCTGGTTTCACACTTGCGTTTTTTAGCACTGCGCCTCGTGCGCTATCGTGCGCGTGCGCATGCGCATTGCTCCCCTATCTTTAACATGGGTGTGCATGGTCTAGCGCATGCACGCGTTCGTATGCATTTTTTTGTGAGCATGCTTTTTTTTGTAGTGTGCGCCTAGGCGCGCCGGACGCAACCTGTTGCATTTTTGGTCCGTCCGACCTGTCTCAAAAAAACGCATGCGCACGATAGCAAAAAAACAGCATTACAGTTTATGGGAACGCATACGTGCGCTAGGACATGCGCACGCATGCGTTTAAAATCGCATGCGTTTTCTGAGTTAACATGGTGACAAACTGGTTAAATCACATGCTCAAAAAAACAGCAAACGCATGCAAAACGCATGATGCGTATTTTGCATGCGTTTGGTATGCGCACGAGGCGCAGCGCAAAAAAACGCTAGTGTGAAACTAGCCTTAAAGAGGTTTTTCCACTAAAGACATGTATTACCCATGCACATGAAGGGTGACAATCGCCTGACCGCTGGGGGTCCCACCTAAAGGACATTGATCACTACAGCTGGGATTGGATAGGCGGCATTGCTCAGCATGACGGCAGCTCCATACAGAGTCTCTAGGATGGAGTCTCAAGGACGGACAGAGGCAGCTTTGCTTTTCTCAGTCCATTCATATTATTAGAACAGCAGCAATCATGCATGACCATGCCATTCAGTCCCTAGTGATCGTGGAGGTCTTAGAAGAGAAGCATACAGCTATCAGACTTTTATTACCTTTACTGGAGACAGCTGATCAATGTGTTTCATAGGGAAACCCTTTTTATTGAACAAAAAATTAAGTATACAAAGGCTATGTTCCCATGTTGCGTTTTTGCAGCATTTTCTAATGCTTTACAGTAACAGCAAAAGCTAGGAGATTTCAGAAATCTCATGAACACACGTTTTTTCCTGAAGAATTGGTAAACTATTGCGTTTTTGAAAACTGCAGCACATCACTTATTTCAGTGTTTTTGCACTCATAGAAATGAGTAAATGTGAAAGCGCTGCAAAAACAGCTTTTGTGGAAAAAAAAAAATAGATCCAGCAAGATGTGAAACACATTTATTTTTGTGACTTTCCCAAATATAAACCATAATACTAGGTATTGTATTGTTTGAGCATGGATGTATCGTAAGTATTTGGTTTTTATTCTAATGTAATCTGAACTTTATTTTTTAAGCAATCCATTTGTTTCTCCCCACTCCAAGCACAGTTTCATTAAACATTAGTTCTAAATAAATTAGTGATATGTGAAAGTAAACAATTGCCAACCAATTCAATGCTGTACCAAAGTGTGAAATTATACAATGCCCTACACAAAATGTGAAAGTAAACAATGCCCTACCCAAAATGTGAATGTTAATGCCCAACCAATGCCCTACCAAATTCATGTAACCTTAGTTAAATTAGTAGTGATAAATAAATTAGTGATGTGTAAAAGTAAACAATGGCCAACCAATGCAATGCTCTACCAAAGTGTTAAAGTAAACAATGCCCTACCAAAGCGTGAAAGTAGGCAATGCCCAACCAATGCTCTACTCAAAGTGTGAAATTAAACACTGCACAAACAAATCAATGCCCTACCAAAGTGTGAAAGTAAACGCTGCCTGACAAATTAAACTTTCCCAGCTGCTTTTTCATTTGCAATTGTGTATTTTTTCACGAATTCATGTAATCTTAGTTTATGGATGCGCTTCATACATGAATTCAGCATTTTTGTTCAGAATAATAACTTTTTTCAGACATAAAAAACATTTTCTTGCTTTAAAATTTTTTTTTTTTTATTTATCCTCCTGCGTCGTCTCACTCCAAGCATAATTTAATTAATGATAAGTGTTAAAAGTAAACAATACCTTACCTAATAAACAAAAATAAACCTATTCCCATAAATAATTTGGTCAAACTGACCATTTTTCCAAAAATGATTTATGGTTTCACACATGTCTTGCATTGGTCACCAGCTGAACCTTGGAATCCTGAGAAATGCAGCAAAAATGCAGCAAGAACAGGAGAAAAACCTACGTTTTGGCAGCAACTTATTTACTGCCAAGAGATCAGGTTTTGACAGCAGAGAAAAAAAGCAGCAAGAAAGCAACGTGCAAACATAGCCTAACAATCTCCAGGAAAAGATACATAACAGACCCTCTCCCATACATTAACAGAGGAGTTGCATACACACAATTATTTATGTGAACAATAGAGTGGTCATTAGGTCCCCTGCCCTCAAATAATGAGATAACCATGCTTATACTGTCTCAGTCTATACAGTGAAGCAGACAAATAAGTTGCAGGAAACTGGAAATATTGCCTTATTATGCCTGCTATAGTGAGGGGTGAAAGATTTTTTTAAAAGCCCTTCAATGGCGTATCGTCATGGCAGAACCCGCATTCAATGAATGACAGATGCGCTTCGAGTCCATTGTGAGAAAAACAGGATTTTTTGGGTTGCTTACCGTAAAATCTGTTTCTCGGAGCCTTCATTGGGGGACACAGAGACCATGGGGTGTATGCTGCTGCCACTAGGAGGCTGACACTATGCACAAAAAAAGGTTAGCTCCTCCTCCGCAGTGTACACCCCACCGACTGGCAGGAAGTTCCTCAGTTAGTGAGAAAGCAGTAGGAGAAGTAACAGAATAGATTGAAAGCAGAACAAACAACTCAACTGTAACAAACCGACAAACATAAGAACAGGAGTTGTAGAACATGGGAGGGTGCTGTGTCCCCCAATGAAGGCTCCGAGAAACAGATTTTACGGTAAGCAACCCAAAAAATCCTGTTTTCTTGTTCGCCTTATTGGGGGACACAGAGACCATGGGACGTCCCAAAGCAGTCCCTGGGGTGGGAACCAAACTTCCATCAGGCCAGTGGACTCGCCACCGCAGCCTGCAGAATCCTTCTACATAGGCTGGCGTCCGCCGAAGCGTAGGTGTGGACCCTGTAAAATTTCACAAAGGTGTGAACCGATGACCACGTTGCAGCATTGCAAAGCTGCAGCGCGGAAGCTCTGTGGCGCACCGCCCAGGAGGCACCCACCGCCCGGGTAGAGTGCGCTCTGATCCCTGGAGGGGCCACTCGATGCTTGACCCGGTATGCCTCCAAAATTGCCGATCTGATCCAGCGCGCAATAGTGGCCTTTGAGGCTGGGTGATGAACAGAGAGTCTGACTTCCGCAATGAAGTCGTCCGGGCTAGATAGACTCTCAATGCCCTGACTAGGTCCAGCTTGTCCAAAGACCGCTCCCGAGGGTGAGCTGGGCTCGGGCAGAAGGATGGCAGAACAATGTCCTCGTTGAGGTGAAACGAAGATACCACCTTCGGAAGAAAAGAGGGCGGAGGCCGCAGAACTACCTTGTCCTGATGAAGGACCAAAAAAGGAGAGCGGCAAGAAAGTACCGCTAATTCCGACACGCGCCGGATGGAGGTAATGGCCACCAGAAAGGCCACTTTCCAAGAAAGGAGGGAAAGGGAAACGTCCCTGAGAGGTTCAAAAGGAGGACCCTGCAGAACCTGAAGAACCAAATTAAGATCCCAAGGATCCACGGGAGCTCGGTACGGAGGAACCGTGTGAGCCACACCCTGGAGGAAGGTTTTGACCTGGGGCCGGGAGGCCAGCGTTTTCTGAAATAAAATGGACAGTGCCGAAACTTGACCCTTCAAGGAACTGAGAGCAAGCCCCGCATCCAGCCCTGCCTGAAGAAACGCCAGAATAGAAGGGAGCGAAAAAACCAAGGGCGCGATGTCATTGGCCTCACACCAGGAGAAATAGGCTTTCCAAGTACGGTAATAGATCTTTGAAGAAGAAGGCTTTCTGGCGCGGATCATGGTATGAATTACCCGATCAGAGAATCCTGCCCGTCTCAAAACCTCGGTCTCAACAGCCACGCCGTTAAATTGAGCGACTGAGAATTGGGGTGGCAAATCGGGCCTTGAGACAGCAGATCTGCCCGTCGGGAAGCTTCCAGGGGGCGTCCGCGAGAAGGTTGACAATGTCTGCGAATCAAGACCTTCTGGGCCAATTTGGGGCGATGAGGATGACTGGAATCCCCTCTGCTTTGATTTTCTTCAACAACTTGGGAAGAAGAGGCAGAGGAGGGAACAGGTAGGGGAGCACGAACTGTGACCAAGGGACGGCCAGAGCGTCGGCGCCCACTGCCAGAGGGTCCCGAGACCTGGACACGAATTGTGGTACTTTCCTGTTGAGGCGAGATGCCATGAGGTCTACATCCGGGGTTCCCCACCGACGGCAGAGCAGATGAAACACCTCCGGATGTAGGGACCATTACCCTGCCGCGAGACCCTCGCGGCTGAGGAAATCGGCGGCCCAGTTGTCCACGCCGGGAATGTGAACCGCGGAAATCGTTGGAACAAAGGTCTCTGCCCATTGAAGAATTCTGGACACTTCCGCCAGGGCTGAGACACTCCGTGTCCCCCCTTGGCGGTTGATATACGCCACCGCTGTGGCATTGTCTGTCTGAATCCTGACAGGCTGGCCCTTGAGGCGCCTTTCCCAGTGGACGAGAGCTAGATGGATCGCCCGTATCTCTAGGACATTGATCTGCAGAGCTGATTCCTGAGTCGACCATCGACCCTGAACAGTGTGATTGCGGAACACTGCACCCCAGCCGATGAGGCTGGCGTCCGTAGTGACAATCTGCCAGTGAACGGGAAAAGACCGCCCCAAGAGAATGAGGGGAGACGTCAACCACCAGTTGAGAGACCGCCTGATCCGGCAGGAAAGGCGAACCGGACGATCCAGAGACAGAGCCGACCTGTTCCACCTGGACAAAATGGCCTGCTGGAGTGGCCTGGCGTGAAATTGGGCAAAGGGAACTGCCTCTATCGCCGCCACCATCTTCCCCAGGACCCTCATGGCTGACCTGAGGGATGGAAATCGTGTGATCTGTAATGATCGCACGCCCTGCTGCAGGGAAAGAATCTTGTCTTGTGGGAGAAATACCCTTGACCGACGAGTGTCGAACAGAAGGCCCAGAAACACAAGGCGTTGAGTAGGGACCAGACAGGACTTTTCCCGGTTGACGATCCACCCAAAACTGGACAGGGTGTCTAGAACGATCGCCACACTTAGGCGGGCCTGTTGAAAGGAGGGGGCCTTGATCAGGATATCGTCGAGGTACGGAAAAAGAACGAGACCTCTGATCCTCAAGAAGGCCATCAACGCCGCCATAATCTTCGTGAAGACTCTGGGAGCGGTGGCGAGCCCGAAAGGAAGCGCGACGAACTGGTAATGTTCGTGAAGAATCGCAAACCGCAGGAACTTCTGATGTCCGGGAAATATGGGCACATGTAGATAGGCATCTTGGATGTCTATGGAACCCATGAATTCCTGCTCCTCCATGGAAGCAATTACCAAGCGAACTGACTCCATCCGGATGTGGCGGAGGCGAACTCTCTTGTTGAGTAACTTGAGATCCAAGATGGGTCGAACTGTCCCGTCCTTTTTCGGCACCACAAACAGGTTTGAATAAAACCCTGTGAAGCGTTCCGATTCGGGAACGGGCACAATCACCCAGGAACTGAGAAGAGAGGCGATGGCCAAACCGAACCCCGGGACCAAGGCCGGATCCCTTGGCGGACGGGATTGTAAGAAACGATCCCGTGGAAGAGAAATGAACTCTATTTTGTATCCTGTTGATACAACCTCTCTGACCCAAGCGTCCTCTACTGAGGCGAGCCAGACGTCGCTGAAGAAGAGAAGTCGACCTCCCAATTGGAAGGGACCCACGGGAGACCGATGGTAGTCATGCGGACGTAGACCGTCCAGATCTAGATCTGGACGGTCTTCCCTGGGAAGAGTGGGACCGCCAGGACGGAGTGGGCCTGAAGGAAACCTTCTTTCTTTCCTGACGTGCCTGTGGCCTTTGCTGGTTGGAAGGGTTTTCCGCCGTATTGAAACGGCGGAAAGTCCGACAGGGACGAAACTGACGCCTTGGAGGAGGTCTGCGAGGCTTGGAGGGGAGAAGAGAACTCGTACCTCCAGTAGCGTCCTTAATAATCTGATCCAATTGTGATCCGAAGAGACGCACTCCCTGAAAAGGCAGATTGGTCAGAGACTTTTTAGAGGACAAGTCCGCCTGCCAGGCCTTGAGCCAAATTGTACGTCGGATTGCCACGATGTTACTTGACGCCTGAACTGCGCAAGATGCGGCATCCAAGGAGGCAGAAAGCAGATAATCCCCCGCATGGGAAATCTGATTGGCGAGATCGGCCAAATGCTCTGGTCGTGCCTTATCCAGAATGCCCTGCCGAAGGTCATCTGCCCAAGTGGATATGGCCTTTGCTGCCCAAGAAGAAACAAAGACTGGACATACCGCTGCTGATGCCGCTTCGAAGGCAGATTTTGCTAGAGATTCTATGATCCTATCATTAGAATCTTTTAGCGACGCCACCCCTGACAGCGGAAGGACCGTATTATTAGAAAGTCTGGACACGGGAGGGTCCGAGGGAGAAGCGGCCCAGTTGTCCGTGAGCTCTTTAGCAAACTGGTACAGCACGCCGAGACGCTTTCCTCTTTGAAAGCGTCTGGTCGGATCTTCTCTCTCCTTTGTAAAAATCTTTCCAAACTCAGAATGGAAGGGAAACACCCTGGATGGTGTTTCCGCCCGTCTGGACGAAACCTCCTGATCTGAGGATTTCGCAGGGGCGTCAGCGATGTCAAAGGTATGGTGAATCGCGGCAATGAGGTTTTGCACCGTAACCTTCATGTTCGCATCCTGGTCCGAATCCAGCTCTAAGACCCCTTCCGATTCCGAAAGCGCTTCGCCTGACTCGGGGGAGGAGGCCCGAGAGGGAGACTGCTGGGGACTATGGGGTGAGGTAGGACGAGGGGAGGACTCCGCCTGGAGGTCCTGCCTGGGCCTCTTGCGACTGCCGCTGGCTGGGTCAGATGGGACGTCCTGAGAAGTGCTGGGTCCCGCCGAAGCTCCCAAGGGCAACTTGTCCAGAACGGCTACTAGGGACTGAGACACCTTGATGAGGTCTGCCACTGACTGTGATTAAGAGGAGGCCCAACCCGGCATGGGGGGCTCACTCGCCCCTGGGGCTATGGATGGCTCCTGAGCGGCGTCGGGCTGGACGCAGAGCGGGTACGATCAGACTTAGCGTTGGACATAGTGAAAAGAGAGGCAGTGCCGGCCGGTTGGGGGACAGAAGGCAGAGAAGGGTGTCAGTCTGCAGGTGCAGAGCTACTCACGGTCCGGTGTCCCCAAGGGCGACGCTCTCTGATCTGGCTGCAGGATGAGGCCAGGCCAATCCGGCTGAAAAAAGGCCCAGCGACCGAAATCCGGCAGGGAATGAGGTCCGGCTGGCAGGCTGAGAAGATGGCGACCACCAGGGAAAGGGCGCGCTGCCAGAGGGAGAAGGGCGGAGCTCGCCGCAGAGATCCCCTTAGCACCGCCCGCTGTCCAATAGCAGGCTGGTGTGAGGCAAGGGGGCTGGGAAGGCCTAGGACGGGCGGGAGAGAAGCCCGCTTAGAAGAAAGGGGCAGGGGGCGTGGCCGCGACGCAGCGGTAGGCCCGAGATGAAGCCGGGGCCTAAATTAATAGCGCCGGCCGCCTGTCAGCAGGGGGTCGGCGCGGAAGATGCGCCGCAACACCGGGCCGCAACCCCGGGCCGCGTCCCTGCTTCCCACAGCCCGACCCCTGTATACCCCTGCCGGGATGAAGAAGAAACGGGGGGGGGGGCGCAGAACAAGGCCCGAAAGAAAAGGGGCCTTCATGGATGCGGCGACCGCGGGGAGAAGCGGGCGCGCAGGCCCTACCGTGGTCCCCTGGCGACCGCCTTAGGATGAAAACGCCGGGGGACCGCTAGACCGCATACTCACCCAGGCCGGGGGCCACAATAAAGGTACCTGAGAATCCCACGCTGTCTGTCGTCTTTATGGAATCCACGCCTCGTCCAACCGTCAGGCTCTGGTAGGCGAGATGATGGGAGGCGGGGGGCAAGGACCGTCCGTATAGCTGGCACGCACCTGTGCGAGGCTCCTGGTCCTGCCGCGGAGACCTATGAGGATACGGGGTGGCAGTACACGCCGTACTCATAGTCTCTTTGTGGGAGTACGGATGTGACTGTTCACTCCGTATCCCTCCGAAACCTGTAAAGGAACGACGCACGACGAGGTAGATAGGGGTCTAATAAAAGACCCGTGTCCACCTCCTACTGACACTAAGCTAAACTGAGGAACTTCCTGCCGGTCGGTGGGGTGTACACTGCGGAGGAGGAGCTAACCTTTTTTTGTGCATAGTGTCAGCCTCCTAGTGGCAGCAGCATACACCCCATGGTCTCTGTGTCCCCCAATAAGGCGAACGAGAAAATGCAATACATACATTTGTAGTAATGGAGGACTGCAGCACGTGACTTACTTTGACTTTAATGGTTTTGCTCCTGAAATCATTAAGAACGACGACCACTTGTTCGTCCTCAGCGGCAGAATCTGTTCCATCATGGCTGAAAGAGAAAGGTATCCAAGACACTGCCTGGTGTGGACACCGTCGTACTGCCCCCATGGACCACAGATTAGTGATCCTACCTGTATATATTATAGATGTCTTCGGAGCGGCCTTTCCGGAGTCGGAGAACCCATGCACCAGGATTGGCTTTTAACTGGAAATAACCCTAAATGTGAAAAAAAAAAAAAAAAAGAAGAGGAAAGGTATCACTAATGTTGATGAAGGCAGATGGCATGGCAAGGGGCCGGATGTTATCCACCTGTGCTAATGGGACTGTCCAAAAAAATCTAAATTCAGTGATTAAGCCATGTGCCCCAATACACAGTATGTACATGGCTTGTATGTACTGTGCCAGACGAGGAGTCATGGTGCCATAGGGCTCACTCAGACGTCCATGCACATCACTCCAAGATCGAATGGCAATGCACGGACTGGTCGCAGCTCTTCAGATCCAAGAGAGACAGTCTCATAGAAATACAGTACATGAAGCCGTCCTGGAGACGGCGGCCAGGCCATGCACGGGGGGGGGGGGGGGGGGGGGGGGGACACACACAATCTCAGACCAATGTGCATATCTGAATGAGCCATTACATCTCACTATGCGATGCTGCCACCTACTGGCCACATTAGTAGTCTATTCTACACCAAATAAGAAGCCATTACTGAAGGGGGTTCTCCAGGAATAGGCTATAACTTTTTTATCCTAAGAATCATCTGACTGATGGGTCCCTTTACTTATTCAGCAGGCAGCGTGGGGTAACGCCATGGTGGCACAGCCACTGCCCACTTACAAGGTTTACTACTACTACTTACAAGATTGGCCATGACAATGGTGTCCACTATCACAGGATTGGTGGCTGTCCCCAAAGTAAACTGTAGTCCACGAGGAGGCTGTCCCGTGGAAACGTCGAAACAATGGCCTTCTAATAAGAGATGCTCCATCTCAAACTCCGCTGCTACAATGCTGTCCACCTGCAACCGAAGAGGACACGTGGGAATCACACATAGGAGCAAGTGCAAAGAGAACACGTGGGAATCACACACAGGAGAAAGAGCAACCGAAGAGGACACGTGGGAATCACACATAGGAGCAAATGCAAAGAGAACACGTGGGAATCATACATAGGAGCAAGAGCAACCGAAGAGGACACGTGGGAATCATACATAGGAGCAAGAGCAACCGATGAGGACACGTGGGAATCATACATAGGAGCAAGAGCAACCGATGAGGACACGTGGGAATCATACATAGGAGCAAGAGCAACCGAAGAAGACACGAGGGAATCATACATAGGAGCAAGAGCAACTGAAGAGGACACGTGGGAATCATACACAGGAGCAAGAGCAACCGAAGAGGACACGTGGGAATCATACACAGAAGCAAGGGCAACCGAAGAGGACACGTGGGAATCATACATAGGAGCAAGAGCAACCGAAGAGGATACGTGGGAATCATACATAGGAGCAAGAGCAACCGAAGAGGACACGTGGGAATCATACACAGAAGCAAGGGCAACCGAAGAGGACACGTGGGAATCATACATAGGAGCAAGAGCAACCGAAGAGGACACGTGGGAATCATACACAGAAGCAAGGGCAACCGAAGAGGACACGTGGGAATCATACATAGGAGCAAGAGCAACCGAAGAGAACACGTGGGAATCATACATAGGAGCAAAAGCAACCAAAGAGGACACGTGGGAATCATACATAGGAGCAAGGGAAACCGAAGAGGACACGTGATAATCATACATAGGAGCAAGGGCAACCGAAGAGGACACGTGGGAATCATACATAGGAGCAAGGGCAACCGAAGAGGACATGTGGGAATCATACATAGAAACAAAGGGCAACCGAAGAGGACACATGGGAATCATACAAAGAAGAGCAACCGAAGAGGATACGTGGGAATCATATATAGAAGCAAGAGTAACAGAAGAGGACACGTGGGAATCATACATAGAAGTAAGGACATCCGAAGAGGACACATGGGAATCATACATACCGTAGCAGCAAGGGCAACCGAACAGGACAGGTGGGAATCATACATAGAAGCAAGGGCAACCGAAGAGGACACGTGGGAATCATACATAGAAGCAAGGGTAACCGAAGAGGACACGTGGGAATCATATATAGAAGCAAGAGTAACAGAAGAGGACACGTTGGAATCATACATAGAAGCTAGGGTAACCGAAGAGGACACGTGGGAATCATACATAGAAGCAAGAGCAACCGAAGAGGACACGTGGGAATCATACATAGAAGCAAGAGCAACTGAAGAGGACACGTGGGAATCATACATAGAAGCAAGAGCAACTGAAGAGGACACGTGGAGATCATATATAGGAGCAGGAACAGCCAAAGAGGACACGTGGGAATCATACATAGGAGCAAGTGCAGCCAGAAAGGAGGAATCATACACAGGAGCAAGTGCAACCAAAGAGGACATTTAGATTTACATATCAAATTAAACTTTTTATATACACTAAAAAATTTAAAAAAAAAAACACGAAAATGTACACTACAAGTATGATTTTTATAGGGGCTAAGTTTTTTTATATAAAGGTTTATATAGTTCGGTGACAAACACTAATAAAAATGGGTAAGCGGAAAGGTCCCTATATAGGTATTGCCCAGTGAGAACAAGTTATCAGCAGGATTATTATTATAGCGCTATTTATTCCATGGCGCTTTACATGTGAGGAGGGGTATACATAATAAAAACAAGTGCAGTAATCTTAAACAATACAAGTCACAACTGGTACAGGAGGAGAGAAGACCCTGCCCGTGAGGACTCACAATCTACAAGGGATGGGTGCGGATACAGTAGGTGAGGGTAGAGCTGGTCGTGCAGTGGTTCGGTTGATCAGTGGTTATTGCAGGTTGCAGGATCATTTATTTTCACCGGACAACCTGTGTAATGACTCTATAAATGGGATCTATCGCAGGCTTCAGCATCGACTTTATTTCATAGCTGTGCAAAATCTGTGACTATTGGCATTTTTACTCTGATGTCACCATTTTTCGTGGTCATGGCTTTAAGGGGGCCTGGCCAAATACGGCCTGGCAGATGTACTATCCTAAATCCCCAAAGCTGGTGTAAAATATCTCTCTGATCAACAATTCAGCATCATGTGTGAGCTTGTCGCACCGGAACAACCAGATTAAGTGATTTGACGTCAGCGACTAATGTAACGCCAGTCTTCATGAACTCTCCAGTCTATATACTCTGCATGTTTACGGCGGTCACAATGTATATTTCCTCCTAAATTGGAAATTATAAAGGAAAACTAAACAGTATAGAGCGCAGTAATGAGACGTGCTGCATTCCCGGTGTCCGGATGCCTCGCACCATTGCTCACGTTGCTTGGCTTAGAGCAAGAAGCGGCCACATTGGTGCGTTATATCATTACCTCTTCCAAATAGATATTATCCAGGTCATATGGCGTCCGCACCGACTCCACCATCCAGCTGTCCGGGGTGTTCAGGCTCAGGGTGAAGAGCGGGGACTGGGGCATGTCCAAAAACTTAGCAATAGGACCTGGTGCTATCTTATAGTCAGAGGTGAAGACAACCTCTGGTTCCAACACGTACCGGTAAAAGCTGAAAAACAGAGAGACGCCGTTACCGTTACGCGTAATGTTACAGCTGTATTCTAAGTGGTTTGTAGAAAAGATTTAGGCAGGAGTTATGTGAAGTTTCACCGATCCAGCCTATACTTTGCTCTGCCATCACATTTCTATGAGTAGCAGTAGTTGGCCAAGGGCTGCTCGTCCAAAGGACTCAGTCACATGATCTATAGAGGCATGAAAAAAGATCCATCCAATGTACTCACCAAGGACAGCAATACTGTACTGAGAAGTGCCCGTGCTGATAGGGATTACGGTCCTCACATGCCCAGTACACTGGTTTCATTCACCATTTTGTCAGCGTGTATAATCAATCTGTCTGTTACAAATCTATCCCGGGATCCGCTTCCTTCCCTTGGGTCCACTGCCCTCTGTTGTGCTCCACGTCAGGTTTTGCATGTAACCCAGCGTAACTTGATGATATCATCTCCCTTGGCCTATTTAAGGCCCATTAAGACATTCACCTGTCTTTCACATTCAATAGGGATTGAGGCCCTAGTGTCCTGTGTTTGATATGCTCCACTAGCTTAGCAGGTTAACCTTCGCTCTACCATATTGCATTAAACCATAGGTTGCAGCAAACAAACTACTGCTGGACCCAGTATTGCATTCATCCTTTCTTTGTTCCATTTCACCTGTACTACTGTTCCTGAGTTTCCTGTGTGTGACAAGTCCTCGCTCCCCACGTGCGTTCCTCCTGCCTGCTGCACCAGTGCCCAGGGTCCTTGTGCCCACCCAGACCTGAGGCTTTGTGGATCCACCTTATCAGATGAGCCCGACACTGCTGCTCTACGGAAGCTGCATTAGTGCCAACGGGTGGCAAGACGCCAAGTCAACATGAAGTAACACCATGTTGGCCATTAGTGCCCCGTTTTTACTGCCACACAATGTGTGCTCTGATAGAGAGCATCTGTAAGGACCATTATGCATTGGAAGAACCATCACAGAAATCTGTCCGTGCCAGCCTGTTCTCATTAATATACCTAAGGCTCTGATCACATCACAATTCGTACGTTGGATGTCTCCCAACTTATAACAGAGAAAACTCTACTATGCTATTCCAAATCATACAACAGTACACTGACATATACCCACCTGACAGAAGCCAAAAAGTACACAATGTTCTCCTCCGTCATATGAAAGGAGGCTTTTGGATGTTTGCTGCATACAGCAAACATAGAATACTGTAAACTGAGCCTGATAGATGACCTAAACTAGAGAGCTCTGACCCCAGGACCACACCTTTTTAAAGCGTTTTAAAGGGTTTGCATGATTTGGACATTATGGATCTGCCCCTAAAATAAGGCACCTGCATCTAACTGGAGAAGGCACTAGATGGAGCGGAGGACTCGCATTAATGCCCTTCTCTATTGATTACTGTGAGAGTTCTGAAAATAGCTGAACGCACTTCCTTGGCTATTTTCAGGACTCCCTTTAATGCCCCTTTTAATGCTGATCGCCTCGCTGCCAACTTGCTTTGGATAAATTGGAAAAAATGTGATCTACGAAATAATCAGTAGCAGCCACATTGTTACCTCTTGAGGGGCATTTCCGATAGTTTGGCCTGGCAGTTCATGAACACCCGTAAGTTCATATTTACGATTTGATTCAAAACCTAGAATGACAAAAAGCAAAAATGACATCCAGTCGGAGGTCCCATTTACGGCTTTTTGGGTTCTAAAAGCTAAAAAATGTACCAAAAGTAAAGGTGCCATTCTCTGTGCTGCTTTCGTCACAGGATCCACAACAGCCACCACCTCAAAGTACATCATGCCTTCTTTAGGTCTTATCTTAACGGCACTGAAAAAGCAGAAATTCATTAAACAACTAAAACATACAATAAAAAAATCTGGATTCTCTGAAGTTGGCTCATGTACCCCAGGAAGGATATCCACCCTCCACCTCGCTATAACGCCCAATGTGAGGAGGAGGCGTCCCATGGCACCAAACATGGCCACCTCCTTGTCACACAGCATGGTCATTACCTGGGGGTATTGCTTGGGGGGACCAGCACCATTTCACTATAAAGAGGGATATAAATGCTGAATGCAGTGGTATTTGGGGGAGACACTGTACCTGTGCTGATCTTCAGTAAGCACATAGTCAACTCTTCCCTCACCCTTCGGTTGAGAGGACAGTAGGCCATCCACTCTCATGACCAGATCGCTGGCACTGCAGAAAGGAAAGGATAACGTTACATGGAGCATCTTCATCTCATTTACATCCGGGGATTACAGAATTACCACGACGAGACTACAGGCAAGGTGTGATCAGATAGAATATATGGACGACATACTGATCCTCCTCCACTCCAAGCTTCTGGATCTGAGACTTGATCTTCTGTGCAGACGTCTTCAGAATTAGGTTCTCCAAAAGGTGGAAGTCATCTTGATTAAATATTTCACCATCTCTCAGAGGTCCAATAATCTACATAGAAAACGTAGTATGAAAAGTCCACAAAAAACACAAGAGAAGAAAGTCTGGTCACCCAAGGTGTATTTACCAGTGTAATCCATAACTTCACAGCATGGTTTCATCACACACGAGAAAACTGCCACAGATTACCCAAGATATCAAATACATGGAAAAAGCGTCACTCACCACCGCTATGTGAAAAAAGCGGCACTCACCACCGCTGTGTGAAAAAAGTGGCACTCACCACCGGTATATGACAAAAGCGGCACTTATCACTGGTATATGAAAAAACTGCAAATATATTAGGTTGTCACATGAGAGGAGACAAGAGGTAACCTTTCCATAAGAAGTGTAATTTACGCAAAACAGATGTTGCTCATTCACCACTTCTTGTCTCCTTTCCTCATGTGACCTAATAAAGTTGTCCTTTTATTCACATACAAGTGGTGAATGCCGCTTTTTTCCATTTTCATCCACAGTTTTATATTTTACACCACTTTCCACAAGCTGTGCACCGCTACGTCTGTTTGCCAGATATATTTTCTGTCGTAAGCTGCTTCCAAACTAATGCTACCAAAGTGTTGCAGCAGTGCCAATGTTAGGCTAGTTTCACACTAGCGTTTGGAGGCGTAGCGCACGTTCAGTGTGAAGCTCCGCCCCCTGCCGTGCCTCCTCCGGTCAGCTCCGCCTATGGGCGCATGACGCTGCATGCGACCTGCGTACCCTATCTTTAGCATTGGGTATGCAGGCCGTGTGCAGGTATGCTTTTGGTGCGGCGTGGCTGCAACCTTCACAGATTAGCTGACACCGTCAGTGCATAGTCAAACAAAAGTGACATTTATGTGTAACATTCAAGGGATTATCCAATCCCCCAACAAAAATGAGTGTTAAAAATGTATGTAATTTACTAATGGAGTTCAGAATTGCCAGACCCACCGAGTGGGGAGGTCCCAGGTATGATTGTCACAGGAGAATGTTTTCACAGCAGCACATCAAGGGCGCATAGTATAACTGATCTGCATTAATAAGTTTCAGAACTTACTTTGCTCACTGATTTCTTTTTTTGGACTTGAAAAAGTCCTTTTCTTATTATTAATCACCTCCATAAACATCATCAAACGTGATGACATAATCTCAGGATATGCCATAAATGTGAAGCAGACGCAGAACCACATTTAACTTGAGAAAGGGGCTATGACACGATCCGCTGTCACTGGAGAGGTGGTGGGAATTCTCAATCATTTGTAATGGACCTCAGCTACTCCTCCCATGTGCAGGGCCCCTATTCTAGATGCGGGTCCCATTGATCTCAGACATGTCTCATCTAAGGCACACCATGTAGATATGCTGTTAAAGGACCATATGGGATTAACCCATTTAGAAAAAGTAGAGCAAAAGCCTCAACAATACAAGTATCTGATACTGTTGGAAGAAACAAACATGTTGATCCAGCACATGAAATCACACTAATACTTACCCTTCCATTGCCAATAACGGCTCTCTCTCCTTTCTTCAGCTTTAGGACATCGCGGCAGTATGCAGAATGGGAGAGTATAAAATCCACTTTAGGAGACTCAAAAGCTTCACGAAAAAGACTGACATCCATTCCCTGAGGAGGAAGGTGAAGAGCACAGAGCCATGAAGTCACGTCATAAGGTCCATACACTGATGGTGAAGAGCACAGAGGCATGAAGTCACATCATAAGGTCCATACACTGATGGTGAAGAGCACAGAGCCATGAAGTCACAACATAAGTGTCATACCTGCCCAACCATACACTGATGGTTAAGTGCACAGGACCATGATGTCAAGTCATAAGGGCCATACCGGCCCGGCCATACACTGGTGAAGAGCACAGGACCATGATGTCAAGTCATAAGGGCCATACACTGGTGAAGAGCACAGGACCATGATGTCAAGTCATAAGGGCCATACACTGGTGAAGAGCACAGGACCATGATGTCATGTCATAAGGGCCATACACTGATGGTGAAGAGCACAGAGCTGTGATGTCACGTCATAAGGGCCATACCGGCCTGGCCATACCCTGGTGAACAGCACAGGTACATGATGTCACGTTATAAGGGCAAACCACTGATGGTGAAGAGCACAGAGCTGTGAAGTCATGTCATAAGGGCCATACTGGCCCGGCCATACACTGATGGTGAAGAGCACAAGACCATGATGTCACGTCATAAGGTCCATACCGGACCAGCCATACACTGATGGTGAAGAGCACAGGACCATGATGTCATGTCATAAGGGCCATACACTGATGGTGAATAGCACAGAGCTGTGATGTCACGTCATAAGGGCCATACCGGCCTGGCCATACACTGGTGAACAGCACAGGTACATGATGTCACGTTAGAAGGGCAAACCACTGATGGTGAAGAGCACAGAGCTGTGAAGTCATGTCATAAGGGCCATACTGGCCCGGCCATACACTGATGGTGAAGAGCACAAGACCATGATGTCACGTCATAAGGTCCATACCGGACCAGCCATACACTGATGGTGAAGAGCACAGAGCCGTGAAGTAACATCATAAGGGCCATGCCGACCCCGCCATAAACTGTTGGTGAAGACGTGCTTCACATACATTACATATGTCCAAAGAACATACCCCAACAGCAAACTCTGCAATGTCATGCCCTGCAAACAGTGCTCCGGCGTTATCTTCTTTGATGATTTTGGTAATGAAGTTTTTGGCATTGTTGGAGGTCTGGGTCTGGAGAGCGGCCCAGATGGCTCTGCCGATGCGCGTGGTTTCAGAAGACGGATCCTGGCTCGGATTATTGATCATGCCGATTCTTACATTGTTGCTGGATTTCTAGAAAGGAAAATTATAAAAACAGGAAAGCAAATCATTTCTTGATCACTGGGATCACGAGTCCCATGTGAATAGATCAGTGGTGGATCAAGCCCATTCAATAGGACTACCAGAAATAGCCGATCGCAGAGCTCAAACGGTCTCAGTCTCTTCAATAAGAATTAATAGAGCGGCAGAGAGCAGGATCCATCAACGCTTTATTCTCACAGGGTTTTTTGTTTTTTTTAAAAGCCCTGGTTCTCGAATCACAGTGGTCAAACCACCAGCGATCAAGAAATTATGGGATAGCGGATAACTTTGAAACTTGAAAATACCCCTTTACGTCTTTGGAAATGTTCTGAACATAGATTACGGTAAGCCGTCTCAAAAAGAATTAGCCTGAAATTGTCCTATAAGTATGAGGGAGTTTGCATAAATCAATCAATTAAGAATAATCTTTAACAAACATCACATCACAAAAAACACCAAATATACACTTCAAAGGGCATATGAACACTATTTATTTACCAAATTAGACCCTCTGAGGAGCGTACCCTTTGAGGAAGCACTAAGCAAAACGCACGTTAGGGGGTCTAATTTGGTAAATATATAGTGTTTATTTGCCCTCTGAAGTGTTGTTCTTATTTTACACCTTTAATCTGTGGGCTTTTGATACCTGTATGTCCAGATCTGTGACAGTTAGCACTTGCACTTTATTTTCCTCATTCTATCGCACATGGAACATTTCCTGACCTATGGATATCTGCAGTCATTTGTCTTGAATGGCACTAGAGAACCCCATTCAGATGGTCGTTTAATCCGCCTCTGGAACCAGGCGTTTGGATAGGTGCTTGCGCCATTAAACACAAGATTGGTCTATAAACATTTGCGCTTTATCATTTTATTTGGAGCCTAACATTTCCTAACCCATAGATGCCTATTATAAAAAGGCTATTTGTGCTATATAGTATATAAACAAAGGGGTTTCCCAAAATGATATCAAGAAAGTAAATATGTGGTTATAACTCCTGACGAAGACACGGCGAAACGCGCGTAGGGGCGGCAGGTTGGGGTCTATTCAACTACTCATTTTGTAGGTATTTGCCTAATCATTGCTTAACATTTCTTTTCTTGCACAGCGGGCACTTTAAACTTATTCACATATTGTACCTATTTCACTCTCCACCTCACATGAGGATGACCACAAGCTGCTATGGAGGCTTGAGGTTTGCAATACGACTCCATTGTATATGTTGGTGTCAGCACTTTTGCCCCCATGCTGTTGCTTTGTTTTGGTATGGGCATTAACCACTGCTGGATTTGATTAAAAAACGTGCAATAATTCTTTATACTCTAGCACTTTTTATTACCAGATTGTTGCTTAGTATCTGTATTTGCACGGGTATTAACCCTTTATGAACATGATTTTTTTTCTCATAATTTATATATGTGCAATAATTCCTTTCCTACTTAAGTGCTTATTTGATACCTAGTGGTAGCTCACTAGATAAAGTAACTTACAGGCTATACCTCAACATGATTACCCCATGAATAGTCATGCTTTTTGGTAGGGTTACTTTGTTTAATCATCTTTTAGCATTTAATAAAATATTTTTTATGGGTTAATATACTCTTTGACCCTCTCATTTGATTTAATACGTTGAGTTGGTCCTTGATGCTATATCTAAGCTATATATTGTCTTCTATAAGGCACTCCATTGTACACGTTTTCCGTATCCGAGCTTGTATATTTTCTACCACTAGGTGGAGACAGCATACCACTTGTGGTTCGCAGTCATTCTGAATGTATGAGCACCTTTTCTCCATGTGAGAGTCTAATTTCTTAGAAATAGTTTTGCAACGGATTTTGTAACTATTAAATGACTAACACTTCTTAAGACTAACACAATTTATACTTACCTGTCATCCATCTCTGTAGTCTGACTTGTTTTTTGTAATAGTTTTTATATATTGGTGTCTTTTGTGATGTGATATTGTCAGTGTATACACTGCCTAAAAGTGGATCTTTTCTGACAAACTACGCAGTATTAATTAGATCTCTTAGACCTGACAAGGCCGGTGTACTTGCTGAGAAAAATTAAGATCGGAATGTCTGTACAGTCCTCAAATTAAACAGAGCATTTCTTCACTTTTTAATCTTAAGCAAAGAAACCTTCACAAAGGATTATACAGCCGTTCTGACGTGTTTTCAAGGCAAGTACACCAGGTCCATCAAGTCAAAGAGATTTATTTAACAAGAAGATTAGATTCTATTGTGAAGCTTTAAGAAAGGGCAGAGCATTTCTATGACACCCTCCCCGGCACATTTAGTTATGTCTGAACTTACGCCGTACACGCATACCGCTGCGATACGTGTGCAGGTGAGACGTTACCTGGTGTTTAATGGCGTCATACAGCAGCTGACGTCCGGAGGGCTCGTCAAAGTCTCCCACGATCCAAAATGTGACCGGTCTAACAAAAGAGTCATCTGCACCAAACAGAGCAAGAGTTAGGATGGGAAGATGGACTGCAGGGAGCAAAGGAGGAAATCACAGCAGGTCCCATATAGACGGGCAGCGTTGTCCGATACTCGTACACAGGCACAAGATGAGCAGATTAGCACAGATCTTGCATGGGTTGTTGGTATTCACTTCTGAACTGGAGGCTCCACTGCAGATTCAGTCACATTTGTGAGAAAAACAGGATTTTAAGTTGCTTACCGTAAAATCTGTTTCTCGGAGCCTTCATTGGGGGACACAGAGACCATGGGTGTATGCTGCTGCCACTAGGAGGCTGACACTATGCACAAAAAAGGTTAGCTCCTCCTCCGCAGTGTACACCCCACCGACCGGCAGGGAATTCCTCAGTTAGTGAGAAAGCAGTAGGAGAAGCAACAGAATAGATTGAAAAACAGAACAGACAACTCAACTGTAAATAACCAACAAACATAAGGACAGGAGTTGTAGAACTTGGGAGGGTGCTGTGTCCCCCAATGAAGGCTCCGAGAAACAGATTTTACGGTAAGCAACTTAAAAATCCTGTTTTCTCGTTCGCCTTATTGGGGGACACAGAGACCATGGGACGTCCCAAAGCAGTCCCTGGGGTGGGAAACAAACTTCCATCAGGCCAGCGGACTCACCACCGCCGCCTGCAGAATCCTTCTACCTAGGCTGGCGTCCGCCGAAGCGTAGGTGTGGACTCTGCAGCATTTCACAAACGTGTGAACCGATGAGCAGGATGCAGCTTCGCAAAGCTGCAGCACAGAAGCTCTGTGGCGTACCGCCCAGGAGGCACCCACTGCCCGAGTAGAGTGGGCCCTGATCCCGGAGGGGCTCCGCGACGCTTAACTCGGTAGGCTTCCAAAATTGCCGATTTGATCCAGCGATCAACAGTGGCCTTTGACGCCGGGAGACCTTTCCGCGCCCCGTCTGGAATAATGAAAAGCGACTGTCTTTCGGAAGGGAGTCGTCCTAGACAGATAGACCCTTATCGCCCTAACCAGATCCAGCCTGTTGAAGGACCGCTCTCGGGAATGAGCGGGACTCGGACAGAAGGACGGCAGAACGATCTCCTCCTTGAGGTGAAACGAAGACACCACCTTCGGATGGAAAGAGGGCGGAGGCTGTAGAACCACCTTATCATGGTGAAGTACCAGGAAGGGAGATTGGCAAGAAAGAGCTGCCAATTCCGACACGCGCCGGACGGAAGTGATGGCCACCAGAAAGGCTACCTTCCAAGAAAGGAGAGAAAGGGAAATATCTCTGATAGGTTCAAAGGGAGGACCTTGCAGAACCCCTAGAACCAGATTAAGGTCCCATGGATCCACGGGCGCCCGGTACGGCGGAACCGTGTGAGCCACTCCCTGAAGAAAGGTCTTGACCTGAGGACAGGAAGCCAACGTCTTTTGAAACAAAATGGACAGTGCCAAAACCTGACCTTTCAAGGAACTGAGGGCAAGCCCCGCATCCAGTCCTGCCTGAAGAAACGCTAGGATTGAAGGGAGCGAAAAAGACATGGGCGCGAAGCCATAGGACTCACACCAAGTGAAATAGGCCTTCCAAGTACGGTAGTAGATCTTGGAAGAAGATGGCTTTCTGGCTCGGATCATGGCCTGAATTACTTGGTTGGAAAATCCTGCTTGTTTCAAAACCTCGGTCTCAACAGCAACGCCGTTAAAATGAGCGGCCGAGAATTGGGGTGGCAAATCGGACCTTGAGACAGCAGATCTGTTCTGTCTGGAAGCTTCCAGGGGGCGCCCGCGAGAAGGTTGACAATGTCCGCGAACCAAGACCTTCTGGGCCAATTCGGGGCAAGGAGAATGACTGGAATTCCTTCTGCCTTGATCTTCTTCAACAGCTTGGGCAGAAGAAGCAGGGGAGGGAACAGGTAGGGGAGTTCGAACTGCGACCAAGGAACGGCCAGAGTGTCGGCGCCCACTGCCAGAGTGTCTCGAGACCTGGAAACAAACTGTGGGACTTTCCTGTTGAGGCGAGACGCCAGGAGGTCTACATCCGGGGTGCCCCACCGACGGAAGAGCAGAAGAAACACCTCCGGATGTAGGGACCACTCCCCCGCCGCGAGGCCCTCCCGGCTGAGAAAATCGGCGGCCCAGTTGTCTACGCCGGGAATGTGTACCGCGGAGATTGTCGGAACGGAGATCTCCGCCCAAAGAAGAATCTTGGACACCTCCGCCAGAGCTGAGACACTCTGTGTCCCCCCTTGGCGGTTGACATACGCCACCGCTGTGGCATTGTCTGTCTGAATCCGGACAGGCAGTCCCTTGAGGAGTTTCTCCCAGTGAACGAGAGCCAGATGGATCGCTCGAATCTCTAGGACGTTGATCGGCAGAGCTGAATCCCGATCCGACCATCGGCCCTGAACCGTGTGGTTGCGGAACACTGCCCCCCAGCCGAGGAGACTGGCATCTGCTGTTACTATCTGCCAGTGAATGGGAAGAAAGGAACCACCAGTTGAGGGACCGCTTGATCCGGTATGAAAGATGAACAGGGCAATCCAGGGACAGAGGCGATCTGTTCCACCTCGACAGAATGGCCTGCAGGAGAGGTCTGGCGTGAAATTGGACAAAGGGAACTGCCTCTATCGCCGCCACCATCTTTCCCAGGACCCTCATGGCTTTACGGAGGGACGGGAGTCGTGTGATCTGCAGCGATCGTACTTCCTGCTGCAGGGAGAGAATCTTCTCTTGTGGGAGAAAGACCCTTGACCGACGAGTGTCGAACCGTAGGCCGCCTAGAAAGACCAGAGGTTGGGTAGGAATCAGAGAGGACTTTTTCCTGTTGATGATCCACCCGAAATTGGAAAGAGTGTCCAGGACGATTGACAAACTTTGGTGAGCCTGTTGAAATGAGGGAGCTTTGATCAGAATATCGTCGAGGTACGGGAAAAGAACGAGACCTCTGACCTTCAATGAAGCCAACAACGCAGCCATGATCTTAGTGAAGACTCTGGGAGCGGTGGCAAGACCGAAGGGCAGTGCGACGAACTGGTAGTGGTGCTGCCGAATCGCGAGACGCAGTAACTTCTGATGTCCGGAGAAAATTGGAACATGTAAATAGGCATCTTGGATGTCTATTGAGCACATGAATTCCTGCTCCTCCATGGAAGCGATGACCGAGCGAAGCGACTCCATGCGGAAGTGGCGAAGGCGGACCCTCTTGTTGAGCGGCTTGAGAACCAAGATGGGTCAAGCTGCGCCGTTTTTTTTTTTTTTTTTTTTTTTCGGCACTACAAACAGGTTCGAATAGAACCTTGTGAAGCGCTCCGATTCGGGAAAGGGCACAATCACCCCGGAACTGAGGAGAGAGGCGATAGCCGTAGAAAACCCCGAGATCAAGGCTGGATCTTTTGGAGGCTGGGATTCGAAGAAACGATCCCGTGGAAGAGAGACGAACTCTATCTTGTATCCTGAGGATACGACCTCCCTGACCCAAGCTTCCTCTACGGAGGCCAGCCAAACGTCCCTGAAGGAAGCCGATCTCCCAATTGGAAGGACCCCTCGAGTGCCCGACGATAGTCATGCTGAAGTAGACCGTCCAGATCTAGATCTGGACGGTCTGCCCTGGGAAGAGTGGGATCACCAGGAAGGAGTGGGTCTGAAGGAAACTTTCTATCCTGGCGAGCCTGCGGTCTCTGTTGGCTGGAGTTGTCTGCCGTATTGAAACGGCGGAAAGCCCGAAAGGGTCGAAACTGACGCCTTAGTGGAGGACTGCGAGGCTTGGACTGAGGGAGGAGTGAACTCGTGCCTCCAGAGGCGTCCTTAATAATCTGGTCCGATTGGGACCCAAAGAGGCGCACCCCCTGAAAAGGCAGGTTAGTGAGGGACTTTTTAGAAGACAAGTCCGCTTGCCAGGCCTTTAGCCAAATTGTACGTCGAATTGCAACTACGTTGCTTGACGCCTGAACTGCGCAGGATGCGGCATCCAAGGAAGCGGAAAGAAGATAGACCCCCGCATGGAAGATCTGATTGGCGAGATCGGCCAAACGCTCCGGTTGCGCTTTATCCAAGATGCCCTTACGAAGGTAGTCTGCCCACGTGGCTATGGCCTTTGCTGCCCAGGAAGAAGCCAAGCTTGGACATACCGCCGCTGAAGCCGCTTCGAAGGCAGACTTCGCCAGGGATTCTATAATCCTGTCATTAGAATCCTTTAGGGACGCCACACCTGAAAGCGGGAGAACCGTATTATTGGAAAGCCTGGACACGGGCGGATCCACCGAGGGAGAAGCAGACCAGTTGTCCGTGAGCTCCTTAGCGAATGGATAGAGTACGCCGAGACGCTTTCCTCTTTGAAAGCGTCTGGTCGGATCCTCTCTTTCCCTGGTAAAAATCTTTCCAAACTCGGAATGGAAAGGAAATACCCTGGAGGGAGTTTCTGCCCATCTGAACGAAACCTCCTGATCTGAGGATTTCGCAGGGGAGTCAGCAATATCGAAGGTATGATGGATCGCTGCAATGAGGTTCTGCACTGTGAACTTCATGTTTGCATCCTGGTCTGAATCCAGCTCTAAAATCCCCTCAGATGACCTGTCCGAAAGCGCTTCACCTGACTCGGGAGAGGAGGCCCGAGTGGGAGGCTGCTGAGAAGGGCTATGCGGTGAGATGGGGCGAGGAGAGGATTCCGGCTGGGTCTTTTGCGACTAACGCTGGCTGACTCAGATGGAATAACTTGGGACCTGATTGGCCCTGCCGAAGAGTCCAGGGGCAACGTATCCAGAACGGTCACCAGTGACTGAGACACCTTGGTGAGGTCTGCCACTGATTGAGATAGAGAGGAGGCCCAGCCAGGCGTGGGGGGGTTCACCCTCACCTGGGGCAGTAGATGGCCCCTGGACGGCGTCAGGCTGAAGTTAGACATAGGGAAAAGCTGAGGTAGTGCCGGAAGGTTGGGGGACAGAGGGCGGAGAAGGGTCAGTCTGCAGTGCAGAGCTACTCACGGTCCGGTGTCCCCAGAAGCGATGCTCTGCGACCTGTCAGTGGATGCGGGTCAGAGCGAAATCCGGCCGACAGACCACCTGAGCGAAAAACCAGCTGGCAGATGGTGATATCCGGTGACGAGCTGGTGTCCGGCTGACAGGCTGGGAAAATGGCGCCTGCCTGAGAAAGAGCGCGCGTCCAGGAGAGGAGGGAGGGCGGAGCACACCACAGGGTTAAAACTCTCTGCCCTCTGGCCAATAGCAGGCTGGGCAGGTGAAGGACAGGCGGTGGGACGGCCTGGGAAGAGCGGGAGAGAAGCCCGCTTAGAAGAAAGGGGCGGGGGGCGTGGCCGCGACGCTGCGGTAGGCCCGAACTAAAGCCGGGGCCTAAATTAGTTGCGGCGGCCGCCTGTCAGCAGGGGGTCGGCGCGGAGGTCGGAAAAAGGACGCCGCCACCGCCGGAAGCCGCGTCCAAGGGAAGAAGGAGAGGAAGAGGCCCTGTACTCCCTGTCCCCAGAAAGGGGGGAGGGAAGGGGGGAACGCGGGGGCCAGCAATATGGAGCATGGTGTGCCTATGGGCGTAGGGCGACTGCGAGCGACCGCAGCGCCCGCTCCCTGTGCCATTGAAGAGGCGCACCCCCTGTCCGTCGGGAATGGGCAGCCAGGTAAATAAAAATAAAAAATCCATACTCACCCATCCCCGATCCGTTACCTGGGACTGAAGAACTCCTGCGTCTCATCCAACCGACAGGCTCTGGTAGGCGAGTGGGAGGGAGACTGGCGACAAGGACCCCTGGAGTCGCTGGCACGTCTTGGTGTCGGCGTCCGTCTGGCTGGTCCTGCCGCGGAGAACTGCAAGGATACGGGGTGGCAGTACACGCCGTACTCGCAGACTCCATGTGGGAGTACAGATGTGACTTTTCACTCTGTATCCCTCCGTAGAACCTGTAAAGGAACGACGCACGACGAGGTAGATATGGGTCTAATGAAAGACCCGTGTCCACCTCCTACTGACACTAAGCTAAACTGAGGAATTCCCTGCCGGTCGGTGGGGTGTACACTGCGGAGGAGGAGCTAACCTTTTTTGTGCATAGTGTCAGCCTCCTAGTGGCAGCAGCATACACCCATGGTCTCTGTGTCCCCCAATAAGGCGAACGAGAAATTTGGATTTTTGGACTTACGGCAAGATCCCCTTCACCGTGGTCACACACCCTGCTATTAAAGGGGATCTGTCAGCAGGTTTTTGCTACCTCATCTGAGAGCAGCATAATGTAGGAAAAAAGACCCAGAATCCAGCGATGTATCACTTAGATTACTGAGTGTAGCAGTTGTGACACAACTGCTAGATGTAGCAGAGCCAGGTTCTCTGTGTACAATGTCTATAAAAAGTGAGCTGCCCATCACAGAAAGGGGTATGGTCAGACTACTTGGCACAAGGGAGCTAGTCTGGGTGGTGATAATGTCCTGGTGATAAAACTTTCATTGTATAGAAACAACAGCACACAGTCTAATAAGTGACCGCTGAAATCAGTGTCTCAGACCCTACTACACGCTGTTCTTAGATTACATGGACAAAAACTGCTGACAGATTTCCATGGCCGACACTAGTCAGTAAAAAGTATTTCTTCTGCCTGGTGGTTTATGTAAACTTGATAACATGCCGTGTGTGCCTCCATCAGACATCAAAGGTTTATATTCCCTTCTTTATAAATGGATTTTGTCGGATAGTGCTTCTAAATATGAGCAATTTTTTTACTTATTAAAATGTTTAGCCGTTCTTGAGATATTGACACTTTTCTTTTGTAGCTTGTTGCTTTGGATATCGACCACCACTGTGAGACAGCACACCATGCTGTCTACCGAGCTTGTAAGCACTGTTTTGAAGATGGCCAGGATCGCTAGAGAGCGCTGTTCCCGCCTAATCCTGCAGTGCTTGCAAGATAGATAACAGCAGTGGTCGGTCTCCTAGGCAACGAGCTGTAAACAAAAGAAAAGTGTTAAAATTTCAAAACGGCTACAAATTTTAACCACTTTATGACATTGAGCGTAAATGTACGCCAATGTCAGACTCCCTCCCTTTGATGTGGGCTCCGGCACTGAGCCCACATCTTTTCTGGCTCATGTCAGTTGTTTTGATCATCGCCTGTATGTAGCAGAGCCGATCGGGTTATGCCAGCTTCTAGTCTCCCATTGAAGCACGCCAAAAGTAAAAAAAAAAAAAAAAAAAAAAAAGTTTTAAAAATATTTAAAAAAAAAAATAGGGGTTTTTGTGTACTCACCGTAAAATCCTTTTCTCCGAGCCAATCATTGGGGGACACAGAGACAGCGGTGTTATGCTGCTGGCCACTAGGAGGACACTAAGTAAACCAGAAAAAAAGTTAGCTCCTCCCCTGCAGTATACACCCTCTCGCTGGCTGAGATTTCTCCAGTTCGGTGAAAAAAGCAGTAGGAGCATAAACAGTCAACAATAACCATAATTATGTCAAAACCTAAGAATGCTACAGTGAGCCAATAGGCTAAACAGGGTGGGTGCTGTGTCCCCCAATGACTGGCTCGGAGAAAAGGATTTTACAGTGAGTACACAAAAATCCCTATTTCTCCTACGCCTCACTGGGGGACACAGACAGTGGGACGTCCTAAAGCAGTCCCTGGGTGGGGAGCATACGTCTGCTAATACCTCATGTACCACTGAGTCAACACTGAGGTACTTTCGATTGCAGGCTGCGTCTGCCGAGAGCTGCATCCGCAGAGGCCTGAGAATGAATTTGGTAATGTCTTGTAAAAGTATGTAGACTGGACCAAGTCGCAGCCTTGCAGACATGTTCTGCCGACGCCTGGTGCCGAATGGCCCACAAGGCGCCCACTGAGCGGGTAAAGTGCGCCTTAATCCCTGCTGGGACAGGCTCGTTCCTATTATGTTATATTCGGTCATCTTTTGGAGAGTCCATTTATGATCTTTTGGATGTTTTAAATGTTTTTAAATGTGTGCTCTTTTTTGGCTTATCATTAATAAAATTTGCTCTTAGTTTGTACCAATTGATACTGTGTGGTGATCCTATTTTTTTGCATGATTCTTTTCCTCTTTTAGGATCACTGGTACTCACTCCGCTCTGATCTTCTTGATGACCCTCGGAAGCAAGGGAAGAGGGGGGGGAATGTACGGGAGCATGGCCATCCTGCTCCGGGTACCTCCCTGGCGGTTGATATACGCTACAGCTGTGGCGTTTTCGGATTGGATCCTGATGGGGTGACCTGCGAGGAGATGGTGGAAACGCCGTAAAGCTAAGGCCTGTTTCACACTTCCGTTTTTTTGACGTCAGTCAAAATCCGCCAATTTTTTTAAAAAACGGATCCGCCAAAAAAGGGGCGGATCCGTTTCCCCCCCCCATAGACTTACATTAGTGGAGGATCTTGACTGACAGTCGTCCGTCCCACCCGTTTTTTGACGTATCCGCCAAGATTTTAGCGTCTCCCGGGCGGATGAGACGGACCCTGCAACGGTTTTTTTCTTTGACGGTCCGCTATTTTGAAGTGCGCATGCCCGGAAGCTTACTCCGGGAAGCATTTAACCATGAAATGCCGTACCGGGATCTCTCTCTCTCCTTCCTCCAGACCGCAGTTCCTTTAACTTTTCCCTGCATGCCGACTCCAGCGGATCCGTCAAATACACGGATCCGGTGACATACGTTTGCCACACGACGGAAACGGATCCGTACTTAATGGATCTGGCGGATTTGGCCGGCCGTCAAATTACGGAAATGTGAAACAGGCCTAATCTGATCACTCGTATCTCCAAAATGTTGATGGGGAGACATGACTCTCGGGTTGACCAACGACCCTGTGCCGTGTGGTGACGAAAGACCGCACCCCAGCCGAGAAGACTTGCGTCGGTTGTTACTACCAACCATCTTACTGGGAGAAAAGACCTCCCTTGATTCAGGGAGGACCTCAGTGTCCACCACCTGAGGGCTTGCCTGACCCGCAGGGACAGAAGGATCCGACGGTCCAGGGAAAACGGGTTCTTGTCCCAAGCTAACAGCAACGCATGTTGTAAGGGACGGAGATGGAACTGTGCAAATGGAACTGCTTCCATCGCAGCCACCATCTTTACGAGAACTCTCATGCTGAAACGAAGGGAGGAGTGAGAAACTGGACGGGAAAGAGTCCGCGCTGCCTGTTGTAAGGCTTGGGTCTTTTCTGGAGGGAGAATGACCAACCCGTGGGAAGTGACCAAGGTCATTCCTAAAAAGGAAATCTGCTGAGCCGCTTTTCGGAAAGACTTTTTGAAGTTTATTTTCCACCCCAGGTGAGAAAGTGTATTTAGTGTTATATCCACGGATTCCTCGCAGGCTGGAAGGGACGGACCCTTGATGAGAAGGTCGTCCAGATACGGTAACACCACTACTCCCCTAGAGTGGAGAATGGCCATGACAGCCGCCATGACCTTGGTAAAGACCCTTGGGGCGGTGGCGAGTCCGAAGGGCAAGGCAACGAACTGGAAGTGTCCTCGTGAATTGCAAAACGCAGGAACTGCTGGTGGGATGGGCAGATCGGAATGTGAAGATAAGCGTCCTTGATGTTGATGGATGCTAGGAACTCTCCTTTTTCCATGGAAGCGACAACTGATCGGAGAGATTCCATTCGGAATCGCCGTACCTTGACAAACTGATTTAACAGTTTGAGATCCAGAATGGGTCGCATCGTCCCGTCCTTTTTCTGGAACCAAAAAAAATGTCTGAATAAAATCCCCTGAACCTTTCGTGATGAGGGACCGCAATGATGACTCCGTCCCTTAGCAGAGCCTGAACAGCCCGAAGGAAGGCTCTTGTCTTTTTCTTGGGGGGAGAGGAAAGGAAAAACTGAGTTGGAGGGGGAGAAAAAAAATTCTATCTTGTATCCGGAGGACACCAGCTAACTGACCCACTTGTCATGGACGACCGCGAGCCAGGTGTGGCTGAAGGAAAGTAGGCGACCGCCTACTTTGTCGGTGCCCGCTGGATACCGCAACAAGTCATTGGGTAGATCTATGAGATCTGGGTCCCCTAGATCCAGAAGCCCTAGGCCTGGGTTTCCAAGAGCGGTTAGGTCTGTATGACACCTGGGAGCCTCTGTCTCCGTGTGGGGACTGACCTGATCCGGAAGAGAAGGTAGAGGAGGACCAACCGGAATTGTTGCGAAAAGATCGAAAACGCGTCGGCTGTTGGTTGCGAAACGGCCGAACAGCCTTTTGTTGAGGAAGGAATTTACCTTTTCCCCAGGTAGTATCAGAAATTAGCTGGTCCAGTTTCTCTCCAAAAGGACGACCCGTTTGAAAAGGGAGAGAAGTCAACGATCTTTTAGATGTGGCATCCGCCCACCAGTCGCGGAGCCATAGGGCTCTTCTAATGGAGATCGCATTAGCGGCAGTTTGAGCAGCGCAAGCATCCACTACAAAGTCCGCTGCGTGAATTATCTGCCTGGCGACAGTGGATGCCTCCAGAGGAAGATTGGTGCCCTGGAAGGAATTAATCAAGACTTCTGCCCAAGTGGCCATTGCCTTAGTGACCCAAATTGTCGCGAAAGATGGAAAAAGTGCTGCTCCTGAAGCTTAAAAAAAAAAAAAAAAAAAATGAACGGGCAAGGTAGTCAATTTGACGATCGGAGGGGTTTCTGACTGAGGAACCCTCAAAAACGGATAGGAGCGTTTTAGAAGCAAGATGCGATACAGGAGGGTTCACCAGAGGGGACTGTAACCAATCCTTCATTAGGTCTGGATCAAAAGGGTATTTAGCCTGAGTAGACTTTTGCCCTGTGAACCGCTTATGCGGACGATCCCTATGTTTCTGGACAATTTCCGTAAACTCTGGAAGGCTGGTAAATAACCTGCGCACACGCTTGTTTTTCTTAAATGAGATAGGGTGTGCTGGAGCGGGAATATTTTCCTCATCCAACTTCAGAATCCTGTTGACTGATTCTATAAGAGAATCAAGCGACTCTTGATCAGTTGGAAGATTCTGAGGGGCTGACGTGTCAGATTCGAATTCAGAGTTGTGCTCGCTATGAACCTCAGGAGAGGGAGAGCGAGAGACAGGAGTCGCCGATGCTGAGGCGCAAACGGAACTAGGGGACGCGTCATGGGTTCGCTTTCTAGAGACCTGACCATCCCTTGATCGAGTACGGCCCCTGCTGGTGGATGGTTCCCTGCCGACGCCAGAACCCTCTCCTCAGGAGGTAAGGACGCTTTCTGACTTAAAGAGTCCTCCCGGAGGGAGAATATAGCCTGGGTAAGAGACTCCACCGACCGTGACAGGGACACAGCCCACTCAGGGGTACTAAACGCAGGAGGCCCGTCAGCAGCGGCGGCGAGGGGCGTTTGAGCGCAGGCATAACGGATTAGTCTGTGCACTGGGTAAGGCAGACATGCAAGTGGTACACACGGTAAAAAACGCAGTGTGCTTCTTAGCAGCCCGTTTAGCTTCCTTAGATTGAGACATAGCGCTCCTGAAAGGGTTAACGACAGAGTCTGTCTGCAGCTGCAGGGAATGTGCCGGGAAGGGGTTAAGCTTTAATCTGAGGGCAGATGCAGCTTACCCACGGTCCTGTGCTGTGTCCCCCGGGAGGAATAGCGGTGGCCCTGTGGTGTCACCCGGTATCCGGCAGAGTGCCCGCCTCACAGCTCGTGTCCAGAGCAGGCTGAGGTAAAAGACATGGCCCCCGAGATTAGAATTGCGCGTCTCGTAAGGAATGAGAGGCGCCAAGAAAAGGGGGGGCGGCGACGTTAGCGCGGGCGGCGCTATTCAAATTGCGGCCTAGTGGGCCGGAAAAGCCGGGGACTAAATTTTTGGCCTACCCGCGGTAGGCGCCGGGGGCAGTGGCAGCGTGGGCGGCGCTATTCAAATTGCGGCCTAGTAGGCCAGAAAAGCACTAAATTTTTGGCCTACCTGAGCGCCGAGAGCGGGGGGGGGGCACGGGGGGGCGCCGATGCACCGCTGCTGATGCTAAGTCAGCGCTTCTCCCGGGGACCAGGACCCAACCTCATACCTCCACTCCAGTGCTCGGCAGGCCGCGCTGTCCGAGGCCATCTATGCAGGTCTTCTCATCCTCCTGGGCTGATGTAGCAGAGCGGGAGGAGTTCTTAAAGGGGTATGCTCAATGGATCCTCCCTATGGCAGGGAGATGGAGAGCTATGGGGCTGATTCAGGGCATTCGGAAGCGCTGTTCCAGTCTTCTCCATTGCACGCCATGCATTGCCCTCGTATCCGTGGATTACCGGGACCGTAAGGATCATCGCCATCATCGCCAGAGGAATCAGCCCCAATTGTCGCAGGAAAGTTTACAGGGAGGTATACTCCACGTGCTTGCCTGTTGTTTGTTTGAGGGAGAGCTGGCCGTAGAAAGTAACCGTCGCCCCCTTCACTCCGTTAATTAAAAAATAAAAATTTGCAGAAAAATCAAAAATAACATAAAAACGGTGGGGTCTGAGCCTCCTATAGACACTAAGCAAGAACTGGAGATATCTCATCCAGCGAGAGGGTGTATACTGCAGGGGAGGAGCTAACTTTTTTTCTGGTTTACTTAGTGTCCTCCTAGTGGCAAGCAGCATAACACCACTGTCTCTGTGTCCCCCAGTGAGGCGTAGGAGAAAATATAAAAGTTCAAATCACCCCCCCCTTTCGCCCCATTCAAAATAAAACAATAAAAAAATATCAAGCATACACATTTTGGTATAGCCACATTCAGAATTGCCTGATCTATCAATATACAAAAAGGATTAACTTGATTGCTAAACAGCGTAGTGAGAAAAAAAAAGTTAAAACGCCAGAATTAAGTTTTTTTTGGTCAACGCGACATTGCATTAAAATGCAATAACGGGCGATCAAAAGATCGTATCTGCAACCAAAATTATATCAATAAAAATGTCAGCTTGACACGCAAAAAATAAGCCCTCACCCAACCCGAAAAATGGAGACGCTATGGGTATTTGAAAATGGCGCAATTTTTTTTTTTTAACAAACTTTAGAATTTTTTTTCACCACTTAGATAAAAAAAGAACATAGACATGTTTGGTGTCCATGAACTTGTAATGACCTGGAGAATCATAATAGTGAGTCAGTTTTAGCATTTAGTGAACACGGCATAAAAAAAAAAAAAAAAACTGTGGAATTGCACTTTTTTTGCAATATCACCGCACTTGAAATTTTTTTCCTGTTTTCGAGTACACAACATGGTAACACCAATGGTGTTGTTCAAAAGTTCAACTCGTCCTCCAAAAAACAAGCCCTCACATGGCCATATTGACGGAAAAATAGAAGGGGAATGAAAAACGAAAACGCAAAACCAAAAATACCTCCGTCATGAAGGGGTTAAGAAGCAGTAAGTTGCAATAGTGATTGTTTTTACAAGGACTATCCAACATCTATGAAGATGGTAAAAACGCCTTTAAGCTAAAAGTGAACTGCCCGGTGTCTAAGGTAAAGCCCATCTTTACTGCCTAGTGTCAGCCTCCTAGCGGCCATGTATCCTCCAATGTTATTAATGAGAGAAACAGAGCAGCACTATTCTGCCTATCAAGACAATGGACATCTCGGCAGAACTCGACAGACCCCACTATTAGGTGACGGGAAAGAAAATGCCCAGGTTACATGCCATGCAGATAGGAGAGTTCAGAGGTGCCACATGCAGGTAGTAGAGCGGCATGCACATTAACGCAGATTTGACAGAATTCACAAAACAAACTGCATACATTATTGCAGAGATCTGTTAGACCTGACAAGGCTGGTGTACTTACTTTTACAAGCCAGGCAGTGTGGCTGAATAATCATGATACTAAGGCCTGTTTCACACTTCCGTTTTTTCAAATCCGTCAAAATCCGTTGGTTTCCGTAAAAAAACGGATCCGCCATTTTTTGCAGGATCCGTTTTTTTTGTCCCATAGACTTCCATTAGTGGTTACCGCGGATCCGTCAAAAAAAACGGATCCGTTTTTTTAAAAACGGATCCGTTTGCATCAGTTTCCGTCAAAAAAACGGAAACGGATCCGTTTGGCGGACACAAAAACGGAAGTGTGAAACAGGCCTAAGACAATTTTATGAGTCCAGCAAAAGAATGGAAGAGCTCAAGTGTATTCAGTGTCCGACCACCCAGCCTGACTGACAGCTGCAGCTTGTACTGGGCAGTGTGAAACGTCAGCAGGGAGGAGGGTCATTGAGGAGCTGTAAATCAGGCTAAGAACATAGAGATTGGTTTACATACATAGTCACTCTGATACTAATTGTCAAAGTAAACACACCAGCCTCATTCAGTCTAAGGGAGCCATTTTATAATATAAGCAGTCCACATTGTGAAATCAGCTGACTGATTCGCTTTAAAGAAAATGTGCAAGATATAAAATAATGGCCATAAATAAATGTACTACGTTTATTCTCCCCAATCACCTTGCCGCTCGTTACATGGCGGTGCTGTTTCACCACCTGACGTGGCTGCTGCAGAACGAGCCGTGCCTCGGTGTGGCGGGATATCGGAGGAAAAGGCGCTAAATAGACTATTTGTTCACTATTTTAGGCCCATATGACGCATTTATTTTATATCCTGTAAAATGAGAAGATAACTGCACCAGGTGAAGCAAACCATGCACAGAAATAGGAAACAAAAAAAGAGCGAAGATTACCATAAATCTCCCGGGAGGACATTCCTGGACCAGACAAAGAGACAAAGAAGTAGAGGAGACATGAGAGAGAAGAATAAAATAAATGGCCCCCGACCCACAGATACAGACGCAGGACAAACGTTCATGGTGGAACCAGACAAAAGCCGTCGGTGAGAACACATGGACAGGGATGTATAGTTATATGAATAAAGCCTTTCCTGGGAGTCACATTGTGACATTATATATAAGACGACTATTACTTTACACTGTCCTCAGGCGCGATGCCCTGGAGGTGAACGGGTATTATAAGGGCACATAAAGACCACAGTACTGTAAGGCTCAATGCCCTGGAGGTGCACGGGTATTATATGGGCACATAAAGACCACAGTACTGTAAGGCTCGACGTCCTGGAGGTGCACGGGTATTATATGGGCACATAAAGACCACAGTACTGTAAGGCTCGACGTCCTGGAGGTGCACGGGTATTATATGGGCACATAAAGACCACAGTACTGTAAGGCTCGACGCCCTGGAGGTGCACAGGTATTATATGGGCACATAAAGACCACAGTACTGTAAGGCTCGACGTCCTGGAGGTGCACAGGTATTATATGGGCACATAAAGACCACAGTACTACAAGGCTCGACGTCCTGGAGGTGCACGGGTATTATATGGGCACATAAAGACCACAGTACTGTAAGGCTCGACGTCCTGGAGGTGCACGGGTATTATATGGGCACATAAAGACCACAGTACTGTAAGGCTCGACGCCCTGGAGGTGCACAGGTATTATATGGGCACATAAAGACCACAGTACTGTAAGGCTCGACGCCCTGGAGGTGCACAGGTATTATATGGCCACATAAAGACCATGGTACTGTAAGGCTCGACGTCCTGGAGGTGCACAGGTATTATATGGCCACATAAAGACCATGGTACTGTAAGGCTCGACGCCCTGGAGGTGCACAGGTATTATATGGGCACATAAAGACCACAGTACTGTAAGGCTCGACGTCCTGGAGGTGCACGGGTATTATATGGCCACATAAAGACCATGGTACTGTAAGGCTCGATGCCCTGGAGGTGAACGGGTATTATATGGCCACATAAAGACCATGGTAATGTAAGGCTCGATGCCCTGGAGGTGAACGGGTATTATATGGCCACATAAAGACCATGGTACTGTAAGGCTCGATGCACTGGAGGTGAACGGGTATTATATATGGGCACATAAAGACCATGGTACTGTAAGGCTCGACGCCCTGGAGGTGCACAGGTATTATATGGGCACATAAAGACCACAGTACTGTAAGGCTCGACGCCCTGGAGGTGCACAGGTATTATATGGGTACATAAAGACCACAGTACTGTAAGGCTCGACGCCCTGGAGGTGAACGGGTATTATAAGGGCACATATAGAATACAGTACTGCAAGGCTCGATGCCCTGGAGGTGAACGGGTATTATATGGCCACACAAAGACCATGGTACTGTAAGGCTCGATGCCCTGGAGGTGAACGGGTATTATATATGGGCACATAAAGACCATGGTACTGTAAGGCTCGACGCCCTGGAGGTGCACAGGTATTATATGGGCACATAAAGACCACAGTACTGTAAGGCTCGACGCCCTGGAGGTGAACGGGTATTATATGGGCACATAAAGACCACAGTACTGTAAGGCTCGATGCCCTGGAGGTGAACGGGTATTATATGGGCACATAAAGACCACAGTACTGTAAGGCTCGACGCCCTGGATGTGCACTGGTATTATAAGGGCACATAAAGACCATGGTACTGTAAGGCTCGATGCCCTGGAGGTGAACGGGTATTATATGGCCACATAAAGACCATGGTACTGTAAGGCTCGATGCACTGGAGGTGAACGGGTATTATATATGGGCACATAAAGACCGTGGGTACTGTAAGTACTACTGACCCCAGGATTACCCCTGACAACCTTATTAATAGAAGTCCCCACCTTTGTGATCAGTGACAATGGCTCCATGTCTGGAGACGCCTCTCCTCTCACCTTTCTTAGTCAGGTAGTGCATGCTGTTGGCTATGGCTGCGCTCTTCGCATCGGAGTCCAATACGCTAAACCTGGCATAATCATCCACATAGAAGTTATCTGTGAACCACAGAAGTCATCATGAGGAACGTGCAGAACCATAATGAAGACAGGAGCGACAATATATTACTATATGCTGGGGTTCATTAAAAATAAATTATATAACAAGCAATAAGTTCAAGATAGATCTTGAGAATCTGGTTACAATTCAATGACTGCAAGCAGAGATGAGGAATCGACCAATACATGCAACAAATGGTATAAATGGTCAGCGCTTTCAGAATGAAGACCGTGGCTGTCGGCAGGCCAGGCTGTGCCATCTATGTCCGCTATGAGGAGTTGTACATTTGTGCTATAATTTCTGGCATAAGCTCTAATGAACCAGTAATTGCCTCTCCGCTAGATCTGGGTCCTTTTGACTCCATGCTTTCTAGAAATGTATGCAGTGACTTACTGATGGCTGTGAGGTCCAGGTATTGCCGCTCCATGTCCAGGATCCGCAGGTTAATCCGGGGAACTACATTATTCTGAGCCATGATGTGATCCACAACATCGTGATCGTTGGTCAGTTCCCCCTATTTAAGGAGAATAACAAAGTGTATAAAGTGTGTTCGGATCCGTGCAGATTCCATGCATGACGAGAAGAGGACAGTTGTCAGTAATGTATAACGAAATGCTAAATGAACCCCTCAAACCGCGCTCAGCTCAAGAATTGCCAAAATAATTCATTAGAGTCCTAAGAACGCACCAATATTCCTCATTTCAGTCTTCCAATTACAATGTATAAAGGGTGACTGAAGACAATGTCAGCACAGACCCCCTTTCTTGGGGACTTCATTTGGGGACACAGGAAACAATAGGTGTACGTTACTGCCACCAGGAGGCTGACACTGGGAATTACAACCTTGAAGAAAAAAAGTCTGTTCGTCTTCAGCAGACTACACCCGACTACTTGCAAGTGTCACTGAGGAGGCAGAAGAATGCTCTCATGGGGAAAAGCAAGATAATATTGAAGTTATGATAACTTTTATTGGCTAACACAAATAAAATAAATGATGTTAGAAAGCAAGCTTTCAAGCCTTCTTAGGTCTCTTCCTCAGGCATGGTATGACAAAGTATCTGAAGAAACACAAATATATGCACGAAACAAAAAAAAAAAAAAACACAGAGGCATGGCATAATAAATGAACATTTAAATAAACAAACTGAGCTCAGAGAAGGAATCCTTAATTGGATTAGATTAGTGGTGTGAACATTTTATAGGCCCAATATCCATGTAAGATCAGAGGCCCGATGCCCTCACTATGTCTGGAGCAGATTCCCCAGATCCTGTAGTGAGTCAGAAATCCTCCTGAGAGATTTAAATGATTACAAATAAAAAAAAAAGCAAGATTTTGGGTACTCACTGTAAAATCTTTTTCTCGGAGCCTTCATTGGGGGACACAGGAGACCATGGGTGTATGTTGCTGCCACTAGGAGGTTGACACTATGCAAAAATAGGGTTAGCTCCTCCCCAGCAGTATATACCCACCAAGTGGATGAAGGCTAATCAGTTAGTGAGAAAGCAGTAGAAGCAGAGAACGTAACAGAAACAATGTAACAGATAACAGCAGAACCTGATACAACAATAAACAAGGGTGGGTGCTGTGTCCCCCAATGAAGGCTCTGAGACAAAGATATTACGGTGAGTACCCAAAATTTTGCTTTCTCTCGCTTCATTGGGGGACACAGGAAACCAGGTGACGTCCCAAAGCAGTCCAGAGGGTGGGAAGAAGAATACCTTAAAGTCAGAGCTCAGGCCACTGCCGTTTGCAGGACCTTTCTACCAAGGTTCGCATCAGATGAAGCATGAGTGTGAACCCTGGAGAACTTAGTAAAGGTATGAATGGAAGCCCATGTAGCAGCTTTGCAGAGCTGCGAGGCCGATTCCTGATGGCGGACTACCCAGGAGGCCCCTACCAAACACGTGCAGTATGCCGTAATCCTCAGTGGCTGTGCTCCACCTCTTAGACGGTAAGATTTCAGAACATTGGAACGGATCCATCGAGCAATGGTAGACCGGGTCGCAGAGAGACCCCTTCGGGAACCCTCTGGGATGATGAACAGAGAATCTGAGCGCCGGAAAGGCTCAGTCCTGGACAGATAAACACATAGAGCTCTCACTAGATCCAGTTTGTCCAACGACCGCTCTCGGGGGTGAGGAGGAGATGGACAAAAATATGGAAGCACAATGTCCTCATTCAGATGAAACCCGGAAACCACCTTGGGAAGAAAGGATGGAACCGGACGTAGAACCACCTTGTCCTGGTGAAAGATCAGTTAAGGAGAATGACAAGAGAGCGCTGCTAGCTCAGAGACCCATCTGATTGAAGTGATAGCAACCAGGAAAGCAACCTTCCAGGAAAGGAATGTGGGAGAGATCTCACGCAGTGGTTCAAACGGAGACTCCTGTAAGACGTCGAGTACCAAATTAGGATCCCAGGGATCCACTGGGTGCTGGTAGGGGCGAACGGAGTGAGCAACTTCCTGGATGAATGTTTTGAGCTGTCGGCGACTGGCCAAGTTCCTTTGGAACAGGACTGACAGAGTCGATACCTGTCCCTTAATAGAACTAAGGGACAGTCCGGACTCCAGACCGACTGTAGGAAGGACAAGATGGATGGGATTTCTGAAACCCCATTGGAGCGGTTTGGTGAGCTTCACACCAGCGGAAGTATGCTTTCCAAGTTTGGTGGTAAATTTGGGAAGACGAAGGCTTCCTTGCTTTAATCATAGTTTGGATGACCTGGTCGGAGAACCCAGCCGATTTAAAACCCCCAGCTTCAACAGCCATGCTGTTAAATTGAGCGACTGAGAACTCTGGTGGAAGAGGGGCCCCTGCGACAAAAGGTCAAGGCGATCCGGAAGTCTCCATGGCTTGTCCGCTAGAAGGTTGACTAACTCGGCGTACCAGGGTCTTTGCAGCCAATCTGGGGCGATGAGGATTACGGGAATTCCCTCTGGTTTTATCTTTTTGACTACCCTGGGGATTAGCAGTAGAGGTGGAAATAGGTACAGAAGGGAGAACTGTGCCCAAGATATCGCTAGCGCATCAAATCCAATTGCTAGCGGGTCGCAAGATCTGGACACAAACGGCGGAACTCTGTGGTTGACTATGGATGCTATTAGGTCGACGTCCAGAGTCCCCCATCTGAAGCAAATCCTGTGAAAGATTGATGGATTCAAAGACCACTCGCCGGCAGCGAGCCATTCTCGGCTGAGAAAGTCTGCCGCCCAGTTTTCGACTCCTGTTATGTGGACCGTGGAAATTGCTGGAACATTCTGCTCGGCCCAAGATAAGATCCGAGCGACCTCGGACATCACTGCCCAACTTCGAGTTCCCCCTTGGTGGTTGATGTACGCCATCAACGCTGTGGCGTTGTCGGACTGGACTCAAATCAGACATCTGTGAAGGAGCTCCTGCCAATGTATCAGGGAAAGAAATATTGCTCAGAGTTCTAGAATGTGGATGGGGAGGGAAGATTCCTGAGCTTGACCTCTGAACCTGGACCGTCAAATCTTCGAACACTGCTCCCCAGCCAAAAAGGCTAGTGTCCGTTGTTACTAGCTTCCAATGAATGGGAAGGAAAGACCTCCCGAGATGGATCGACTGAGAACGCTCCCACCATATCAGGGACTGTTTTAGCCGCAGTGGAAAAGAGACCACCCGATCCAGGGAACGGATCGACTTATCCCATCGCGCCAGAATGAAGAGTTGGAGAGGGCGCGAGTGAAACTGAGCAAATGGAACTACTTCCATTGAAGCAACCATCTTGCCTAGTATGCTCATGCAGAAGTGGAGGGAGCGGGGAGAGTAACCTCTGAGAGACCATACTCCGTGCATGAGAGCTAGAGATTTTTCCTTGGGTAGGAAGATCTTTGCTTGGGTGGTGTCGAAGAGCATGCTGCATGACATTCTTTCCTATATTAACCCCTTCACTCCTGGAGCTTTTTTCGATTTTTCGTTTTCCGCTCCCCCTCTTTCCAGAGCCATAACTTTTTTATTTTTCCGTCAATATGGCCATGTGAGGGCTTATTTTTTGCAGGACGAGTTGTACTTTTAAACGACACCATTGGTTTTACCATGTCGTGTACTCGAAAACGGGAAAAAAATTCCAAGTGCGGTGAAATTGCAAAAAAAAGTGCAATCCCACACTTGTTTTTTGCTTGGCTTTTTTGCTAGGTTCACTAGATGCTAAATCTAACCTGACTTTATGATTCTCACCGCCGGAGCCCACCTCAAAGCAGGGGATCCTTACCGATGACGTACTATTCAGTCATCGGTAAGGAAGGGGTTAAAGGACACTGATGAGTTTTTAGGGGTTCTAAGGGGTATTACTTGGCAGACAGGCTTCTCCTTGGTCTCCATTGAAGTGAAGAGCCTGTACACAAGGATCCCACAAGATTTGAGTGTTGCAGCTTTGAGGAAAATTTTGGGATCATTAAAAAGAAGTGATAGTTTTGTTAACTTTGTGTGAGGGCATGGATTTCATTTTAAGACACAATGCGTTTAAATTCATGGATTCCTGGTTTTTGCAGTGCACCGGGACCGCGATGGGGACTCCGGTGGCATGTACTTTTGCAAACCTTTTTCTGGCTTTGTTGGAGGAGGATTATGTGTACAATATGAGAAATAATTTTTTGAGGCATATTAAAATTTATGTTCGCTATGTGGATGACATTTTCATGATATGGGATGGACCTCGTGAATCCTTTGATGACTTTGTACAGATTAGCATTGTTGATGGCGTGATTTGCACTAGAGTGTGTCGAAAACCGTCTGCTACGAATTCCGTCCTACATTTTGATAGCTACCATCCGGCTCATGTAAAACACTCCCTTCCTTATAGCCAATCAATTATTAAGACTGAAGAGGATTAACAGTACTCAGGAGGGCTGCACTCAGCAGGCAGAAGAGTTGTGCAATAGGTTCCGCTAAAGGGGCTATCCCAATAAACTTTTGAATGAGGCTAGCGATAGAGTTAATCAGGTAAGGGAAAACAATTGCGGTTTTGATTGCAGATGAGATAGGAGATGTTTTTTGTTTCCAATTTGGTCCTATGGACGGTATCATACGGTCTGCTGTTCGCTGGAATTGGCACATTCTAGAACGCGATAAGGATATTGCGGAGGTGACAGCAAGGGTCCCATTATTTCTAAAAGCCGTAGTTCCACTCTGGGTGAAATAATAGTGAAAAACATGGATTTTTGTGATAACTCACCGTAAAATCCTTTTCTCTGGGATTGGAGAAGCAGGAAGCTCATCTGCATATTTCCGGTGCATTCTGGGAAGAGGAGAAGAGTCGCCTTAAGCTGATCGATTGCTGGGACTTGCCGGGTCTCGCTGTTTGAGGACATCGCAAAACCAGGGATTAGAGAAGCAGGAAGCTCATCTGCATATTTCCGGTGCATTCTGGGAAGAGGAGAAGAGTCGCCTTAAGCTGATCGATCGCTGGGACTTGCCGGGTCTCGCTGTTTGAGGACATCGCAAAACCAGGGATTGAAGAAGCAGAAAGCTCATCTGCATATTTCCGGTGCATTCTGGGAAGAGGAGAAGAGTCGCCTTAAGCTGATCGATTGCTGGGACTTGCCGGGCCTCGCTGTTTGAGGACATCGCAAAACCAGGGATTGGAGAAGCAGGAAGCTTCCACCCATCATAGACTGCATCAGCAATATGGAAGAGAAGAAAATCCACATGGTCACCTGCAACACATGCTACATGTTTACGGATCTTCCGGCCCAAAAACTCAACTTTACCTGTCAGAAGTGCAAACTTGTTGCCCTCTTAGAGGAAAAGGTGCAGGGACTGGAAGAAAGAATAGCAACATTGAAGGTAATTAAAGAACATGAGGACTTCTTGGATGAAGCAGAAGCAACCATTCAGGATTTGGAAAGTGAGAAAAGCTTCAGAGCACATACAGAGGCTGAAAAGTGGAGCCATGTGATGAAAAGAAGCAAACGGATCAAGTGGTCATCACCACCCACACAGCTTAGCAACCAATATGAAGCCCTCATGCTGGAGAACGAAAATGGCACAGCTCAGGATGATACCGTATCTACAAGAGAAGACACACTATCAACAAAACAAATTACTCTGTCAATAAAAGCGGAAACAAATGACACTCAAAAACACTCACGAGCAACAAGCAGTGCGACCGGAAAGAAAAGAAGAGTGGTAGTTATGGGCGACTCACTACTAAGAGGCACGGAGGCAACTATCTGCAGGCCGGACATAACCGCACGAGAAGTATGCTGCCTCCCAGGAGCAAAAATCAAGGATGTGGCCAACAGGATACCAACTATCCTCAAATTCAAGGACGACTACCCTTTCCTGCTGATACATGTAGGCACAAACGACACGGCAAGAAATTACCTACCAACTATCTGCAAAGACTTTGAAATTCTGGGGAAGAAAATAAAGGAACGGAACATACAGGTTGTTTTCTCATCAATCCTCCCAGTCGATGGCCATGGCATCAGAAGATGGAATAGGATACTAGAGGTGAACAACTGGCTACGACGGTGGTGCAGGCAGCAAGGATTTGGATTCTCGGACCATGGCGTGAATTACCTCTATGATGGACTTCTCACAAGAGATGGGATACACCTCACAAAACCTGGGAAACACATTCGCCAGAAGACTTGCCACACTCATCAGGAGGGCTTTAAACTACAAGAAGAGGGGATGGGATGAAAAACAGCAGACAAGAACATGCAGCAGAAGGACAAACTAATCAAGGATACTAGATGTGGTAAAGAGGACCCAAGACAGGGTACTCAGAAGGAAGCTAAGAAAAAGGAAGCAAAACTTCTTTCCTGCATGCTGCCCAACGCAAGAAGCCTGACCAATAAGATTGAAGATCTGGAGTTGGTAATGTATGAGGAAAAATACGACATAGTAGGAATAACTGAGACATGGTTAGATGACAGCTATGACTTGGGCGGCTAACTTGCAAGGATATGATTTGTTTAGGAGGGATCGTAAAAAAAAGGAAAGGGGGTGGAGTCTGTCTATATATATATAAAGTCCACTTTAAAGCCCACACTAAGAGAAGATATACAAGAGGAAAACGAAGAGGTGGAGTCTCTATGGGTGGAGATACAAAGAGGGAAAAGTAATAAAATCCTCATAGGGGTTTGTTATAAGCCACCAAATATAACAGAAACCACTGAAAATGTCTTATTGAAACAAACAGACAAAGCAGCAAATCACAATGAGGTGATTATTATGGGGGACTTCAACTACCCCGACATAGACTGGGAAACTGAAACCTGCGTATCTCAGAAAGGAAACCAATTTCTGTCAGTGACCAAGGATAATTATCTGTCACAACTTGTGCAGGGCCCAACTAGAGGGACAGCCCTTCTGGACTTAATTTTAAGCAACAGGCCAGATAGAATAGCAGAAGTACGAGTCGATGGGCACCTAGGGAACAGTGACCACAATATAATACAATTCCACTTGTCCTTCAGTAAGGTGCCCTGGAAGGGGGTTACAAAAACGCTGAATTTCAGGAAAGCAAAGTTTGATCAGCTTAGAGAGGACCTTCGCCAAATTGATTGGGACAATGTCCTCAAAAATAGGAGCACAGAAAATAAATGGGAAATATTTAAATCAGCTTTACACAACCACTGCGAGCTAGCCATACCGTACAGAAATAAAAGGGCTAGAAACAGGAGAACACCAATGTGGCTAAATAAGGATGTAAAAAGGGCAATAAATAACAAGAACAAGGCATTTAGGAAGCTAAAACAAGAAGGCAATGAAGAAGCATTAAAAAGTTATAGAGAAAAAAATAAAATGTGTAAAAAAACAAATACATTTAGCAAAAGTGGAAACTGAGAGACTCATTGCTAAGGAAAGTAAAACATACCCCAAACTATTCTTTAATTATATAAACAGTAAAAAGATTAAAATTGATGGTGTCGGCCTTTTAAAGAACAATGAGGGTGAAATCATAGAGAGCGATGTGGGAAAAGCAAATGTTTTACTTTTTTCTCAACAGTGTTCACACAGGAAAAGGATTTGCCAGGGGAAATGCAGAGTGATAATGTAAACTCCCCATTATGTATTACCTGCCTAACCCAGGAAGAAGTGCAGAACCGCCTTAGTAAGATTAAAATTGACAAATCACCAGGCCCTGATGGCATTCACCCTCGGGTATTAAGGGAGTTAAGTAATGTGATAGACAGGCCTCTATTGCTTATATTTAAAGACTCTATAGAAACAGGGTCTGTTCCTTTTGATTGGCGGCAAGCAAATGTGGTACCAATATTCAAAAAGGGGACCTGGAAACTATAGGCCGGTAAGCTTAACATCTGTTGTGGGTAAAATTTTTGAAGGGTTTCTAAGGGATACCATTATGGAATATCTCAATGTTAATAAATGTTTAACTCCATATCAACATGTATTTATGAAGGATCGCTCCTGTCAAACTAACCTGATCAGCTTCTATGAGGATGTAAGCTCTCAAATGGACCAAGGAGAATCATTGGATGTCATTTATCTCGACTTCTCTAAAGCATTTGACACTGTCCCACATAAAAGATTGGTAAGTAAGATGAGAAAGCTTGGGCTAGGGGAAAATGTGTGTAGAAGGGTAGGTAGCTGGCTTAGTGATATAAAACAAAGAGTGGTTATTAATAGTGCATACTCAGATTGGGCCAGGGTTACTAGTGGGGTACCACTGGGTTCTGTATTCGGCCCCCTACTATTTCATATATTTATTAATGATCTAGTGGATGGCTTACACAGTAAAATATCAGTATTTGCAGATGATACAAAACTATGTAAGGTAGTTAACACAAAGGAGGACAGTTTGCAACTACAGACAGACTTGAGTAAATTGGAGAATTGGGCTGAAAACTGGCAAATGAGGCTTAACACAGATAAGTGTAAGGTTATGCACATGGGAAGGAGAAACAGATGCTATAATTACTTACTGAATGGGAAACTGCTGGGGAAATCAGACATGGAAAAAGACTTAGGCATCTTAGTCAATAAGAAGCTAAATTGGAGTGCCCAGTGTCAGGCAGCTGCCACCAAAGCAAATAGGGTCATGGGATGCATTAGAAGAGATCTGGAGACAAGAGATGAAAACATAATTCTCCCTCTGCACAAATCACTCGTCAGACCACACTTGGAGTATTGTGTGCAGTTTTGGACACCGGTGCTCAAGAAAGACATTACTGAACTTGAAAGGGTTCAAAGGCGGGCTACTAAAATGATAAATGGAGTTGGTTCACTACAATACCCAGAAAGGCTATCAAAATTAGGTCTATTTACTCTAGAAAAGAGAAGACTTAGGGGAGACTTAATATATATGTACAAGTATAACAGAGGGCAATACAGAGATCTCTCCAATTACCTGTTTGTACCAAGGACTGTGACAAGAACAAGGGGGCATTCTCTTTGTTTGGAGAAAAGACAATTTCTGCACCAGCATAGAAGAGGGTTCTTCACGGTAAGAGCAGTGAGGCTCTGGAATTCTCTTCCTGAGGAAGTGGTGATGGCCAACTCACTGAATGAATTTAAGAAAGGAATGGATGCTTTTCTTGTGAGTAACAGTATAGAAGGTTACGAATAACAGAATATTATAGGTAGATGGTTGACCCAGCTTAGGGGGAAGGAATTTTTTTCCCTATGGAGAAAATTGGCTTCTACTCTATGGGTTTTTTGACTTCCCCAGGATCAACAATGCAGAACAGCTGCACTAAAAATAGGCTGAACTAGTTGGACATAAGGTCTTCCTTCAGCCTTCAAAACTATGTTACTATGTTACGCTCATTGGGGGACACAGGTACTGTGGGTGTATGCTACTGCCGCCTGGAGGCTGACACTAAGAGAAAATAAGAAGTTAGCTCCTCCTCCGCCGTATACACCCTCGCCCTGACTGCGGGCGGAAACCAGTTTGGTGCAAAAGCAGTAGGAGATCAAACAAAAATTAGACATCAACCTTAATGCAGGTAACAACCTGTCTAGAAAATAATCACCCTAATCTCATACAGAGAGCATATTAATTAAATAAACAAAAGCCAACTTGGCTATCAGGGTGGGTGCTGTGTCCCCCAATGAGCGTCTAGGAGAAAAGGATTTTACGGTGAGTTATCACAAAAAATCCATGTTTTTCCTTCACCTCATTGGGGGACACAGGTACTATGGGACGTCCTAAAGCAGTCCCTAGGTGGGAAATTGACTCACAGATCCAAGCTACATGCACCTCCTGTCTAAAGGTGCACCACCGCTGCTTGGAGAATACTTCTACCCAGGCTCGCATCTACTGAAGCCTGAGTATGGATATTGTAATGTTTAGTAAACGCGTGCAGGCTGGACCAGGTTGCTGTCTTGCAAACCTGTTCCGCCGACGCCTGGTGCTGAAGCGCCCAAGTGGCGCCCCCTGCCCGAGTAGAGTGTGCTCTGATCCCTGCTGAAATCAGCGCGCTTCTTATGCGGTAGGACTCCTGAATAGCCAAACAAATCCATCTGGCTATGGTCGATTTTGAGGCAGCAAGTCCCTTCCTGTGACCTTCTGGGAGCACGAACAGCGAGTCTGACTGACGAAAGGGTGCCATCCACGACACGTACCTCCTGAGTGCTCTCACTAAGTCCAAAGTATGAAAGGCCTTTTCCACACGGTGTACCGGTGCTGGACAAAAAGAGGGCAAGACAATATCCTCATTAATGTGAAACGAGGAAACGACTTTTGGCAAAAAAAAGGAGCAGCTGGTCTAAGAACCACCTTGTCCTTGTGAAAGGTCAGAAACGGGGCTCGACAAGCTAATGCTGCCAGCTCAGAGACCCGCCTGTGATGTTATAGCTACCAAGAACACCACCTCCCAGGAAAGGTCTGACAATGAGACATCCTTAAGCGGCTCAAATGGAGCTTCCTGCAGAACACTTAGGACCAGGTTAAGGTCTCAGGCATCCATAGGTGCCTTATAGGGAGGTACCAAGTGGGAGACCCACTGGATGAAAGTCCTTACTTGCAGGTTGGTCGCAATCCTGCACTGAAAAAGGACGGATAAAGCCGATAACTGTCTCCTGAGAGAACTGGGGGCCAAGCCTGAGTCTGTGCCAAACTGGCAAAAAACTAAGATGTTAGGGACAGAGAATCTCAGTGGAGAATAACCGCGGCGTCGGCACCATGCAAAGAAAAAAAACTTTCCAGGTGTGGTGGTAACTTTGTGCCGAAGTAGGCTTCTGGGCGCTAACCATTGTAGCAACCACTTTGTGCCCAAACCCCGCCTGAGTCCAAATTTAAGATTCAACGGCCAAACCGTCAAACCCAGGGCCCCTAAGTTCGGGGCAGATCGGCCCCTGAGAAAGTAGATCTGGGCGTTCTGATAGTCGCCATGACACGTCGGCGAGCAGCTGCACTAGATCTCCATACCACGCCCGACAAGGACAGTCTGGGGCCAGCAGAATCGCTGGCACCCCCTCTGCCTTGATCTTCTTGATGACCCTCAGAAGTAGTGGCAGCAGGGAAAATAGGTATGGGAGGCGAAACAGGTTCCATGGCAGAACCAGCGCATCCACGGCGATTGCCTGCGGGTCCCGGGCGACCAATACGGACACCTTGGCGTTCACCCTGGAAACCATCAGATACACATCCGGTGTTCCCCACCGATGGCAAATCTGCTGAAAGACCTCGGAGTGCAATGACCATTCCCCGGACACAAGTCCCTGTCGGCTGAGGAAGTCTACCGCCCAGTTTTCTACACTCGGGATGTGGACCGCCGATATCATTGAGTGGTTCCTCTCGGCCCAGTAAAGAACGTGCCCTACCCAGTGCATGGTTGCCCTGCTGCAGGTGCCCCCCTTGGTGATTTATGTGAGCCACCGTCGTGGCGTTGTCCGACTGGATCCGGACTGGACGGCCGGATAGAAGGTGATGAAAACGTTGTAGAGTAAACCAGATTGCCCGTATCTGCAACAAGTTGATCGGGAGGCGTGCCTCCTGCGTCGACCACCGTGCCCGGGTCGTGTGGTGGCAAAAAACCGCTCCCCAGCCAAGGAGGCTGGCGTCGGTTGGGACCACCAGCCACTGATCTGGGGGAAAGGGTTTTTCCCTGAAGAAGGGAGGAACTGGTTGTCCACCACTCTAGTGATTGTCTGACCTGAGAGGACAACCGACATCGGTGATCGAGCGTGGACGGGTTCTTGCCCCAGGACGACAAGAGGGCGTGCTGCAGGGGGCAAAGGTGAAACTGGGCGAACGGGGTCGCTTCCATTGCCGCCACCATTTTTCCTAGAATCCTCATGCAGGAAACGGATGGTGTGAGGGACTGGTTGGCGCAGTACCCACACCCCCTGCCGGAGGGCTAGGGCCTTGTCTCGAGGGAGAATTACCAACCATCGAAATGTGTCAAAGACCATCTCTAAGAAGGAAATCCTCTGGGTTGGGACAAGGGATGACTTCTATACGTTGACCAACCACCCTAAACGGGCAAGACTATCTAGCGTGATGCTGACACTTTCCTTGCATGCCCGCCTTGAAGGGCTCTTGACCAAGAGGTCGTCTAATTAAGGCAATGCGACTATGCCCCGGGAGTGCAGGATGGCCATGGGGACTGCCATGACCCTTGTGAACACTCTGGGGACAGTGGCTAGCCCGATGGGCAGCGATGCAAAATGAAAATGTAGACCGTTGATGGCAAAGCGTAGAAACCTTGATGCGGAGGGAAACTGAAGATATGCAGACAGGAGTCCTGGCTATCGATAGAGGCCAAGTACTGTTCCTGCCCCATTGCCGACAAAACTGAACGGAAAGACTCCCTCCGGAACGGTCTGATCCTGATAAATTTGGTCAGGAGCTTTAGCTCCAAAACGGGCCTGACCAACCCGTCCTTTTTGGGGACTGCAAACAGGTTGGAATAGAAGCCCTGAGTCTTCTCATTTTCCGGTACTGGAAAGATGACTCCATTGTGGCTGAGCGAATTGATGGCTCCTAGTAGCGCCTTTGCCCCGGTATCCACCTTGGGAAGACGGGAAAGAAAAAATCGTCTTGGGGTTACCTGACAAATTCTATCTTGTACCCCGTGGACACCAGCTCTCTCACCCATGTATCAAGCGCGACATTGAGCTAGGCGTGGTGAAACCAGAGTAGGCAACCGCCAACCTTGTTGGTGTCGCCTGGCAGATGCCCGGAGCCCTTTGGCTGCAGATCTTTGGGACCTGGATTGCTTAGCCCGCATTCTGCCCAATGGGTTGGCTCTATATGAGACCTGTTGGTCCCTATTCTGGTTGGGGCGCCCTGACGCAGCGGAATTAGCCGAAAATCACGCCTGAAACTGGTGACGAAACGGCGGTTTGACCTTTTGTTGAGGAAGAAACAACGCTCTTGCCTCCTGTGGAGTTGGGGATGAGCTGATCTAACCTTTCTCCGAACAGATGGCCACACTGGTATGGTAGCGCTGTCACTGACTACTTTGAGGCCGAATCGGCCCGCCATGCCCTAAACCATACAGCTCTCCTAATGGAGATTGCATTTTCGGCCGCAAGTGCCATGCAGTTGGCCACATCCAAAGATGCATTGATCAAGTAGTCCCCCACCATGGCTATTTGATTTACGATTTCTGATACTTCAGCTGGTAGGTCTATGTCTTGCAAGGCTCTATTCAACGATTCTAACCAAGAAATCATGGCCTTGGCTACCCACGTTGTTGCAAATGAGGGAGAGAGTGCTGATCCCGATGCCTCAAAACACTGAGCGAGCCAAGTTCTCTATGAGACGATCCGTGGGATACTTAATAGAAGAACCACTTGGTACGGATAGTAGAGCTTTCCAAACGTGACACAGGTGGCTCCACCGTTGGGGATTCTGTCCACTTTTTACGGAGATCCGGGGCCAAAGGATACCTCGCCTCTGTGTCGTTGCACTATGTCCTCAAATTCAGGGTGACTTCAAAATACTCTAGGGGGACGCTTGACTCGCTTAAATGACACCTTATGGCCCAAAGCCAGAGAGGAATCATCCTCAATCCCCAGCGTCTGGTTGACTGCTTCTATGAGGCTGTCAACCGTTTCCTGACCCCCCGGCGTATCCAGGTCAAGGGGTTCGTCCGAGTCGTAGTCCGAGCCCTGCTCGCTATCGACTGCTGGTAACGGGGAGAGAGAAGCCAAGCTCACGGATGCCGAGGAACCGAATGAACCGGGAGAAGCCGTGTGGGTTCGTTTCCTCCGGGTCGGCCTGGAGAGAGAGCGGCCCCTGCAGGCCGGAGGCTCCTATGGGGTAGAGGACCCCTCTAAGACAGGCGAGCCACTGTCCCTCCCCCTATCTGGGGCTTGAAGGGACTCGATTGATCTCGTGACGCCATGGATTGCGACAGTGATAACGCCCATTCCGGAGGACCTGGTACCCTGGGCTCGGTCACAGTGGAGGGCTCCTGGGCGCAATCGGAATCGCAGGCTTCGCATACTCGCTTGGTCTACGCCTGCGGAAAAGCGGACCGACAGGAGATGCACGCATCGTATAAAAACGTATGCGTCTTAGGTTTTCCTGACATGCTGTACCTGTCAGACCTCCGTGCTGAAAACACCGCCGGGGGAGGGCGCTCTTCGTTTCCCTTAGCGGCACTCTCTGTGGGGCTAGGGGGCAGCACTTACTCCAGTCCTGTGTCCCCTGTGTCCTGGCGTGCAAGACGCTGCTTCATTCTGCGCGCCACACTGCGGGCGGTACTTCCAAGTGCGGCCTAGCTTCGGCCTGAAGCCGGGGCCTTTGTTTCTTCGGCGTCCGCCCAGGCCATGGGGGACGGGGAAGCCGTGACGCAACGCCGGGGGCAGGGACTTCCGGCCACGGCCTAGCGACGGCTGAAGCCGCGGCCTCGATTTCACCATCTGCCCGGGGGCCAGAACCAAGGCGTTCCTTCCAGAAGCACCCAACTCTGCTCACCCGGGAGAAGTTAAGCGCCGCTGCAGGAGCCCTCCCCGGCCATCCTCCTCCGTCCAGCTCAGGTAGAGGGGAGGCCATATGAAAAAAGGATGGTGCAGGCACCCTAACTCCATCTAACCCTTTGCAGGGGTGAGGAGAGGGACCGTCCGCTGCCTTGCCGCACCACAGTCTTCGCATTGGTGGGACAGTGGGGGCCGCATGGACTACACTTGTGCCTCTATGCAGCCTAGGATTTCAATACGCCAGGGTGGACAGGGCTAAGTCCGGCATCATGTCCCACGGTGCGGGAGAGGATACGGACGGACACTCACACATGCTCGCTCGTTGTAGGTTGGGGGAGATCGTCCCCTATCAATAGGGTCCGTCGCCCGTATCTCACCTCCGTGGTCAGACAATATCCCACGCTACAGGAGAGGATATGTGGAGGGATACTCGCACGTGCTCGCCCATTGTTGGTTGGGGGAGATCGGACCCCTTCAATAGGATCCGTTGCCCCTATCTCATCTTCATTGGGAAAAAGGAAAAAAAAAATCAGTCTGGAAACAGACAGACGTGTGCCTCCAACAGACACTAAGCAAAAACTGGTTTCCGCCCGCAGTCGGGGCGAGGGTCTATACGGCGGAGGAGGAGCTAACCTCTTTTTTTCACTTAGTGTCAGCCTCCAGGCGGCAGTAGCATACACCCACAGTACCCGAGTCCCCCAATGAGGCGAAGGAGAAAACGGATGAAGCAACAAAGCAATTGGTTAAGTAAAAATGTTCCCCATGGTAATTTTAAGTGTGGACATTGTCCTTATTTAATTACCATGAGGTAAATCAAACACTGTGTATTGAAGGAGTGTCTCATACTGTTAAGGATTTCATCACGTGCAAAACGACATGTGGTTTACGTGTTATTATGCTGTTGTAAGTCTTTCTATATTGGCAAGACCATTCGCCCCCTCTATGTGAGATTCAGAGAGCATTACAACTCAACTGGTTCAGGTAAGGGGGTTCCACATCTGATCAAACACGTTAGGGAAATCCATGGGGGAAACCCGGAGGTTCTTTCTTTTGCTGATTTGGAAAGGGTGTCTCCTCCAGTGCAAGGAGATCTGCATACGCTTCTATTAAACAAAAGAGAGGCCATATGGATTATGCGCACTCGAGCGCAAGAATCCGCTAGCTTGAATGAAAAATTGGATATGTCCGTTTTCCTGTAAAAAGCCGGTTTTATTGAGTTTTTGCATTGTGTTTATTTGTCTTTTATATGCATTTTAATTGTTATGTATAGTTGCTGTACATGTGTTCAAGCACCGGGGGTGTGGTTTAACTGCCATCCCTCTGTTAAGAGGTGATGTCAGTTTCACTCACGTGTGTGACCAGTAGAAGCGCCACTGCGGCGCGAAACGGCCGTCGTCCATTCCACTCCTGCTCCCATCCTCCCGACGCCGATGTTTTAAAATATTGTAACAAAGTAGTTTGTTTTTTTTTTTTGTCGGTGAGAGCCATCCGCTTCTTTCAATTTTGGCATGCATTCTAGCCCAGTAGTAGGCCTAGAAGGAAGCCGGGGGCTAAATTTGTACTGTGGAGCTGGATGGGGAAGGGGGATGGCGCAGCAGAGGCTACGGATGGCCGAGGGAGCCGGAAATACAGCCGGAAGATGGCTACTTGGCTAATATCCCCTGGTCAGGACCCCATGAATAAGAATCGATATATATAAATATATATATACTATTATTTTTTTTTTTTTTTTAATGGAGCCCCCTGCTGCCGCATTGAATACCAGTCCCTGCAGAACCGCTTCCCTCTTCGCAGAACTGGCGCTGGAAGACGGACTTGCATGCAGACCTCTGGGCCACTGAGACGACCTCGGTGGCCTTCGGGTAACGATTCCGTGTTCCTCCCCTGAGCGACCGGCTATGGGGTGCGGGAGGCAGTGGCAAGGACTAGTCCGCATCTTCGGCCTTGCGGATTCCCCAAACACGCTTGATGTGTTAGGAGGCATGGGGTCCTGCCTGGTAGACACAAGAGGGTACAGTAGTGACGCATTCCCACACTGTGCTCCCGGTCTCTAGGGGTAGAGCGGAGTGACCAGTTACACTCCGTCGCCCAAATCACAGGCTGAACCTGCAAAATAGACATCATTAATAAAAAACAACAAAACCTAAAGGTAGATCTGGGGCTGAGAGCAGCCCATGTCCACCTCCTACTGACACTAAGCTAAAACTGGGTGGGTATATACTGCTGGGGAGGAGGTAACCCTTTTTTTGCATAGTGTCAGCCTCCTCGTGGCAGCAGCATACACCCATGGTTTCCTGTGTCCCCCAATGAAGCGAGAGAGAAAAACTTTTACTGGTGACCAAACATTTGTGGTCCAGGGCACAACAAAACAATATGAAAGTCGTCATATTAAAAATCACGAAAACATGGCAGGGTTTGGGAATAAATCTGTCAGGAGGATTTCTGACTCACTACAGGATCTGGGGAATCTGCGCCAGACACAGTGAGGGCACCTCTGATCTTACATGGATATTGGGCCTATAAATCGTTCACACCACTAATCTAATCCAATTAAGGATTCAATCCCTGAGCTCAGTTTGTTTGTGTATTTGTCATTTATTATGCCATGCCTGTTTTATTTGTTTTCGCTTTTTTGTGCATATATTTGTGTTTCTTCAGATACTTTGCCACACCATGCTTGAAGCAGATACCCAAGAAATCTCGAAAACTTGCTTTGTAACATCATTTATTTCATTTTTGTTAGCCATTAAAAGGTATCATAACTACAAGATTATCTTGTTTCTCCCACTGGAAGAATTCTTTTCTTTCAACTGGCTAACACTGTACCAAACACTTTTTTCCTTTTAGTTTGGGAGGCAGACACGGGTCCGATTTATTTTTCATTCTTTATTTTTTACTTTCTTTATTCTTCTGACATCTAGGTCAGAGAAATCATCTCCTCCAAATACAAGCTAGAATTCTCTACTCCTCCACGAGATGCTTTTTTCAATCTTGCCCTCCACGGACGCCCTGAGAAACATTTCCTTTCTTCTCAATCACGTGCCATTGTTGCGGTTCCTACTCAGGAACAATATAAAGATTTTTTTATTCAAACCTTTTTATCATCCCTAACAGGGACGAGTTAGTCCATCCCATTCTGGACCTACAATTGCTGAACAATTTTGTCCGGCTTCGCCAATTCAAGATAGGGTTCCCTTCATTCGGTTGCCGTCTCCTGGAAACCTGGAGAATTAGCCTATCCTCTGAGGAAACTATCTCCACATCCCAATTTTCCAGTGCACCAGAAGTTTCTCTGCTTTGCGCCCAGCAGTCCCATTTTCAGCTTGTGGCCCTCCCTTCCTGGGTGACCATGGCTCCCTGCATGTGTTCACAGAGGACATGACCACCGCCATAGCACTTCTGCGTGCCGGGGGGATAGAGGTCACCTCTTACATGGTCGACATCCTGAAATATCAGAGAAAAGTGTGCGCTGTATACCACCTTCATGCACCCTGGCCTTGCTACATAAGAGGCACCACGTGGAAGTGTCTCGTATTTGCACACAAGTGTTATGGCCACAACTGGGCAGTGTCATTCCCCCCAATTATTCCAGGAGGGGTCATATTAGCCCGCAGTGTGCAATAACACCCCAAGAATCACTCTAGAGATGCTTTTTATGTAACAACGATGCTATTAATTCCTGAAGCCAATAAGTGACGGTCTGGACTCGCACTCGGTCATCACATCCTGAAGAGAGGGTGGCACAAGCATTTATGGTCACATAAAAGATCACAAGACTCACCAGGTACACGGCTTTCTGGAAAAATGTCGTTGTCTCGAGGATTTTGTGCATTGTGGCCGTCTCCAATTCATCAGGATCTAGCTGGTCTTTTGGAAATGGTATTCCATTGAAGAGAACCACAGGAAGCGGGGACAGTCCGGTCTGCAGGAAGTACTCCTTCCCCGCCTGTGAAAAGTGGCAGAGGGACAGTTACCATCACATTACAGATAATGAGGCTTATAATCTGGATCTGAGACAGCGTTCTGTATGAATAACCAATAGAGAGGAGCGAATAACTTCACAAGGCCAGCTAAGTAGTCCCATGGCCACTGGACGGGAGCCCTGTGAACTGCCTACAACCTGCCCATACTGTGTGCGTCATGGTGCAAGAAAGACATTGCGCCAGGGCGACTAATAACGAGAGGAGCTGGGGATGGCGGCGGATAGCAGGCACTGAAGCAGCGTCCTGATTATTCATCCAATCAACTCTAATATTCACCTTCCCTTTTTCCTAATATCAAAACTATATGCATTACCCATACTCCCCAAATTCAAGACCAAGATGGTGGTGTTGGCAACAACCATTTCCTCCTTTCAGCCAAGTGCTTATGTCCTAGCTCTCAGCAGGGGCTTCCCCCCCCCCCCCAAATCATCCTACGCCGAGAGCTTGTGAGGTGTCACCTCATTAGATCGGGTCTCATCCTCGCCAACTTGCTGACAGTTTTGACTTTCTGCATGTCCCACAGTTCAGCATGACTATTAGTTTTACAGAGGGCGCGGTTACCTTCCTGTTCTGGTCATAAGCAGAGTCCGGGCCCAGAATGCTGCTCGGCTCCACGTACCGGTACTTCTCCTCCAGCACGCTAGTGACGTGTCTCACAGTCAGCCGCTCACCGGTCCGCACCTTGTTGTAGATCTACATGAGAGAACATTAAACCGTTCCAGATCGGTGGAAAGACAATTGGACAGGTTTTCAAAGTTAGGTGGAAACCTTCGAAGAACAAAAGCCCATTCCACCCGGATGTCCACACAGACTGGTGTGCACGTGCATGGTCTGACTGATGACTATCCGCATCCTGAGCAGTGATCGGCTGCAGCAGTGTAACCCGGGGGCCAATGCGGATCATCCCCGGACAGCAGCCATTAACGCTTCTGCCTTCTTGGGCACTACTTATAATACAAAGACAACAGTTGCCCATGTACCGTATATGTTAAAGTAGCCATAAATCCTTGGCAGACCGAAGTTTAGGACTAGGCTTATCACAGGAAGTGTTTTAATTACTAACATTTGTCATATGCAGACAGTATTTCATGATAATTCCTAAAGAAAAAAAAAGATGAAAACCTACTGATACAATCATCTGGAAAGCATCATAATTATCCTCTTCATCAGCCACGTAGTTGAACGTCCTCAGGAGAGCGACCCCGGCATCCTGGAACCCATCCACCTCGTCATCGTCATTCACGACAAACACCAAACCAATCCTGCAAGAAACCGCAACATGAAGCGCCCTCTGGTGGTGAAAGAATGCATGACATACAGAGTGGAATATTTTGTTTTTTATATATTTTATTACATTTTGTAACAAACCTGTTACATTACAGGGGAATGTCTTCAGAAAAACGGTTTATTTAATGGTATTTAAGAAAGTACCGAGTTAATTAAATAGAGACCCTCATCACTTAGCCAGACCAGCGAGCGGGTACAAGAAGCATCTCTAGCCAAGAAGGACCTGGCACACCCCTTCTAAAAGACAGGCCATTGATTTTAATAGTCACAGTGAAATGTTTCATCTCCTGCAAAATGGCACTGCAGAGGCATCCTTCTATCGAAAAGAAACATCCCTTTAAGGAGGCCCTCCTCCCATCAAAATTTGGATCCTCTTAATATACTGCAATCACCATATTACTCGTATATGGCACTGTGTACTTACAATTGCGCATTTCACCCTTCTACCCAGCTTATTCAACTCTTTTCCATAAGGTCTATGACATTACATGAATACAAACTGACTAGCTGAATCCATCTCAGCTCTATGTAGAAACAGGAAGTAAAGCATAGGCGGCCTCAGTAGTAAAAAGTTGGTCACACTCGTCAAACACTATGTTTGACGAGTGTGACCAACCTGTCAATCAGTTCTCCAAGTGATGCTACAGATCGCTTGGAAAACGCTAGCATTCTGCAAGCTAATTACGCTTGCAAAATGCTAGTTTTTCCGCGGGAAAATCGCGGGAATTTAAAATGCGATTTTCCCGCGGAATGGAATTCCGGAACTCTCGCGGTAATTTCCGCGAGAGTTCCGCTACGTGTGAACCCAGCCTTAGGCTTCTTTTTTGCAAGCTAAACATTCCCAGATCCTTTAACCGTTCCTTGTAGGACATAGTATGCAGTCCGCACACCATCCTGGGAGCTCTTCTCTGAACTTGCTCCAGTTTTTCGATGTCTTTTTTAAAATGTGCCCAGAACTGGACACAGTATTCCAGATGAGATCTGATCAATGAGGAGTAGACGGGGACAATTACTTCACGTGATCTAGACTGTATGCTTCTCTTAAAACATCTCCATGTGAGTGGCGGTGGTGTATTGTCCTCCCAGCCCCTCCCATCAGTTCCTGGATCATTTTGCCACTTGGCTTCCACATTTTCTCTCCTGCGACATCCCTACCCTCATCATGGGCGATTTCAACATCCCCATTGCTCTTCCACTCTCCCCATCTGCTACTCACCTTTTATCTCTAACCTCCTCGTTTGGCCTTTCGCAGCTTACTAATTCTCCAATGCATGAAGACGGAAACTCCCTCGACTTGGTCTTCTCTCGACTTTGTGCAGTGGATGATTTTGCAAACTCCCCTCTCCCGCTCTCTGACCACAACCTTCTTTCATTCTCTATCAAGAACTGCCAGGCTGCTCAGGTCACCCCCACTGTTCATACTTCTAGAAACATACAGGCCAATAACACCCAGAAACTTATGAAGAACTTGCTGTCTTGCTGGATGAATTTGCACCCCCTATAAATAGAACACCACAACACAGACGGCGACAACCCTGCAAACACGTTTCCTGCAGCGGTGCTCCAGGTGCGCCGAACGTCTGTGGAGAAAATCCAATCTACACGAAGATTTCATCCATTATAAGTTTATGCTTAGAACATACAACACTGCCCTTCACCTCTCCAAACAAACCTATTTCAACACCCTCATCACCTCACTGTCCAATAACCCGAATAGTCTCTTTGACACTTTTCATTCTCTACTCAACCCAAGAGTACAGGCCCCAACCACAGAGCTCCAAGCTGACGATCTGGCCAATTACTTCAAAGAAAAAATTGACCACATCCGACAGGAAATTATCTCCCAATCACCACATACCATGCACTATCCTCCCTCCCCCACTGCATCTAGCTCACTCTCTGATTTTAAACCAGTCACAGAAGAAGTAGTAAGTAGGCTCCTTGCATCTTCTCGCCCAACCACTTGCACTAGTGACCCATTTCCGTCACACCTCCTCCAGTCCCTTTCCCCTGCTGTCACCCCTCACCTAGCAAAAAAAATCATTAACCTCTTATTCTCTTCTGGTATCTTTCCCACTTCATTTAAAGCATGCCATCATACATCCACTGCTTAAAAAACCATCCCTCAACCAAAACTGTGCCGCTAACTATAGACCGGTCTCTAATCTTCCCTTGATCTCTAAACTCCTGGAACGCCTGGTCCACTCCCGTCTGATCCGCTATCTCTCTGATAACTCTCTTCTCAACCCTCTCCAATCCGGTTTCCGCTCTTTACATTCCACTGAAACTGCCCTCACTGAAGTCTCTAATGATCTACTAACAGCTAAATCTAATGGTCACTACTCCATGCTAATTCTCTTGGATCTCTCTGCAGCATTCGGCACTGTGGATCATCAGCTCCTCCTCACTATGCTCCGCTCCATTGGTATCAAGGACACTGTTCTCTCCTGGTTTTCCTCCTATCTCTCTGATGGCTCCTTTACTGTATCTTTTGCTGGTTCCTCCTCCTCTCATCTTCCCCTTACTGTTGGGGTTCCTCAAGGATCAGTTCTAGGCCCCCTTCTCTTCTCTTTGTATACTGCACCTATTTGTCAAACAATCAGTAGATTTGGTTTCCAGTACCATCTCTATGCTGATGATACTCAATTATACACTTCTCCTGATATCACACCTGCCTTGTTAGAAAACACCAGCGATTGTCTAAACGCTGTGTCTAACACGATATCTGAAACTGAACCTGTCAAAGACTGAACTCCTTGTGTTTCCTCCCGCTACTAATGTACCTATACCCGACATTGCCATTTCTGTGTGTGGTTCCACTATTACTCCCCAGCAACATGCCCGCTGTCTTGGGGTCATACTTGACTCCGAACTTTCATTCGCCCCCACGTCCGATGCGATCACTGGCTCGCTCTTGCTATCTGCACCTCGAAAACATTTCTAGAATTCGACCTTTTCTTACTTTTGAGTCTGCAAAAACTCTTACTGTTTCTCTTATTCATTCTCGTCTGGACTATTGTAACTCTCTTCTAATCGGTCTCCCTCTTACCAAACTCTCCCCCTCCAATCTGTCTTGAATGCTGCAGCCAGGATCATATTCCTCGCTAATCGTTACACCAATACCTCTACCTTGTGCCAGTCATTACACTGCCTACTCATCCACTCCAGAATCCAGTAAAAACTTATTACCCTCACCCACAAAGCTCTCCATGGATCAGCACAACCAACATCTCCTCCCTTGTTTCAGTCTACCACCCTACCCGTGCCCTCCGTTCTGCTGATGACCTCAGGTTACCATCCTCAATAATTAGAACATCCCACTCCCATCTCTAAGACTATACACGTGCTGCGCCAATTCTTTGGAATGCACTTCCCAGGTCAATACAATTAGTCCCCAATCCCTACAATTTTAAGCGTGCCCTAAAAAGGAAATTATTCAGACTGGCCTATCGCCTCAACACATTAACTTAACTATCCCTGTGTGGCACAGTCAAAAGTTTTACCATAACCAGGTTCCCCGCATAATGTTCCCCACATGCCTTATGCATCTATTAGCCCTCTGTGTCTGTACTGTTACACACTTAACATTTTGGCTGGTTCAAACAATCAGGGCAATTGTTACCACCCACCTTTCTTGTCTACCTTTTTCCTCATAGATTGTAAGCTTGCGAGCAGGGCCCTAACTCCTTTTGGTATCTGTTTTGATCTATGTGACTATTGTTATGCTGTAATGTCTATTGTCTGTACAAGTCCCCTCTGAAATGTAAAGTGCTGCGGAATATGTCGGCGCTATAGAAATAAAATTTATTGTATTATTATAATATCCCAGAATGGTGTTTGTCTTTTTTGCTGCTGCATTACACTGTTGACTCATGTGCAATCTGTGATCTATTAGTATACCAAAGTCATTTTCACACGTGCTGTTGCCTAGTTCTATTCATCCCATTCTGTAAAAATTTTCACTTTTCTTGCCCAGATGTAAAACCTTGCATTTCTCCCTGTTAAATACCATTCTATTTGCCCATTGTTCAAGCTTATCTAGAGCCTTGTAAATACTTTTTCTGTCTTCTCAAGTCTTAGGGTCCCGTTTCACTTAGCGACGCACCAGCGATCCCGACAACGATACGACCTGATAGGGATCGCTGGTGCGTCGCTACATGGTCGATATCTCTTCAACACCACACCAGCGATCCCGACAAAAATACGACCTGGTAAGGATCGCTGGTGCATTGTCACACAGCAGCTATTCTGAACGATTCCAGCCTGCGTCCCTGAGTTCTTCGTCACCAACGATGTCGCTCGTCGGCGTCAAACACAGCAATGCATGCTGGCCAGAGGGAAGCCGACAATGAAAAAATAGCCCAGGACATTCGAGCATGATCAACGATATCCAGCGGGGGGGCGGTCGCCACTATGTGTCACATGTAGCGAGATCGCTGGCGAGATCACTGTTGCGTCACGAAATCGGTGACGCATCAGCGATATTGCTAGCGATCTCGCTATGTGAGACGGGGCCTTTAGCTATCCCTCCTAGCTTTGCAACGTCTGCCAATTTTATTAGTTTAACTTCAGTTCCTTTATCTAGATCATTTATAAAAAAATGGTTAACAACACTGGGGCCAGGACAGAGCCCTGTGGTACCCTACTTCAAACACTCTTCCAACTGGATATGCAACCGTTTATTACCACTCTTTAAGAACGATCACTGAGCCAGTTATGAATCCACCTAACCGTAGCCTTGTCAATCCCATACTCAGTCATTTTTTCAGTAAAGATAGCATGAGACACTTTATCAAATGCTTGGCTGAAGTCAACATATATTATATCTACCCCATTTCCATGATTCACCCAGTCAGTGATTCCATCATAAAAGGAAGTTAAATTAGTCTGGCATGACTTGTTTGTTATAAAGCCATGCTGGCTCTGGTTAATGACTGTATTCTTATCCATGTACTTACGCACATGCTGGTTAATAATTTTTTTTAAAGTTTTTTTCCTACTACAGAAGTAAGACTCACTGGCTTGTAATTTCCTGGCTCCATCTTCTTTCATTTTTGAAGACAGGGACAATATTTGCCCTTATCCAATCTTCTTGGACAATTTCTGTCCTCCAGGATTTTTCAAAGATTCTGGCTAATGGTTCTGCAATTTCCTCTCTTATACTACTCAGTACCCTAGGATGTAATTCATCTGGTCCAGGAGATTTAAATTCGGTAAGGCTTCTTTTACACTTACTGTGTTTTTTGCGGCCCGTTATTGCGTCCCGTATCGCCGCAATTTTTACAGTCTGCCGCAATAATGGACCACAAAAAAACTTGCAGATCGCCGTTTTTCAGGTTTCCAATACTATGGAACAAGTTTTGGGAAAAAAAAAAATGGCGTCCCGCAAAACCGGAAGAGACGGTGCACCGCAAAAACAAACGTCCGTTTGCTTTTGTGGCCCCATTGAACTTCAATGGGGGATGTGTCCGTAAGCCGTGAAAAAGATCGAACAGGCTTAATCATTTTTCACGGCCGCAAATACAGCCCTCACGGCCATACGGGACATGGCGCACCGTGGAATTTTTGCGGGCCGATTTTGTGGCCCCATAGAAATCTATTGGGGTCGCAAAAACGGCCAGCAAAAACACGGTAAATATAAAAGAACCCCAAGTGTTCCCTCACATCTCTCCATTTATAGATAGTGTGGATTCTTTTATTCTTTGGACAGCACGGTGAAGATCACCTGATGTTACAATTGCTTTCTTAAAGAACACAGATGCAAAATAGAAGTTAAAAAGTTCGGTCTTCTCAACATCATTTTTGACCACTTCACCCATTTCATCTTGTAAATATCCTATAGCATCTTTGACTTTTATTTTGCTTTTGACATACTCCCAAAATCCTTTTTTTATTGCTTTTGGTCTCCCTTGCAAGCCTCACTTCAATACTGGCTTTAGCTTTGCCCTTCATTCTCTGCAAACAGCATTATATTCTTCTTTAGATATTCCCACCTATTTTTTCCTCTTTAACAAGTGATTAATTTCTGTGTCCATCCATCCTGGTTTCTTTAACCCCTTCACTACCAAGGGTGGTTTGCACGTTAACTCCCGGGCCAATTTTTACAATTCTGACCACTGTCCCTTTATGAGGTCATAACTCTGAAACGCTTCCATGGATCCCGGTGATTCTGACACTGTTTTCTCTTGACATATTGTACTTCATGTTAGTGGTAAAATTGCATTCAAATAACTTGCGTTTATTTGTGAAAAAAAACGGAAATTTGGCGAAAATTTCGCAATTTTCCAACTTTGAATTTTTATGCCCCTAAATCACAGCGATACGGCACACAAAAAACTTAATAAATAACCTTTCCCACATGTTTACTTTACATCAGCACAATTTTGGAACCAAAATTTATTTTCATTAGGAAGTTATAAGGGTTAAAAATTGACCAGCGATTTCTCATTTTTGCAACACCATTTTATTTTTAGGGACCACATCACATTTGAAGCCACTTTGAGGGGTCTATATGATAGAAAATACCCAAAAGTGACACCATTCTAAAAACTGCACCCCTTAAGGTGCTTAAAACCACATTCAAGAAGTTTATTAACCCTTTAGGTGCGTCACAGGAATTTTTTGAATATTAAAAAAAAAAAATGAACATTTTTCACAAAAAAAATACTTCAGGTTCAATTTTCTTTATTTTACCAAGGGAAACAGGAGAAATTGGACTGCAAAAGTTATTGTGCAATTTGTCCTGAGTACGCTGATACCTGATATGTGGGGGGAACCACTGTTTCGGCGCATGACAGAGCTCAGTAGGGAAGGAGCGCCGTTTGACTTTTTTCAATGCAAAATTGGCTGGAATTCAGATCGGACGCCATGTCACGTTTGGAGAGCCCCTGATGTACCTAAACAGTGGAATCCCCCCATAAGTGACCCCATTTTGGAAACTAGACCCCCCAAGGAACTTATCTAGATATGTGGTGAGAACTTTGAACCCACAAGGGCTTCACAGAAGTTTATAACATACAGCCGTACAATTAAAAAATCATATTTTTTCCACAAAAATGATCTTTTCACCCTCAATTCTTATTTTTCCAAGAGTAAAAGGACCCTAAAAGTTATTGTGTAATTTATCCTGAGTGCGCTGATACCCCACATGTGGGGGTAAACCACTATTTGGGTGCATGGCAGAGCTCGGAAGGGAAGCAGCACCATTTGACGTTTCTGGCTGGAATTGAGATCGGACACCATGTCGCGTTTGGAAAGCCCCTGATGTACCAAAACAGTAGAAACCCCCCACAAATGACACCATTTTGGAAACTAGACCCCCCAAGGAACTTATCTAGATGTGTGGTGAGCACTTTGAACCCCCCAGTGCTTCACAGAAGTTTATAACGCCCGGGCGTGAAAATAAAAAAATCATATTTTTTCCACAAACATCATCTTTTAGTCCCCATTTTTTTTCCCAAGGGTACCAGGAGAAATTGGACCCCAAAAGTTGTTGTCCAATTTGTCCTGAGTACGCTGACGCCCCATATGTGGGAGAAAACTACTGCGGGTGTCATGTTGCCTTTGGAGAGCCCCTAATGTAGCTAAACAGTGGAAATCCCCCACAAATGACCCCATTTTGGAAACTAGACCCCCTGAGGAACTTATCTAGATGTGTGGTGAGCACTTTGAACCCCCAAGGGCTTCACAGAAGTTTATAACGCCTGGTCGTGAAAATAAAAAAACCTTTTTTTTTCGCAAAAATGATATTTTTGCCCCCAATTTTTTATTTTCCTAAGGGTAACAGGAGAAATTGGACACCAAAAGTTATTTTGTAATTTGTCCTGAGTAGGCTGATACCCCATATGTGGGGGTAAAACACTGTTTGGGCGCATGGCAGAGCTTGGAAGGGAAGGAGCACCATTTGACTTTTTCAACGCAGAATTGGCTGGAATTGAGATCAGACGCCATGTTGCCTTTGGAGAGCACTTGATGTGCCCAAACAGTGGAAACCCCCCAATTCTAACACTGCCCCCACCCTTATGGGAAATATGTAGATGGATACCATGTTTTCGCATAGGTGGTTTCCTTCATTGGAGACTGCCCTTCCCGTGGTTGTTCCCTCCCGGGGAAAGACCTGGCTAGTTATTGCTTGCGTTGAGAAACATGTGATGGTGTCTCCGCGACTTGTGTTTTGCATATATTTACATATTTCCCATAAGGGATGGGGGCAGTGCCCTAGAATCACTGCGTTGAGAAACATGTGATGGTGTCTCCGCAGTGTTGGATGTTGATCTCCATGAGTTCATTCATCCTCATTTTTCACAGTCTTCTACTAGACATTGCTCCTACTGGCCAGTTTCCTACTCCACAATGATGAGGGGCAATACCCCGAAACAGCTGTCTGTGGATGGATACCATGTTTTGGCATAGTTGGTTTCCTTCATTGGAGACTGCCCTTCCCGTGGTTGTTCCCTCCCGGGGAAAGACCTGGCTAGTCATTGCTTGCGTTGAGAAACATGTGATGGTGTCTCCGCGGCTTGTGTTTTGCATTTTAGTTTGTAGTCTGTTTCTCTTGCTTCTCTATTTTCATTGAGGGTTTAATGTTTTTGTTCTTTCCACTCTAAAAGCGGGGTTCTCAAAAGAATTCATTAGCTGCATATTGTTTCCCAGCCATATATATCCCCTCCCATACTGCTCTAGTTTAATGCTCTCCTGATGAGTGTAGCAAGGCGTCTACCAAATATGCGTTTTCTGGATTTCATAAAATACCACCCATCGCTAGCAAGAAGTCCATCATGCAGGTAATGTACTCCATGGTCAATGAACCTAAAACGTAGACAGTTGTCCACCTGTACAATCCTGTTCAATCTCCTTGGTCCATGTCCATCCACTGGGAGGATGGATGAGACATAAGGTTGTCACGACAGTCGGGGTCTGCTGATGACCCCTTTGTCTGTCATTACGATCTTCCCGTGAAACAAAGTGTTTAGCTGGCGTTCATTAGAGATTGTGATTTTCTCTATACATAGCCTTGCCGATGGTTCGCTATGTATAGCACAAGAGATCAGGTGATAACGGCTTCAAGTCCCCTAAGGGGACTATTGAAGGAAACCTGTCACTACATTTGACCTATGTAAACTATTAATTTGGGTGTACAGGTTATAGGCTGCTGAAAAAAGTCCTACCTGTAAGGCTCATATCAGATGTGGTGTTGACGATAAAACCTCTTTTATCACTTTACATAAATGACCTCTTCCAAGCTCTGGGGCAGATGCTGCCTGGAAGGAAAGTCTGCCTCCAAAAATTATTTTACATGAAAGGGGACATTACCAGTGTGATATGTACTGATTACCAGAGTGATGGCCACTCTCCGGTCTCCTGATCTCACAGCAGAGCTGCATGTGATTATGCCTCACACATCTGCAGGTTCCTCTCTCCTTACATCTCACAGGCAGACAGTGGTGTAATACAGCAGAGCTGTGAGAGCTGCAGCAAATGTGTTTGTAAGGAGACAAAAGTTCAGTTCTACTGTTCTGCGTTACTTACTTGTCTCACACTGGTAACTCCCCCTTCAAGCAGAAATATCTTTCAGGTAACATCCTCTCCAAAGCCTAGAAGAGGCCATTTAGAAACCATAAAAATGTTTTGCTTTCTATGGAGAAGACATCAGATTGCAGATATCAATGTACAATGTATCATTTAATTCAGCTTCCAATGACTTGCATGCCGGGTCAGTTTTACCATATAGGAAGCATGTTAAATAAATTTCACTTTTGTTGGCAATTTTTGCAATACACTTTGAATTTTTTTCCTGCTTTTTCAATAAATCACTTGATAAAATTAATGGTATCATTCAAATGCACAACTCGTCCTGCAAAAAAACAAGCCCTATTGACGGGAAAATAAAAAAGTTTTGGCCCTGGGAAAAAGGGGCGCAAAGAAGGAAAGCGAAAAAAAAAAAATGGAAAATCACCGGGGGTAAAGGGGTTAAAAAAAATATATTAAATGGGTTGTAGACGCTTGGTCAGAAAAGCAGATTCAAGCCAAGTTAATTGTACTAATGAAAAAGCCATCAATAGTGAACAGAACTACCCAAGTAAATGAAGCTGACGACTGTCGGGCAAAGCTCCGGCTTCTCCATCTGTCATACAGTTCAGTGCGGCCATTAATTTTCCTGCAGGATCCCTGCACTCGGGCTGAGTATCAAAAAACTGCTCTAATAAAGGAGGTTTTCTACACAGGACAACCCCTTTAAGTAACAATAATCTTCACTATTGTGGACAGATCTAGTAAAGAACTGACCTGAGCGGCATGTGATTATTGAGGAACATCTCTGCTACATTGATCAGCTCAGACGTAGACTCCTGCTCCGGGTCAATGAAAAGTACCTGGGGACAAACAGAAGAATAACTCAGGGACCAAGCTAGGAATGCCAACTCATTTATTAAAGGGACTGTCAGCACAGAATGACGTCAAACTAAGTCCCACCGCTCGGTGCTTCACAGTGGGGTCAATCATTTCCATACCGCTTCCCGCCTGCTCGTTTTCCCACCATCTCCCCATTTGATTGGCAGCTCTAGCTTCAAAGAACCACAATAGGGTGGAGATAGATGGAAACCAGCAGGTGGGGAGGTGTATATAAATGATTGGCCGCCATGGAGCACCGAGCTCCTGTACTGGGTCTGAATAGAGATTCAATGCTGACGGGTTCCCTTTAAGGCAGTTTCCGCAAAGCTTCACTCACAAGTAGTGACCGCGCTGTAGCTTTTTGATGGTTGTTACCTTTGTCGCAATATTCATTTTTTGCTGCAATTTCAGCCACTACAATTTGTTTTGTGTGCAATTCAAGTGAAATCTCTGCAAAAATTATGTGGGTTTCTCCCGCTATTTTGGAGACCCAGAGCGATAATGTTCCCTGGTTGCAAGATGTGAACGCAGCCCGACTGTCATCCTCTATAATGGAGCGCAAACAGGCAATATTCACTTCAACACCACCACCCGAAAAAGGGGAGAGTGTAAAACCACTGATAGACGACCACAGATCCGATATAAAAGAATGTATATATCTTTATTAGGACACATAAACAGATCCTGGACAAAACAGTGCTCGAAAGTGCATTAAAATAATCCACGCACCATGGGAAACATAGCATGGGGTATACGCGCAGACCCCCCTGAGACTCCTCACTACCACCCTTTTCTGGTAACAATTACCGCTTCTTTCGCTGTATGTAATTTTGGATTAGGGAGCAATAACTACTGCATAGTGGTTATAGAGGGTAGAGGGTTTGAGATGATTCTCAACTTTTTGAATCTTCCTCGCACAGTGAGACGTTAGTTGTATGGTCTGTTGTCATTTTTTCTTTGGGCCCGTTTGATATAAATAATAGTCATAATGAGGCATTTGTATCACCATTTGGTGGTGCATGTTTATAGTGACACCCTCTGTCTATTATTATAGCGGCTCTCTGATAATATGTTTAGGTTACATCATTTTTTCATACAGTGTCTATACATATACACATATATATTCATTTACATTTATTTATTGGCCGTGTATATTTATATAATATGTTATTAGGGCTGGTACGTTCAAAATGAATATTGAAGATACTATGATATAGTGTCAATACTGTATATCTATTTATGTGAGGATATCTTAATGTCCTTTTTGGACTATATTATCATAGTTCTTTAGGGAGGTCTGCTATGTTTCCCATGGTGCGTGGATTATTTTAATGCACTTTCGAGCACTGTTTTGTCCAGGATCTGTTTATGTGTCCTAATAAAGATATATACATTCTTTTATATCGGATCTGTGGTCATCTATCAGTGGTTTTCCACTCTCCCCTTTTCATAGTTGTCTTTAGCGACTGATCTATATTTAGGTCTTACACAACAGAGGAGGCATCTAGGTGTAATTTATTATGCCAGGAATATGTCCTCCTGGTCTGATTGTGGTTATGAGTATTCTGTTTTACACCACCCGAAAAAGTATATTGGGCATCCCAAGCATCTGAACCCATACAGAGTAGACATTAATACTAGCGATGGGCGAACGTGCTTGTGTAACGTGTCACCCAAACATGCTCAGGTGTTATTGGAGTATCTTGGGCGGCTCGAGTAATATGTTCACGCCTCTGCGGCTGCATGTTTTGCTTCTGTTAGACATGCCAGACAGCCGCAACACATACGGCAATCCCTGCCTAACAGGCAATCCCCAGGTTTAATCACGTTGCCGCAGGGACTCGAACATATTTTTCCAACACGCCAAAAACACTCGGCTAGCACCCGAGCATGCTCAGATTACACCTTATATGTAAAAACTGGCCCCTTAGACTTCTTTATTTAACCCTTTCTGATAATATTATTCCTTGTGTGCGATTATAGTTCCCTTTTAACAATTTTACATTTCTTTAATAAGCCATATAAAAGTTAAAAATCACTTACAAAGTTGTGGAAGTTCTTGCGGATTTGCCGGATGACTCCGGGGAAGGTGGGTCGGAGCAGCTCCTGAACGCTGTAAGGCCAGGAGGTGTACCTGCTGTCCAGCTCAAGGTTATTCACCCACTGCAGAAGAAGCAGAACGTGAGGCTGAATGTGGGCTCCAGAAAATGAGTAATGACGGAGCCTGAAACGCGTCTGTGGCTATATATGTGATGATGGGATGTTAAGAGACATAAGTTTTAAGGATCTTCATTGGTGGAATTGCTTCTTTATCTACAATGGACATGCTCAACGCCGTTCCGTTTATTCCCTATGGGGTTGTCAAGCGTTTTACTCAATTTTTTTCCGGCAACGACAGAGAATGCATGGAGAGGTGGTTGGGCATTGGACCGGTAGCTCCCTTTTTGTAAAGGGCATAAAAATGCACCACTTAGAAGAAAAATGTCCCAATCTGACAATCGATGCATGACCCAGATGGACACCCACTGATCAGCAAGTTATCACTTATCTTGAGTACAGCCCCCCCAAATCTTTTCAGAGGTCATCACTGTCTTCATTTGCTTCTGGGTGTAAATGAAATCTATGCAGACTAGGACCTCACCCTGGTTAAGGAACGCTATCATTATTGACTTAAAGGGTCATTCCAAATACGTTAGCACTGGCACCGGATTTACGGGACTATATCGGAACCTATAGGGATAGTATTCACTGTACAAGAATAAAAGAAATACATTTTAATGGTCCGTATGGGCGCTGGTGCTCATCTTCTCTAGTCATACCAAGTGCACCAAGTGGGGGAGTTAATTCAACGCCTGTGATTGACCTTGAAAACACATACGTTATTCGGAAACCTGTGTGTCCTATTTTGTCCAAATTAAAATGTCACCAAAAGGCAGAAAATATCCATTGTAATCACAAGATAAAAGAATCTGTTCCTCCACCTCCCATGAGATCCCACACGAAAAGACAGAACCTGTGCCCCTGATCTAAAAAGAAACCCAATCCGAGCACCAGCTCATGGACTCTGCGGCCAGAAACGGACAGAAGATGTGGCTTATTAGTGATCAGGCTGCAGTGCTTGGCACATACAAAAAACGTCGTTCCTCCATCTGAAAGCACGACCATAAATGCAGACATGCCGAAGTCAGGACGAAATCTGTGGTGGGTGTAAAGGAGGGGAACGCAAGCTGCTCCACAACACATGTAGTAATGGAGTGATATAACTATATATCTGTTCTGTGCCGTACTACTGTACAATATGAGCGGAGTTACCGATATAGCAGGACTGCGGATGTCCACGGCATAGTCCGAGTTAGTCGGCTGGATGTTGAGCTTGAGAACATCATGGAGGGCTGAGCCCTCAATACCCAAGCGGTGGAGACCTTCCATCACCCGAGCTTCATTACGCAAGACATCAAACAAGCTGCAATAAAAAAGAGAAACTGGGAATGTTCAGGTGCACACGGCAGTGATCACATGGTGAGCTGTACTATGATGTCACATTTATCATATATACAGCATAAGCCATTTCTTTTCTGTGTTTTTGCAACCGATTATGAGCTTTTTCTATAAAAAAATGAGCATATGCACTGCAATGTAAAAAAACATTTGCTGTGCACGTTTCATCAATCTGAAATTTCTCTTAAAAAAAAAGTAAAACTAAACTTTTACTAGAAAGAGATAAAAAGGGTACATAAAAGTATGTGATGTCCAATACAACAAGCAAAATACAAAATTGATGGGTGTGCCAAAAAAGGAACCGCCTAAGCGAAAAATTAACAGATATGCTCAAAAAAGTTCTACGCATAACAAACAAGTGTGTGCAATTATTGAGCATATTGAAATATCAAGAAAATATGTTCTCTGTAAAATAGGTCACAAAGTACAAAAGAATAGTAACAGATGAGCGTTTCAGAAATACTTCATCAAGGGACATTAAAATATTTTTTTTTTAGAAAAAAAAGTTCTTGGCAGTGAAGTTGCTGAAAAAAAATGACAAAAAGAAGCCAAAGATGCTTAAAGAAAAAAAAAAAGCATTGAAGGGGCTCTCCGGCTAAAATTAAAATGCTACAGGCATTCTGTGTGACTGCAGACTGCCAAATAGTTACAGTGTGTGATGTGCACACTGTCATGATTCCACTGTACATGATTCTCTCAATGCTACAGAACTGACAGAAGCGCAGAAGTCTAGCCGGCAAGTGATTGTAAGTATGCACATGGCAGACATCCCGTCATGTGACTGTCCATCCGCATGGCGAGTAAAAGGGAATCGTGAGAATGTGCGCACACCACACACACTGACGATTCAGCCGTCTGAAGCCACATACAGTGACTGCAAACTGTTACAGTGGCCATAACTAAGGACCAAAGTCTGAAACGCGTTTGCTTGTAATCCAGTTGATTACGGACTTGTGACCTTTTTTTTTTTTTTTATTTTTATTTTTTTTTTCTACAATAGAGTTTTTTATGAAGATTTGGATACTGAAACTTTTCTTCTGCATTGATCTTCGCTATATGGGTGAGCTGACCTCCTTTCTATGTTAACGTGCTCAATACTTCCAGCCATTTGCCAACGGGGAGTGTCAGGACCCCCCAATATTCTATAGTTATGTGGCGGCTTCTGCTGACATATCTCACTTGAACAATGAAGTACCTGTCTGATACCTAAATTAATGGATTTATTGCTCTTGGGGGTTGCAAATAACCTAAAAAATATTTTCCCTCTCCTTGATACATTATGGAAAAAAAAAAAAAAAAAAAATGACCAAGGTCTTCTCTTGCTCCCGTTACCTGAAGATGTCCTGACTGTCCAGATCAACGTGCAGTCCATTAATAAACAGAGCCGAGTCTCCAGGCTGCAGCCCTAAGGTGCCCTTAAAGTACTGAGCGAAACAAGAAAGCCATAAAATTAGCTCCTGCGTACATGCGAAAAATCGTACAGAAGTAAAGCATCTGACAATCACATCTAGAGCATTCACATTCTATTCCTTCCAGTGGGAAGTGTCTCTGAGAATCGGGCCGGCCCTTGTGAGCTTAGGCAGGAACATCTAGAAATTCAGAATAATGGAGCTGACTGGCAATTGTAGTTCACCATCACAACGGTTCCTGGGAAACAACATGTACGTGCGGGAGAATGAGCAGAGGAAAAACGGATCACAATGAAAAATGAATGCAAACTAATCAAATATCAATGATGTGAGGAATTCATCACTCTCCTCCCCGTTCTGCACCCTATTGGGGGCCACCTACTGAAAAGCTAAGAAAAGTTTCCAGACTTGCCCACAACGTATACACTGACTTCAGTGATACAGTCTAAAATATGAAAATGTTGCACTCTGTCTGATCTCTTTGACTTTTTTATTGGGTACAATAGCAAAGTAGACTATTCTATTAAGTCGAACAAATAACATAGATCCGGATGTGAAAAAATGATCAAGTGGAGTACAAAATTCTTGTTTTAGACACCAGTTGCTTTGATTTATACTTTGAAAACCGATGATCGGCTATTGCGATTGAGGCCCCTGATAAAGCGCAGAGGGCGAAACAGAATGTGATGTTAATCCAGTATAACACATGATTTTTCTGTGGATTTGGCTGTAGAAACACTGCCGAAAAATACTTAGCAAATCTGTGTGAACTTAACTTGATGGTGAGGTCTTTGTACATATACTGATGGCATACTACTCGGATTTGCGATTAACGTCGGATTAGTGTCTCAGCCGACTGCTAGTAGGAAATACCAAGGACACTAGAAAAATGTAGCGCCGTATTACCTCTCGGCTGCCCTCAAGGTTCTGACCTTATATATGAAACCTAATTTTGCAATCAGACAAACCGCTAAATAAAACCTACCTTTTGGTTCTCCTCTACCTCCATCCTCATGGCAGAGTCCACTACAGTCCTGGTTAATGTCCTATTTGTAAAATATTGAGTATAGGTAAATCCATCTTGTAGATCTAAGATTATTTATTACTACATGTGAGAAAAATAACCAGGAAAGTCACGCTCCAATAGATGGATGAGGTTACGGTACCTGGCCTTTGTGGGGAAGTTCTGGCTGAGATCCTTCATTACCAGGAGAGCCTCAGAAGAAGGGGCGGCCAGGACCCGAGCCGCCGTCTGGAAACTGAGATCTTACAAGAAAGATAACATTAATTAGGGAAGAAATATATTTAAGAACCATACAATCAGATCCACTGACTATGCATCCCTTATATTACAGGCACAGGTTCGACACCAGTGGAGTGAAGGATTGGGCAATTTAACCCCTTCACAACCACATACCGAAAATATTCTTTAAGCAGTTGCAGGGTAAGTATGATGCAGGCTCGTAAAGCTGAGCCCGCGCCGGACCAGGCAAATTGTTATGCAGCTTATGTAACTGCAGCGACCAGAGCGTGCCCAGTTTGCTGACGTTTAACCATTTCAATGCCACTGTCAGTAATTGAGAGCGGCATTTAAATGACGCAATTGCCACAGGCTTCCAACGGCCACCAGGTACAGGAACACAGCGGAACGATGGGTAACCACTCCAGCCGGGAGTGTGCTGGTGGCCTCTATGGCTGTCACCCTCATCCCCCCATAAAAACCAGTCTAGGACGTTATTTTACAGTTGTACTTTAGTACATAGTGTAAGCGGCCAGATGACCAGAAGTTCAACTTCCTGAAAGGAGACTAAAAAATAAAAGGTAAAAAATTGTAAAAAAAAAAAAAAAAGCTTTTAAAAAGGATGAACAAAAGAAATTTGGGAAAAAAAAACATGAGAATCACCCTATTTCTCTCCCATAAATACAAAAATATGTATATTTAAAAAAAAAAAAAAAAAAAAAAGATATTAGGTATCACTACATCTAGAAAAGTCCAATTTGTCAAAATATAAAATAAATTAACCCATATGGTAAATACCATAATGAGAGAAAATTTGAGATACCAGAAATGCATTTTTTTTTCACCACATCTAATTAAACTGCACTAAAAAGAAGTCAAAATGTTGTATCTACCCCCCCAAAATAAAAAAAAAAATAAATAAAAAAAATGTCAGCTCGCAAAAAAAAAAAGTCCTCACAATACTCCATCCACTCTAAAAATCTAAAATGTTATGGGTCTCAGAATATGGCAACAGATTTATTTTTCTTTTCTATACAAAATTCCAAAGATTTTTTTCACCAAAATAAAAACGATCTACGCTTGGTAGTACATTAATTGTGCTGACGTGGAGAATCAGCAAACCTAGGTCACTGAATGGTAAGAATAAATGGAGCAATTCAAAACTACAATTTGCCCCACATAAAGGAAAAAAAAAGTTATGGCTCTTGAAAGAAGGATAAAGAAAACTGAAAGTGCAAAAAAAATTTTAAAAATGCCCTGGTCAAGAAGGAGTTCAAGTGCCTGATCTTTCTCTACTCAGGGGACATAAGCCACTGCCGGAGGCTTGGGGCAGTGGCTTTTTCTCTTGCCAACACTGAAAATATGAACCATCGGCTAAATCGAGAGTTCATGTGTAATGGAAGTCTCAGCCGACAGTGACCTCATGTATGTCGGCATCCTAAAGCCGCCGAGACCCCTTCAAACAGCAGATCGGTGGGAGTGACGGGAGTAGAAGCCTCACTAGTTTGATATGAGGGGTTGAAACTCAGGATTTCTGGCTTCCTTCTGAAAACTGATCTGGCGCCAATATAAGGGAAGCTGTGACCGTAGTGTGAACAGAGCTCTACTGACAACATGCAGTTTCCGGTACCTTGCAGCTCCCACACCTTCAGAGGGGACATCTCATTGGTGCTTTCTACCAGATGATTCCGCAGCTCCTTCAGCTGCTCTTGTAGCTCCGGATACAGCTGCCTGCAAGGAAACATGGATTTTTGTGAGTACTCACCGTAAAATCCTTTTCTCCGAGACGCTCATTAGGGGACACAGGTTCTGTGGGTGTATGCTACCGCCATCTGGAGGCTGACACTAGGCAAACACAAGGTTAGCTCCACCCTCGCCCTGATTGCGGGCGGAAGCCAGTTTAGTGTAAAAGCAGTAGGAGAACAACAACAATCAGCCTTAATGCAGTAAACAATATGTCTGGCAAGGGACCCCCCTGATATTAAGAAAAAAAAAAAAGGCACATTAATTAAATAAACACGAGCCAACTGGCTGACAGGGTGGGTGCTGTGTCCCCCAATGAGCGTCTCGGAGAAAAGGATTTTACGGTGAGTACTCACAAAAATCCATGTTTCTCCGTCTCATTGGGGGACACAGGTACTGTGGGACGTCCTAAAGCAGTCCCTGGGTGGGAGATTGACTCACCGATCCAAGCTGCATGCACCTCTTTTGTTCAAAGGTGCGCCACTGCTGCTTGGAGTATCCTTCTACCCAGGCTCGCATCTGCCGAAGCCTGAGTATGGATACTGTAATGTTTAGTAAATGTGTGCAGGCTGGACCAGGTTGCTGCCTTGCATACCTGTTCCGCCGAGGCCTGATGCCGAAGCGCCCAAGAGGCGCCCATTGCCCGATTAGAATGTGCTTTGATCCCTGCTGGAACTGATGCACCTCTGATATGATAGGCCTCCTGAATAGCTAAACGGAGCCATCTGGCTATGGTCGCCTTTGAGGCCGCGAGCCCCTTCCTGCGCCCCTCAGGGAGCACGAACATCGTATCCGTTTGGCGAAAAGGTGCCGTCCGCGACACGTACCTCCTGAGTGCTCTCACCAGGTCTAAGGTGTGAAGAGCTTTCTCTACGCGATGCACCGGTGCCGGACAGAATGAAGGCAAGACAATATCCTCATTGATGCGAAAAGAGGACACCACCTTCGGAAGAAAGGGGGGAGCTGGTCTAAGCACCACCTTATCCTTGTGGAAAACGAGAAAAGGTGCTCGGCAAGATAGGGCCACCAACTCCAAAACTCGCCTAACGGAGGTAATGGCTACCAAAAATACCACCTTCCAAGAAAGGAACGATAAGGAAATATCCTGCAGTGGCTCGAAGGGCGCTTCCTGCAGAACGCTCAGGACCAGGTTAAGATCCCAGGTGTCCATCGGCGCCTTATAGGGGGGTACTAGATGAGAGACTCCCTGGATGAAGGTCTTAACCTGCATATTAGTAGCAATCTTTCGTTGGAACAGGACGGACAGCGCCGATATCTGTCTCCTAAGGGAGCTCAGGGCCAGCCCCGAGTCTAGGCCTGATTGAAGAAAGGCCAAGATGTTGGGAATAGAGAACGTCAGGGACGAATGACCCCACTCTCGACACCAAGTGAAGAAAATTTTCCAGGTGTGATGGTAAATTCTCGCTGAGGTCGGTTTCCTGGCGCTAACCATTGTGGCGACCACCTCACGCTCAAAACCTGCTTGAGTTAGAATCCAAGATTCAATGGCCATGCCGTCAAACACAGGGCCCCTGAGTTCGGGTGGAAGATCGGTCCCTGGTGCAGTAGATCTGGGCGCTCTGGTAGTCGCCATGGGACGTCGGTGAGCAGCCGTACAAGATCTGCGTACCACGCCCGTCGGGGCCAGTCTGGTGCCAGCAGAATAGCTGGGACCCCCTCTGCTTTGATCTTCCTGATGACCCTCGGAAGCAATGGCAACGGAGGAAACAGGTATGGAAGGCGAAACTGGTTCCATGGTAAGACCAACGCATCCACCCCGAACGCTCGTGGGTCTCGTGACCGAGCGACGAACACAGGCTCCTTGGTGTTCGTTCTGGACGTCATCAGGTCCACATCCGGTGTTCCCCACCGTTGGCAAATTTGCTGGAAGACCTCGGGGTGCAGGGCCCATTCCCCAGCCACGACCTCTTGTCAGCTGAGGAAGTCCGCTGCCCAATTTTCTACGCCTGGGATGTAGACTGCCGAAATTATCGACTGGTTCTTCTCGGCCCAATGAAGCACCTGTGCTATCTCGCGCATGGTTGCCCTGCTGCGCGTGCCCCCCTGATGATTTCATAGAATCATAGAATCGTAGAGTTGGAAGGGACCTCCTGGGCCATCTGGTCCAACCCCCTGCTCAAAGCAGGATTCGCTAAATCATCCCAGTTAGATGTCTGTCCAGCCTCTGTTTGAAGACTTCCATTGAAGGAGAACTCACCACTTCTCGTGGCAGCCTGTTCCACTCATTGATCACTCTAACTGTCAAAAAGTTTTTTCTAATATCTAATCTGTGTCTCCTCCCATTCAGCTTCATCCCATTGCTTCTAGTCTTTCCTTGTGCAAATGAGAATAAAGTTGATCCTTCTACAATGTGACAGCCCTTTAGATATTTGTAGACAGCTATTAAGTCTCCTCTCAGTCTTCTCTTTTGCAAGCTAAACATTCCCAAATCCTGCAACCTTTCCTCATAAGACAGGGTTTGCAGACCGGTCACCATTCTGGTCGCTCTTTTCTGAACTTGCTCCAGTTTGTTGATGTCTTTTTTAAAATGTGGTGCCCAAAATTGGACACAATATTCCAGATGAGGTCTGACCAAAGAGGAGTAGAGGGAAATAATGACTTCACGTGATCTAGACTGTATGCTTCTGTTAATACATCCTAGAATTGCATTTGCCTTTTTTGCTGCTGCATCACACTGTTGACTCATATTCAGTCTGTGATCTATTAGTATACCCAAGTCTTTTTCACATGTGCTGTCACTTAGCCCTATTCCTCCCATTCTATATATGCTTTTTTCATTTTTATTGCCCAGATGTAGTACTTTGCATTTCTCCCTGTTAAAAACCATTCTGTTAGTTGCTGCCCACTTCTCCAGTTTATTTAAATCTTTTTGAATCCTCTCTCTCTCTTCTCTAGTATTAGCTATCCCTCCTAGCTTTGTGTCATCAGCAAATTTAATCAGTTTACCCTCAATTCCTTCATCTAAATCGTTGATAAAGATGTTGAACAATACAGGGCCCAGGACAGAGCCCTGTGGTACCCCACTTGAGACATTCTTCCAACTGGATGTGCAGCCATTTACGACCACTCTTTGGGTCCGATCACTAAGCCAGTTATGAATCCACCTAACAGTTGCCTTGTCCATTCCATACTTAGTCATTTTTTCAATAAGGATTGTATGAGAGACTTTGTCAAATGCTTTGCTGAAGTCAAGATATACTATATCTACAGCATTTCCTTGATCCACCCAATCAGTAATACCATCATAGAAGGAAATTAAATTAGTCTGACATGACTTATTAGTTACAAACCCATGCTGACTCTGTTTAATCACTTCATTCTTATCCAGGTATTGACATACATGTTGTTTAATAATTTGTTCAAAGATCTTTCCTGGTATAGAAGTCAGACTCACCGGCCTATAGTTGCCTGGGTCCACCTTCTTCCCCTTTTTGAAGATAGGAACAACATTTGCTCTTCTCCAGTCTTCTGGCACTTCTCCTGTTCTCCAAGAATTTTCAAAGATTATGGAGAGGGGTTCAAAAATTTCTTCTGCTATCTCCTTCAGTACTCTGGGGTGTAATTCATCTGGACCTGGAGACTTGAATACATTTAGGTTAGCTAAGTGTTTCCTCACTATCTTTCTGTTTATAGATATCCTGGATTCTTCTATTCCCTTAATAGGACAGTGAATAACAGTTGATGTTACATTTCCTTTCTGAGAGAAAACAGATGCAAAATAGGAATTTAAAAGTTCAGCCTTCTCAACATCCTGTCTTACCATTTCATCATTTTCATCCTGTAAAAATCCTATAGCATCTTTGACTTTTCTTTTACTTTTGACATATCCCCAAAATCCTTTATTATTGCTTTTGACATCTCTTGCAAGCCTCAATTCATTTTCAGCTTTAGATAATCTGATTTGTGCCTTGCAGGTTCTGCAGACAGCATTATATTCTTCTTTAGATATGCCTCCTTCTTTCCATTTTATAAACATTTTTTGCTTCCTTTTTAGCATGTGCTTAAGTTCTGTGTTCATCCATCCTGGTTTCCTTAAATGCTTCCTATTCTTCCCTCTTTTCGGAATTGTTAACAACTGTGCTTTGAGAATTTCATTTTTCAAGATTTCCCATCGTTCCTGGACATTTTTGTCTTTAAGGATATCCAGCCATTGGATCCCTCCAATTCTCTTTCTGAATCCCTTAAAATCTGCCTTTCTGAAATCTAACCTTGACGTCTGAGTCTTCACAGGTCTTCCGCCTCTAGTTATCCAAAATTCTAAAATAGCATGGTCGCTACCTCCTAGGGTCCCAGCCACTTTTACCTCCTCAACCATTTCCTCCCTGTTTATAAGGATTAGATCCAAGGTAGCAGTTCCCCTTGTTTTCTCCTTTACCTTTTGGAAGATAAAGTTGTCAGCAAGAGAGGATAAGAATTTCCTTGACCTGTTAGTTTTACCTGAGAGAGATTCCCAACAAATGTCTGGATAGTTGAAATCTCCCATGACAACTATGTCATATTTTTTGGAGAACTTGGCCATTTGATGCATAAAGAGTTCATCCATATCTTCAGCTTGCACAGGCGGCCTGTAGTAAATGCCTACAATGGTGTCCTTTCCATTGTTCTGTCCTTGTATTCTTACCCAAACAGTTTCCACAGAACTCCCAGTCTCTGAAGCTTCAATCACTGTGCAGATATACGCATTTCTAACATACAATGTGACACCCCCTCCTCGTTTATCAAGTCTGTTTCTTGCAAATAAGTTGTATCCTTCTAGTCTTGTATTCCAATCATGTGTATTGTCCCACCAAGTTTCAGTGATTCCAATGACATCATATTTCTTTTCCTGTGTTAGTAGTTCCAATTCTCCTTGTTTGTTGCCCATGCTTTGTGCATTAGTATAGAAACATTTTAGTTTGTGATTGGTTTCTCTTTCTCCAATATTTTTTTTAATTAGATTCTTTCATCTTTGTTCTTCCTTTCCACTTCTAATAGCAGAGTTCTCAGTAGCATTTGTCAGGTGTATGGCTTTTTCTGGTCTTTTGCTTCCCTTCCCATGTTGTTCTAGTTTAAAGCTCTCCTTACAAGTGTAGCAAGGCGACTTCCAAATACCTGCTTTCCAGTCTTCGTAAGGTGCACCCCATCTCTAGCAAGTAGTCCATCGTATAAGTAGTTCACTCCGTGATCCAGAAATCCAAATCGTTGCTGACGGCACCATCGACGTAGCCAGTTGTTCACCTGCAGAATCTTATTCCACCTCCTTGTTCCATGGCCATCCACTGGGAGGATGGAAGAGAAGACCACCTGCGCTCCCAGTTCTTTCACTTTCTTGCCTAAGTCTTCAAAGTCTCTGCAGATGGTTTCCAGGTCGTTTCTTGCGGTGTCATTTGTCCCCACATGTAGTAGCAGGAATGGGTAGTCATCTGTAGGTCTGAAGAGTCCTGATATCCTGTCAGACACATCTTTAATTTTTGCACCTGGAAGACAGCACATTTCTCTTGAAGTTATATCCGGTCTGCAGATAGCGGCCTCTGTTCCTCTCAACAGGGAATCCCCCATGACCACCACTCTCCGTTTCTTCTTCACAACATTTTTCTTTCTCCATCCAGGAGGACTCTGAAGGCGTACAAGGTTGCTGTTTGTTGGCAAAGTCTTATCCTGATGTATTTCTTCATTGTTTTCCTGCGTGAGAGCCTGGTACTGGTTTCTGAGCAGTATGGGTGCTGACTGCCTCCTGATCCTCCTGCTTCTCTGGGTCACATGTCTCCATTCCTCTGTTTCTTCAGGTGCACTTCGAATTTCTTCTCTTTCTGTAACATGAAGAGATAATTCTGCCCTGTCCAAGAACTCTTCACCTTCCTTAATGATCTTCAACGTAGCTAACCTCTCTTCGAGATTTTGCAACTTTTCCTCCAACAGGGTCACAAGCTTGCATTTGTGGCATGTGAAGTTTGGCTTTTCCACTGGTAAATCTGTGAACATGTAGCAAGAAATGCAGCTCACCAAATGGCTCCTGGCCTCTTCCATCTTGAGATTTCTTAAAAAGATGAAAGATGAGCCAAAATTCTCCTGGTTTCTCCGATTTCCTCTTTTCAGCTGCAACGACCAAAACCCAGTGATCGTTGAGCTCGCGGAGACTCTTCACTTATCCCAGAAGGCACTGGGAATATGCAAATGATCTCCTCAAGACTCTTCCCCTGGTTTCTCCGATTTCCTCTTTTCAGCTGCAACGGCCAAAACCCAGTGATCGTTGAGCTCGCGGAGACTCTTCACTTATCCCAGAAGGCACTGGGAATATGCAAATGATCTCCTCAAGACTCTTCCCCTGGTTTCTCCGATTTCCTCTTTTCAGCTGCAACGGCCAAAACCCAGTGATCGTTGAGCTCGCGGAGACTCTTCACTTATCCCAGAAGGCACTGGGAATATGCAAATGATCTCCTCAAGACTCTTCCCCTGGTTTCTCCGATTTCCTCTTTTCAGCTGCAACGGCCAAAACCCAGTGATCGTTGAGCTCGCGGAGACTCTTCACTTATCCCAGAAGGCACTGGGAATATGCAAATGATCTCCTCAAGACTCTTCCCCTGGTCCATTATGTAAGCCACAACTGTGGCGTTGTCTGACTGTATCCGAATGGGCCGTCCTGCTAGGAGGTACTGGAAATGCTGCAGCGCCTGCAAGATCGCTCGTATTTCCAACAAGTTTATCGGAAGACGAGCTTCCTGTTGCGACCACTGGCCTTGTACCGTGTGGTGGCGAAAAACCGCTCCCCAGCCGAGGAGACTGGCGTCGGTCGTGACCACTAGCCAGTGGTCTGGGGGAAACGGCTTCCCCTGAAGAAGGGAGGATCTGGTCGTCCATCACTCCAGCGATTGCCTGACCTGAGAGGATAGCCGGCACCGCTGATCGAGGGTGAACGGATTCTTGTCCCAGGCTGACAAGAGAGCGTGCTGTAGGGGTCGAAGATGAAATTGAGCAAACGGAATTGCTTCCATTGCTGCCACCATCTTCCCCAGTATCCTCATCCCAAACCGAATGGTGTGAGGAACCGGCTGCTGGAGCTTCAGGACTCCCTGTCGGAGCGCTAGAGCCTTGTTTTGAGGGAGACTTACCAACCCTTGGGAGGTATCGAAGACAATTCCTAGAAAAACAATCCTCCGAGCTGGGACCAGAGATGATTTCTTCCTGTTAACCAACCAACCTAAGCGGGAGAGTGTATCCAGTGTAATGCTGACATTCTCCTTGCACGCCCGAAACGAGGGACCCTTCACCAAGAGGTCGTCCAAATATGGCAAGACGACTATGCCCCTCGAGTGTAAGACGGCCATCACAACTGCCATTACCTTCGTGAACACTCTGGGGGCGGTGGCTATCCCGAATGGGAGTGCTGCGAATTGAAAATGTCGCCCATTGATGGCAAACCGAAGAAACTTTTGATGCGGAGGAAAAATGGGAACGTGCAGGTAGACATCCTGAATGTCGATCGAGGCCAAGTACTCTCCCTGCTCCATGGCTGCTATAACAGAACGGAGAGATTCCATCCTGAAATGTTTGACTCTGATGAACCTGTTTAAGAGCTTCAGGTCCAAAACTGGTCTGATCGTCCCGTCTTTTTTGGGGACCGCGAACAGATTGGAATAAAAACCTTGAGCTTTTTCATGCTCTGGTACGGGAACAATAACTCCGTTGTCTAGGAGTGAATCGATGGCCCCTAGCAGTGCTTCTGCCCAAGACTCCACCTTGGGAAGTCGGGAGGGAAAAAACCGTGTTGGAGGGAACCTGATGAACTCTATCTTGTACCCTGAAGTCACCAGTTCTACCACCCATAAGTCGTGTGCTACCTCGGCCCAGATATGGCGAAAAAGGAGCAGGCGGCCCCCCACCCTGCTGCTGTCGCCTACCAAAGGCTCCGAGTCATTTGGCTGAGGGCCTCTGGGTCCTGGCTCCTCTCGACCTGGGCTGGCGAGCGCACATCCTTCCCACCGGTATGTGTCTATATGAGACCTGTCGCTCCCTATCCTGGTTGAAGCGAGGTGGGCCGGTCGAACTGGCTGCAGCCATCCATCCGGTGTTGCGAAAAGCTTGAAAACGTGTCGGGACCTGACGAAAAGGCTGTTTCGCCTTTTGCTGCGGGAGGAAGCTACTTTTCCCTCCTGTCGCATCGGAGATGAGTCGATCCAACTTCTCCCCGAACAGGTGGCCTCCCTGATAGGGCAAGGAAGTCAAGGACTTCTTGGAAATTGAATCGGCTCGCCAAGTTCTCAACCAGAGGGCTCTCCTAATGGCTATCGCGTTAGCAGCCGCAAATGCTGCACAATTAGCTGCATCCAAAGACGCATTAATTAAGTAGTCTCCAGCCATAGCAATCTGACTTGCGACCTCAGACACCTCAGCAGGTAGTCCTCTATCCTGCAAGGCGTTATTCAAAGACTCTGACCATGACATCATGGCCTTGGCTACCCACGTCACCGCGAACGAAGGGGCGAGCGCCGAACCTGATGCCTCAAAAACTGATCGCGCCAAACCCTCTATGAGCCGATCCGTGGGGTCCTTAATGGACGAGCCGCTAGGCACCGACAACAAGGACTTCGAGGTCAGGCGTGATACTGGCGGGTCCACCACTGGGGATTCTGCCCATTTCTTACAGAGTTCCGGGGCAAATGGGTATCTCGCCTCTATAGGCTTCTGACCCGAGAAGCGCTTGTCTGGGCAGTCTCTGTGGCGCTGTACTATATCCTCAAATTCTGGGTGAGTGCCAAATACTCTATGCGGGTGCTTGGCCCGCTTAAAGGCTGCCTTATGGCTCGCGGCCAAGGTAGCATCATCTTCGATCCCCTGGGATTGATTGACAGCTTCAATGAGGCTGTCCACTGTCTCCCGGCATCCCGAGGTATCTAGATCAAGTGGCTCGTCTGGGTCACGATCCAAACTCTGCCCGCTCCCGCTCGCTGGTGAAAGGGAGCGTGATGCTGAACTTCCCTGATGCCGAGGCACCGGATAAGCCGGGAGACCTTGTATGGGTTTGTTTCCTTCGCCTCTGTCTGGCATGGGAACGGCCCCTGCAGGCCGGAGGTTCCTGTGAGGCGGAGGACCCTTCCCAGACAAGCGAGCCACTATCCTTGCCTCCCTTTGGGGCGTGAAGGGACTCGATCGCCTTTGTAAGCGAAGCCATAGACAGGGATAATGATAGCGCCCATTCCGGAGGATTCGTTTCTCTGGATTGAGTCACCGAGGGAGGGTCCTGGGCACGTTCGGAGTCGCAGGCCTCGCACACTTTGGCGCTCTGCGCTCGTGGAAACGGGGCCTTACAAGAAGTGCATGCAGTGTAGAGAAAAGTGTGCATCTACCCTTTCCCGGCCATATTGAGCCTGCTAGGCGTTTTATATATCCAAACCAAAAAATGCTTTTTTTTTTCCTTTTTTTCTTCTATATGAGAGGGGAGGGGTGGGGGAGGAGAGGCCATCTTGCTGTTTTAGCGGTCTCCGCAGCCTGCACTTACCCGACCTATGCCCCCCGACTGCGTGCCCGACCTTCTGTATCTCCGTGGGGTAAGCCGACCTCTTCTCTGGTCGCGGCCTACCCCGCACTAAAGCCGGGGTCTGGTTTTATCCGGCGCCTGCCCAGCGCTCCAAGGGGCGGGCCACCGGAAGTGACGCATCGCGCCGAGGGCGGTACTTCCGCCGCGGCCTACACCGGCAAAAAGCCAGGGGCTCAATTTCCACCCCCCCCGCCCGCGGAGCCGCAGCGGCGCAGGCTACTGTCCACCGCCCCGCGGCGCCGCGCGATGCAGGGGCGGTGGCAATGGCGCGCCGCGGCCTAACAGTGGCAAAAAAGCCGGGGGTTAAATTTTTCTCCCCCGCCTGCGACGCCGTGAAATGCTGCGGCGGCGAAGGCGCGCCGCGGCCCTAGGGAGATGCACACTGCTGCCTACCACTGCTGCCCAGGAGCCCCCCGCATGCCCGTACCTTGAGTCGCTGAACACAGGATCCAGGTAGGCCCTTTAGGGCGGCCAGGGAGCGGGGGCTGGTGAGGGGATCCTGGACGGTGCAGGCACCCAAACTCCGTCCAGCTTCAGCCGAGGAGAGGGACCGTCCGCCTCCTTGCAGCACCTTCATCTTGCGTTGGTGGAGCAGTGGGGGCCGCTCGGACCGTCTTGTGCCTCTGAATAGCCCATAGTTTCTCTACCAAGTGGTGGTCAGGGCTAGGTCCGGCATAATGTCTCTCGTCGCGGGAAAGGATACGTGGAGACGACACTCGCACGTGCTCGCCCGTTGCTAGTTTGGGGAAATCGGACCCTTTTAATAGGATCCGTTGCCCCTGTCTCTTCTTCTTAGAAAAAATAAAGAAAATAAAATAAAAAAGTTCTGGGGAAAATGCCCAGATTTGTCCCACGTCGCGGGAAAGGATACGTGGAGACCACACTCACACGTGCTCGCCAGTTGATGGTTTGGGGAAATCGGACCCTTTCAATAGGATCCGTTGCCCCTGTCTAATCTTCATGGACAAAAAAAACTCTGGAGAAAAAGGACCAGACGTGTGCCTCCATAGACACTAAGCAAAAAACAGGCTTCCGCCCGCAATCAGGGCGAGGGTGTATACGGCGGGGGAGGAGCTAACCTTGTGTTGTTTGCCTAGTGTCAGCCTCCAGATGGCGGTAGCATACACCCACAGTACCTGTGTCCCCCAATGAGTCGAAGGAGAAATCCCTTGTTCTACAGGTAATTATTTCAACATTTAAAGCGAAGGCCAAACTGAGATCGCAGAATACACGAGGAAACTAGGAATAATCAGGGACATCTTCACGGCAGGAGTCAAATCATACAGAACAAGCACACTGGTGAGATTGTCCATATTTTTTTTATCTTAAATGCATGTATTTGGAGCTAAAAATCATTTCTGCAATTAGGTTTTATAAAACATGTTGCACCGTTTGACTTTTACAAGTTTTTTTGTTTCCTGACACATTTAACTATGATGTGGTCGGCGGGCATCAATCAGCTGAGAGGAGCCAACAGATAAAAGATCTACAAACTCTCCCATAAGATTGTCAGAACGAGCTCACTGATGGATTCTCTGTAAACTCATTCTGCAGCCAGCAATAGAGACTATATCAAAGATACTGTGGAAGGCAAAGGAGGCAACATTATAAATAAAACCCAATGACAAAAAGGATGTTTAGACTTAAATACGTGCATTTACAAAAGTAAATAAAATATCATATCCAAAAAGTGGTCAATCCCCAGAACAAACAGGTATGAAGTCTGCAAGCAGTACGGATATTACTAACCGCTAATAAGAAATCATGCAATGGTGACAGTAAAGTAAAAGATGAAGAACATGGGGTACAGGCAAGGACATGAGCAAAGATAGGGAATAGGGGCAGGGAACAGGCCAGCATATACATGGTTAATTACATACTACTTAAAGGGACTGTGTCAGCACAGAATGAATATTCAAAGTACAGGCGCTCGGTGCTGCATCGTGGCCAATCATTGATATATACCTTCCCACCTGCTGGTTTCCATCATCTCCTCCCTTCTGTAGCTCTATGAAGCCAGAGCTGTTAATCAAATAATGGGGGGAGAAAACAGAGGGATAACAGGTGGGAAGGTGTGCATAAATGACTTTAGCTCATCTCATGCATGTAGGAAGCCCTTTCCCTCCAACCTGCTCCACTTATTGCAGAAGATGAAGACGACAGGTACCTGAGCTTTCCAAAGAGAAAACCTTGAACCTCGTCCAGAGGATCATTGTCGCCAACCACCGTGGCATTTACGTTGTTACCTGGAATAGAGAGTAAATGCCGGAATCAGCAAGTCATGGTCATATGTGAAGGCGCCTTCTCCCAACAGCAATTTTAATATCTCTCCAAAAGTGTTCAATGGGATTTAAATACAGATTCATTGCTGTCCACATCAAAACTCGCCAGCTTAGTTTCCATCCATTTCTGGGGGATTCTTGAAGCATATTTGGGGTCACTGTCCTGCTGGAACACCCATGACCTAAAACACAAACCCAGCTTTCTGACCACTGGGCACTACATTGCGACCTAATTCTTTGGTAATCTTTAGATTTCATGACACCTTGAACACAGTCAAGGCACCCAGTGCCAGAGGCATCAAAACAACCACAAAACATCTTTGAACCTCCACCATATTTGACTGTATGTATTGTGTTCCTTTCTTTGTAGGCCTCATTCCGGTAAACAGTAGAATGATGTGCTCTACCAGAAAGCTTTATCTTGATCTCATCTGTCCACAAGACTCTTACCCAGAAGGATTATTGCTTACTCAGATACATTTTGGCAAACTGCAGCAAGTCAAATTTGGCAAACTCTTTTGTCTCAGTGTCAAAAATACACACAAAGGGTTGGTGCTAATCAATTTATCGAGCACGTCCATTGGCCAAATAAGTAATCTGTGGCCCCGGGATGGGAGCCTTGAGAACTGCCTCTTACCTGCCGGCATCGGTGTCTCTTCTTCTGATTAGCCAGCGTAGTGCAAAGCCATCATTGCAGCACGAGGCACATGTGACATCACACTAGGCCGGCTAATCAAAAGAAGACATGGATGCCATCAGGAGATAGTTCTCAAGGCTCCCACCTAACAGCCACAAAAGACCGATAAGGCCAGTGTACCAGGTCCTGCAAATATCAAGTCACAACTGCAGACAGATGGACAAACAGGCAGACCGGATCAATGCATGCTACGATTTCTTACAGACAGACCTGAGATCGCTATAGAAAATTGCAAATGTGAGTTAGAACACAGACTATCATTTGTGTGCAGTCCGTTGCGCTCAAGATCACATAAACCGAAATCATGCTAGTCTCAGCAAGGCCTTCGTATGGGACGGCTGCAGTCAGTCAGTGGCAGCACAGGTTACGTGCCGTACATACCGCCATCATGGCTGTGCACTGAGCTATGCCGCCAGAGTTATATCCCATAACCACTGATCGGCCTCAGGCACTAAGTGCTGTCGATTAGTTAAGTTCGCGGCAAAGACTAAACTGGCGGGGGCTGAGTAGTGCTTTATTTTATTCCCCCTATTAAACTCACAATTTGACAATAAGGTACATGGAATTTGGTTTTCTAAAATCAATAGCCCCTTTAACATGGGAACGTTACCCTTCACTTGTGTGTCATCCTTCGCTTTATATTCTGTACTTTTGATAGCCAATTCCACACCATAACCGGAGAGGAAGACCTTTTCTGATTGTGGATTCTAAGGGAACAAAAGGGAGAATGACGTTATAGAACAAGGCAGTGGCCGCTGTCTTCTAGGGCATCACAAGTATGTTACTCCCGAAGCAATGCTCTTATTTCTGCCTTGGGATTGTTACCCACTGAGTCAAGTCTGGAGACAGATTAATTGTATTTTACTATACACCAGACAATCAGTGTTTAAAAGTCCATTTACATGGACGGATCAGCGGCACTAAAACACCACCGAGCAGCAAACCGATCGGCAGTCATTTCATAGTCCAATTACATAGGCAGACAGCGGCAAATGATGGAACCTGGGTGATCTGTATACTAGATCACTCAGTGCACATATGGTGCCACAGTTTCTGGCTGTGTCAGTCCGTTTTACACAGGACGTTTCAACACCAAGAATGATGATGTTTTGCAAAGCACTAAAAATAATTTCACCTGATGATGAACAAGGGTTTTACTTGTTCGCAGTTGATCAGCAGCTATTTACGCTGAATAAGAACACTCAGTCATCTTTCCCTGCAGCTTATAGCACCACTCCAGCAATTTTTTTTCCAGCTCTGGAGTGGCACTTTAAGGCTGTGTGCCCAATTTGCGTTTCTAAAGAGCTTCTGCCGCGTTTTTGCCACAGCGGAAACGTTTAAAAAACGCATTCCCATGCAATCCTACGGGATTCTGCAATTGCTGTGCCCATGCTGCAGATTTTACCGCTACGAAACCTCCATGCCCTGGGTACCATAAAAAAATAGAGAATTAAAATAAAAAAATTGGGATATACTTACCCTCTGTCAGCCCCCGGTGTCCTCATTGGCGCTGGCGGCAACTTCCGTTCCCAGGGATGCATTGCGCGAATGACCTCTAATGACATAGCGGTCTAAAGCAATGCATCCCTGGGAACGGAAGTTGCCGCCAGCGCCAATGAGGACTCCGGGAGCTGACAGAGGGTAAGTATATCCCGATTTTTTTTTTTTTTTTTTTTATTATTTTTAACATTATATCTTTTACCATTGATGCTGCATAGGCAGGATCAATAGTAAAAAGTTGGTCACATTCGTCAAGCGCTATGCTTGTGTGTGACCAACCTGTCCATCACTTTTCCAAGCGATGCTTCAAATTGCTCGGAAAAGCGTTAGCGTTCTGCAAGCTAAAAATGCTTGTGTTTACCCGCGGCGGCGAGTTGCGAAAATTCTGCGGACAATTCAGCAGCATTTCTGCAACGTGGGCACATAGCCTAAATGTATGTCCCCTGTCCCAGTCATACACTCACCCTCCAGCATCTTCACCGCTTTTTGGCACCGCTCCGGTCCCGAGGCACCATCTTGTGAGCGCAGCTTCTGACTGGCTGGAAGTCAGAAGCTACGTCACATGATCTTGATGCAAGTCTATGAGAGCTAAAATGAGGCCAGAACAAGGCTCTCATAGACTAGTCCTGAAAAATGACCTCCGCGCCGCTCCTTGAAACACTGGAGCAGCCGACAGGTCACCTTTTACCAGAGACCAACCCGAGTGACGCTGGAAAACGATAAAGGAGGCGGCGGCAGGAAGGTATGAGACAGGGGGCAGGGGAATTACTTTTAGGCTATGCGCCCACGTTAGCGTTTTTAAACGCTCAGGAAATGGGTCTCCTTCCTAGAAAACGCGCTTTTTGCTGCGATTTTTGCGGAAAAAACGCGCGTTTTTTTCCCGCACGTCTTCTGGGCTATAGGAAATAGCCAAAACCACGGACCTAAGCGGAAATTAATGAACATGCTGCGTTTTTTACCGCTAAGCGTTTCCTTAGCGGTAAAAAAACGCATCCATTGGCACAAAAAGGCCAAAATGCATTAAAATGAATGGGATGCTTCTTTTAAGCGTTTTTGATGTGGTTTGACCCGAAAAACGCATCAAAAACGCTTAAAAAACGCAACGTGGGCACACAGCCTTAAAGCATTACTCCAGCAGGGAAATTAAAAAAAAAAAACCATGCTGGAATGGTACTTTACTGTTACGGACACCACAATGGCCGACTGCTGCATCACTTTGCTTCATCGCACCGTCGCCACACTGTCTGACCATCCACAGGATGGCTCGGCAGACGACTCGGTGATCTCCATAAGTCGCCATCGGACGCCTCTTGTGGTGGCTTATATCCAAGGACAACAAAACAATCATTAGACTGTTCTCCGATTCCACCAACAACAAATGGTTAAGACCTACAGTCATTACCCCCGATTTCTCCATTCATTAATATGCACATTGACTTCCGGTCTTGTCCTTCGTTCAGGTTACAATACCCACAGTCGGGCCGAGAATTGCAGGAGAATTGCAGCCATGTTACTGACAACTAAATACATCCGCGATACAGTGGTGTGAACCGTACCTAACGGAGCATGAAACTTACCGTACATGATACACATAATGGTACAAAAGAAGCAAAATTGCTTAGGAAGAAACAACAATAAACTACATTAAAATATGAGAACATAAAAGATAAAAAATTGTAAAAAAAAAAAAGTCTGAAATACGGATGAAAAGATACTTACAGAAAAACAGATCGAGGGCAATCAGATCTACTTACTGCGACGTAGTGCCGGAGGACATACACCATCTCCCCAGCTCGGGCCTTTTCCGATAGATGTTGGTGGAACCTTGAAAATTCTCTGGTGCCGATCTCCCCGTATAGTACGACGACAGGACTGTCGGGTGACGATCCGGGATAACGGTGGTCCCCCTTAAACAAGAAAGGCTTTGGCCTGTGCAAGTGACAGCACATTGTATGTAAATCATAGGTTATTCAATACTAAATACCAGAATGTGAATAGAGACCACAAGACTCCCGAAAATAAGCACAAAAATATTCTGCGGCCCAAAACACTACACAGACCAGAGTCCGCACAGCTGGCGGCACACATACGAGAGCTGCCAGCCAAAATGATGCCTCGTCACGCCTTTTATTTTTTATGTAGTTTAAAAAAAAAGTGATTTTTTAATTTTTCAATATATTGCCTTGTAATGTTTTCATTTCCTGTTCTGTACAGATGTCACCGTATCCCAGAATTCCAAGCGGAGGAAATTCACCGATCGCCATATTGGAACACCAAGTGATGGGTGTCTCAATAGGGAAAATGCTGCTGGTATCAACCTATTGCGTGGTACCACCAGCGGAACACCGTCGCACCACACACACACTCTATACGCACCACTCACACACTCACGCAACCTCTTACGCGGTACCACCAGCAGAACACCGTCGCGAACACGCTGCCGCCGGGATCAGCAGAATGAGTCACTGACTGCTGCAATCTTTGTACAGGAAGAGCGCATGCGCAGTTTTAATGCGACTGCCGCTATCTGTCTGCACAAAGATGGAGGCGGTCTGATTTACTGCGCCTGCGTGAATCACGCCCAGGTGCAGTAAATCATTCGGCTGATCCCGGCGGCAGATGCGCGACGTGTCTACAGGCAGAGGAAGTCGGTCACACTAAAGGTGTTTTCCCACAAACGAAAGTTCATTTTAAAAATTGTCTGTGTCTGACCATGTACAGAGCATACCACATCTCCTGGGAAGGGGAGGAAGCAAAAGACAATACTGACATTACAGCAGGGGATCACAGAGGATTCATTTTGTGAGGTAAAATGTTTCGCTGACTGTTTTTAATAGTATTTTACCTCACAAAATGAATCCTCTGCGATCTCCTGCTGTAATGTCAGTATTGTCTTTTGCTTCCTCCCCTGCCCAGGAGCTGTGGTATGCTCTGTACATGGTCAGACACAGACAATTTTTAAAATGAACTTTCGTTCGTGGGAAAACTCCTTTAAGAAGCAAATATCAACGCCAACATCAAAAAAATATCAAGAATATACCATCAAAGAAAAGGACGGCTATCCAAGTGACCACAGAAACATGACAAGGGGATAGCACATAGGGAAGAAAGGTCAAAGAAAAGAGCACAGACGGGAGAAGTCAGCACATGGGGAAAGAGAGAGTGGATAGGTGGGTGACCACATGGGAGGAGAGATTCTCAACGCTGCAAAGCCTGCCTCCAATCATGACATTACCGCCCTCCTCCCTTTGCATCGGATATATATATATATATATATATATATATATATATACATATACATATACACACACACACATATACATACATACACACAAGGTGGGCCAATTATATGGATATACCTAAAAAAAAATACTAATGTGTCACAACCAGGAATTTGATATCACCAACCATTCCCATTTTATTTAGTTTATTTAAGTGTATCCATATAAATGTCCCACCCTGTATGTATATGTGTATTATAATATATATATATATATATATATATATATATATATATATATATATATATATATATATATATTATAAATCTTTCAATTTTCGAACTGATCACTAGACCAATTTAAAGAGTAACTAAACTTTTCTAATGTTTACACATATTCCATTGCCCTAGTAATTACAAACAAATTGGTGTGAGTCCAATTCAAAAGACCCCACTGATCACTCAAAACTACCCCATCCCTCTCTCCATTGAGAAGTATGCAGCTCAGGAGACAGGCACTCACAGAAAACACGGTGTGGATGCAATAAAAAGCTACAAAGACTATGTTATCTATAGTAAAGTAACGCTACTAACCTGCAAATAACCGAGAGCCCCGCTGCCAGGAGGAAATGAACTTTATCCCCCCTGCAAAGTTTGGCTTCCAGTCATAGGGGTGGCGCTGACAGTTTCAGTCACTGCTCAGTTTATAGACAGGGGAGGCTGTAACCTTGCCCCTGTCACTGACTGACAGCCCGCACTAATGATGAGAGAGCTTTCAGTCAGGACCCAGGCGCAGTTACAGCCGATGCTCTATATACACAGAGCGGTGACTAAAACCATGCTGCCCGTATGTCTGGAAGAGCAAGGTTGCCGGGGGGGGGGATAAAGTTCATTTTCTCCTGGCAGCGGGGCTCTCTACAAGCGCCGCATAGTGTCTGCGATTTTAACCTGTAGATTAACCCTACATCTGCAGGTTAGCAGTGTTATTTTACATGACAGCTTTCATTTAAAATCTGTGGCAACAGAATTCCTATGCCTAGAGATGAGCGGATCAATTTCATGGGACACCAGTCCAGCGTCCAGGTCAGTGGTATCTGACGGCTACACGGCAAATCCGCAAATCACTTACCTTCAGCTGTCCCTGGAACGGCTTTTGATTAGCCAGGTCTGCATCATGTTGCACAGATGACGTCGCAGCAACCCTGACAAATCAAATGCTGCGTCGGGGACACCGGAGGGAACGAGATACATGGGCCTCCTGTCTAGCCCCCAGGTACCACAGACCTGGAGCCTGGACAACAGTCCCGCTAATCACTCCACACATCTCTACCGCTGATCCATCACCAGCACGAACAAGGGAATTTGCTACTGGATGACAGATATCCGCTCTGACAGTGCATCAGCTTAACAGTGAGAATAACTACTTCACAACGGTTGTATGTCCAGCCAGTCCACTTAGCTCCCGCCCCAGTGTGGGGGCACGGAGGGGCACAGATCCCGCCTCAGTGTGGGGGCACAGATCCCGCCTCAGTGTGGGGGCACAGATCCCGCCTCAGTGTGGGGGCACAGATCCCGCCTCAGTGTGGGGGCACAGATCCCGCCTCAGTGTGGGGGCACAGATCCCGCCTCAGTGTGGGGGCACAGATCCCGCCTCAGTGTGGGGGCACAGATCCCGCCTCAGTGTGGGGGCACAGATCCCGCCTCAGTGTGGGGGCACAGATCCCGCCTCAGTGTGGGGGCACAGATCCCGCCTCAGTGTGGGGGCACAGAGGGGCACAGATCCCGCCTCAGTGTGGGGGCACAGATCCCGCCTCAGTGTGGGGGCACAGAGGGGCTCAGATCCCGCCTCAGTGTGGGGGCACAGATCCCGCCTCAGTGTGGGGGCACAGATCCCGCCTCAGTGTGGGGGCACAGATCCCGCCTCAGTGTGGGGGCACAGATCCCGCCTCAGTGTGGGGGCACAGATCCCGCCTCAGTGTGGGGGCACAGATCCCGCCTCAGTGTGGGGGCACAGAGGGGCACAGATCCCGCCTCAGTGTGGGGGCACAGAGGGGCACAGATCCCGCCTCAGTGTGGGGGCACAGAGGGGCTCAGATCCCGCCTCAGTGTGGGGGCACAGAGGGGCTCAGATCCCGCCTCAGTGTGGGGGCACAGAGGGGCTCAGATCCCGCCTCAGTGTGGGGGCACAGAGGGGCTCAGATCCCGCCTCAGTGTGGGGGCACAGAGGGGCTCAGATCCCGCCTCAGTGTGGGGGCACAGAGGGGCTCAGATCCCGCCTCAGTGTGGGGGCACAGAGGGGCTCAGATCCCGCCTCAGTGTGGGGGCACAGAGGGGCACAGATCCCGCCTCAGTGTGGGGGCACAGAGGGGCACAGATCCCGCCTCAGTGTGGGGGCACAGATCCCGCCTCAGTGTGGGGGCACAGAGGGGCACAGATCCCGCCTCAGTGTGGGGGCACAGATCCCGCCTCAGTGTGGGGGCACAGATCCCGCCTCAGTGTGGGGGCACAGATCCCGCCTCAGTGTGGGGGCACAGATCCCGCCTCAGTGTGGGGGCTCAGATCCCGCCTCAGTGTGGGGGAGCAGAGGGGCTCAGATCCCGCCTCAGTGTGGGGGCACAGAGGGGCTCAGATCCCGCCTCAGTGTGGGGGCACAGAGGGGCTCAGATCCCGCCTCAGTGTGGGGGCACAGAGGGGCTCAGATCCCGCCTCAGTGTGGGGGCACAGAGGGGCTCAGATCCCGCCTCAGTGTGGGGGCACAGAGGGGCTCAGATCCCGCCTCAGTGTGGGGGCACAGAGGGGCTCAGATCCCGCCTCAGTGTGGGGGCACAGAGGGGCTCAGATCCCGCCTCAGTGTGGGGGCACAGAGGGGCTCAGATCCCGCCTCAGTGTGGGGGCACAGAGGGGCTCAGATCCCGCCTCAGTGTGGGGGCACAGAGGGGCTCAGATCCCGCCTCAGTGTGGGGGCACAGAGGGGCTCAGATCCCGCCTCAGTGTGGGGGCACAGAGGGGCTCAGATCCCGCCTCAGTGTGGGGGCACAGAGGGGCTCAGATCCCGCCTCAGTGTGGGGGCACAGAGGGGCTCAGATCCCGCCTCAGTGTGGGGGCACAGAGGGGCTCAGATCCCGCCTCAGTGTGGGGGCACAGAGGGGCTCAGATCCCGCCTCAGTGTGGGGGCACAGAGGGGCTCAGATCCCGCCTCAGTGTGGGGGCACAGAGGGGCTCAGATCCCGCCTCAGTGTGGGGGCACAGAGGGGCTCAGATCCCGCCTCAGTGTGGGGGCACAGAGGGGCTCAGATCCCGCCTCAGTGTGGGGGCACAGAGGGGCTCAGATCCCGCCTCAGTGTGGGGGCACAGAGGGGCTCAGATCCCGCCTCAGTGTGGGGGCACAGAGGGGCTCAGATCCCGCCTCAGTGTGGGGGCACAGAGGGGCTCAGATCCCGCCTCAGTGTGGGGGCACAGAGGGGCTCAGATCCCGCCTCAGTGTGGGGGCACAGAGGGGCTCAGATCCCGCCTCAGTGTGGGGGCACAGAGGGGCTCAGATCCCGCCTCAGTGTGGGGGCACAGAGGGGCTCAGATCCCGCCTCAGTGTGGGGGCACAGAGGGGCTCAGATCCCGCCTCAGTGTGGGGGCACAGAGGGGCTCAGATCCCGCCTCAGTGTGGGGGCACAGAGGGGCTCAGATCCCGCCTCAGTGTGGGGGCACAGAGGGGCTCAGATCCCGCCTCAGTGTGGGGGCACAGAGGGGCTCAGATCCCGCCTCAGTGTGGGGGCACAGAGGGGCTCAGCTCCCGCCTCAGTGTGGGGACACAGAGTAGGATAGGGGCTCAGTGCAGGAACATGATTAGTCTTCTGAGCACTCGGTGGGGGTCTCAAGTCCCAGCCCATCATCTGAGTTGAGACAAAGTGGAAACAGTAAGGACCATAAAGATGAACATGGGCCATTGTACAGACTATAACTCACTATTAAAAAGGGCAAACCATATGCATTATAGGAACATGTGGACAATATAGGGGAAGGGTCTGACAGCGGAGTAGAAAACCTCCATGTCTGTGTGCTGTATTGTCGGCTACCCCCAATTCTAGTGTTTACCAGTTATACTACTTTATACTACTCTTCCCTTGCACCATCATCTACACAAAGCCCCTCCAAAAATCACATGAACTGGCTGCTGTGCACCCCAGCAGGGAAATACAGACCCCAGAAGTGGTGTTCAGAGGGGCACCATTCTCAAAGTGGAGAGTGGTCAGCACAACTTCTTTACAGTCACCAATATGGATGCATCCTGTACCTCTCCGCAGCTCTGGTGAGAAGTGATGGTAACTGGTCCAGATCGCAGGTCTTCTCCCCATGTACCACAACAAAAGCTGTACAGCCAGCAGGGGGCGACTCATCCGAGGCAATCTGAAATCAAAGCGATTTCCATTTCTAGGCGCGATTTCACAAAACCAAGAAATGTACACTGATCACAAGGCAGCAGGCATGCGAACACCTCCACTTATGTATAATTTTTTTTCGGATATCCCACTGAGAGAAAGTTGGGTGGCAACCCAAGTATTTTTTACCAAGCTTTTCCAAGCTCCTGAACAGCATTACTGCCTAGTTCTGCAAAGATTCACCACTTCCCAGAACTAGATACTAACCTGCTGGAAGGTTTGGACGGTGGAGGAGTAAGAGCGAAGAGACAGTGCGAACCTCAGGAGATTCTGCTGGACAGTAGACAGGAGGCGACCAGCGCTTTTCAGCAATAGATCGTAGTTGGCCGAGTCGGAACCTAAAAGTGTAAAGTACGAAGATATCAGAACTGCTCTAATCAGTGACTTCACAGGAGCAGATTTTACTACGATACGCCATTAATGATCCCTGAGCATCCAACCTACGGGGTCCCTACAACCCTGCGGATGACGAGGCCGCAGTACAGTCTGGACACAGTGTATGGAGCGGTGCCGTCCTGCCGCCTCCGCGAGAGCTGCAAACACCCGTGGTGGCGGTGTCAGATCACAACCGGTCACATATTGGTGACCCATCCTACATATCGATCATCACCGTAACCTTCATGTCAAGATCACTAATGGTGGACACAGATCTTATACTGGTAGAAGTAAAATACAAAACTGATTTCCCATGTTGGTGCTCCTACCCTGATCATCCACTTGTTGGTTCTCATCCACAAACGTCCAAAATGTATCCGATCCATCATCAGCCAGAAATTCACTAAAAAAGACAGATAATGGGCAGGATATTAACCAGGATTGTGGCTGCACAATGCAATATTCCCCTAAATCTGCCCCCAATAATCCAACATCCTGATAACTCAGACATGAGACCAGCAGCCGCAGCATTGGGGAAACTCTAGTGTATGTTCCATAATCGGCTTCCTGACCAGCTCCGAGTGAGTTTCTACCTTTCAGTCTGGGGGACGCTGACAATATATCATGGTGCAAAATCCCAATGTCTGGGAAAACGGGAGAAAAGTCTTGTATTGGGCCGAGCCCCCTTATGTTCCTGTAGCCTAAGGCTGTGTGCACACGCTGCGGATTATGTACGGATTCATACGCGCGGATTTTGTTAAATCCGCAGGTGAAACCGCAGGTCAAAAGACCTGCGGTTTTACCTGCGGATTGCTCTGCGGTTTTGCCCTGCGGGTTTTCATCTCCTCAATAGAAGAGATGGCAAACCGCAGGAGAATCCGCAGAAAGAATTGACATGTCAATTCTTTCTGTGGATTGAAAACCGCAGATAATCCGCGCGGAAAATTCCGCACCGTCTGCACTGCGGTTTTTGATTCCCATAGGGAATCATGGTACTGTACACCGCAGCAAAAACTGCTGCGGAAACCGCTGCGGAACCGCAGCAAAATCCGCAGCGTGTGCACACAGCCTAAGAATTCATAAAGAACTGATGGAATCGCCGACATCCGAGTGGGAAATAACTAAATGATGAATTTAACTGCTACTCAAAGAGGCTGTCCAGTATGTAACACTGATGACATATGCTTAGGATAGGTCCCCAGTGCCTAACCAGTGGAGGTGCGACCCCCGGCACCTCCGCCAATCAGCTGTACTTGGTACCCAGAAGTGCAAAGTTGTGCAGCTGCTCTGTCTACTGATTGTGGCCGCGGAAACATCATACCAATAGCCTATGCATGGAAGATGTAATCAATATCAGATAGATGGGGGTCGGACACCCAGAATCCCGCTGAATGGCTGTTATCTGCTCCAGTGCGGGCCAACACACGTCAGTTATATGGTAGATCTGGACAACCCCTGTAAGGATCCATCACCGGCTACAAGCTCGGCACGGATATAGTTTTGGAAGCGAAATATTTTGTGGATTTTCCCTATCTGGTGTATGAAATAGTCAGACACAGAAGTGCGATATGGTCTGGAGGAGGGAAGGAGCGTGGGAGCGATATGGTCTGGAGGAGGGAAGGAGCGTGGGAGCGATATGGTCTGGAGGAGGGAAGGAGCGTGGGAGCGATATGGTCTGGAGGAGGGAAGGAGCGTGGGAGCGATATGGTCTGGAGGAGGGAAGGAGCGTGGGAGCGATATGGTCTGGAGGAGGGAAGGAGCGTGGGAGCGATATGGTCTGGAGGAGGGAAGGAGCGTGGGAGCGATATGGTCTGGAGGAGGGAAGGAGCGTGGGAGCGATATGGTCAGCAGGAGGGAAGGAGCGTGGGAGCGATATGGTCAGCAGGAGGGAAGGAGCTTGGGAGCTATATGGTCTGGAGGAGGGAAGGAGCATGGGAGCGATATGGTCTGGAGGAGGGAAGGAGCATGGGAGCGATATGGTCTGGAGGAGGGAAGGAGCATGGGAGCGATATGGTCAACAGGAGGGAAGGAGCGATATTGTCTGGAGGAGGGAAGGAGCATGGGAGCGATATGGTCAGCAGGAGGGAAGGAGCGTGGGAGCGACATGGTCTGGAGGAGGGAAGGAGCGTGGGAGCGACATGGTCTGGAGGAGGGAAGGAGCGTGGGAGCGATATGGTCAACAGGAGGGAAGGAGCGTGGGAGCGATATGGTCTGGAGGAGGGAAGGAGCATGGGAGCGATATGGTCAACAGGAGGGAAGGAGCGATATTGTCTGGAGGAGGGAAGGAGCATGGGAGCGATATGGTCAGCAGGAGGGAAGGAGCGTGGGAGCGACATGGTCTGGAGGAGGGAAGGAGCGTGGGAGCGACATGGTCTGGAGGAGGGAAGGAGCGTGGGAGCGATATGGTCAACAGGAGGGAAGGAGCGTGGGAGCGATATGGTCTGGAGGAGGGAAGGAGCGTGGGAGCGACATGGTCTGGAGGAGGGAAGGAGCGTGGGAGCGATATGGTCTGGAGGAGGGAAGGAGCGTGGGAGCGATATGGTCTGGAGGAGGGAAGGAGCGTGGGAGCGATATGGTCTGGAGGAGGGAAGGAGCGTGGGAGCGATATGGTCTGGAGGAGGGAAGGAGCGTGGGAGCGATATGGTCTGGAGGAGGGAAGGAGCGTGGGAGCGATATGGTCTGGAGGAGGGAAGGAGCGTGGGAGCGATATGGTCTGGAGGAGGGAAGGAGCGTGGGAGCGATATGGTCTGGAGGAGGGAAGGAGCGTGGGAGCGATATGGTCTGGAGGAGGGAAGGAGCGTGGGAGCGATATGGTCTGGAGGAGGGAAGGAGCGTGGGAGCGATATGGTCTGGAGGAGGGAAGGAGCGTGGGAGCGATATGGTCTGGAGGAGGGAAGGAGCGTGGGAGCGATATGGTCTGGAGGAGGGAAGGAGCGTGGGAGCGATATGGTCTGGAGGAGGGAAGGAGCGTGGGAGCGATATGGTCTGGAGGAGGGAAGGAGCGTGGGAGCGATATGGTCTGGAGGAGGGAAGGAGCGTGGGAGCGATATGGTCTGGAGGAGGGAAGGAGCGTGGGAGCGATATGGTCTGGAGGAGGGAAGGAGCGTGGGAGCGATATGGTCTGGAGGAGGGAAGGAGCGTGGGAGCGATATGGTCTGGAGGAGGGAAGGAGCGTGGGAGCGATATGGTCTGGAGGAGGGAAGGAGCGTGGGAGCGATATGGTCTGGAGGAGGGAAGGAGCGTGGGAGCGATATGGTCTGGAGGAGGGAAGGAGCGTGGGAGCGATATGGTCTGGAGGAGGGAAGGAGCGTGGGAGCGATATGGTCTGGAGGAGGGAAGGAGCGTGGGAGCGATATGGTCTGGAGGAGGGAAGGAGCGTGGGAGCGATATGGTCTGGAGGAGGGAAGGAGCGTGGGAGCGATATGGTCTGGAGGAGGGAAGGAGCGTGGGAGCGATATGGTCTGGAGGAGGGAAGGAGCGTGGGAGCGATATGGTCTGGAGGAGGGAAGGAGCGTGGGAGCGATATGGTCTGGAGGAGGGAAGGAGCGTGGGAGCGATATGGTCTGGAGGAGGGAAGGAGCGTGGGAGCGATATGGTCTGGAGGAGGGAAGGAGCGTGGGAGCGATATGGTCTGGAGGAGGGAAGGAGCGTGGGAGCGATATGGTCTGGAGGAGGGAAGGAGCGTGGGAGCGATATGGTCTGGAGGAGGGAAGGAGCGTGGGAGCGATATGGTCTGGAGGAGGGAAGGAGCGTGGGAGCGATGTGGTCTGGAGGAGGGAAGGAGCGTGGGAGCGATGTGGTCTGGAGGAGGGAAGGAGCGTGGGAGCGATATGGTCTAGAGGAGGGAAGGAGCGTGGGAGCGATATGGTCTGGAGGAGGGAAGGAGCGTGGGAGCGATATGGTCTGGAGGAGGGAAGGAGCGTGGGAGCGATATGGTCTGGAGGAGGGAAGGAGCGTGGGAGCGATATGGTCTGGAGGAGGGAAGGAGCGTGGGAGCGATATGGTCTGGAGGAGGGAAGGAGCGTGGTAGCGATATGGTCAGCAGGAGGGAAGGAGCATGGGAGCGATATGGTCTGGAGGAGGGAAGGAGCGTGGGAGCGATATGGTCTGGAGGAGGGAAGGCGCTTGGGAGCTATATGGTCTGGAGGAGGGAAGGAGCACGGGAGCGATATGGTCAGCAGGAGGGAAGGAGCATGGGAGCGATATGGTCAGCAGGAGGGAAGGAGCATGGGAGCGATATGGTCAGCAGGAGGGAAGGCGCTTGGGAGCTATATGGTCTGGAGGAGGGAAGGAGCATGGGAGCGATATGGTCAACAGGAGGGAAGGAGCGTGGGAGCGATATGGTCTGGAGGAGGGAAGGAGCGTGGGAGCGATATGGTCTGGAGGAGGGAAGGAGCGTGGTAGCGATATGGTCTGGAGGAGGGAAGGAGCGTGGGAGCGATATGGTCTGGAGGAGGGAAGGAGCGTGGTAGCGATATGGTCAGCAGGAGGGAAGGAGCATGGGAGCGATATGGTCTGGAGGAGGGAAGGAGCACGGGAGCGATATGGTCAGCAGGAGGGAAGGAGCATGGGAGCGATATGGTCAGCAGGAGGGAAGGAGCATGGGAGCGATATGGTCAGCAGGAGGGAAGGCGCTTGGGAGCTATATGGTCTGGAGGAGGGAAGGAGCATGGGAGCGATATGGTCAACAGGAGGGAAGGAGCATGGGAGCGATATGGTCAACAGGAGGGAAGGAGCGATATTGTCTGGAGGAGGGAAGGAGCATGGGAGCGATATGGTCAGCAGGAGGGAAGGAGCATGGGAGCGACATGGTCTGGAGGAGGGAAGGAGCATGGGAGCGACATGGTCTGGAGGAGGGAAGGAGCATGGGAGCGACATGGTCTGGAGGAGGGAAGGAGCATGGGAGCGATATGGTCTGGAGGAGGGAAGGAGCATGGGAGCGATATGGTCTGGAGGAGGGAAGGAGCATGGGAGCGATATGGTCTGGAGGAGGGAAGGAGCATGGGAGCGATATGGTCTGGAGGAGGGAAGGAGCATGGGAGCGATATGGTCAGCAGGAGGGAAGGAGCATGGGAGCGATATGGTCAGCAGGAGGGAAGGAACATGGGAGCGATATGGTCAGCAGGAGGGAAGGAGCATGGGAGCGATATGGTCAGCAGGAGGGAAGGAGCATGGGAGCGATATGGTCAGCAGGAGGGAAGGAGCATGGGAGCGATATGGTCAGCAGGAGGGAAGGAGCATGGGAGCGATATGGTCTGGACGAGGGAAGGAGCATGGGAGCGATATGGTCTGGACGAGGGAAGGAGCATGGGAGCGATATGGTCTGGACGAGGGAAGGAGCATGGGAGCGATATGGTCTGGACGAGGGAAGGAGCATGGGAGCGATATGGTCTGGACGAGGGAAGGAGCATGGGAGCGATATGGTCTGGACGAGGGAAGGAGCATGGGAGCGATATGGTCTGGACGAGGGAAGGAGCATGGGAGCGATATGGTCTGGACGAGGGAAGGAGCATGGGAGCGATATGGTCTGGACGAGGGAAGGGGCATGGGAGTGATATGGTCTGGACGAGGGAAGGGGCATGGGAGCGATATGGTCTGGAGGAGGGAAGGAGCATGGGAGCGATATGGTCTGGAGGAGGGAAGGAGCATGGGAGCGATATGGTCTGGAGGAGGGAAGGAGCATGGGAGCGATATGGTCTGGAGGAGGGAAGGAGCATGGGAGCGATATGGTCTGGAGGAGGGAAGGAGCATGGGAGCGATATGGTCTGGAGGAGGGAAGGAGCATGGGAGCGATATGGTCTGGAGGAGGGAAGGAGCATGGGAGCGATATGGTCTGGAGGAGGGAAGGAGCATGGGAGCGATATGGTCTGGAGGAGGGAAGGAGCATGGGAGCGATATGGTCTGGAGGAGGGAAGGAGCATGGGAGCGATATGGTCTGGAGGAGGGAAGGAGCATGGGAGCGATATGGTCTGGAGGAGGGAAGGAGCATGGGAGCGATATGGTCTGGAGGAGGGAAGGAGCATGGGAGCGATATGGTCTGGAGGAGGGAAGGAGCATGGGAGCGATATGGTCTGGAGGAGGGAAGGAGCATGGGAGCGATATGGTCTGGAGGAGGGAAGGAGCATGGGAGCGATATGGTCTGGAGGAGGGAAGGAGCATGGGAGCGATATGGTCTGGAGGAGGGAAGGAGCATGGGAGCGATGTGTACAGGACGAGCGAAATACAGCAGGACCTGGCTCCTAGTGCAGAAGTATCAGAGCGGGAAACCGAAGAATGACAATGCAGGAAGCAGTGAGGTCTGCAGCTGGGCGGCATCCTCTGGGTACACGGCCTGCAGCACTGCGGAGGTTTGTTTTGCACGGTGCGCACCCACGCCGCGGCTATAGGATGAGGACTGGCTTCCTCCTTCTTCGGTTTCATTTCTATGCAAAATATCCAGTGCAAAAGTCTATGATGGAAGGCGTCTCGGGTCTTACCTGGCTTCCAGCAGCAGCGATGTAGAAGGCCACTTTGTGGTGAGGGACGTCGTCACGGCCTTTGAATCTGCACTCACAAAGGAGAAACACAGGCAAGCGGCCAAGACGAAGCACAATGCCGCCATACTGCTGCGAGAGAGGACAAAGGACGATTACTGACAGAGCCAAGGTATATGCAGCGCAGAGTTACCCTCCAGCACAGAACGATGCAATACGAGCACCTATGTAGTACGCAAGGGGCGTCTGCACGCGGCAGCCTGTACGGGGTGTGAAAACCACTCCGGAGGCCAGGACTGATACACATGATGATTTCAGAGCCTAAGGGAGTAGCACCACATCACGGCGATCTTTCGGTGTAAACAGGCTGCAGATCACCCGCTAGTTCATTGGGTGAAATTAACCTTTATGCAGCATAAAAGATAATCGTTCTCAGCAGCACAATGACCGGAGTAAGCAGGAGCTGCGCCGCAGACAGTGAAGCATTACACTGTTTACCACATCCTCCTGGTGTGAACGCGGCTATCACACGGCCGCCGAGAGGTAGAGGATTACTGATCAGCAGTCGTTTAGAGACACCAGTCGGACTGTGCACACCAACCCCAAGGAGGAATTATGCGGTTGATACTTTTCCACTTACAGCATGCGAGAAGTGGCCAGTTTGTTTTTGCACTTTGTTTACTCCCACTTGTCCTGAGTATTCTGCTATTTTGTTTTTTTATATCTGCCACGAGGTTCCACAGATCAAGCCCTTTATATTTAATGCTAACTGTTCTGGTCTTTACAAGGGGGCGTGGCTCACAGTGTAATTAGGCAGAGCAGGCTAAAGACACGCCCCAGAGGATCCAGTCAATCCCGCCACTTTGTAAAAAAAAAGAAAAAAAAATTAGCACAGAATAAAACGTGCAGGAATCTCTGAAAGTGTGTGGCCGGACCCTCCAGCTAGGAGGCTACACATTAATAGGGGGTTTCACCATCAGGATAATCCCCACTAATGTTCTCACTTGCAGAAGCCATCGAACACGCGGAGCAGCGGCCATCCCTCCCGGCTAATAGACTTGTTTGGGGTTTTTTTCACATAGTTAAAAACTCCCTGTCAGAACGAGCTCAATGACTATTCTCCCAGAACACAACCTGCAGGTAGCAAGAGAAAGAGGGAAATACAGAACGTAAAAATAAAAAAGCAACATAGAGGCCATAAAAGGTGTCACATATGTAATAACATCTAAAAAGAAACATGATTTTTAGCCAATATTTCTGAATTGGAGTAAAAAATAAAAAAGCGTCCATATCCTTTAAAGGGTAACTGTACTTTCCGGTAACTTTTCGGAATAAGAAGTCCCACAGTCCACTCTGAGCTGGTGAGAGGAGAGCAGCGTCTCCCATATACAACACAGCACGCAGGCAAGAGCGTCATGCTCTACATTCTGTAGTTGGGATATAGACAAAAGCAGCAACATGGAGGACAATACACAGCAGTACTGAGCAGTGTAGATGTGTATCCAGCTCGAGGTGAGGAAAAAGGCTTGATACCACCCTTGCACTTTTACACGGTATAATCTAGCATCTAATACCATTTAATATACTACAGGGGATATGACCTAGGTCCTAATACCCCCCTGTAATATATTACATGGTATACCCTAGAATCTAATACCCCCCTGTAATATATTACATGGTATACCCTAGAATCTAATACCCCCTGCAATATACCCTAGATCAGGGGCCCTCAGCCTGGGGTACCAAAGCTACATGTGACTTGTGGGCCCATGATTAGGGTCACACAGCCATCTGCCATTTTAGTGCATTAGTGCTAGTTCTAGCAGACAGCAATGAAGAGCAGATCTCCAGATGCTGCTTTTGTGAGCAGCTGCATACAGAAGAGCACATGTGGATATAGAGAAACTGATACTGCACATAACACCCATCCCCTGTATATGACATGGTATAGCCTAGATACCCCCTGTATTATATGACATGGTATAGCCTAGATAACTCCTGTATTATATGACATGGTATAGCCTAGATACCCCCAGTGCTATATGACATGGTATAACCTAGATCCCCCCTGTGCTATATGACATGGTATAGCCTAGATACCTCCTGTATTATATGACATGGTATAGCCTAGATACCCCCAGTGCTATATGACATGGTATAACCTAGATACCCCCAGTGCTATATGACATGGTATAACCTAGATACCCCCAGTGCTATAGGACATGGTATAACCTAGATACCCCCAGTGCTATAGGACATGGTATAACTTAGATACCCCCAGTGCTATATGACATGGTATATCCTAGATACCCCCAGTGCTATATAACATGGTATAACCTAGATACCCCCAGTGCTATATGACATGGTATAACCTAGATACCCCCAGTGCTATATGACATGGTATAACCTAGATACCCCCAGTGCTATATGACATGGTATAACCTAGATACCCCCAGTGCTATATGACATGGTATAACCTAGATACCCCCAGTGCTATATGACATGGTATAACCTAGATACCCCCAGTGCTATAGGAAATGGTATAACCTAGATACCCCCAGTGCTATATGACATGGAATAACCTAGATACCCCCAGTGCTATATGACATGGTATAACCTAGATACCCCCAGTGCTATATGACATGGTATAACCTAGAATCTAATACCCCCTGCAATATACCCTAGATCAGGGGCCCTCAGCCTGGGGTACCAAAGCTACATGTGACTTGTGGGCCCATGATTAGGGTCACACAGCCATCTGCCATTTTAGTGCATTAGTGCAAGGTCTAGCAGACAGCAATGAAGAGCAGATCTCCAGATGCTGCTTTTGTGAGCAGCTGCATACAGAAGAGCACATGTGGATATGGAGAAACTGATACTGCACATAACACCCATCCCCTGTATATGACATGGTATAGCCTAGATACCCCCTGTATTATATGACATGGTATAGCCTAGATAACTCCTGTATTATATGACATGGTATAGCCTAGATACCCCCAGTGCTATATGACATGGTATAACCTAGATCCCCCCTGTGCTATATGACATGGTATAGCCTAGATACCTCCTGTATTATATGACATGGTATAGCCTAGATACCCCCAGTGCTATATGACATGGTATAACCTAGATACCCCCAGTGCTATATGACATGGTATAACCTAGATACCCCCAGTGCTATAGGACATGGTATAACCTAGATACCCCCAGTGCTATAGGACATGGTATAACTTAGATACCCCCAGTGCTATATGACATGGTATATCCTAGATACCCCCAGTGCTATATGACATGGTATAACCTAGATACCCCCAGTGCTATATGACATGGTATAACCTAGATACCCCCAGTGCTATATGACATGGTATAACCTAGATACCCCCAGTGCTATATGACATGGTATAACCTAGATACCCCCAGTGCTATATGACATGGTATAACCTAGATACCCCCAGTGCTATATGACATGGTATAACCTAGATACCCCCAGTGCTATATGACATGGTATAACCTAGATACCCCCAGTGCTATATGACATGGTATAACCTAGATACCCCCAGTGCTATATGACATGGTATAACCTAGATACCCCCAGTGCTATATGACATGGTATAACCTAGATACCCCCAGTGCTATATGACATGGTATAACCTAGATACCCCCAGTGCTATAGGAAATGGTATAACCTAGATACCCCCAGTGCTATATGACATGGAATAACCTAGATACCCCCAGTGCTATATGACATGGTATAACCTAGATACCCCCAGTGCTATATGACATGGTATAACCAAGATACCCCCAGTGCTATATGACATGGTATAACCTAGATACCCCCAGTGCTATATGACATGGTATAACTTAGATACCCACAGTGCTATAGGAAATGGTATAACCTAGATACCCCCAGTGCTATATGACATGGTATAACCTAGATACCCCCAGTGCTATATGACATGGTATAACCTAGATACCCCCAGTGCTATATGACATGGTATAACCTAGATACCCCCAGTGCTATATGACATGGTATAACCTAGATACCCCCAGTGCTATATGACATGGTATAACCTAGATACCCCCTGTATTATATGACATGGTATAACCTAGATACCCCCAGTGCTATAAGACATGGTATAACCTAGATACCCCCAGTGCTATATGACATGGTATAACCTAGATACCCCCAGTGCTATAAGACATGGTATAACCTAGATACCCCCAGTGCTATAGGACATGGTATAACCTAGATACCCCCAGTGCTATAGAACATGGTATAACCTAGATACCCCCAGTGCTATATGACATGGTAGAACCTAGATACCCCCAGTGCTATATGACATGGTATAACCTAGATACCCCCAGTGCTATATGACATGGTATATCCTAGATACCCCCAGTGCTATAGGACATGGTATAACCTAGATACCCCCAGTGCTATATGACATGGTATAACCTAGATACCCCCAGTGCTATATGACATGGTATAACCTAGATACCCCCTGTATTATATGACATGGTATGACCTAGATACCCCCAGTGCTATAAGACATGGTATAACCTAGATACCCCCAGTGCTATATGACATGGTATAACCTAGATACCCCCAGTGCTATATGACATGGTATAACCTAGATACCCCCAGTGCTATAAGACATGGTATAACCTAGATACCCCCAGTGCTATAGGACATGGTATAACCTAGATACCCCCAGTGCTATAGGACATGGTATAACCTAGATACCCCCAGTGCTATAGGACATGGTATAACCTAGATACCCCCAGTGCTATAGGACATGGTATAACCTAGATACCCCCAGTGCTATAGGACATGGTATAACCTAGATACCCCCAGTGCTATAGGACATGGTATAACCTAGATACCCCCAGTGCTATAGGACATGGTATAACCTAGATACCCCCTGCACTGTATGACATGGTATAACCCAGACACCCCCTGTACTGTATGACATGGTATAACCTAGATACCCCCAGTGCTATATGACATGGTATAACCTAGATACCCCCAGTGCTATAGGACACGGTATAACCTAGATACCCCCTGCACTGTATGACATGGTATAACCCAGACACCCCCTGTACTGTATGACATGGTACACCCTGGGCTCCCGGCAGGGGCCCTTGCTTGTATTACTGGATGCACTGTGACGAGACATGAGCACTATAAATGCACCTGCCCCCGGGGGTGGCTGAGACCTGTGACCTATCCCCGGCCAGTTCCATTCTCCACCTCCCCTCAGTGACCGCACACCTGCACATGATGAGGAGCCCACTCGTCTCACACTCACTGTTACCGGCTCCGCTTCCCTCTAACAGCGCCCCGCCCCTGCAAGAGCATGACTTCCGCCTCACTGTGCACAGGTGACGTCGGCGGCGGCCATCTTATCTGTGGGCAGAGTGGTCTGCGGCTTCGCTTGGGGACTTGCGCCGTTTCCCTCCGGCCATATATAACACAGGCGGCTTCCCTGAGTACAGCTCAGCTACTCTGGAAATTCCCGGTTGTGTAGTGTTTATGCCGTAAAGTAAATGTTGCCCTTTTGTAAGATGGCGCTGCCCAGAGTTGTAGTGACGAGCCTTAGCGCCGCTTCATTACTAGAGGGAAGGCCCTGCCTCTCTGCTGTGTCCTCACTGCTGTAGACGGGCCCTGTACAGACTGTAGACTATAGGGTTGGTCTCTAATAAAATGTCCACCACACTGAGGCAGCTACGTGAGAAGAGCCGGTTCTGCCCCTGCGATGTCGGAGGATGTTGTGGCCCGATAAGAGCTATGACTTTTTGCAAATGGGAAACTATTAAACGCTCCATCAGTGGGGAAATTTTGGAGTCGTTCTTCATTTTCACAAGTTTTTTGGAGCGTTTTTGGAAGTGCCTTTTCCCCCCCCCATAAGCGATTTTTGCAGCCTTCTGATTGGCCAGCACTTAGTTTAGAGCAGATCCTGTCAGGAGCCGCTTCAGTGACGTGATCTGAAGGAAAAGCCTGAAAACGTGACCAGGAAAGTCGTCATTGCGTACACATGAATAGGGAAATTCTTTCATGTTTTCTGAGCAACTTTTCCGTTTTTTATGTTTTAAGCTGATCTTCAAAAAAAAAAAAACCTCCTTACGCACGTCCTCCTAGGCTATGTTCACACAAGATTTTGTTTCCAGGCATTTTCTGAGGAGATCCGCTCTGAAAAACAGGAAAAAGAAATCAGTCAGAAAACACTTGAAATAATCTTTCTATTCATTGCTATGTAAAGGCGACTGTGCCGGTCACAGGTTCAGCCACCTAAGGCCACGGTCACAGGTTCAGCCACCTAAGGCCACGGTCACAGGTTCAGCCACCTAAGGCCACGGTCACACGTTCAGCCACCTAAGGCCACGGTCACACGTTCAGCCACCTAAGGCCACAGTAACACGTTCAGCCACGGTCACAGGTTCAGCCACCTAAAGCCACGGTCACAGGTTCAGCCACCTAAGGCCACGGTCACACGTTCAGCCACCTAAGGCCACGGTCACACGTTCAGCCACCTAAGGCCACGGTCACACGTTCAGCCACCTAAGGCCACAGTAACACGTTCAGCCACGGTCACAGGTTCAGCCACCTAAAGCCACGGTCACAGGTTCAGCCACCTAAGGCCACGGTCACAGGTTCAGCCACCTAAGGCCACGGTCACACGTTCAGCCACCTAAGGCCACGGTCACACGTTCAGCCACCTAAGGCCACGGTCACACGTTCAGCCACCTAAGGCCACAGTAACACGTTCAGCCACGGTCACAGGTTCAGCCACCTAAAGCCACGGTCACAGGTTCAGCCACCTAAGGCCACGGTCACAGGTTCAGCCACCTAAGGCCACGGTCACACGTTCAGCCACCTAAGGCCACGGTCACACGTTCAGCCACCTAAGGCCACAGTCACACGTTCAGCCACCTAAGGCCACAGTAACACGTTCAGCCACGGTCACAGGTTCAGCCACCTAAAGCCACGGTCACAGGTTCAGCCACCTAAGGCCACAGTCACACATTCAGCCACGGTCACAGGTTCAGCCACCTAAGGCCACAGTCACACATTCAGCCACGGTCACACGTTCAGCCACCTAAGGCCACAGTAACACGTTCAGCCATGGTCACAGGTTCAGCCACCTAAGGCCACGGTCACAGGTTCAGCCACCTAAGGCCACGGTCACACGTTCAGCCACCTAAGGCCACAGTCACACGTTCAGCCACCTAAGGCCACAGTAACACGTTCAGCCACGGTCACAGGTTCAGCCACCTAAAGCCACGGTCACAGGTTCAGCCACCTAAGGCCACAGTCACACATTCAGCCACGGTCACAGGTTCAGCCACCTAAAGCCACGGTCACAGGTTCAGCCACCTAAGGCCACAGTCACACGTTCAGCCACCTAAGGCCACAGTCACACGTTCAGCCACGGTCACAGGTTCAGCCACCTAAGGCCACAGTCACAGGTTCAGCCACCTAAGGCCACGGTCACACGTTCAGTCACCTAAGGCCACAGTCACACGTTCAGCCACCTAAGGCCACAGTAACACGTTCAGCCACGGTCACAGGTTCAGCCACCTAAAGCCACGGTCACAGGTTCAGCCACCTAAGGCCACAGTCACACATTCAGCCACGGTCACAGGTTCAGCCACCTAAAGCCACGGTCACAGGTTCAGCCACCTAAGGCCACAGTCACACGTTCAGCCACCTAAGGCCACAGTCACACGTTCAGCCACAGTCACAGGTTCAGCCACCTAAGGCCACAGTCACACGTTCAGCCACGGTCACAGGTTCAGCCACCAAAAGCCACGGTCACACGTTCAGCCACAGTCACAGGTTCAGCCACCTAAAGCCACGGTCACACATTCAGCCACAGTCACAGGTTCAGCCACCTAAGGCCACGGTCACAGGTTCAGCCACCTAAGGCCACAGTAACACGTTCAGCCATGGTCACAGGTTCAGCCACCTAAAGCCACGGTCACAGGTTCAGCCACCTAAGGCCACAGTCACACGTTCAGCCACCTAAGGCCACAGTCACACATTCAGCCACGGTCACAGGTTCAGCCACCTAAGGCCACAGTCACACGTTCAGCCACTGTCACAGTTTCAGCCACCTAAGGCCACAGTCACATGTTCAGCCACCTAAGGCCACGGTCACACGTTCAGCCACGGTCACAGGTTCAGCCACCTAAAGCCACGGTCACACGTTCAGCCACAGTCACAGGTTCAGCCACCTAAAACCACGGTCACACATTCAGCCACAGTCACAGGTTCAGCCACCTAAGGCCACGGTCACACGTTCAGCCACCTAAGGCCACAGTCACACGTTCAGCCACCTAAGGCCACAGTAACACGTTCAGCCATGGTCACAGGTTCAGCTACCTAAGGCCACAGTCACACGTTCAGCCACGGTCACAGGTTCAGCCACCTAAAGCCACGGTCACAGGTTCAGCCACCTAAGGCCACAGTCACACGTTCAGCCACCTAAGGCCACAGTCACACGTTCAGCCACCTAAGGCCACAGTCACACATTCAGCCACGGTCACAGGTTCAGCCACCTAAGGCCACAGTCACACGTTCAGCCACCTAAGGCCACAGTCACACGTTCAGCCACCTAAGGCTACGGTCACACGTTCAGCCACGGTCACAGGTTCAGCCACCTAAAGCCACGGTCACACGTTCAGCCACAGTCACAGGTTCAGCCACCTAAAGCCACGGTCACACATTCAGCCACAGTCACAGGTTCAGCCACCTAAGGCCACGGTCACACGTTCAGCCACCTAAGGCCACAGTCACACGTTCAGCCACCTAAGGCCACAGTAACACGTTCAGCCACGGTCACAGGTTCAGCCACCTAAGGCCACAGTCACACGTTCAGCCACGGTCACAGGTTCAGCCACCTAAAGCCACGGTCACAGGTTCAGCCACCTAAGGCCACAGTCACACGTTCAGCCACCTAAGGCCACAGTCACATGTTCAGCCACCTAAGGCCACAGTCACACATTCAGCCACGGTCACAGGTTCAGCCACCTAAGGCCACAGTCACACGTTCAGCCACTGTCACAGTTTCAGCCACCTAAGGCCACAGTCACACGTTCAGCCACCTAAGGCCACGGTCACACGTTCAGCCACGGTCACAGGTTCAGCCACCTAAAGCCACGGTCACATGTTCAGCCACAGTCACAGGTTCAGCCACCTAAAGCCACGGTCACACATTCAGCCACAGTCACAGGTTCAGCCACCTAAGGCCACGGTCACACGTTCAGCCACCTAAGGCCACGGTCACAGGTTCAGCCACAGTCACAGGTTCAGCCACCTAAGGCCACAGTCACACGTTCAGCCACCTAAGGCCACGGTCACACGTTCAGCCACAGTCACAGGTTCAGCCACCTAAAGCCACGGTCACACGTTCAGCCACAGTCACAGGTTCAGCCACCTAAGGCCACAGTCACACGTTCAGCCACGGTCACAGGTTCAGCCACCTAAGGCCACGGTCACACGTTCAGCCACCTAAGGCCATGGTCACAGGTTCAGCCACAGTCACAGGTTCAGCCATCTAAAGCCTCGGTCACACGTTCAGCCACAGTCACAGGTTCAGCCACCTAAGGCCACAGTCACACGTTCAGCCACGGTCACAGGTTCAGCCACCTAAGGCCACGGTCACACGTTCAGCCACCTAAGGCCACGGTCACACGTTCAGCCACGGTCACAGGTTCAGCCACCTAAGGCCACGGTCACACGTTCAGCCACCTAAGGCCACGGTCACACGTTAAGCCACGGTCACAGGTTCAGCCACCTAAGGCCACAGTCACACATTCAGCCACGGTCACAGGTTCAGCCACCTAAGGCGACGGTCACACGTTCAGCCACCTAAGGCCACGGTCACACGTTCAGCCACGGTCACAGGTTTAGCCACCTAAGGCCACGGTCACACGTTCAGCCACCTAAGGCCACGGTCACACGTTCAGCCACGGTCACAGGTTCAGCCACCTAAGGCCACAGTCACACGTTCAGCCACGGTCACACGTTCAGCCACCTAAGGGCACGGTCACTCGTTCAGCCACGGTCACAGGTTCAACCACCTAAGGCCACAGTCACACGTTCAGCCACGGTCACAGGTTCAGCCACCTAAGGCCACGGTCACACGTTCAGCCACCTAAGGCCACAGTCACAGGTTCAGCCACCTAAGGCTACGGTCACACGTTCAGCCACCTAAGGCCATGGTCACAGGTTCAGCCACCTAAGGCCACAGTCACACGTTCAGCCACAGTCACAGGTTCAGCCACCTAAGGCCATGGTCACAGGTTCAGCCACCTAAGGCCACGGTCACAGGTTCAGCCACCTAAGGCCGCGGTCACACATTCAGACACGGTCACACGTTCAGCCACCTAAGACCACGTTCACACGTTCAGCCACCTAAGGCCACGTTCACACGTTCAGCCACCTAAGGCTACAGTCACACGTTCAGTATTTGGTCAGTATTTTACATCAGTAAACCCTAAATACTGTAAGTCGCCATTTCATGAAGCAGTTTACACTTGGAAAACTTGTTTTTGACCACCAGAAAAAAATAAAGATCAGCGTGAACAGAACCGGCTGCCATAAAATAAAGCAGCGACACTGATATGTATACAAAAGGTTGTGTGGGTGCGATGGCAGGTGTGACTGGGCGATGAATTAGGCAGCTACTTCTCAGTCAGTTGAGTTGAAAGCTGGAGATGAGGGAGTGTAAGAATTAGGGTGACCGGCTCCGGGCACCTCCATACCGGCAGCTCACGTGTCAGTCCTTAGTATAGAGCGGTCAGGACCTACCAGCCAGGGACATCCGTTCTGGAATCTGATATGTTACCCATGTGGATTACTCTATGTGGGTGAGACGACTATAGAAATACGGGCGCCTTTCAGTAAACATAAAAATACCATTAGGATGGGTCTGATTGACCTAAAGATACCAAAACAATTTTTGGAAAATAGACACTGTGTAAATCAGCTAAGGTTTATGGTTTTCAGTAGGGGGGGGGGGGCAGATTAACCCCTTTACCCCCAGGGGTGGTTTGTACGTTAATGACCGAGCCAATTTTTACAATTCTGACCACTGTCCCTTTATGAGGTAATAACTCTGGAACACTTCCATGGATCCTGGTGATTCTGACATTGTTTTCTCGTGACATATTGTACTTCATGATAGTGGTAAAATTTCATTCATATGACTTGCGTTTATTTGTGAAAAAAATGGAAATTTGTCGAAAATTTTGAAAATTTCGCAATTTTCCAACTTTGAATTTTTATGCCCTTAAATCACAGAGATAAGGCACACAAAAAACTTAATAAGTAACATTTCTCACATGTTTACTTTACATCAGCACAATTTGGGAACCAAAATTTTTTTTTGTTAGGAAGTTATAAGGGTTAAAAGTTGACCAGCGATATCTCATTTTTACACCATTTTATTTTTAGGGACCGCATCAAATTTGAAGTCACTTTGAGGGGTCTATATGATAGAAAATACCCAAAAGTGACACCATCCTAAAAACTGCACCCCTCAAGGTGCTCAAAACCACATTCAGGAAGTACATTAACCCTTCAGGTGCTTAACAGCAAATTTTTGAATGTTTAAAAAAAATGAACATTTAACTTTTTTCACAAAAAAATTAGTTCAGGTACAATTTTTTTATTTTACCAAGGGTAACAGGAGAAATTGGACTGGAAAAGTTATTGTGCTATTTGTCCTGAGTACGCTGATACCTGATATGTGGGGGGAACCTCTGTTTCGGCGCATGGCAGAGCTCAGAAGGGAAGGAGCGCCATTTGACATTTTCAACGCAAAATTGGCCCTAATTGAGATCGGACGCCATATCACGTTTTGAGAACGCCTGATGTGCCTAAACAGTACAATTATGCAAAAACATTACCACATCATGATATCAAGGTCCACATAATACACAAATATGTCCTAACCGTGAGGCACATAAGAAAGATGTTTTTGCATAATTGTCTGGGATTTCTGCATTAGCTCTAGGGCATTTTTACTATTCATCTCTGTACTATCGGTCATTGTTTTCACACCTGTGATATCAGGGACCAACAGGGCAGCAAGGGACAGTCCTCGCTGAGTGGGGGCACCAAAAAATCGGGATCCTTAGGGTGCCAACCTCCACGGACAGGAAGGTATGAGATTAGTATATTCTAGGGCCTTGCAGCATCCCAGCATAGGTCTTTGTATTGTGGCATTTGCCATTTTTTTCACTGGGAATTGGTGGTTTTATATATTGTATGAATTAAAAATTTGTTCTTATAGGGATTATATGTGCACACGTTTTTATCGGTACCATTTTCGGGCACGTGACATCTTTTGATCACTTTTTATTCCAATTTTTGGGACGCAGAATGAACAAAAACCAGCATTTCATGAATTTCTTTTAGGGGGTGCGTTTACACCGTTCTGCATCTGGTAAAATTGATAAAGCAGTTTTATTCTTCGGGTCAGTACGGTTACAGCGATACCTCATTTATATCATTTTTTATGTTTTGGCGCTTTTATACAATAAAAACAATTTTATATAAAAAATAATTATTTTTGCATCGCTTTATTCTGCGAGCTATAACTTTATTTTTTTGCCGATGACGCTGGCAGCTCGTTTTTTGCGGGAAAAGATGACATTTTCAGCGGTATCATGGATATTTATATCCGTCTTTTTGATTGCGCATTATTGCACTTTTTGTTCGGCGGTATAATGATAAAGCATTGTTTTTTGCTTTGTTTATTTTTTTTTCAAGGGGTTCACCAAAGGGGATAACTAGTGGGACAGTTTTGTAGGGCAGGTCATTACGGACGCGGCGATACTAAATATGTGTACTTTTATTGTTTTTTTTATTATTTACAAAAAAAAGAATTTATTAGGGAATTTTTTTTTTTTATTTATTTAAGAATTTTTTATAAATTATTTTTACACCTGATTTTATTTTTACTTTATAGTAATGTCCCACACTGGGACAATACTATAAAGCGTCAGATCACTGATCTGACACTTTGCAGGGCACTGTGTGAGATCAGCGATCTGACAGGCACTGTATAGGCTGGAGTGTGTCAGCAGTTCCCTGCATGAGGAAGGCATTGATGCTATGGACTTGCCTGCCTGTTCCCCAGACCTGAATCCAAACGAGCACACTGGGACATTATGTCTCTTTGCATCCATCAATGCCAGGTTGCACCACAGACTGTACAGAAGCTGACTGATGCTTTAATCCAGGTCTGGGAGGAGATCCCTCAGGAGAACATCCGTCGTCTCATCAAGAGCATTCCCAGGCATTGTAGGGAGGTCATACAGGCACGTGGGGGCCACACACACTACTGAGCATCATTTCCTTGTCATGAGGCATTTCCACTGAAGTTGGATAAGCCTGTAATTTGATTTTCCACTTTGATTTTGAGTATCACTACAAATCCAGACCTCCATGGGATATTAATTTTGATTTACATTGATAATTGTTATGTTTTATTGTTCTCAATGCATTCCACTATGTAATGAATAAAGATTTGCAACTGGAATATTTCATTCAGTGATATCTAGAATGTGTTATTTTAGTGTTCCCTTTTATTTGAGCAGTGTAGTTACTCCCTGTTGGGAAAAAGAATGTACTGGATGTGACTGCTGCATATAGGTTTCCACAGGCATAGACCGGTCAGAGCACCCGTGTTAACTGCCAGAGACGCCTACAACGGGTAGGTGAGCAGGGCAGGGAAACAACGGGAGAGAAATCACACCATGACGCTGCCAATCACCAAAAAGCAAAACACCCTTTCATCAGGTGATCGTATTGTTTATATACAATATAATTATCTCATTGTTATTGGCAGCACATCGCTCCAATGTAAACATGATGCAGTATAGGGACAAGGCAATCGTATTAACTATGTGCGGACCACCCATAGACTTTAGATGACAGGGTGGTCCTGCTTCTACTCAGTGATGATTTTCTAAAATGTCACTACATAGGAGCGCAGCTACTAGAAATTGTGTAGTTGGGGAAGCGACGATACAGCTGCCATAGACATCCAGAGAAAGTAGAGACGGTTTATTACCATCTGTGCCGTCTCCATCACTAAAGAAGCGCTGTGTATACAGTAATAGGAAGCGATGATGGCGCTTCCTCCTCCATACACAGGGACAAGTGATCGCTGTGTATAGGGATAGGAGCTGATCAGTTATAGGTAGCACACATTGCTCTCTGCTATGCAGACAGGAGGCATTTCCCCTGTAACTAAGGCTAATATACCAGCCCCAGCTACAAGGAAAATAAGATGAACATACAAACATTTCAGTATTTAAATATTGCCCCCCCAAGGGTCTTTTATGACCGTTATAATATACTGAGTAAAATAATAGAATTGCCACTATCTATACAAATCGCTGTTACCGCCACAGTAAAAAAAAAGTTCAATATATAAAAATATTAGTTACAGAATGGGAAAAAAATGTAAATGTATTTTATTGTTCCTGTGTGGTCATAAAAAAATGGTAAAAACATACTTTTTTTCATTATGTTTCCACCAATATCACTAGATATCAGGAAAAAAACATGCAAAAAACAGACTATGACCAGGACATGTTCTGTTCTTTCGGTGTTTCCTTGCTGGAGTGGAAAGGGCACTGTACCGTGTAATTGACATGACTGGGGACTGCTGACATCTTGTGGCAGTTTGTGATCATTACACTGTAAGAATATTCCTATGGCCCACCATTGCATTTATTTATTATACTTATATAGCAACATCATCATCACTGTTCCCATCGGGGCTCACAATCTACATTCCCTATCAGTAGGTCTATAGAAAATGGGAGGAAACCTGAGAATCTGGAGGAGACACATACAAACAGTGCGAAAACATTGTTCTAATAATGGTTCATATATTTGCTTATTATTATTCTCTTTTTTTTTTTTTTTTTTTTTAAGATGTGCACACCTTATGCACGGAGCTTTTCCTGACATACTGTAATGTTGCCATAGGTGAACATTTGCCAGACATACATTGTCTTGCGAAAATATTCACCCCCTTGGCTTTTCACCTATTTTGTTACATTACAACCTGTGTTTAACTAATGTTGTAGTTCAATTTGTGTGATGCATCAGCACTAAATAGTTTAAGTTGGTGAAGTGAAAAAATATAGGCATAAATTAAATTTATTTTATCAAATAACTAAAAATTGGCATGTGCATATGTATTCACCCCCTGTTGCTATGAATCCCCTAAAAATTTCTGATGCAAGCAGTTACCTTCATAAGCCACATGCTTAGTGACAGGAAGTCCCCCTGAGTGCAATCTAAGTGTCACATGTATGTCAGTATATACACACCTTTTATGAAAGGCCAAAGAGACACCATGAAGACCAAGGAGATCTCTAAACAAGTCGGACAAAGTTGTTAAGAAGTACAAGTCAGGGTTGGGTTATAAAAAAATATCCCAATCTCTGATGATCCCCAGGAGCACCATCAAATCCATTATAAAATTAAAAGTACATGGTACCACAATAAACCTGCAAAGAAAGGGTCGCCCACCAAAATTCTTGTAGCGCCGGCATTTCTGCCTTCTGCCTTTCTGCCCCATCAAAGATGCTGACTCGTTCACTGCCTCGGCTCCCGTCCCGCACTTCCTGCTCTGGTGGCTGATGCCCGAGCACTGTGCTTAGGGCGCATGGCTGTGTCCTCTTATAGGAACAGTTCGCACCGTCTTAAAATGTCCCCAGCCAATGTTTGTTTATTTGTTGTTCATAACACTAACAAAAGTGTTATGAACAAACCTACAAGATTGCACAGGCACCTCCCATCAGGTAGAGGTGCCTTATATAATAACACTTTTGTTAGTTCTCTGGTCCGAGTGCTCGTATTCTGTATACCTGCTTGTCTATCAGCCGTGCCAACCAGCCTATCACCCGTATCCGCCAGTGCTAGCCAGGTCTACCATCCTTGGCTGTTCCTGCCTCCTATCCCTTGGTGGTCAGCTGCCATCCACTCAAGGTCAGTCCTGGTGTAGCACCTAGTCCCTCCTCCCTCGTTTCTCCTCGGATCGTGGTATCATCAGCCGCCATGCATCCAAGCTTGGACATGGAGAGGCACCTACTGTAGTCACGCTCCTCCAGGCTTTCCTTGGAACACAGGACATTGGTTCCACCACCTAGTCCATTACAGTTTGCACAGTTGATGGAATCTGCTGGCTCTCAGACATCCTCCACTTCTAACCTGTACCATGAGGTCTCTTGTCAGAAAGACCAACAGGACAAGATCTTGTCCTATTTATTATTATTATGCATTTATATAGCGCCATTTATTCCATGGCACTTTACATGTGAAAAGGGGAAATATAGATAAGTATAATAGTATAATAAACATGGGTAAGACAAGGGACACACAAGTACATAAGGAGAGGGGACCCTGCCCGCGAGGGCTCACAGTCTACAGGGATGTGTGAGGATACAGTAGGAGAGGGTAGAGCAGATCGTGCGGTGGTTCAGTAGACCGAGGATCATTGCAGGCTGTAGGCTTGTCGAAACAAGTGGGTCTTCAAGTTCTTCTTGAAGGTTTCCGTTGATGGTGAGAGTCTGATGTGTTGCGGCAGAGAGTTCCAGAGTATGGAGGAAGCACGGGAGAAGTCTTGTATGCGGTTGTGGGAGGAAAAGATAAGGGGAGAGTAGAGAAGGAGATCTTGAGATGATCGTAGGTTGCGTGCGGGTAGGTACCTGGAGACTATGTCACAGATGTATGGAGGAAACAGGTTGTGGATGGCTTTGTATGTCATGGTTAGGGTTTTGAATTGGAGCCTCTGGGCAATAGGAAGCCAGTGAAGGGCCTGGCATAGGGGGGAGGCTGGGAAATAGCGGGGAAACAGGTGGATTAGTCGGGCAGCAGAGTGTAGGATGGACTGGAGTGGTGCCAGAGTGCTAGAGGGGAGGCCAGAGAGTAGGAGGTTGCAGTAGTTGAGGCAGGAGATGATAAGAGCATGCACTAGTGTTTTTGTGGTTTCGTGGTTGAGGAATGAGTGGATCCGGGAAATATTTTTGAGTTTGAGGCGGCAGGAGGAGGCGAGGGCTTGGATATGTGGTTTGAAAGAGAGTGCAGAGTCGAGGATCACCCCGAGGCACCGAGCGTGCGGGACGGGGGATAGAGAGCAGCAATTGACATTGATGGATAGGTCTGGTGGAGGGGTGGAGTGAGATGGGGGAAAGATGATGAATTCTGTTTTGCACATGTTCAGTTTGAGAAAGCGAGCAGAGAAGAAGGCTGAGATAGCAGACAGACATTGTGGGATTTCAGTCAGTAAGGAGGCGAGGTTGGGTCCAGATAGGTAGATCTGTGTGTCATCGGCGTAGAGGTGATACTGCAAACCGTGGGATTCTATGAGCTGTCCCAAGCCGAAGGTGTAGATGGAGAATAGTAGGGGGTCCTAGGACAGAGCCTTGAGGAACACTGACAGACAGGGGGTGAGGTGAGGAGGTGGTGTGTGAGAGGGAGACACTAAATGTTTGGTCTGTTAGGTATGATGAGGTCCAGAATAGGGCCAAGTCTGTGATGTCAAGAGATGAGAGAGTCTGTAGCAGGAGGGAATGGTCTACGATGTCGAAGGCAGTTGACAGGTCCAGGAGAAGGAGGACAGAGTAGTGTCGCTTGTTCTTGGAGGTTAGTAAGTCGTTAGTGACCTTAGTTAGGGTAGTTTCAGTTGAGTGATGCGGTCGGAAGCCAGATTGTAACTGGTCAAAGAGGGAACAGGAGGCGAGGTGGGAGGACAGTTCAAGATATACATGCTGTTCCATTAGTTTTGAGGCGTAAGGGAGAAGAGATATCGAGCGATAGTTAGACACAGAGGATGGGTCAAGGGAGGGCTTTTTGAGGATGGGTGTGATTGAGGCATGTTTGAAGGATGAGGGAAAGACACCCTTTGTAAGTGAAAGGTTGAAGAGGTGTGTTAGAGATGGGATGAAGACTGTGGCCAAGTTAGGGATGAGGTGAGACGGGAGTGGGTCGAGGTGTGAACTTGACAGAAGGGTGGAGAGCTGATCTTCTGATATGGTGGAGAAGCTGGCTTTTGCAGAACAGGGCTGAGCAGCTAAGAGGGGCATTGGGGGCTGCGGACCAAAGTTTTGTCTGATCGTGTCGATCTTCTGCTTAAAGAAGGAGGCAAAGTCTTCAGCAGAAATGAGAGGAGAGGGAGGAGGTGCTGTGGGTCGGAGTAGATAATTGAAAGTGTTGAAGAACTGTTTAGGGTTGTGAGACAGGGAGGATATGAGAGATGCGAAGTAAGTTTGTTTTGCGGCAGAGAGCGTGGACTTAAAGCTGGCAAGGGACTGCTTGTATGCACTGAAGTGCTCAGTAGAATGGGTTCTCTTCCATCTCCGCTCAGTGGCTCTGGAAACCCGTCTCAGTTCTTTGGTCAGGCTGGTCAGCCAGGGCTGCCTGTTAATTGTACGAGTTTTGCTCTGTATGGGGGGGGGCAGCCGAATCAAGTGTTGCTGCTATTGTGGTGCTATAAAAAGTGGCAGCAGCATCTGTGTCATGATGGGAAGCTATGTATGTAAGAGGGAGAAGGGACTCAGAGAGTGATTGTAAATTGAAGTGTTTGAGATTCCTGCGAGGGTGAGTGAGTTTATGGAGCGGGGGTTGCGCAGTAGGAGAGGAGAGGGAAGAGAATGTCAGTAGGTTGTGATCAGACAGGGGGAGGGGTGAGTTATTGAGATTAGTGAGGGAACAGAGACTGGTGAAGATAAGGTCCAGCGTGTGACCATCTTTGTGAGTGGCTGCAGTGGACCATTGAGTGAGGCCGAGGGAAGCCGTGAGCGCTAGAAGTTTAGAGGCAGCCGGGGTGGAAGTGTTAATGGGGTGTTGAAGTCGCCCATGATGATGGTGGGGATGTCAGCAGAAAGGAATTGGAGTAGACAGTTGGTGAAGTGGTCGAGAAAGGTGGAGATGGCTAGTTCTGGGGGTGGTAGATGACAGCCAGTTGGAGGTTGGAGGGGGAATAGATGCGGACGGAGTGCACCTCAAACGAGGGAAGAGTAGCAGAGGGTGGCAGAGGAATTTGGGTAAAGGAGCAGGTAACAGACAGGAGCAAGCCAACTCCTCCACCACGTTTGTTGCTGGGGCGAGGTGTGTTAGAGAGATGGTATCCGTCATAGGAAAGCACAGCTGGAGAGGCTGTGTCAGAGGGAGTGAGCCAGGTTTCAGTGATGGCAAGGAAGGAGAGTTTGTTGGTGGTAAAGAGGTCATGGATAAATGACAGCTTGTTGCAGACAGAGCGTGCGTTCCATAGGGCTCCAGGTAAGGGGGTTAGGGGAGTGGGGGCTGGATGAATGGGTATGAGGTTATCATGGTTACAAAAACGTGTAGAGGACCGTGGCAGGGTGTTAGAAATGAGTCGCCAGCAGTGATGAGTAGTAGACAGAGCATTAGAAGGTGGGAGCAGGATAGGACATGATGTGGCCGCGTGTGTCTGGAGAAAAAGGATTATATGTGGAGGAACAGTTCTGACGAAGAGTTGAGATGGCTGGGAAGGATAAGGGGGAAATGACTAGTTCCTTACTGGGTGGAGGGATTGCAGGAGTTAGGGAGAAATAGAGTAGTATGGGGGTGATAGTAAAAAGAAGGCGAAACATTGTTGTGGTGTTATAGTCCATTACCTTACAGTCAATTCCAGTCCAATTATAGTCTATTTCAGTGTATTGTACTTAGAAATCTTTACTTTGAAATGTGGATTTTGAATAGATGGAGCCGAATACGTCTGGAGCAGACCCATGGTGCTGAATATATGTGCAGCTAAAGACAATCAGGTGTGAGTGAAAGTGGGGTGTGACTGCCCAGGCCAAATGCACAAAGTTAAGCAAAGGTCATAAAAGGGGGAAGGGGTTATACAGACCACTTAGATGTGTGGCCGAGATAACAAGAGTGGAGTACAATTATGGATACAAGAAGATGGGTAAGCAATGCATACCATATAAAATATACAATGCAGTTCACATGGGGCATTCAGGAGCATGAGAGGTAAAATTCAGCAATGCATACCATATAAAATACAATGCAGTTCACATGGGGCATTCAGGACAATGACACCCGACTGGACTCGCTGCATTCTCCGGCTGCACCCACATCTGTCCAAGCAGCAATAACCTCAAATGTGCCTCAACAGTCTGCAGTTTTGGACCCAAGCTGTCTGCCCCCTCACACTATGGCGGAGACCCCACTCTACGTTCGGGGTTCATTAATCAGGGTATGCTACCCTTCGAACTCTTGACACATCATTTTGGTTCTGATAGGGCCCGAGTGGCCTTCATTATGTCCCACCTCACTGGTGAGGCTCTGACGTGGCTCAATCCCCTATGGGAGAGAGAGGACCCTCTTGCATCAAATTTTCAGTCATTTCCAGAGGCCTTCCGGAAGGTTTTAGATGAGCCTAGCCATGCATCCTCAGTGGCATCTTCTCTCCTCCGACTGCATCAGGGAAAACTCACAGTGGTTCAGTGCGCTGCACATTTCTGTGCTCTCTTGTATGAACTTGCCTGGAATAAGGAGGCTCTGATGGCCACCTTTTAGCTACATGGATTGACATCAGGTTCCAGGAGCGTTCCAAGGAGGTGACCCGTGAGAGAAGGCCTATATGCCTGGCACATACCTTTCGAAGGCCGGTCTTACAGCAAGTCTCAGCATCCTCCCCAGAGTCTATACCAGTTGACCAGGTGACGATGGCCAAGCATCTTCAGGAGGCCCATCATTACAGGGAAAGGTGCTTCTATTATGGCAGTTATGAGCATGTAATCCACTCCTATCCAAAGAGACCGGGAAACTCCAGAGCCTAGGGTTTGTTGAAGAGGCCACTCTGGTCAAGAATTACCCCTCTGTCTATAGCTGTTTCTTGTGGTACTATCCGTTTTGCTGAGTCAGCCTACCTGGACTCTGGTTCTGCAGATAATTTCATCCAACAGACCCTTGCGGAGCTATATAAAATCCCGATCAAACATCTACAGGGTCCATTGGTGGTTTCTTCGGTGGATGGAAGATCCTCTCCCGAAGGCATTCTTTCCGTTACCGAACCAGTGGAACTTCAGGTAAGAATGCTGCTTCATAAAAGATTCCTCATGTGCTGTCCTGTGTGTCTCCCTCTCTGCTTCTAAGTCTGACATGGCTGCAAAAACATTAACATGTCTTGGACGTGAAGTCCAGAGAAGTAGTCTGCTGGGGTAAAAACGGTCACAAGAATTGCCTTGTTACCATTCGTCCTGCACGACCTCCGACTTCTCCCGCTAATTTGCCTGTAACATATTGGATGAATGCGGACGTGTTTGATAAAAAGGAAGCTAAGACATTACCACCACATAGGTCGTATGACTGTCCGATTTACCTTCTGCCTGGCTCATCCCATCTATGGAGCTGAAGCTATCCCCTGTCACAGGCTGAGACCCATGCCATGTCCAAATATAGTGAAGAGAACCTTGTCAGGGGTTTTAACCCAAAATCTTCTTCCCTGGCTGGAGTGAGTTTTTTTGTGAAGAAGAAGGATGGTTCTCTATGACCCTGCATCGATTATAGGGGTTTCAACCAAATTGTGATCAAGCGTAAATATTCTCTACCTCTCATCTCCTAGCTATGTGATTGCCTTAAAGGTTCCAGAGTCTTCACGAAACTTGACCTACGAGGAGCGTATAACCTGATTCGAATTTGCCAGGAAGACGAATGGTTTTTAACACACGCAACAGCCATTACAAGTATCGCGTTATGCCATTGGACTCTGTAATGCCCCAGCAGTCTTCCAAGAACTGGTAAAAGAAATCTTCTAAGACCTCCTCTACAAGTGTGGTAGTTTACCTTTATGACATCTTGGTGTTCTCTCCCGATCTACCAACACACAGGAGGGACGCTTGCCATGTTCTGTAGAGGTTAAAGAAGAACCACCTGTATGCCAAATATAAAAAATGTAAATTACAAATTTCAAAAACTCACCGTCACATCCAAGCATAAACATTGTGTGAACAGGTGCTTAACCTAGAGTAGAAAAAAGTTAATTCAGCTCACCCTTATAGTGATGTCCACACCGCACATGAGTAGTTCTATCCGAGCAAGGAAGCGTCTCTGCTTGACGTCAGGTACTTGTGAAAAAAGAAGGTATCCAGCTCCGGAGATAAAATCCAAAATCTTTATTGAAACAAATTAAAAGGTAATAAGCTGCTTGATAACAAGTGTATACTGGAGGAAGGAATGTCCTAGATAACTGGACGCGTTTTGAACACGTGTAGTGCTCTTAGTCCTCAGTTGCTATTTTAGAATTTTGGATAACTAGAGGAGGAAGACCTGTGAAGACTCAGACGTCAAGGTTAGATTTCAGAAAAGCAGATTTTAAGGGATTCACAAAGAGAATTGTAGGGATCCAATGGCTGGATATCTTTAACCCCTTACCTACAATTGACGTAATATTCCGTCCATGTGACCCTGGACCTAATTACCATGGACGGAATATTACGTCACCGCGATCAGCGGCGCCCACGTGGTGAGCGCCGCTGATCGCGGCCGAGTGTCAGCTAATTATCATAGCTGACACCCGGCACAATGTGTCAGGGGCGGTCACGGACCGCCCCCGACACGTTAACCCCTTGCACACCGCGATCAAACACGATCGCGGTGTACCAGGGGTTAAAGGGAAGCATCGGCAGGGAGGGGGCTCCCTCCTTGCTTCCCTGAGCCCCCCACGGCAGCGCAATGTGCAGCGCTGCTGCGGGGGACTCCTTTCCTGCAGGTCCCCGGATCCAATATGGCGACGGGGACCTCCGGGGGCCTGCAGGAAGCTGGCTTCCTCAGTGCCTGCAAAGCACAGGCATGAGGAAGCCTGTGCAGTGCCTGTGACAGATCGCTGATCGCTGACATTGTAATAAAGTAAAAAAAAAAAGGTGTAAAAATAATTTTAAAAAAATCGCTAAATAAATTAAAAAAAAAAAAAAAAATATTCCCCAATAAATTCATTTTTTTGAAATAAAAAAAAAAACACAATAAAAGTACACATATTTGGTATCGCCGCGTCCGTAATGACCCGCCCTATAAAACTGTCCCAATAGTTAACCCCTTAAGCGAACCCATTAAAAAATAAAAATAAAAAACGAAGCAAAAAATAATGATTTATTATCATACCGCCAAACAAAAAGTGCAATAACGCGCGATTAAAAAGACGCATATAAATATCCATGGTACCGCTGAAAACGTCATCTTGTCCCGCAAAAAACAAGCTGCCATACAGCATCATAAGCGAAAAAATAAAAAAGTTATAGCTCGCAGAATAAAGCGATGCAAAAATAATTATTTTTTATATGAAATTGTTTTCATTGCATAAAAGCGCCAAAACATAAAAAAACTACCTAAATGAGGTATCGCTGTAACCGTACTGACCCAAAGAATAAAACCGCCTTATAAATTTTACTGCACCCGGAACGGCGTAAACGCACCGCCCAAAAGAAATTCATGAAATGCTGGTTTTTGTAAATTCTGCGTCCCAAAAAATGAAATAAAAAGCGATCAAAAAATGTCACATGCCCGAACATGATACCAATAAAAGCGTCAACTCGTCCCACAAAGAATAAGACTTCACATGACTCGGTGGGTCAAAATATGGAAAAATTATAGCTCTCAATATGTGGTGATGCAAAAACTATTTTTACAATAAAAAGCGTCTTTTAGCGTGAGACAGCCGCCAAACATATAAACCGCCATAAATAGTAAATCAAACCCCCCGTTATCACCCGCTTAGTTAGGGAAAAATAATAAAATTAAAAAAATGTATTTATTTCCATTTTCCCATTAGGGTTAGGGCTAGGGTTAGGGTTAGGGTTAGGGCTAGGGTTAGGGCTAGGGTTAGGGCTAGGGTTAGGGTTAGGTCTAGGGCTAGGGTTAGGGTTAGGGCTAGGGTTAGGGTTAGAATTGGGGGTTTCCACTATTTGCGCACATCAGGTGCTCTCCAAACGCAACATGGCGTCTGATCTCAATTCCAGCCAATTCTGCGTTGAAAAAGTCAAATGGTGCTCCTTCCCTTCCAAGCTCTGCCATGCACCCAAACAGTGTTTTACCCCATAATGTGGGGTATCAGCCTACTCAGGACAATTTGCAAAACAACTTTTGGGGTCCTATTTCTCCTGTCGCCCTTAGGAAAATAAAAATTTGGGGGCAAAAATATCATTTTTGTGGAAAAAAAATATTTTTTTATTTTCACGCCTGGGCGTTATAAACTTCTGTGAAGCACTTGGGGTTCAAAGTTCTCACCACACATCTAGATAAGTTCCTTAGGGGGTCTAGTTTCCAAAATGGTGTCATTTGTGGGGGGTTTCCACTGTTTTGGTACATCAGGGGTTTTCCAATCGCGACATGATGTCCGATCTCAATTCCAGCCAAAAACGTCAAATGGCGCTGCTTCCCTTCCGAGCTCTGCCATGCGCCCAAATAGTGGTTTACCCCCACATGTGGGGTATCAGCGTACTCAGGACAAATTGCACAATAACTTTTAGGGTCCTGTTACCCTTTGGAAAATAAAAATTGGGGTGAAAAGATCATTTTTGTGGTAAAAATATGATTTTTTAATTGTACCGCTGTACGTTATAAACTTCTGTAAAGCCCTTGTGGGTTCAAAGTTCTCACCACATATCTAGATAAGTTCCTTGGGGGGTCTAGTTTCCAAAATGGGGTCACTTGTGGGGGGTTTCACTGTTTAGGCACATCAGGGACTCTCGAAACGTGACATGGCGTCCGATCTGAATTCCAGCCAATTTTGCATTGAAAAAGTCAAACGGCGCTCCTTCCATTCTGAGCTCTGCCATGCGCCGAAACAGTCGTTCCCCCCCACATATCAGGTATCAGCATACTCAGGACAAATTGCACAATAACTTTTACAGTCCAATTTCTCCTGTTACCCTTGGTAAAATAAAAAAAATTGAACCTGAAGTATTTTTTTTGTGAAAAAAAGTTAGATGTTCATTTTTTTTTAAATATTCAAAAAAATTCCTGTGACGCACCTAAAGGGTTAATAAACTTCTTGAATGTGGTTTTGAGCACCATAAGGGGTGCAGTTTTTAGAATGGTGTCACTTTTGGGTATTTTCTACCATATAGACCCCTCAAAGTGGCTTCAAATGTGATGTGGTCCTAAAAATAAAATGGTGTTGCAAAAATGAGAAATCGCTGGTCAACTTTTAACCCTTATAACTTCCTAACAAAAAAAAATTTTGGTTCCAAAATTGTGCTGATGAAAAGTAAACATGTGGGAAATGTTAGTTATCAAGTTTTTTGTGTGCCGCATCTCTGTGATTTAAGGGCATAAAAATTCAAAGTTGGAAAATTGCGAAATTTTCAAAATTTTTGCCAAATTTCCGTTTTTCTCACAAATAAACGCAAGTTATTTGAATGAAATTTTACCACTAACATGAAGTACAATATGTCACGAGAAAATAATGTCAGAGTCACCGGGATCCATGGAAGCGTTTCAGAGTTATTACCTCGTAAATGGACAGTGGTCAGAATTGTAAAAATTGGCCCGGGAGTTAACGTGCAAACCACCCTTGGTAGTGAAGGGGTTAAAGACAAAAATATCCAGGAAGGATAGGAAATCTTGAAAAATCAAATTCTCAAAGCACAATTGTTAACAATTCCGAAAAGAGGGAAGAATAGGAAGCATTTAAGGAAACCAGGATGGATGAACACAGAACTTAAGCACATGCCAAAAAGGAAGAAAGAAATGTTTATAAAATGGAAAGAGGGAGGCATATCTAAAGAATAATATAATGCTGTCTGCAGAACTTGCAGGGCACAAATCAGATTACTAAAGCTGACAATGAATTGTAAGAGATGTCAAAAGCAATAGTAAAGGATTTTGGGGATATGTCAAAAGTAAAAGAAAAGTCAAAGATGCTATAGGATTTTTACAGGATGAAAATGATGAAATGGTAAGACAGGATGTTGAGAAGGCCGAACTTTTAAATTCCTATTTTGCATCTGTTTTCTCTCAGAAAGGAAATGTAACATCAACTATTCTTCACTGTCCTATTAAGGGAATAGAAGAATCCAGGATATCTATAAACAGAAAGATAGTGAGGAAACACTTAGCTAACCTAAATGAATTCAAGTCTCCATGTCCAGATGAATTACACCCCAGAGTACTGAAGGAAATAGCAGAAGACATTTTTGAACCCCTCTCCATAATCTTTGAAAATTCTTGGAGACCAGGAGAAGTCCCAGAAGACTGGAGAAGAGCAAATGTTGTTCCTATCTTCAAAAAGGGGAAGAAGGTGGACCCAGGCAACTATAGGCCGGTGAGTCTGACTTCTATTCCAGGAAAGATCTTTGAACAAATTATTAAACAACATGTATGTCAGTACCTGGATTAGAATGAAGTCATTAAACAGAGTCAGCATGGGTTTGTAACTAATAAGTCATGTCAGACTAACTTAATTTCCTTCTATGACGGAATCACGGATTGGGTGGATCAGGGAAATTCTGTAGATATAGTATATCTTGACTTCAGCAAAGCATTTGACAAAGTATCTCACACCATAACCGTATTGAAAATATGACTAGGTATAGAATGGACAAGGCAACTGTTAGGTGGATTCATAACTGGCTTAGTGATCGGACCCAAAGAGGGGTCGTAAATGGCTTCACATCCAGTTGGAAGAATGTCTCAAGTGGGGTACCACAGGACTCTGTCCTGGGCCCTGTATTGTTCAACATATTTATCAACGATTTAGATGAAGGAATTGAGGGTAAACTGATTAAATTTGCTGATGACAGAAAGCTAGGAGGGATAGCTAATACTAGAGAAGAGAAAGAGAGGATTCAAAAATATATAAATAAACTGGTGCAGTGGGCAGCAACTAACAGAATGGTTTTTAACAGGGAAAAATGCAAAGTACTACATCTGGGCAATAAAAATGAAAAAAGCATATACAGAATGGGAGGAATAGGGCTAAGCAACAGCACATGTGAAAAAGACTTGGGTATACTAATAGATCACAGACTAAATATGAGTCAACAGTGTGATGCAGCAGCAAAAAAGGCAAATGCAATTCTAGGATGTATTAACAGAAACATACAGTCTAGATCACATGAAGTCATTATTGCCCTCTACTCCTCTTTGGTCAGACCTCATCTGGAATACTGTGTCCAGTTTTGGGCGCCACATTTTAAAAAAGACATCAACAAACTGGAGCAAGTTCAGAAAAGAGCGACCAGAATGGTGACCGGTCTGCAAACCCTGTCTTATGAGGAAAGGTTGCATGATTTGGGAATGTTTAGCTTGCAAAAGAGAAGACTGAGAGGAGACTTAATAGCTGTCTACAAATATCTCAAGGGCTGTAACATTGTAGAAAGATCATCTTTATTCTCATTTGCAGAAGAAAAGACTAGAAGCAATGGGATGAAACAGAATGGGAGGAGACACAGATTAGATATTAGAAAAAACTTTTTGACAGTTAGAGTGATCAATGAGTGGAACAGACTGCCACGAGAAGTGGTGAGTTCTCCTTCAATGGAAGTCTTCAAACAGAGGCTGGACAGACATCTGGGATGATTTAGCGAATCCTGCTTTGAGCAGGGGGTTGGACCAGATGGCCCAGGAGGTCCCTTCCAACTCTACGATTCTATGATTCACTCATTATACTGTATAAGGCACCTGCACCTAATGGGAGGTGCCTGTGCAATGTTGTAAGTTTGTTCATAGCACTCTTGTTCTCAGGTCCCCCCAAAAAATGGTATCACTGAAAAAGGCATCTTGTCTCGCAAAAAATAAGCTGCTATACTTCTCTGTGAGCTGAGAAATAAAAAAAAAGCTGACAGCTCTAAGAATAAAATGATGCAAAAACAATTTTTTTTCTAAAATTGTTTTTATTATGTAAAAGCAGCAAAACATAAAAAAATATAAATCTAGTATCGCTGTAGTCATACAGACCCGAAGAACACAATTGTCTAATCACTTATACCGCACATTGAATGGCTTAAAAAGTAAATAAAAAACAATTTTTGACCTTCTGTTGATTTGTTGATTATGCCTCCTGAAGATCACAGTAAGGCTTAGCTCACATTTATCCTGTGCTGAGCGTTCACATTAGGGTTTATGTCAGGGCTGTGGAGTTGGTAAGCCAAACCACTGATTCAGAGTCTGATGCCTCAATTTCCCTGACTTCCGACTCCACTGCACTGCCAAACTGCTGAGCAGCAGAGATTCATCTCCAGTAAAAGCCTTGATCCTTAGATTGACGAGGTAGCTATTGAGGGAGGGCTAAATTAACCCTTCACGGTTGACCAAGTGATTTCCAAATTAATCCACAGGGCGTTGCTAGCAACTGGGAATGACCAGACGGAGACGCGTGCCTCTGTATGGGAGGATCAAGGCAGATCACTAACCCCGTTTATTATGTCACCTTTTTATAGTATTTTGCTTAATTATGCAAAGTACTCAGCTACCAATAGCATCGTCGTGACACATTTACTTTATAAGCCAATAGTATTGCAAGAAAATCGGAATATGTCCCTAGTTAGGTGACGTAGAGAATAGAACAATAGCACATTCTTCAGGGTCTCCTATCTCATATCTTGTTCGGACTGGGAAAGTCTGGTTTCATAACCGCAAACTTTCACCTAGTTCCAAAATTTAACTCATAAACAACAAAATGACGTCGCAAGCACAAAAATGGAGGTCTGGAGAACAAGATATCCCGTACAACTGAATACTGTACTTCACAATCCCCCTAGATAAATTTTGTAAACTAATATGCAGCATCAGAGGTGCTATCCCAAGCCAGAAGCTTGAGGGGTACTGGTCTTCACATGGTGCCCTGTTATCAGTCATGGCTGTTGCGGCGCACCCATCCCCCCGTATGCTGCAATTTACGAATAACAATTTTTGATGACGGTGGTGGGGATCTTTTGAAGATGGCCATGCGCTTGGCTTCAACATCTTCATCAAGTAACCTTTTGAGATCGGTGTAGAGAGGAGCAGGGGCAACAACGCCTTTGGTATCATCGTTAGCTGTCCTAGTGCAGAATTTCCTAATACATACAGAAATACACCAAAGAACAAGTTTTAGTATCACATATACAACAAGGATACAGGCAGCAATATGCAACAAGCTTTGTAAGATCCCAGCTATCCAGCCCCCAATTCCCCTAAACCAATTGGCTGGATTGAGAAAGGAGAAGGTGTCTGACCACCAACTGTCCTTATTACGATCATTGTCTATCATAATGATCTCTGAGTCTTTGAATATCTTCTAACTTTAGCTTCTTCCCATAATAATATGGAAAACGCAGAAAACCAAAATATTATGCTTCGTTTATTTGCTATTGGCTTGTTGGGTGATGAGGAGAACTTGATAGGGACCATCATACAAGGGTTCTAATCCATGCTTTCTGACATGCCTTTTCACGACTACAAAATCACCAGGCTTCAGGTTATGACAGGTCTCGGTTTCTGCTGAATTTGGAAGAGAAGAGGAAACTAGAGCATGGGTGTTAGCAAGATTTTTACTAAGCTGAATAACATATTGAACAGCACGGTCAGTTTCTTCTGATAACTGCTGACTGGAAATTTGCAACTGGGGGCCTAGCACCAAACAATATCTCATATGGGGACAGGCCATGTTTTGCAATAGGGGTAGTACGAATGTGGTATAATACAATGGGTAGGAACTGTGGCCACGGAGCCGTAGTCTCCTGCATCATTTTGGTCAATTGTTCCTTCAGTGTACCGTTCAGCCTCTCAACTTTCCCAATGGATTGTGGGTGGTGCGGAGTATGGAGGGCTACAGTGGATCCAAGCATTGTCAGAACTTCTTGGTACACATGAGAAGAAAAGACCGAACCTTGATCACTTTTAACAACTTCTGGAACCCCATACCTGCATATGACTTCCATCACCAGTTTCTTCGCTGTGGTTTTTGCAGTCATGTTGGTAACAGGGAATGCTTCCGGCCAACTGGAACACATATCAACAACAACCAAACAGTATTCATACCTTCCAGACTTAGGTAACGTGATATGGTCCACCTGGAGCCTTTGGAAAGGATAGTCGGGCTTAGCAAGATACTTCGGGGGTACACGTTGAAGTTGACCGGGATTGCAAGTCTGACAAATATTACAGGCATGGTTGAGCGCTGTCAAACCTGTGGAAATTCCCGTGGCCCAGTAGAATTTTTGCACCAGTGCGAGGGCCTGATTCTTTCCTCGATGTGTAGGCCCATGTGCCCATGTGGCAATTGCAGGGTACATCCACTTAGGGAGACACACAAGTTGGTCCTTTTTCCAGAGACCATTATCCATACGTGCCCCATCAGTCTTCCGTTGCTTCACTTCTTCCTTTGGAGACATTCTCTGCATCATTAAGCGGTCTTGCGGGGTCTGACAGAAAACTTCAGTCTGTTGTAGATCATCAGGTTCTTGTAGGGTCAATGCTTCTTGTAACTATTTACGCTGAGAGCGTGTGGTCAACATAGTTGGTATGGTTGGTTCAACGGGTAAAAGAGCAGCAGCTTTTGCTTGCATATCCGCAAATGCGTTGCCAATAGTCTGTGGACTGTTCCAAGGACCCTGCGCCTTAACTTTGATAATGGCCACCTGAGTGGGCAATTTTATCGAATCCATGAGGGTTTTAACAGCTTCAGCATTTTTCACTAGGGTTTCCGGCAGTAGTAATAAACCCTCGATTGGCCCATAGAGTCCCAAAATCGTGAGCAATACCAAATGCATACCGTGAGTCCGTGTATATATTAGCCCGCCTGTTCTTAGCCAAAATATATGCACTAGACAGAGCCTGAAGTTCTGCTTCTTATGCTGACTGTGAGGGCGGTAGTGCAGCTGCGTGCACTACAGTGTCCTCTGTGGTAACAGCATATCCCGTGTTGAATCTACCAAACTCATCAGCATATCTTGAACCATCTGTGTATAACATCAGATCGGGATTTGGGAGTGGATTCTCACTGACATTTGGTGGAGTAGCTGTTTCTTCAGTCAGAAGTTGGGAACGATCATGTTGGAGATAATCCTCATCACTGCCATTTTTCTTGGGGACCGGCAGTAAAGTAGAGGCGTTGATTGTAATACAGCGATGCAACTTGACATAGTCAGGCAAAAGGAGTGAACACTGCAGCCGTAAGTGTCGTTGCACAGTCAAATGTCTTGGTTGCTGAAATATCAGTATTGCTGCAATGTCATGCGGGCAAAAATATGCGTTTCATGTCCAAGAAAACGTTGGAGTTTAGCTTCATCTTTTGGGAAAGGAAGGGAGCTGATAGCTATTTTTCTTTCTTCTGCGAGGTGTCTGATACCCTGAAGGAGACAGTGACCCAAAAATATCACTTGACCAAGGCAGAACTGAAATTTCGAGGCCGAAACCCGACAATTCAGTGCTGCCAGATGCTTGAGGAGGCTAACAGTGGCAGCAATGGCTTCCTGCTCCGTCCGTTCACACAACAAAAAATCATCCACATACTGAAGCAGCATGACCTGGGGGTGATTTAACTGCCAGGGTAAGAGACACTCGCTCATATTTTTTGCAAACTGGTTGGGACTGTTTTGGGCCCCTTGTGGCATAACTGTCCATGTTAACTGTCTTTCCTGATAAGTGAATGCAAACAGAAACTGGCAATCTGGGTGTAACGGAATGCTAAAGAAGGCATTGGCAAGGTCGATGACTGTAAACCAAGCAACATCCTGGGGTATTTGGGACAAAAGAGTATGTGGATTAGGCACCACTGGAGTTTCCAGAACAGTAGCTGCATTAACTGCCCGTAGATCTTGTACCAGCCGGTACACAGGGGGCTGGCCAGGCGGGGTCTTTTTCTTAACGGGAAACAAGGGCGTATTACATGGAGAAACACAGGGTACCAGAGCACCGTTATCAAGTAACGTTTGCATTTGTTCCTGGAGGCCCCGCTCCTGATCATATTTCAAAGGGTATTGATGGACTTTGGGAAAAGGGGCACCAGGTTTGAGAAACACTTTTACTGGTTCTACAGGCATTTTCTCTATATCATTTGGCCCTTTTGACCAAAGCTTAGATGGTATCTCTGAGAGGTATCGGGTGAGTCGTTGATCCTCAGGCAATATTGGGGGTGGATCTGGGCCTATCAGAGCCATCATAACTGTGGGAAGGGCATGCAAAATACAGATTTCCTCACTGTCTTCATCTGCATAAGGGTTATATAACGTAAGAACCATCTGACCATCATTTTAAAATTGTATTCTGGAGCAGAACTGTGATAATAAATCTGCCCCCAGTAAATTTACTGGACATATAGGAGAGATTATGAACTGAGCAGTAACCTCGGGGAAGGGTCCCACAGGGATGGGTTTTGTAAGAGTATCTTTATTGGGTCTGCCATCTACTCTGAATAAAACAGTGGGGGTATGACAATCTCTCTGAAAGTATAGAAGAAAAAGTGGCTGACAGCAACTCCTGGATCCAAGAGAGGCACGTTCAAAGTCCAAAGACCCAGTTGGACACGAAATCCATAAAACAAAGGTGAACAGCATCTCATCTGGGTGAAAAACATATAAACATTTATTGTGCCATGACAAAATGCATTTTGTCATGGCACAATAAATGTTTATATGTTTTTCACCCGGATGAGATGCTGTTCACCTTTGTTTTATGAATCTCTCTGAAAGTGTCCGAGTCGGCCACAGTGCCAGCATTGCAGATGAGAATTGGCACGGCGGATCTGGGGAGTAAGGTTCCCAGTCATAGGATTAGGAGAGATATTGGAGTAGGGAGCTGAATTTGTGTATGGTTGGAGCACTGGAGCTGAGTTTGCTGTGTGCTACTGATAAAAAACGAGCTATCTGCCTGCAGCTGCGGTGGGGGCAGTGGGGGATCTGGTGGGTGCTGAGATTGGAGGGGGAACTGCAGCAGCTGCAGCAGCTGGTTTACTTTTTTTTTCCTTTTCCTGCTAATGCAGAGCAGGTTAAATTCTTCTGAAAACTTTTTTTTTCCTTTTAATCATCGTCCGGAGTCTTTCTGGCACATTACTCTCAGTTCCTTCTTATTCAATCACTTTCTCACACCACAGTCACTTTCTTGCACCACAGAACATCCAGTCCTTGCCATAATAATAGACAATTTTCCTTCTTCAACATAGCAGTAACAGAATCAATCAGAATTCACTTCCTCTGTTCTTCCTAACACCTTCGTCACACAATTAATGTGCCAAGCCACGAAACACTTCTTTTTCTTCCACGGATTCTCTCCTTTAGAGCCAAATATCCTTACTTCAGTTGTGCACAGTACTGGAGCGGCCGTTACAGTCTGTTCTACTGGGTCTATCCCCCTCTGGGATGCCCAAAATTCAACGCGGTACTCAGTGAAAGGAGGAGGGTGTCTCAGACTATCCCTCCAGACACCTCTGGTTTTATATATATATATATATATATATATATACCTGAGTTATGTATTCTACCCAATCTTCGATCACTTCACGCCTGATTTTAATAGTAATCAGGATTTCAGGATATTTTGACTATAAAGAGAGTCACAATCACTGGTCAATTCGGGGTGTCCATCCCTTATGAGGTACGGTTCGGACACTGGGCCCCCAACGGGACTGCACCTCTATATGATTCCACCCAAGAATCACCCCACCATCAAGGACAAACCTCATATCCTCTTTGCAGCAACAAGCACAGGAAAACCACACCAACAATTAGTCTGAACAGTATAGCTGCCAACTTACCGTTGTTGTCGTGGGGGATGATCATTACCAATTTTCCAGTGCCCGTGTCCGGTCCAAGGGTCCTTTGTCTTGTTGTCCTCCGGGGGCAGAGGCGTCCTTATTCGGGGGCCCCACATTGGGCGCCAGCTGACGAGGTAGCTATTGAGGGAGGGCTAAATTAACCTTTCATTGTTGACCAAGTGATTTCCAAATTAATCCACAGGACGTTGCTAGCAACTGGGAATGGCCAGACGGAGACGCGTGCCTCTGTATGGGAGGATCAAGGCAGATCACTAACCCCGTTTATTATGTCACCTTTTTATAGTATTTTGCTTAATTATGCAAAGTACTCAGCTACAAATAGCATCGTCGTGACACGTTTACTTTATAAGCCAATAGTATTGCAAGAAAATCGGAATATGTCCCTAGTTAGGTGACGTATAGAATAGAACAATAGCACATTCTTCAGGATCTCATATCTTGTTTGGACTGGGACAGTCTGGTTTCATAACAACCATGAACTTTCACCTAGTTACAAAATTTAACTCGTAAACAACAAAATGGCGTCGCGAGCACAAAAATGGAGGTCTGGAGAACAAGATATCCCGTACAACTGAATACTGTACTTCACAAGATCAGGAGCAGAACAGAGATTTATAGAACATTTTATAACTCCCCAAATTATTATGAAAATATTTATAGCACATCCTGCACTGAACTACTGAACCCAATGTATTATTTATTTTAGGAGACGGTCCTTTTTATACCAACTCCTCCAAAATAACTCCCACTCCACAGCCCTGGTTTCCATGTAGATTCCCTATAATTAAGTAGATGGAGGCACTGTGGACTCGTCTGGCCTATGATCTGGCGGTGTCAGTCTTTATAGGCGTGGATAAATGCCTGGTCGACCACAGTTTTGTGCAGTTCTGAAAAGTAGGACAATGCTGAGCAGAGGCCAGACGGAGTAGAGAGTAACGCTGCTGCCTCATAGTAAATGGATCAGTTGGGGGTTTAATCTGAATTGTGTCACTTGGAGATTTAGATGGAAAACCCAATGCACGTGCTCAGCATAGAGAGCAGGATAAAGGTCATCCAAAATGTTATGTAAGATGTTCACAACATAAGTGTCATGGGGTTACCGCAACAGAGTGTAGCCAGAAAACCGCAGCATCTGGTTGCTCCTACTAAGCTGAGTAGGATATCTCTGTACTTGGCCACATTCATGTTTCCTTCAATTGCAACCAGTCGTCCTGTCCCTGCAGCTGAAAAATACCCCATAGCATGATGCTACCACCACCATGTTTCACTGTTGGGATTGTATTGGGCAGGTGATGAGCAGTGCCTGGTTTTCTCCACACATATCGCTTAGAATTAATACCAAAAAGTTCTATTTTTGTCTCATCACACCAGAGAATCTTATTTCTCAATGTCTGGGAGTCCTTCAGGTGTTTTTTTTTTTCAGCAAACTCTATGCGGGCTTTCATATGTCTTGCACTGAGGAGAGGCTTCCGTTGGGCCACTCTGCCATAAAGGCCTTGACTGGTGGAGGGCTGCAGAGATAGTTGACTTTGTGGAACTTTCTCCCATCTCCCTACTGCATGTCTGGAGCTCAGCCACAGTGATCTTGGGGTTCTTCTTTACCTCTCTCATCGACGCTCTTTTCCCACAATTGCTCAGCTTGGCTGGACGGTCAGGTCTAGGAAGATTTCGGTTGGTCCCAAACTTCTTCCATTTAAGGATTATGGAGGCCACTTTGCTCTTAGGGACCTTGAGTACTGCAGAAATTCTTTTGTAACCTTGGCCAGATCTGTGCCTTGCCACAATTCTGTCTCTGAGCTCCTTCGCCAGTTCCCTTGACCTCACGATTCTCATTTGGTCTGACATGCACTGTGAGCTGTGAGGTCTTATATAGACAGGTGTGTGCCTTTACAAATAAAGTCTCCTATCAGTTTAATTTAACACAGTTGATGTCACGCTGCAGCTCTGCAGATAAATGCAAACTCCACAAGATGGCAGCAGAGTGGAGGGAAGACTGAAATTCTGCTCAGAGCAGACCAGCAGCACTGCAGTGAGGCTACTGTTCTGTTATGTATTTCTGGTCAAGGATCACACTCCTTGGATATCTCCAGGCTTGTTTATTACATGAAACTTGTGATACATTCCTCCATTACAAGATGTCTGCTAACACAACAACTAACCAACAAGTTCTTACACTCTATAGTACACACATCAAAGTAGTGAGACACCTAGAGGCCACATCAACATATAACATATTGCTACATCCTTTCTCTTTTAACTGAAAGAACAATAAAATTAATAAACAATGTATACCATGACCACGTTAGAGCTATAACATAATAAGTCCAGTTAGATATAATCCTTGAGGTGCGCCGGCTTTCTGATAATTCTGCCAGCTCTAGTAACATAAGATGTGTCACTGCCTACATCTGGTAGTTCTTCTGATTCTGGTAATATGCCTTCTCATATTATCTGACTCTGGCCAGAATCCTCACCCTGATGGTCAGCTGTCACTGTTGGTACTTGACTTGTACTTGCTGCCTCGTTGTCTTGGGTGTCAGGATACTGCTCAAAAGGCCATGAAAATGAATGATCTCTTTCTTGTGATTTCCTCAGGCATCTCCGATTTCTCCTTAGTCTTCTTCCTTCCTCTGTTAGAATTTCGTAGGACCGAGGTCCTAGTTTCTGGACAACTTTTGCCTTTTGCCAGTGTTTGTCAAACGAGCTGCTTGGCTGCAGCCGAATGTCGTCATTTCTCTGGAGCTCGGGCAGATCCTTTGCAGATTTATTGTAATAGAAAGCTTGCCTATCTTGATTCTTCTGTAATTTAGCTTTGATGTTTCCCAGCAACTTTGGCGTTAACAGATGACTAGCAGTTGGTAAGAGAGTCTTTGTACGCCTACTCATGAGCCTCTGTGCCGGACTGCTGTCTAGGCCTTGAGTGGGTGTGTTTCTATGATCCAGTATAGACAGATATACATCAGTACCTGCTTGTTTTGCTTTCTGCATGAGTCTTTAGGCTGTTTTTACTGCTGACTCTGCTTTCCCATTACTCTGAGGATATCTGGGAGAAGACGTCTGGTGTTCAAATTCCCATTTCTTGCTGAAGGTTTTGAACTCTTCTGAAGTAAACTGGGCCGCATTGTCTGAGAAAACGACATCTGGAATGCAATACCTGGCAAAATGGGCCTTGCGTTTTTTAATCACTGTTCCCGCCCTTGTGTCCTGCAACAAATCAACCTCCCAGAAGTTAGAGAAATAGTCCACAGTAATCAGGTATTCTTTGTCATTCCATGTGAACAAGTCCGTTCCTATTTTTGACCATGGCCTATGTGGAATTTCATGTGGTTGCAATGTCTCCTTTGGTTGTTTATCACTGCAGGATGCACATATTTCACATTGTGCTATATAATTTTTAACGTGGTCATTCATACCTGGCCAATAAACAGATTCTCATGCTCGACGTAGACATCCTTCCATGCCTAAGTGAGAAGAGTGCAATGTTTTCAGTATGTCTCTTCTGAGAACTTCTGGTATAACCGCCCTCTCTCCTTTAAAGATGATTCCTTGCTGCACTGACAATTCATCTCTTATGTGGAAGAATGGTGAAACTTCCCTTGGAGCATGTTGCTTGTATTTTGGCCAGCCCTGCAAGATGACAGTCTTTAAACTCAGGAGACTTTTATCCTTCTCTGTGAAAGTCTGGATTTTCTTCAACTTTTCTATTGACACTGCAAGATAGTTACACATATTGATGGTTTCAATGTCTTTCTCCTCATCATTTGTGATAGGAAGGTAAGCTCTGCTTAGCGTATCTGCAATCAGTAAGTCTTTTCCTGGACAGTACCCGATGTCAGAATCATATTTCTGAAGTTGTAACAGCATGCGCTCTAGTCTCTTTGGGGCATTCAGTAGTGGTTTCTTTGTAATGCTCTCCAAAGGTTTGTGATCTGACTGTACTCTTACCCGTTGACCATAGGTGTATTGGTGGAACTTCTCCAATCCAAATACCACAGCCAGTAGTTCCTTCTCAATCTGAGCATATCCCTGCTCTGTTGTTGTAAGGGCTCTGCTTGCAAATGTGAGTGGCTGTTTGCTCTGCATTAATGTAGCTCCAAGGCCTTTTTCTGAAGCATCACATTGTACCACTACTTCTTCATCTGGATCGAAATACTTTAGGGTTGCTGCATCTGCAATAGCTTTCTTTACTGATTGGAAAGCAGTCTCCTGGATTTCCGTCCATTCCCAGAGCACATCTTTGTGGGTTAGCTGTCTCAGTGGCTCACACATGTCTGACAGATGACTGCAAAATTTGGAGAGATAATTTACCATGCCCAAAAATCGTTGTACTCCACAAACATCAGTAGGGGTAGGCAAATCTTGCATTGCTCTCACCTTTTCAGGATCCACTTTTACACAGTTTGAAGTCAGACGATGTCCAATATAGGCCACTTCTGTCATTTTCAGTATGAATTTGTCCAAGTTCAGCTTTTTGTGTTTTGCTCTGCATCTGTCCAAAAATTGTATCATCTTCTGATCGTGATCCTTGATTGAAGATTCCATATCTTCACCTTCTCCCAGTATTAGTATATCATCTGCTATTGTCTTCACTCCAGGAAGTCCTTCCAAAGCCTGCATTAACATCTGCTGGAACACCTCTGGATCAGGTTTTAGTCCCATGGGCATTCTCAGCCATTTAAAACGTCCAAATGGTGAAGAAAATGTCAATAAACTTGATTCTTCAGTCAGTGCCACATGCCAAAATCCATTTTTCACATCACATACAGAAAATATTTTAGCTTTTGATAGATCTGGTAGAACATCATCTAATGTCGGCATGGGGTAATGATTTCAGCGCCTTGTTGAATGGCTTAGGATCAATGCATATTCTTAACTTGCCAGATGGTTTCTGCACTATGACCAAACTGCTGATCCAATCTGTGCTCTTATGGACTGGTGCTATCATGCCTCTTCTCTGTAAATCTTGCAGTTCAGCGGTTGCATTAAAGCTACAGGCACTCTCCTTGTAGGTAGTCTGGTAGGCTGCACGGTGTTGTCAATTTATAGCCTATATTTACCTTCAAAGCACCCATCACCTTCAAATAAATCAGCATAATTTGGTTTTATGTTCTGAATATCCACGTTGTGCTCTGCATTTAGTTTGGGATTTGGTATATCCTGAGAAACTTCAACAGACATAATATTCTGTGACTGTACTTTTATTAAGTCCATTGCCTGAACAGCTTTTACTCCCAATAATGGTACATTGATCCATTTTAAGTTTATGCTTAGAACATACAACACTGCCCTTCACCTCTCCAAACAAACCTATTTCAACACCCTCATCACCTCACTGTCCAATAACCTGAAACGTCTCTTTGACACTTTTCATTCTCTACTCAATCCAAGAGTACAGGCCCCAACCACGGAGCTCCGAGCTGACGATCTGGCCAATTACTTCAAAGAAAAAATTGACCAGATCCGACAGGAAATTATCTCCCAATCACCTCATACCATGCACTGTCCTCCCTCCCCCACTGCATCTAACTCACTCTCTGATTTTGAACCAGTCACAGAAGAAGAAGTAAGCAGGCTCCTTGCATCTTCTCGCCCAACTACTTGCACCAGTGACCCATTTCCGTCACAGCTCCTCCAGTCCCTTTCCCCTGCTGTCACCCCTCACCTAACTAAAATATTTAACCTCTCTCTCTCTTCTGGTATTGTTCCCTCCTCATTTAAGAATGCCATCATACATCCACTACTTAAAAAACCATCCCTCGACCTAAACTGTGCCGCTAACTATAGACCTGTCTCTAATCTTCCCTTCATCTCTAAACTCCTGGAACGCCTGGTCCACTCCCGTCTTATCCGCTATCTCTCAGAAAACTCTCTTCTCGACCCTCTCCAATCCGGTTTCCGCTCTTTACACTCCACTGAAACTGCCCTCACTAAAGTCTCTAATGATCTGCTAACAGCTAAATCAAATGGTCACTACTCCATGCTAATTCTCTTGGATCTCTCTGCAGCATTCGACACTGTGGATCATCAGCTCCTCCTCACTATGCTCCGTTCCATTGGCCTCAAGGATACCGTTCTCTCCTGGTTCTCCTCCTATCTCTCCGACCGCTCCTTTACTGTATCTTTTGCCAGTTCCTCCTCCTCTCATCTTCCCCTTACTGTTGGGGTCCCCCAAGGATCGGTTCTAGGCCCCCTCCTCTTCTCCTTGTACACTGCCCCTATTGGTCAAACAATCAGTAGATTTGGTTTCCAGTACCATCTCTATGCTGATGACACCCAATTATACGCTTCTTCTCCTGACATCACGCCAGCCTTTCTAGAAAACACCGGTGATTGTCTAAACGCTGTGTCTAATATCATGTCCTCACTATATCTGAAACCGAACCTGTCAAAGACTGAACTCCTGGTGTTTCCTCCCTCTACTAATGTACCTATACCCGACATTGCCATTTCTGTGTGTGGTTCCACTATTACTCCCCAGCAACAGGCCCGCTGTCTTGGGGTCATACTTGATTCCGAGCTTTCCTTTGCCCCCCACATTCGATCACTGGCTCGCTCTTGTCATCTGCACCTCAAAAACATTTCTAGAATTCGACCTTTTCTTACCTTTGACTCTGCAAAAACTCTTACTGTTTCTCTTATTCATTCTCGTCTCGACTATTGTAACTCTCTTCTAATCGGTCTCCCTCTTACCAAACTCTCCCCTCTCCAATCTGTCTTGAATGCTGCAGCCAGGATCATATTCCTCACCAATCGTTACATCGATGCCTCTACCTTGTGCCAGTCATTACACTGGCTACCCACCCACTCCAGAATTCAGCATAAACTTATTACCCTCACTCACAAAGCCCTCCATGGCTTAGCACCACCCTACATCTCCTCCCTTGTTTCAGTATACCACCCTACCCGCGCCCTCCGTTCTGCTGATGACCTGAGGTTAGCATCCTCAATAGTCAGAACCTCCCACTCCCGTCTCCAAGACTTTACAAGCGCCGCGCCAATTCTTTGGAATGCACTTCCCAGGTCAATACGATTAGTCCCCAATCCCCACAATTTTAAGCGTGTCCTGAAAACGCATTTATTCAGACTGGCCTACCGCCTCAACACATTAACCTAATCTATCCCTGTGTGGCAGAGCCAAAAGTTTTACCATAACCAGGTTCCCCGCATCATTCTCCCACATGCTTTATGCATCCATTAGCCCTCTGTGTCCGTACTGTCACACACCTAACATTATGGCTGGTCCATACAATCAGGGCAACTGTTACCACCCACCTTTCGTGTCTACCTCTTTCCTCATAGACTGTAAGCTTGCGAGCAGGGCCCTCTTTCCTCTTGGTATTTGTTATAATCTACTGTATGTGATTATTGTTATGCTGTAATGTCTATTGTCTGTACAAATCCCCTCTGAAATGTAAAGTGCTGCGGAATATGTCGGCGCTATAAAAATAAAATTTATTATTATATTACATTGTTACCACCACGCAACACGGTAAATTCAACTCTATAACTCTTTCTGTTACATGGGTTCCGTATTTTGAGCTTACATGTCCCCATCGGTTTCAGAACACTTTTGTTGTACATCACCAGTACCTTGTCAGTTGGCTCAATAGAAACCTGTTGTCATGTCGGACACTTTTCGCACCAGGGTGTCCGGCAGACAGCGGTAATACCCCAACCTACCACTTGGTTCTCAGCGGCGCTGGTTGGTCTTCTGATCCGGCTTGGAATGGGTTAGCCAGGTTGTCATTCTGGCTGAGGGCTTAGCCACGCCCTCTGTCTTTAAATTGTCCTGCGTGACTATAGGCGTCGCCGACTATAGCTCTTGCCTTGTGCTAGCGATACCGGTCTGGAGTGATGGTCTAAGGAGCATACGGTTTCTGGTGTAGTATATTCCGTTGTTGCCATTTTGCCTCCCTGTGTTGTATTTTTTTGTTGCCCTTGCACATTATTGTATTCTCCTTTGTGTACGCGGTGTGGTGCGTTTCCTTTCTCCCTGTCCATACTTATTTGTGGGGTCTGGTGTTTGGTCTCCTCACTGGGTGGTGGGTTCAGCTTAGGGCTGGACAGGAGACAAGGACAGGGTGGAGGCCCAGGCAGGCACACCTTCAGTGTAAACCCTGGGTTGAGGGACAGACAGGGTTTCCCCTAGTCTGAGGGACACTGCAGGGGCCCCGGGATTTCAGCCTAAAGTTACCTAGGCTTCCCATGACATTATAGTCGGCACAAAAAAAAAAAAAAAAAAAAAAAAAAGGATTATTGGATTATTTACCATGGATCCTATAGTCGCCATAACAAAGCAGTTGGAGGCTCTGTCCATACAGGTCACTGAACTGAGGGGGGCGGTCCAGCAACAAGGCCTGTCAGTTCCTGCTGTGCAAACTGAGGCAGCAGTCAGGGCAGCTGAACCCAAGTTACCTCTTCCTGAACGATTTTCTGGTGATCACTGTAAGTTCGTTGTATTTCGTGAATCCTGCAAATGTATTTTCGTGTGCGTCCACTCTCCTCAGGAAATGAGGCTCAGCGTGTGGGCTTGGTAATTTCCTTGCTGAGTGGTGATCCACAAGCATGGGCTTTTTCACTACCTTCTGATTCACCTGTATTTGAGTCCGTAGACTTTTTTTTTTCTGCTCTTGGTTTAATCTATGACGATCCTGACAGACTGGCGTTAGCAGAGTCTAAAATACGCTCTCTACTCCAGGGTGAGCGACTGGCCGAGGATTATTGTACGGAATTTCGTCGCTGGGCGGTGGACACTCAATTGAATGACCCTGCACTAAGGAGTCAATTTTTGCATGGGGTTTCTGGAAGGGTTAAACAAGCTCTGCTAATGTATGAGACTCCCGCCTCTCTGGAGGCTGCTATGGTGCTTGTAGTACGCATTGATCGCCGCTTTTGTCAGAGGTCGCAGGAGACATTGCCTGTGGGGGGGGGCAGTCTCTGGTGAGGTTGCCTCGGGTGAATCCATGGAACCTATGCAGATCGCTGGTATATCACATACACATAATAACAAGCATAAATGTTCCTTGCCCAGAAAGCAAGGGGTCTGTTTTTTTTGTGGCAAAAAAGGACATTTTATTAATGCTTGCCCCCTGGTATCTAAGAAAGACGTGCCGGCCGAAAACTGCTAGGCTCAGAGGGTTTGGAGGAGTCTAGTCTGAGCCTTTGCATATCCTCCGTGGTGGTCTCCCAGTGTATGCTCCCTGCCAAGGTAGTAATCGGGGGCCAAGAGCTGTCGATTACTGTATTTGCAGATAGTGGTTCAGCCGCTAATCTCATTAATGAAAAGTTTGCGCGTACAGCAGGATTTAAGGTGGAGACGCTGCCTAATCCTATCCGGGTGGTTACCATCAATGCCTCCCCTCTCTCACAAGGGGAGATTAAAGAGTTTGTAGCTGATGTAAAGCTCCACATTGGGGTCCTACACTCTGAGCGGGTAACATGTAAGGTGCTCAGTAATTTACCTGCTCAGGAAGTTCTGGGGTTTCCATGGTTGTCTATGCACAATCCGGTGATTGATTGGAAAACCCAGGACATAATCCAGTGGAGCAGATATTGCCAGGAGAGTTGTCTGGCCACATGCATCTCCGCTGTGACTCCCAGCATCCCAGAGCCACTGCTGGACTTTGCTGATGTATTTTCTGAAAGAGGTTGTTCAGAGCTGCCACCGCACCGACCCTATGACTGTGCTATTAGGTTAAAACCGGGGGCCAAGTTACCGAAAGCCAGGATGTTTAATATCTCAGGTCCTGAGAGGCAAGCTCTCAAAGAATACATTGCAGAAAGTCTAAGCAAAGGGCACATCAGGCCTTCATCATCTCTATTGGCGGCGAGGTTCTTCTTTGTCAAGAAGAAAGATGGCGGATTACGCCCGTGTCTGGATTTCAGGGAACTCAACCAGATCACGGTTCGTGACCCATACCCGATGCCACTGATACCCGATTTGTTCAACCAAGTGTCTGGTGCCAAATGGTTTTCCAAGCTTGACCTCAGGGGGGTGTACAATCTCATAAGAGTCCGTCAAGGGGATGAATGGAAGACGGCATTTAATACCCCTGAGGGTCATTTTGAGAATTTGGTGATGCCATTTGGGTTGACGAGCGCACCAGCAGTATTTCAACATTTCATAAATGATGTATTTTCTCATCTCTTGGGGAAATTTGTTATTATATACCTTGATGACATTCTTATTTACTCACGCGACCGTGATGCACACATAGAGCATGTTAGGCAGGTATTGCAGTTGCTCAGGGAGAACAAGCTCTATGCCAAGCTTGACAAATGTGCATTTGTCGTCCAAGAATTACCTTTTTTGGGTTATGTAATTTCCGCCTCAGGGTTTAAAATGGACACTGCTAAGGTGCAAGCGGTGCTGCAGTGGGATCGGCCTGATAATCTCAAGGCGCTTCAGCGATTCCTGGGCTTTTCCAACTATTATAGGAATGTATTAAGAATTTTTCTATGATTGCTAAACCGCTCACCGACATGACTAAAAAAGGTACCAATTTTTCTGACTGGTCTGAGGCTGCTGTGCGCGCGTTTGAATTCCTAAAAAACAGTTTTGCTTCAGCTCCCATCCTGGTTCAGCCTGATGTCTCCCTACCATTTACCGTGGAGGTGGATGCATCTGAGGGCAAATCCTTGGGCAAATTGCATCCGTGTGCCTACTTCTCCAAGAAGCTGTCGCCTGCCGAGCGTAATTACGATATTGGTAACAGGGAATTGTTGGCCATCAAGTTGGCATTTGAGGAATGGCGACACTTCTTGGAGGGGGCTGTCCATCAGATTACTGTTATAACAGACCATAAAAATCTGCTTTATTTAGAGTCTGCTAAACGCCTGTCCCCCAGACAGGCTCGCTGGGCGTTATTCTTCACCCGGTTCAATTTTTTTGTCACATACCGACCAGGTTCTAAGAATACTAAGGCCTTGTCCAGATGTTTTCCGGGTGGAGAGTCACATGAGGATCCGGTGCCTATCCTCCAAAAGGGAGTTGTGGTCTCGGCTCTCACGACAGAAGTTGAGGCAGAGATTGCTGAGGCTCAGGAGGAGGTACCGCTGGATCTGCCTCCTAATAAATCGTTTGTGCCACTACACCTACGCTTAAAGGTGTTAGGGGAACATCACGATACTGTCCTGGCGGGCCACCCAGGGGTTAAGGGCACTCTGGAACTTGTATCACGTCGTTTTTGGTGGCCCAAAATCCGGCAGGACGTGGCCTCATATGTGTCAGCCTGTACCATGTGCGCACGGGCCAAGACACCACACTCCCATCCTGCTGGCACGTTGCATCCTCTCTGTGTGCCCAGTAAGCCATGGACTGAGATTTCCATGGATTTCATTACAGATTTGCCCTCCTCGGCTGGGAACACGGTCATTCTGGTTATAGTTGATCGGTTCTCTAAAATGTCGCATTTCGTTGCTTTGCTCTCTTTGCCCAATGCGAAGACCCTTGCTCAGGTATTTGTTCGCGAGGTGGTCAGACTTCATGGTGTCCCGTCTGACATTGTATCTGATAGAGGTACACAATTTGTGGCAAAATTTTGGAGAGCTTTTTGTTCACGCCTAGGGATTAAATTGTCTCATTCATCGGCTTTCCATCCGCAGTCGAATGGGCAGACTGAGCGTATGAACCAAAACCTGGAACAATACTTACGCTGTTTTGTGTCTGACAATCAGGAAGAGTGGTTGGCGTTTCTTCCTCTGGCTGAATTCGCGATAATCATTGTCAGGAATCGTCTGGGGAATCTCCTTTCTTTTGTGTTTATGGTCAACATCCCCAATTCTGTACCTTGCGCCAAGGGTGCTCTGCGGGCGTCCCTGAGGAGGACCAGTTGGGAGCACAATTGTCATCCGTTTGGAGGAGAGTAAAGCAGCGCTTGCTGAATGTAGGTTCTAGGTACAAACGTGTGGCTGACGGTAGACGTGTGCCAGGTCCGGACCTGTGTGTGGGTGATTGGGTGTGGTTGTCTACAAGGAACATCAAACTCAAAATACCATCGCTTAAGTTGGGTCCCAGGTTCATTGGTCCGTTTAGGACATCCGCAATTATCAACCCTGTGGCATTTCGTTTGGAGTTACCTGCCGTATACAAGATACATAATGTGTTTCACAAGGTGTTACTTAAGAAAGTTGTGGGTGCTGTTGATGTTTCTCCCGTGCCACCACCTCCCGTCTTGGTGGATGGCACGTTGGAGTTTGAGGTGTCCAAGGTGGTTGACTCTCGGGTAGTGCGTCGCACTCTACAGTACCTGGTCCACTGGCGTGGCTATGGTCCTGAGGAGAGGACTTGGGTGCCGGCTTCGGACATACATGCGGACCGACTGATTACAGGGTTTCATCGCTGCCATCCGGACAAGCCGGGTCCTCGACATTGTGAGGTTCCTGGGGTCCCTCGTAGAAGGCGGGGTACTGTCATGTCGGACACTGTTTGCACCAGGGTGTCCGGCAGACAGCGGTAATACCCCATCCTACCACTTGGTTCTCAGCGGCACTGGTTGGTCTTCTGAGCTGGCTTGGATTGGGTTAACCAGGTTGTCATTCTGGCTGAGGGCTTAGCCACGCCCTCTGTCTTTAAATTGTCCTGCGTGACTATGGGCGTCGTCGACTATAGCTCTTGCCTTGTGCTAGCAATACCGGTCTGGAGTGGTGGTCTAAGGAGCATACGGTTTCTGGTGTAGTATATTCCGTTGTTGCCATTTTGCCTCCCTGTGTTGTATTTTTTGGTTGCACTTGCACATTATTGCATTCTCCTGTGTGTACGCAGTGTGGTGCGTTTCCTTTATCCCTGTCCATACTTATTTGTGGGGTCTGGTGTTTGGTCTCCTCACTGGGTGGTGGGTTCAGCTTAGGGCTGGACAGGAGACAAGGACAGGGTGGAGGCCAAGGCAGGCACACCTTCAGTGTAAACCCTGGGTTGAGGGACAGACAGGGTTTCCCCTAGTCTGAGGGACACCGCAGGGGCCCCGGGGTTTCAGCCTAAAGTTACCTAGGCTTCCCATGATACCTGTTTGTTCAGCAGAGCAGATGGAATTACATTGCAGCTTGCTCCACAATCCAGCTGAAATCTAATGGGCTTCTCATCCAACAAGAATGTTGCATAAAGCTGCTTGGCATCCTTGCCTACTGACTGCCTGACTACATTGACTTTCTCTGCTGCAGGCTGCAGTTGTAGCCATGTAATGTCCTCTGCACTGTCAGTGTCTGGTATCACAGTGTGGAGCTGTCTGTACTGTTTGCCTGTTCCTTGCCTGCAGACAGCTGAGAAATGATTCTTCTTTCCACACAATCTGCAGGTTTCACCATATGCTGAACACTTAGTTTTGCCTCTCTCATGTCTTTTCCCACAATACTTGCAGTGGACAGTGCTTATAGGGGAGCTTGGTCTTGTCTTTCCTTTCATAGATACTGCATGTACCTTCTCATCATCATTATCACTGGTGCCTGCCATCATCTTCAGGCTGTGTTTTGTCAGTTCAGCAGCCTTGCAGATTTGTATGCATTTCTCTAAAGTCATGTCTTCCTTTCTCAGTAATCTTTCTTTGAGATGACTGTCTCTTATGCCACACACCATTCTGTCTTTGATTAGACTGTCCCTGATCTATCCAAAACCACATGTTGTTGCCAGCCTCCTCAGCTCTGTCAGATATATGTCCACATTTTCACCATCCTCCTGATGTCTTGTGAAAAAGTTATATCTTTCCACTGTCTCATTCTTCTTTGGGTCACAGTGTTTATCAAATGCCTGCACAATATCTGCTAGAAGGAGGTTGTCTGTGTGTGGGAGTAAGGTGTGGGCTAATTCTCTGCCATTTTCCCCAATAAGGTAATACAACAGCTTCACTTTTCATTTGTCATCAGTGGGGGCCACTGTGAGATCCACATACAGTGTAAACTCTTCCTTCCCATGTCTCCAAGTCTGGGACAAATTACATGAAGTCACATCCAGTCCCTGAGGGGGCTTCAGACCAGTCTCCATTTTGCAGTAATGTCAGGGAGTCTGTACTTACAGGTGCTGTGATTCTCTGTGATCCTCTGTACAGTCCCAGCCTCACACAAGCTCTGAGGATTTGCAGGTTCTGTGCCCAGCTGCCACCATGTTCTGTTATGTATTTCCGGTCAAGGATCACACTCCTTGGATATCTCCAGGCTTGTTTATTACATGAGACTTGTGATACATTCCTCCATTACAAGATGTCTGTTAACAACAACTAACCAACAAATTCTTACACTCTATAGTACACACATCAAAGTAGTGAGACCCCTAGAGGCCACATCAACATATAACATATTGCTACAGCTACCACCAGGTGGTAGCAGAATAGTTATACAAGCCGGGTTGATACCAGAGAGTAGCGCCAGGATCAGGTCAGAGCCGAAGCAGATTCGAGTACCGGGGAGTCCAAACAAGAAGGGAAACACTGAGTCGAGGCGGGTAGAGAGCAATGAACAGACACGGGCAAAGTCAGCACAACACAGGAGGACAAATCAGGGTATCACCAGAGTCAGCTACTCACGCCGTAGGCAGAAAATATAACTGACAATGCCTGCAGGATGCAGGGCAGAGAAATAGCAGACCTGACACCAGAACAAGGCAGAGAAAAGTTAACCCCTGATATGACCAGACCAGGAAAAGGAGAGACAGGAAAAACCCAGCCTGGATCATGACAGCTGGACTTCAATGAAGGTGGAGAACCATCTCAAGGAGGATCACAAGGAAATGGACAGCATGTGACTTAAATATGAGTGTTTGAACAAAGGGTCTGAATACTTATGACCAAGTGATTTCAGTTTTTCTTTAATAAACTTGCAAAAATTTCTACATTTCTGTTTTTTTCCATCAAGATGGGGTGCAAAGTGTACATTAATGAGAAAAAAAATTAACTTTTTTCAATTTACCAAATGGCTGTAATGAAACAAAGAGTGAAAAAATTAAAGTGATCTGAATACTTTCCATACCCACTGTATATGTGAGTGTATATTTTGTGTGTGTGGAGTTTTAAGTTTGCCCCTGTCTTTGTAACTTTGTCTGAAGTGTTGGTGTACTGCGGTGCACAGTAGCACCTCTCTTCCCTAGGTGGAAGGAAGGGGACAGTTGAAGGGCAGTTCTAGGAGATAAGGCAATGGTGGAGGCCCTGGCTTCTTCGCCATCTGAATTATTCCAAGGAACAGGGCGAGCTAGTGCGTCCCCGAGTGTTAGGGCCAGGAAAGGCGCCCCTGGTCCCAGGTCACTCCCCCGTCAAATCGTGACATTAAGTCTGACTGCAATCAATTTTTCTAATCCTTGTTGGATTCTATCACGGCTCTGACAGGGCAGTTGCAGCAGTCTGGAGGTGGCGGATATGCGCACCGTGGTTTCACAGCACCCTATTACATCTGGTGCGGGGATCTCGCTCTCCAGGCAAACCTTTGTGGAGTCCAAGGTCGCTTTACCACACAGGTTCTCTGGGGGGGTGACAAGTTTGTAGTCTTCCGAGAGTCTTGCAACTTAATTCGAGATTGTGTACGCAATCCTCAGGTACAGAGGAGCAATGGGTGAGGATTGTATACTCGCTCCTCCAGGGGAACTCTCAAGCATGGGATTTTCTCTCCCGTCTGACTCACAATAACTTCTGACAGTACAGGGATTTTTTCAGGCCCTGGGCCTGGTGTATAATGACCCCGACCGCGTCACCCTGGCTGAGTCCTCCTTACGCCAACTCCAGCAAGGAGACCACCTGGCGGAGGAATATTTCTCCGAATTTCAGAAGTGGGCGACGGACACTAGGTGGAATGATCTGACTCTCCGTAGTCAGTTCTGTGAGGGCCTTTCAGGGAGAGTAAGAGATGCTTTAGCTCTCTATGAGACTTCTGACTCCCTTGAGGTAGCCATGTCTCTGGCAATTCGGACAAAGGGCTGTTTTAGGAGATAAATCAAGGGCAGAGGCCCCCCGCGCTTCACCATCTGAAGCTTCTTCGCCATCTGAAGTATCCCGGGGAACAGGGAGAGCTAGGGCGCCCCCTAGTGTTAGGACCAGAAACTGTGCCCCTGGTCCCAGGTCACTCGCCAGTCGAAATCATGAAAGAAAGCTTCAAATCAATTCCACAAAAAAGCAAGTCCCCACTCAGATCCATCATCTGTTAAAATAAATATAGGGGGCTTCCAGGTTACTGGTAGTACAAATTCTCTGAAAAAGCAACCTCCCCCTTTCCCAAAAAAAAAGAAAAGAAAAAGAAATCTAGGAAATTCTGGCTGACAAAATCCAAATGTTCCCCACCCTTCTGAGTCCCACACTGTGGGAAGTTTTGGGTCCACATGTTTGGTATTTCTGTAGTGATGACAGCCCACTTAATTTACAGAGTCCTTGTCTCCAGAAGCACGTCATACTGTACGGTGGCTTCAAAGTAATGGTCACTACAATGCCAGATTTGCAATTCCCACTCAGCAACATCCACTGCTGTTTGTTTCTGGAAAACACCCATGGAGTCAAAGTAGTCACTACAACTGTATATACAGTAGAGGGGTGTAATTTCCAAAATGGGGTAACTTCAGGGGGGATTCTGGTCTTTATGGAATATGGAGACCACAAACTATTCTAGTGTAAAATCTGTGCTCCAAGAGTCAAATATCGCTCCATCCCTCCCGAGCCTCGGCATATGGCTAAGCATTAGTTTTCCACCACATAAGGGGTATCGACGTACTTAGGAGAAATTGCACAGCAAATTTTGGAGTGCATTTTCTCCTGCTACCCTTGTGCAATTATAAAATTAAAATTTAGGACTTAAGTAAAATTTTTGTGGGAAAAACTAAAATTTTGATTTTTTTCCTTCCACATTGTTTTAGTTCCTGTGAAGCAGCTGAAGGCTTAATAAATTTCTTTAATGGGGTTTTGAGAAACTTGAGGGATGCAGTCTTTAGAATGGTGTAACTTTTTGGGTACTTTCTGCCATATAAGCCTCCCCGAAGTCTCTTCAATTGTGATGTGGTCCCCTAAAAAATGGTTTTGTAAATTTTGTTGGAAAATTTAAATTGTGAGCCCCATCGGGGACAGTGCCAATAATGTCTGTAAAGCGCTGTGGAATTACTGGCGCTATATAAATGAGTAAAATAAATAGTTGGGAAATTGCTGGTCAAATTTAAACCCTTCTAACTTCCTAACAAAAAATTGTGTTTCAAAAATGATGCTGATGTAAAATAGACATTGGGAAATGTTATTTATTTACTATTTTGTGTGACATAACTCTGGTTTAAAAGCGTAAGAATTAAAAGTTTGAAAATTGCAAAATTTTCACCAAAATTCCGATGTTTTCACAAATAAACAAAAAAAAATTGGACTAAACTTACCACTATCTTAAGGCTATGTGCCCACGTTGCGTGTTAAAACGCACACTGAAAACCGGACTCCTTCCCAGAAATCGCACGTTTTTTTCCGCGCGATTTCACCGTGATTCTGTTCGCGATTTTGCCGCGATTTTCTCAAGCACTTTCCAAGCGATTTGAAGCATCGCTTGGAAAGTGATTGACAGGTTGGTCACACTCGTCAAACATAGTGTTTGACAAGTGTGACCAGCTTTTTATATAATAATAATAATCTTTATTTTTATATAGCGCTAACATATTCCGCAGCGCTTTACAGTTTTTGCACATATTTTCAACACTGTCCCTGATGGGGCTCACAATCTAAATTCCCTATTAGTATGTCTTTGGAGTGTGGGAGGAAACCGGAGTGCCCGGAGGAAACCCACGCAAACACGGGGAGAACATACAAACTCCTTGCAGATGTTGTCCTTGGTGGGATTCAAACTCAGGACTCCAGCGCTGCAAGGCTGCAGCGCTAACCACTGAGCCACCGTGCTGCCTATGCGGCCTCAATAGTAAAAGATAAAATGTTAAAAATGATAAAAAAAATAAAAAATCGGGGTATATTTACCTTCCGACGTCCCGCGCTGCCATCCCGGGCCTCAGCGTTCCCAGTAATGCCTTGCGAGACCTGTGATGACGTAGTCTCGCGTTGCTTTAGCGATCTTGCGAGACTACGTCATCACAGGACCTTGCCGCAAGGCATTACTGGGAACGCTTAGGCCGGGAATGCAGCACGGGACGTCAGAAGGTAAATATACCCCGATTTTTTATTTTTTATTCTTTTTTTACAGGGGTATGGTAGCCAGGGTCTAGAGGACAGTCTCCTCTCCTCCACACCGTGGGTACCAACCGCACATGAGATGCTTAACTTCCCGCAGGGTGGGCATAGCTACATGCGGGAAGTAAGCGGTTCTTATACATTACTATGGGTGCGGAATCACGGCAATTCTTTGCGATTCTGCACAAAAGAATGATCATGCTGCGATTTTTTCCGCGATGCGATTCCGTCGCAGAAAAAAGCGCAACATTAGCACAGCATGTGCGGAATGCCATAGGAATGCATGGGGGGCGTTCTGTACACGATTTTTAAATGTTTTCGCAGCATTTTCGTGCCGAAAATCGCAGCAAAAACGCTTAAAAATCGCATCTTGGGCACACAGCCTAAAAGGGGTTGTCCACTACTACTGACTTTTGTAAATACCTTATGCTGCCTATACTGCCTGTGAGCGGCGCTATGCCTGCGGCTGAGTCCGTGTCACGTGACCACCAGGCTGTAGCAGCCGCTAATATCCGCTGACGTCACGTCAAGTTCCTGACTTTGGAAATTGATGTGACATCATCTGCAGGTGTGACCCAGCCTCCGCAGACTGTGGTCACTCATCAAGAGTGACTGGGCTGTGGGCGGTGCTGCACCGCATGTCACAGCCCAGTATGGAGCGTGCGCACTGCAGAGTTTGTCACCAATCCCATCAAGAGTGACGGGGCTTTACAGGGGTTGCCGGGGTTGTGCGGGGCTTATCGGGAGGTCTGTGGGGGTTGCCAGGGATCTGTATGCAGGCATAGCCTGATTGGACTACAAGTCCCATCGGGCTATCCCTGCTACACTGACAGAGAGTGACACATTAGCCAATGATGGGACAGTAGTAGTCCCATCAACCGACTAATGTGTTGATTGTAAAAAAAAAACAAAGAACATACAACATATAACATACAGAACATAGATATAACATACAACACATAACATAGAGTACATACTTGCCTATCACCTAATTCCCCAAAGCCCTCATCTCCTTTAATAAAAATAAAATAATAAACCAACTTATACTCACCTTTCCGCCGGTGTCCAGTTATTAACAAGGGTCCCACGACGATCTCCGCTGTAGAACACTGACATCGGGTGATATCAGTGCTCAACAGGGGCTCCCGCTGTGCATCCCTCTGCCGCCGGGAAAGACGTCTCGTAAACCTAACCCTAATTCTCACGCAGCATTGCTGTAAAGTGAGACTCTGAACTCGGGTAACCTCGGTGATGGACTGCAGGAGGCATTGTCTCCTGTTAGTTCATCACTGTGAGGCCCTATAGAGCGGTCACATCACCTGATGTCACTGTTCTATAGGGGAGATCGTCACGGGACACTCGTTATTGATTGGACTGCAGGGAGTATACGGTTGGTTTATTTTTTTACTTTTTATTACAGGAGACCGAGGGCGTCATTTGGATCTGGGTGTGCAATAAAAATATATAAACTGTATTGTGTTTCATTTAATTAAAATACTTTAGTCTTATGTGTGTGTTTTTTAACCCTGTAATTAATATAAGATTAATAATGGATAGGTGTCTTATTGACGCCTCTCCATTATTAACCGGGCTTAATGTCACCTTCCAATAGCAAGGTGACATTAACCCCCTACACGGCAGGGAGAAGAGAGGGGCTAAGTGCCAGAATTGGCGCATCTTAAAGATGCGCCATTTCTGGGGCGGCTGCGGGCTGGTATTTGTAGCCGGGGGGGGGCAATATCCATGGCCCCTTCCTTGGCTATGAATATCAGCCCGCAGCTGTCTGCGTAGCCTTTCTGGCTATAAAATATAGGGGGACCTCATGTTGTTTTATTTGGGGTCCCCCTATTTTAATAGCCAGTAAAGGCTATGCAGACAGCTGCGGGCTGATATTCATAGCCTAGTAAGGGGCCATGGGTATTACCCCCTTCTCAGGCTACAAATATTGGCCCTCGGCCTTCAGCTTTCCCCCTCTGGCACAGAAAATTGAGCGGGAGCCCATGCCATTTTTTTTCAGTTTTTTTTTTAAATGAAACATATTGTTCATCATTAATAAACATGGATATGGAAATATCTATAGATATATCTATATATAGATATATGGATAGATATATCTATGTACCACAATAGTCAGTCAAAGAAAAAAGAAACATCCGGCACTGTCCCCAAAGTCACTTATAACCGCTGGCAGTGTGACACCCAGGGGCGTATCCAGGGGGGGGCAGCCGGGGCAGTTGCCCCGGGTGCAGCCAGCAGGGGGGCGCAGTCGGGCCGCCTAATGCAGCGGTCTGCAGTGTCCTCCCTGGCGGCTGCGTACTGCCGCCCCCCGTCCTGTGTGTCGGCTGTTCTCTGTGTCAGCTGTCAAGCTGACAGCCGGCGCAGAGAAGGAGGCCGCGCCGGCTCACAGGCAGCAATTGTTGTACTGGCGTCTATACAGACGCCAGTACAATTGAAGCTCTGACCAGAGCGCCGGGTCAGAGCGACGTCAGCAGCGTGATCAGGTCATGTGATCATGCTGCTGACGTCACTCCCCGGCGCCCAGAGCGAACGCTGGTGGTAAGTGTGCTCCTCTGTGGAGCTGAAAAACCACCGAAGATGGGAGATGGGGGGTGTTCATGGGTGGGGGGGTTAATGAGTGGAGAAGGGGGCTTAATGTGGGGATGGGGGTTAATGAGTGGGGGGGGATTAATGAGTAGAGGGTTAATGAGTGGAGATGGGGGCTTAATGTGGGGCTGGGGTTAATGAGTGGGGGGGATTAATGAGTGGAGATGGGGGTTAATGTGGGGATGGGGGTTAATGAGTAGGGATGGGGGTTAATGAGTGGAGATGGGGGTTAATGTGGAGATGGGGTAAATGAGTGGGGGGTTAATGAGTGGGGATGGGGGTTAATGTGTGGGGGGTTAATGAGTGGAGATAGGGGTTAATGTGTGGGGGTTAATGCGGGGATGGGGGTTAATGAGTGGAGGGGTTAGAGTGGGGGTTAATGAGTGGAGATGGGGGTTAATGTGGGGATGGGGTAAATGAGTGGGGGGTTAATGAGTGGGGATGGGGGTTAATGTGTGTGGGGTTAATGAGTGGAGATGGGGGTTAATATGTGGGGGTTAATGAGTGGAGATGGGGATTAATGTGGGGATGGGGGTTAATGAGTGGAGATGGGGGTTAATGTGGGGATGGGGGTTACTATGTGGGGGTTAATGAGTGGAGATGGGGATTAATGTGGGGATGGGGGTTAATGAGTGGAGATGGGGGTTAATGTGTGGGGGGTACATAATGTGTGGGGGGATTTGGGAGTAGGGACGGGGGTTATTGAGTGGGGATGGGGGATACTTAATGTGTGGGGGGATTTGGAGTGGGGATGGGGGGTTATTTATTGTGTGTGAGGGATTTGGAGTGGGGATGAGGGATTTAATGTGTGGGGGGATTTGGAGTGGGGATGGGGGTACTTAATGTGTGTGGCGGATTGGGGATGGGGGATTTGGAGTGGGGGGATTTAATGTGTGGGGAGATTTGAGGACACAATGAAGAATATGTATGTATGAGGGCATGTATGAGGAAACAGTATGGGGGATGAGTGCAGACAGTAAGGGGTGTGAACGGGTAAATGTATGTGGACACAGTATGAGTAGCGATGGGGAAAAAATGTATGTGGGCACAGTATGGGGAGTGAGGGTGATGGGATGTGTACAGACACAGTATGGGGAGTCAGGGGAATGTGTGAGCAGACAGTATAGAGAGTGTGGGGGTAAATATATGAGGAGACAGTATGGTGAACAGGTGGGATGTTAGAGGAAACAGTACGAGGAGGGAGCGGAATAGTGTGAGGCGACAGTATATTGCAGATATTTTTATTTAGGAGCATTATAATGACACTTCTATCTTTAAGGGCATCGTGTGGAGATTTGCTGCAGAAGACCGGAGAAGATGGACGTCTACAGAGACGAGATGTGGATAAGAAAACGCATTATGGGGTCTGGACAAGAAGAAGTAAAGAAGGAGGACGACTCCAGAGACGACGTCATCTATAAGGTACCTGGATGTAAATAATATTTGTGACACTGACTAATTCTCTTATTTTTATTTATGTTAGGAACATTAAAGGGGATGTCCAGGTCGGTGATGAGTCTGCAGTCATTCTATGTGACTGCAGACTTCTGAATTCTCACAGTGCTCACTGAATGCTGTTAGGATTTTCTTGTGCCGGTAATATACATACCTACGGTCACATGCTGACTAGACATGCGTGGCGTCACTCAATGAAAATGAACGGAGCGAGGCCGGGCACGTCTAGTCGGAATGTGGCCAGAAGTATATAAATCACATACTTGTGCTGTGCTGACTGTATATCGGCAAAGGAGAATCCTAAAAGTGTGCAGTGCATGCGTTGTGAGAATTCAGAAGCTGCAATGTCAGGATTCAGCTCTGCAGGTTGCCGTAGTCATCACATGGACACTTCACTCATATGCCATTTCATACTTATGATCCTGTGACAACGAGCTTCTCTTCCTGCTTTCAGTTTTTTACTGAACATTGAGAGCATTAGGGAGAGTGGCTCGCAGGTACATGGCTAAGTGTGCAAGTCGCATATGTACTTGGGGGGGGGGGCGCCGAACCAAATTCTTGCCCCGGGTGCCAGAAAGCCTAGATACGCCTTTGGTGACACCTGTAACCCTTGCTGAACGGGTGCTCTATCCATGTGAAGAAAAAACATGAACTATCATAGTAGAAAAAGACAGCAGGATGGCACTCACCGTTCTCTTGAAATGATTCACTTTATTTCATGTTAATAAAGCATAGGCAATGGCACGGGAGAAATGCAAAAAGACGGATGACAGACGTTTCGTGCACAATGCACTTCAACAGGTCCCATCTATGTACCTATTTATCTATCTATCCCATATCCATCTATCTATCTAATAAAGTTTCAAAAATAGAGCAGCACAAAAAAGCACACAGCAGAGTCCAGGTGCAAAGCTCCCAAAGGCATGTACCAAACCTTCACAATATAGGATCCAAGAAACAGGAAAAGCTTGAAAAAGGTTTGCTTCCAGAACTGAAACGTTGCACTTATGGGCTAAATAAACAGCTCTTGTTCACTCTGAAAAAACAGTGTGCTGTTCCTGTTTCTTGGATCCTATCTATCTATCTATCGATATATCTATCCATCTATAGATAGATAGATTTATCTATTTATAGATAGATAGATAGATCTATAGATAGATAGTTAGATACATCGATAGATATATCAATAGATAGATATGTCGATAGATAGATATGGGTTAGGTAGATCTATAGATAGATAGATAGATGGATAGATAGAGCTATAGATAGATAGATCTATAGATTTATCTATCTATCTATCCCATATCTATCTATCTATCTATCTATCTATCTATCTATCTATCTATCTGTCTATCTATCCTTCTATCTATCTATCTGTCTATCTGTGTGTGTAATGGAGTGTGGGTTGGACAAATGTAAAAGAGGAGGTTGGACCAGAAATGACATCACAAATCTTTTTTTTTTGTTAAATAACATATCTTTATTTAGCTTACAAAAGCGCATTCATATCTGCATGAAAAACCCCATCAAATACGCACCAAAAACGTACCTGTGTTTTCTGGCAAGAGATGCGGATTCTGTGCGGAAAAATCCGCACTGGAATCCTCAATGTGTGCACATACCCTTATAGCTTTCAGCACTATAAAGGTGTGCACATGGGTACATATTGATTATTTAAAAAAAAAAAATGTCTGTATTTGTGCGTGCATTAATGCATGTGCATGCTCGTGCGTGTGCTCATGATGCTTGCAATGTGCTGCAATAAGATGAAGATAGAGGAGGGAGGGGTTTGGGTGTGTTTTGGAGTGGGACTGCTAGGTGCTGGCTTACAGGCCAGTGCAATGCATCATGGAACTTGTATTATTAGAGCACAGTATGTCAGGAGAAAGGAAGTTGTCGATTAACCCCATGAGAGCTGAAGCCAGCACTGACGATATGCTGCTAGAGCATGATAAAAGGTAATATTGCTAAAATAAACACAGTAGATGTTTTTAGTGGCACATAATAGCAAGATTTATGAAAAAAAAAATGTTATAATAGTGGACAACTTCTTTAACCTGTTAACCCCCAAGGGTGGTTTGCACGTTCATGACCGGGCCAATTTTTACAATTTTGACCACTGTCCCTTTATGAGGTAATACAGTTGTGGCCAAAAGTATTGACACCCCTGTAATTCTGTCAGATAATACTCAGTTTCTTCCTGAAAATGATTGCAAACACAAATTCTTTGTTATTATTATCTTCATATAATTTGTCTTAAATGAAAAAACACAAAAAGAATTGTCCTAAAGCCAAATTGGATATAATTCCACACCAAACATAAAAAAGAGGGTGGACAAAAGTATTGGCACTGTTCGAAAAATCATGTGATGCTTCTCTAATTTGTGCAATTAACAGCACCTGTAACTTACCTGTGGCACCTAACAGGTGTTGGCAATAACTAAATCACACTTGCAGCCAGTTGACATGGATTAAAGTTGACTCAACCTCTGTCCTGTGTCCTTGTGTGTACCACATTGAGCATGGAGAAAAGAAAGAAGACCAAAGAACTGTCTGAGGACTTGAGAAACCAAATTGTGAGGAAGCATGAGCAATCTCAAGGCTACAAGTCCATCTCCAAAGACCTGAATGTTCCTGTGTCTACCGTGCGCAGTGTCATCAAGAAGTTTAAAGCCCATGGCACTGTGGCTAACCTCCCTAGATGTGGACGGAAAAGAAAAATTGACAAGAGATTTCAACGCAAGATTGTGCGGATGTTGGATAAAGAACCTCGACTAACATCAAACCAAGTTCAAGCTGCCCTGCAGTCCGAGGGTACAACAGTGTCATCCCGCAATATCCGTCGGCGTCTGAATGAAAAGGGACTGTATGGTAGGAGACCCAGGAAGACCCCACTTCTTACCCCGAGACAATAAAAAGCCAGGCTGGAGTTTGCCAAAACTTACCTGAAAAAGCCTAAAACGTTTTGGAAGAATGTTCTCTGGTCACATGAGACAAAAGTAGAGCTTTTTGGGCAAAGGCATCAACATAGAGTTTACATGAGAAAAAAAGAGGCATTCAAAGAAAAGAACACGGTCCCTACAGTCAAACATGGCGGAGGTTCCCTGATGTTTTGGGGTTGCTTTGCTGCCTCTGGCACTGGACTGCTTGACCGTGTGCATGACATTATGAAGTCTGAAGACTACCAACAAATTTTGCAGCATAATGTAGGGCCCAGTGTGAGAAAGCTGGATCTCCCTCAGAGGTCATGGGTCTTCCAGCAGGACAATGACCCAAAATACACTTCAAAAATCACTAGAAAATGGTTTGAGAGAAAGCACTGGAGACTTCTAAGGTGGCCAGCAATGAGTCCAGACCTGAATCCCATAGAACACCTGTGGAGAGATCTAAAAATGGCAGTTTGGAGAAGGCACCCTTCAAATATCAGGGACCTGGAGCAGTTTGCCAAAGAAGAATGGTCTAAAATTCCAGCAGAGCATTGTAAGAAACTCATTGATGGTTACCGGAAGCGGTTGGTCGCAGTTATTTTGGCTAAAGGTTGTGCAACCAAGTATTAGGCTGAGGGTGCCAATACTTTTGTCTGGCCCATTTTTGGAGTTTTGTGTGAAATGATCAATGTTTTGCTTTTTGCTTCATTCTCTTTTGTGTTTTTTCATTTAAGACAAATTAAATGAAGATAATAATACCAAAGAATTTGTGTTTGCAATCATTTTCAGGAAGAAACTGAGTATTATCTGACAGAATTGCAGGGGTGTCAATACTTTTGGCCACAACTGTAACTCTGGAACGCTTCCATGGATCCTGGTGATTCTGACAGTGTTTTCTCGTGACATATTCTATTTCATGCTAGTGGTAAAATTTCATTCATATAACTTGCGTTTATTTGTGAAAAAAACGGAAATTTGGCGAAAATTTTGAAAATTTTGCAATTTTCCAACTGTGAATTTTTATGCCCTTAAATCACAGATACGGCACACAAAACACTTAAGTAACATTTCGACATGTTTACTTTACATCAGCATAATTTTGGAACCCAAATTTTTTTTTTCTTAGGAAGTTATAAGGGTTAAAAGTTGACCAGCGATTTCTCATTTTTGCAACACCATTTTATTTTTATGGACCACATCACATTTGAAGTCACTTTGAGGAGTCTATATGATAGTAAATACCCAAAAGTGACACCATTCTAAAAACTGCACCCCTTAAGGTGCTCAAAACCACATTCAAGAAGTTTATTAACCCTTCAGGTGCTTCACAGGAATTTTTTGAATATTTTAAAAAAAATAAACATTTAACTTTTTTTCACAAAAAAAATACTTCAGGTTCAATTTTTTTTTATTTTACCAAGGGTAACAGGAGAAGTTGGATGCAAAAGTTATTGTGCAGTTTGTCCTGAGTACGCTGATACCTGATATGTGGGGAGGAACCACTGTTTCGGCGCATGGCAGAGCTCACAAAAATGATCTTTTCACCCCCAATTTTTATTTTCCCAAGGGTAACAGGACCCTAAAATGTATTGTGCAATTTGTCCTGAGTACGCTGATACCCCACATGTGGGGGTAAACCTCTATTTGGCCGCATGGCAGAGCTCAGAAGGGAAGCAGCGCCATTTGACTTTTTTGGCTGGAATTGAGATCGGACACCATGTCGCGTTTGGAAAGCCCCTGATGTACCAAAACAGTGAAAACCCCCACAAATGACACCATTTTGGAAATTAGACCCCCTAAGGAACTTATCTAGATGTGTGGTGAGCACTTTGAACCCCCAAGTACTTCACAGAAGTTTATAATGCCCGGGCATGAAAATAAAAAAATCGTATTTTTTCCACAAACATGATCTTTTAGTCCCCATTTTTTTTGTCCCCATTTTTTTTATTTTCCCAAGGGTACCAGGAGAAATTGGATCCCAAAAGTTGTTGTCCAATTTGTCCTGAGTATGCTGATACCCCATATGTGGGAGAAGACTACTGTATGGGCACACGTCGGGGCTAGGAAGGGAAGTAGTGACATTTTGGAATGCAGACTTTGATGGAATGGTCTGCGGGTGTCATGTTGCTTTTGGAGAGCCCCTGATGTACCTAAACAGTGTAAACCCCCCACAAGTTGCCCTATTTTGGAAACTAGACCCTCTAAGGAACTTAGCTAGCTGTGTGGTGAGCACTTTGAATCACCCAGTGCTTCACAGAAGTTTTTAACGACCGGGCGTGAAAATAAAAAAATCGTATTTTTTCAACAAACATGATCTTTTAGTCCCCATTTTTTTATTTTCCCAAGGGTACCAGGAGAAATTGGACCCCAAAAGTTGTTGTCCAATTTGTCCTGAGCACGCTGATACCCCAAATTTGGGAGAAAACTACTGTATGGGCACACGTCGGGGCTCGGAAGGGAAGTAGTGACGTTTTGGAATGCAGACTTTGATGGAATGCTCTGCTGGTGTCATGTTGCCTTTGGAGAGCCCCGAATGCACCTAAACAGTGGAAACCCCACATAAGTGACATCATTTTGGAAACTAGACCCCCCAAGGAACTTATCTAGATGTGTGGAGAGCACTTTGAACCTCCAAGGGCTTCACAGATGTTTATAATGCCCGGGCATGAAAATAAAAAAATCTTATTTTTTCAACAAACATGATCATTTAGTCCCCAATTTTTTATTTTCCCAAGGGTAACAGAAGAAATTGGACCCCAAATGTTGTTGTGCAATTTGTCCTGAGTACGCTGATACCTCATATGTGGGAGAAAACTACTGTATGGGCACACGTCGGGGCTCGGAAGGGAAGTAGTGACGTTTTGGAATGCAGACTTTGATGGAATGGTCTGTGGGTGTCATGTGCGTTTGGAGAGCCCCTGATGTACCTAAACTATTGAAACTCCCCACAAGTGACCCCATTTTGGAAACTAGACCCCCCACGGAACTTATCTAGATGTGTGGTGACCACTTTGAACCCCCAAGTGCTTCACAGAAGTTTATAACGCCCGGGCATGAAAATAAAAAAATCATTTTTTCCACAAAAATGATATTTTTGCCCACAATTTTTTATTTTCCTAAGGGTAACAGGAGAAATTGGACCCCAAAAGTTGTTTTGCAATTTGTCCTGAGTAGGCTAATACCCCATATGTGGGGGGTAAAACACTGTTTGGGCGCATGGCAGAGCTTGGTAGGGAAGGAGCACCATTTGACTTTTTCAACGCAGAATTGGCTGGAATTGAGATCAGATGCCATGTTGCATTTGGAGAGCACCTGATGTGCCCAAACAGTGGAAACCCCCCAATTATAACTCCAACCCGAACCCCAACACACCCCTAACCCTAATCTCAGCCCTAACCCTAGTCCTAGCCCTAACCCTAATGGGAAATGGAAATAAATACATTTTTTTATTTTATTATTTTTCCCTAACTAAGGGGGTGATAACGGGGGGTTTGATTTACTATTTATGGCGGTTTTTATGTTTGGCAGCTGTCACACGCTAAAAGTCGCTTTTCATTCAGATTTTTGGGACGCAGAATGAACAAAAAACAGCGTTTCATGAATTTCTTTTGGGGGGTGCGTTCACACCGTTCCGCGTGTGGTAAAATTGATAAAGCCCTTTTATTCTTCGGGTCAGTACGGTTACAGCGATACCTCATTTGAGGGCCCTGTTGAGGGCAGAGCAGAGTCCTGCAGTGCGCAGGCGTCAGGAGAGGTCCGGCGCCTGCGCACTGCAGAATTCTGCTCTACCCTCAACAGGGCAGAGCAGTGTGCTTGCGCCGCAGCCATTACAGGACGGGAGAAGAGGACGTCATCGCATGAAGAAGGGAGGCGCCGGACCGGACCGCAATGCCCACCGGACCGCCCACCCCGGTGAGTATAATATAACGTGTTTTTCTTCTCTTTCAGGTTACATTGGAGGCTTATCTACAGCATTACAGAATGCTGTAGATAAGCCCCCGATGTCTATGCCGACAGCTGCAAGTCGAAAAAAAGGGTGACAGATTCCCTTTAAGAGAGGAAGACTAGAACTCTAGCGCCACCTATAGGATGTAGCAATTATAAAAGTCAGTATCAACCCTCCAACAAGCTTTGTCACATGACTTCGGATAAAAGCCAAACCCAGATCTCAATTTGCAGGCTTGTTAAAGGGTCGACATTAACTTTTAGGATTGATCAGAGTTCCAGTCCTCTTCCTCTCTGAAGAGACAGTTTGCATATTTCACAGAGCAGCATTGCAGCTTAAAAGTCTCCTCATGTCGGCATGCTTAACATGTCACTCTCCGTAAGGAGAAACACTACCTCATAAAGTGACACTGGTCAGGAATGTAAAGTTAATGGTACTTTGGTCTGTATTATGCACGGAGGTGATATTCATCCTAATAATTGGTATGGATAAAGGCTGTGAGGATCTACTCACCCCAATTTCCGGATCTGAAGCTAATGGTTAAAAGAATAATATTTTTATCATTGCAAGAATGTCATTTTTTGTCCCTTGAAATGCAAAGTCGGGCATGGTGACATCAGCCCCTCTTCTGCTTTGGTTCAGCGGCCCCCTCTACCTGTAGATACCACATTACAATCACTGGTGGGGAGATGGGCATGAAAGGCGTGGAGTGCAGCTGGATTCCCCTGGCTCCAAATCCAGTGGTTAGAGTGCATTCAGCCGGAACAGAGAGGAAACAAGCAGAAAAACATGGTCAGACGGAGGAATCCTTGAATTATCTGACTCCGTGCACACATCATTTCTTCAGGGAGGCCGTGGAGGACTCGGACGCAGCTCATGTCTTTATTAGGCACTAAAAAAATGGCTTCTGTCTGTAAATATATAGGATTATAAATATCTGGCCAAAGGTGTCTGTGTCTTCATACGGACAGCATGGTGGAGGCCGGTAGCTGCTCGATACCAAGCTCATATAATGCTTCTCGTTCTACTATGGGAATAAAATAACATTTCTATTATTTGCCACTATGAATTATAGAGAGTACTCCAATAAGATACAGTGGTGTGAAAAAGTGCCCCTTCCCTAATTCTATTCTTTTGCATGTTTGTGACACTTATATTTGTTTTGTTATCTGAAACATTTGCTGTAAATATTAGATAAATATAACACAAGTAAGCTCAAAATGCAGTTTATAAAAGAAATTCAAACCTACAGGGCCCTGTGTGAAAAAGTGATTGCCCCCTAAACTTAATAACTGGATGGGCCACCCTTAGCAGCCACAACTGCAATCAAGCATTTCAGATAACTGGCAATTAAGTCTTCTACAATGATCTAGAGGAATTTTGGGCCATTCATTTTTGCATAATTGTTGTATTTCAGCCACATTGGAGGGTTTCTGAGCATGAACCGGTTGTCTTTTTAAGGTCATGCCACAGCATTTCAATCGGATTAAGGTAAGGACTTTCACTAGGTCACTCCAAAGTATTAATTATTATTATTATTATTTATTTATATAGCACCATTGATTCCATGGTGCTGTACATGAGAAGGGGTAACATACAAATTACAGATATCACTTACAGTAAACAAACTAACAATCACAGACTGATACAGAGGGGAGAGGACCCTGCCCTTTCGGGCTTACATGCTACAGGATGGTGGGGAAGGAGACAGTAGGTCGGTGAGTTGCAGCAGTTCCGGTGTTGGTTGAGGCGATATCACCGGTAGTGGTGAGAGAGAAGGAGGTAGCGGGGTCATTGCAGGCTGTAGGCTTTCTTGAAGAGGTGGGTTTTCAGGTTCCGTCTGAAGGATCCAAATGTGGTTGATAGTCGGACTTGTTGGGGCAAAGAATTCCAGAGAATAGGGGCTATTAATTTTCATTTTCTTAAGCCATTCAGATGTGGACTTGCTGGTGTGTTTTGTATCCTGCTGCATAACCCGAGTGCACTTCAGGTGGAGGTCACAGACAAATGGTCGGACATTCTCCTTCAGGATTTTTTGGTAAACAGCAGAATTCATGGTTCCATTTCCCACGGCCAGTCATCCAGGTCCTGAAGCATCAACACAGCCCCAGACCATCACAGTACCACCACCATTTTTTACTGTTGGTATGATATCCCTTTTCTGAACTGCTGTGTGACCTCTACACCAGATGTAATGGAACATACACCTTCCAAAAAGTTCAACTTTTGTCTCGACAGTCCACAGAGTATTCTCCCAAAAGACTTGGGGATCATTAAGATGTGTCCTCATGAAACAGAGACAAGCCTTTATGTTCTTATTGCTCAGCAGTGTTTTTCGTCGTGGACCTCTGCCGTGTAGGCAGTTTTTGCCCAGTGTCTTTCTTAAGGTCAGTGTTCATGACTCCACCTTAACTGAGGCAAGTGAGGCCTGCAGTTCTTTGGATGTTGTTGTGGGGTCTTTTGTGACCTTTTGGATCAGTTGTCACTGTGCTCTATGGGTAATTTTGGTCACCTGCCACTCCTACAAAGGTTCATCACTGTTCCATGTTTTTGCCATTTGTGGATAATATCTCTCACTTTGGTCCACTGGAGTTCCAAAGCTTTAGAAATGGCTTTAACACTTTTCCAGACTGATAGATGTCAAATACTCGCAGAAACCTCGCACACTCACAGACTCTTAGACTCTCTTATACTTCTGTCCTCCATATCTTCACTCCACGACACGGACAGCGCTACCGCTTTCTACAACACCACCCTCACATCAGCCATAGACTAAGTCGCCCCTCTCATGCGTGGCAAAGTGCGATGAATCAATAGGCAACCCTGGCACAACAACCTCACCAAAAGACTTGGACAAGCATCCAGGGTCACAGAGCAGCATTGAAGAAATCACGACTGCCAGATGACTTCACTGCTCTCAAACAAGCTACACTTGCATTCTAATTAGCCCTCACCTCTTCTAAATAGACCTGTTTCACAAACCTTGTATCTTCATTATCCCACAACCCAAAACAACTGTTCCCCACATTTAACTCTCACCTTCGCCCACCACTGCCACCTCCCCTCATCTCTTCCGAGGACTTTGCCACCTACTTCAAAAACAAGATCAACCAAAGCTTCAAAACAAGATGACACAAAGCTAGGAGGGATAGCTAATACTAGAGAAGAGAGAGAGGATTCAAAAAGATATAAATAAACTGGAGAAGTGGGAAGCAACTAACAGAATGGTTTTTAACAGGGAGAAATGCAAAGTACTACATCTGGGCAATAAAAATGAAAAAAGCATATACAGAATGGGAGGAATAGGGCTAAGTGACAGCACATGTGAAAAAGACTTGGGTATACTAATAGATCACAGACTGAATATGAGTCAACAGTGTGATGCAGCAGCAAAAAAGGCAAATGCAATTCTAGGATGTATTAACAGAAGCATACAGTCTAGATCATGTGAAGTCATTATTTCCCTCTACTCCTCTTTGGTCAGACCTCATTTGGAATATTGTGTCCAGTTTTGGGCACCACATTTTAAAAAAGACATCAACAAACTGGAGCAAGTTCAGAAAAGAGCGACCAGAATGGTGACCGGTCTGCAAACCCTGTCTTATGAGGAAAGGTTGCAGGATTTGGGAATGTTTAGTTTGCAAAAGAGAAGACTGAGAGGAGACTTAATAGCTGTCTACAAATATCTAAAGGGCTGTCACATTGTAGAAGGATCAACTTTATTCTCATTTGCACAAGGAAAGACTAGAAGCTATGGGATGAAACTGAATGGGAGGAGACACAGATTAGATATTAGAAAAAACTTTTTGACAGTTAGAGTGATCAATGAGTGGAACAGGCTGCCACGAGAAGTGGTGAGTTCTCCTTCAATGGAAGTCTTCAAACAGAGGCTGGACAGACATCTGACTGGGATGATTTAGCGAATCCTGCTTTGAGCAGGGGGTTGGACCAGGTGGCCCAGGAGGTCCCTTCCAACTCTACGATTCTATGATTCTATGATTCTATGATTCAAACAAGGCAAACCTTTACTGTTCCACCACTCCAACCACTCCACATACCAGACCGCTGCCCTTCCCTATTAACCTGCCTCTCCAACATCACTGAAGGACAGCTTACTCATCTCCTTTCCAAATCACACCTCACCAACTGTGCACTTGACCCCATCCCTTCCCACCTGCTCCCCAACTTCACTAACACGCTCATCCCAACCCTAACCCATCTCTTCAACCTCTCGCTATCTTCTGGTACCTTCCCCTCTGCCTTCAAACATGCCAACATCACACCCATTCTCAAAAAAACAAACCTTGACCCAACTGCTATGCCCAGCTATCGCCCCATATCACTGCCCCCGTTTGCTTCCAAACTCCTTGAACCACTCCACTGAAACTGCCCTGACCAAAATTTCTAATGACTCACAGCCAAAGCTAACAGACAGTTCTCTATCCTCCTCCTTCTCGACCTGTCCTCTGTCTTCGACACAGTCGCCCACTGCCTTGTGCTAAAGATTCTTTCTTCCCTCGGCATCAAAGACCTTGCCCTGTCCTAGATTGCCTCATACCTTTCTGACCGCACATTCAGCGTTTCCCACTCCCACACTACCTCCCACTCCCACACTACCTCCTCATCCCGCCCTCTCTCTGTTGGAGTCCCCCAAGACTCTGTCCTGGGGCCCCTACTTTTTTCCATCTATACCCTTGGCCTAGGACAACTCAAAGTCCCATGGCTTTCAGTACCACCTGTATGCGGACGACACTCAGATCTACCTCTCTGGCCAAGATGTCACCGCTCTGCTGTCTAGAATCACGGAGTGTGTATTAGCCATATCCTCCTTTTTCACCTCTCACTTCCTAAAACTCAATGTAGACAAAACTGAACTCATCATCTTTCCTCCATTTCACGTATCTTCCCTACCCGATCTATCTTTTATGGTAAACGGCGTCATGCTCTCTCCCGCACCTGAAATCCGCTGCCTCGGAGTAACTCTAGACTCTGCCTTGTCCTTCACACTACTATACACGTCCAAACTCTTGCCACCTCCTGTCGCCTCCAATACAAAAATATTTCCAGAATCCGTCCCTTCCTCAGCCCTCAAAGTACTAAAACTTGTACATGCCCTTATCATCTCCCTCCTTGACTACTGCATCTCTCCTCTGTGGCCTCCCTGCTAACTCTCTTGCACCACTCCAGTCTGTCCTCAACTCTGCTGCCTGACTAATCCACCTCTCCTCGCTATTCCCCTGTCTCTCCCCTCTGCAAATCCCTCCACTGGTTCCCAATTCCCCAACGAATCCAGTTCAAACTACTAACACTGACCTACAAAGCCATCCACAACCTGTCCCTTCCCTATATCTTTGAACTAATCTCCCAATATCTTCCCTCATGTAATCTTCGATCCTCCCAAGACCTCCTACTCTCCTCCACACTTATTCGTTCCTCACACAACCGCCTCCAAGATTTCTCCCGAATATCCCCCATCCTCTGGAATTCCATGCCTCAATACGACCAATTACCCACCACCCTCAGATCCTTCAAATGGAACCTGAAAACCCATCTTTTCAGGAAAGCTTACAGCCTGCAGTAACAATTCTGCCGCCTCGCCACCGCCCGAGCTGCCGCCTCATCACCACCAGAGCTGCTGCACCCCCGACCTTCTATCTCTTCCCCACTATTCTGTAGAATGTAAGTCCGCAAGGACAGGGTCCTCTCCCCTCCCTACCAGTCTGTCATTGTAAATTTGCTTACTGCTAACGCTATCTATAACTTTGTATGTAACCCCTTCTCATGTACAGCACCATGGAATTAATTTTGCTATATAAATAAATAAGAAGAATAATAAAATACTTTGTTTTTTGTTTGTTCCAGAATTACTTTGGATTGCAGCATGATGTCTAGCTTTTATGAATAATTTGGTCTACTTCACTTTGTCAGGCACATCCTGACAAAGGGATTTCTTGATTGAGAACAGGTGTGGCAATAATCTTGCCTGAGTGTGGCTAGGGAAATTAAACTCAGCTTCCCAAAGATGTGATAAACCACAGTTAATTTATGTTTTAAGGTGAGGGGGCAATCACTTTTTCACAAAGGGCCCAATAGGTTTGGATTTCTTTTTCTCTTAATAATAAAGACCTTCATTTAGAACCTGCATTTTGTATATACAGTGCCTACAAGTAGTATTCAACCCCCTGCAGATTTAGCACGTTTGATAAGATGCAAATAAGTTAGAGCCTTCACACAAGAGCAGGATTTATTAACAGATGCATAAATCTTATTAAACAGCTAATAATCGTCTTTTATAAGACCTGATCAGGCCGGCACAGGTCTCTGGAGTTATCTTGGCCCACTCCTCCATGCAGATCTTCTCCAAGTTATCTAGGTTCTTTGGGTGTCTCATGTGGACTTTAATCTTGAGCTCCTTCCACAAGTTTTCAATTGGGTTAAGGTCAGGAGACTGACTAGCCCACTCCAACACCTTGATTTTTTGCCTCTTGAACCAGGCCTTGGTTTTCTTGGCTGTGTGCTTTGGGTCGTTGTCTTGTTGAGGGAGGACACGTCACACTGCGCCACCAATGTTCCACCTACTTAAAGGTAATCTTATATTTCTCTCATGTCCAATACTTTTATTGGAATTATCCAGACTACTAGATTATGGCCCGAAGCTATCGCATCGGGAGGATGCGATAGCATCACACCTCTTGCCATGTTAACCCTCAATACACACACTCCTCAACACACACTCCTCTCACCTTTCACCATCTCCACTCACTCTTTCACTCCACATACGACCCCTTCTCTCACTCCGTCTCTCATACTCACGCCGTCATCGCCGCTGCTCCACGATCCCCGACATCATCTTCCGCCGGCGCCATCCTGGATCCAGACGTTGTCCACGCCGGCGCCATGTTCTTGCGGCGACGCCATCTTGAGTATCGTGAAATCCCGCGATAGTCAAGATGGCGTCGCCGGAAGAACATGTCGCCGGCGTGGACGACGTCGGGATCCAAAATGGCGTCGGCGACATCTCGCGAGTTTTCGCCGACGCCATTTTGGATCCCGACGTCGTCCTCGCCGGCGACATGTTCTTGCGGCGACGCCATCTTGACTATCGCGGGATTTCGCCGATCCAAAATGGCGTCGCCGCAAGAACATGTCGCCGGCGTGGAGGACGTCTGGATCCAGGATGGCGCCGGCGGAAGAAGCTGTCGGGGATCGTGGATCAGCGGCGATGACGGCGTGAGTATGAGAGACGGAGTGAGAGAAAGGGTCGTATGTGGAGTGAAAGAGTGAGTGGACGTGAGTGGAGATGGTGAAAGGTGAGTGGAGTGTGTGTGTTGAGGGTTAACATGGAAAGAGGCGTGCGGTGACGTCACCGGTTACAACTGGACGGAAGTTGTTACAACCGGAAGTTGCTTAGGGCATTTATTATTATAGATTATTATAAGCGCCCTTCAATTTATGACCGTGATTTTTTTGCTATATATCGCCATGGGCATAGTTATTGCTCCTTTATTATAATAGGGATTATCTTGGCAGTAATATATTTGTCAGTTTACATGGGGGAATATGTGACATACTAATAAAGTTCTTTTGGAACCACTTAGGCTAATTATATTAGCGTTTTCCAATTTTATAGCCGCGAATTGTTTGCTTAACATCGCCATGGACATAGTGATTGTTTTTTACTACAATAGGTATTACCTTGGTAGTGATATTTTTCATCTTATATTAGGGGAACATGTGACATATTAATAAAGGTTTTGTATAGACACTGTTCTTTATAATATATATTAATATAAACTATAAAACTTCCATTTTGTATAAATTGGTATTTTTTGCTATAGATCAGAGTGGCGATATCAGTGTTTTGTTGTGTCTTCCATTGGGCATTGCTGTTTATTATGTATTAAAATATTGTAATAATAAAAATATTTTTCTATAATATTGCTGGATCTCTTAATTTTCGGGTACCTTTTTTGGTGTTACTCCAAATAAGGGTTTTTGATTTACTTGTAGGCACTGTACTTGTGTTATCTTTGTCTAATATTTACATTTGTTTAGTGAGCTGAAACATTTAAGTGTGGCAAACAAGCAAAAGTTTAGGAAATCAGGAAAGGCGCAAACACTTTTACACCACTGTAGTGACGTTTACCATTCATATATAAATTACTACCATATTCTTAAAGTGAACCTGTCAGCAGGATTTTGCTAAGTAAACTAGAGGCATTGTCATGTTGCTGCTGTTATACTGATTAAAATAATACCTGGGGTGAAGAAATTCTACGTGTGGTTCTTATGTAATCAGTGTTAGAAGTTTTCAGTTAATGAGATGCCCTTGCTCCAGGGCAGGACTGTAGGCTGAGTCTTATCTTCCTGCTCTAAGCCAGAGAAACCAAAAGGAGACCTACCCACAGGCCGCTCTGAAGCACAAACATGTTCTTCATAATTGAGACAAAGAGAGAGACAGATAACTTGTGGTTCGGGGCGGCCTGTGGGAAGGTCTCCTCTTGGTTTCTCTGGCTTAGAGCAGGTAGATCAGACAGTCCCGCCTGGAGCATGAGCATATCATTAACTGAAAACTTGTAACACTGATTACACAAGAACCACAAGACTGATTTCTACACCCCAGGTATAATTTTAATAAATGTAGCACTGACAACATGACAGTGCCTAAAGTTTACTTAAAGCGAGCCTGTCAACAGGATTTTGCTAAGAGAATTGTCCTATAAAAAAACTTGGTGGTGATAAATGTATGATTACTAGAGGTCTGACAGCTGAGATCACACCAATCACGAGAGCAGAGGTCCCAAAGTCCCCTGTGTGAATAGAGCAGTAATGTGCATCAATGCATGTGGATTGTGGTGCTCACTGACACTCCCATGGAAGTGGTCAACACCCAGTTGTCAATGTATTTGCACATTTACAGAAGGAATAACAGGAATGTCACAATGCAGAATTCTAAGAACAGAACTGGTAGGACAAAAAGTGGCTGCAAGACAGGTCCACTCTAAGTCACACCAAAAATGCACTTTGAGGGACATCTACTGCATCTGCCATCACAAATAGTCTGCAAAGCTAATTTTACACAAAGAAGCTCGATTAATTTTAGACTAATCAGTCAATCACTTCCTGAACCATTGTTAGCGATATCAAGTCATGGTACAGCCAAAGCATCGAGTATATTTCCTGTACTGTTGTTTTAAAACCAGACATATCAAATGTATTACTGTACCATTATTTAAGATGTGAATTTTAGGGCTATATATTTCTCCTCTTTTAAACATCGGATATCAAGGACATTTGTATTACAGAGACTGGCAGATTTGCCTTTTTTCCTGTACATTAACATAATTTCCATCATGACCCATTTTACCCAATAGATAAACCTGCTCCTATATTCAATGCCGCAGCCAAGGCCGACTTCGCTTAGTAATGTTAATATATGTATGGAGTCTAGCTCAGGCAACATACAGAAGCTATTCAGACATTTTATTAGGAGATTTTGATGGATGAGCCATAAAACGCGCAGTGAAGGTCTCTATTGTGGCAGCTCGAGATGTTTTTTCTCATTCATGAGCATTAATACTTTCACATATCCTCGGTTACAGACCTTGCTCCGAATTTGTGTACCTCACGTTTTTAGGTTTATTGTTCCATAATAAACAGGCTTTCTTCCAGATGGACGAAAACTGCAGCATTCATCAGAGAAGAGCCAGAAAAACCAACAGAATAATGTCCACAGTGCTCACATACACTAACACATACAGAAATAAACATCAGATACAATGAAGCAGTATGTATGCACTGAACATAGTCCAATGACTAAAGTGTTAAGAATTACAATGTCCCCCAACTTTCCACATTCCAAATGTTGCAAAACTACAACCCAGGGCATGCCATGGCATTAAATCACAGTGCAGGACTTATTTTTAAGGCAATGTTCACACTAGGCGTTTTTTCAGCATTTTTTTTCTGCAGCAAAACCTGAACTCTTGGCAGAAAAGAAGCAGCGTAAAAAAGGCAGGTTTTGGTGCGTTTTTGATTTTTTTTTTTTTTGCCTTGTTTTTCAAGATCCCAACGTTCAACTTTACTTCCACCACAGAAGCGAGAACACAGTTCACCAATACAAGACATATGTACATGAAAAATTATGTATACAAATGTAACAGCTGAGGGAGGTGAATTAGTCTGAAATAATTTACCCAAGTCATTGGCAGTGTATGGAGTTTGTAGGACACTGTTTACTTTCACACTTTGGTCTGCCATTGAGATGCTCAGGCATTGATCCATTTTACACCTTGGTGGGCCGCATGCATTGTTGAATCTCACACCTTTGTAGGCCAATCTTTACTTTGTACTCATCACTAATTTAATTAAAATTGTACTAATCCAAACTGCCATCTCAGGTGACCAAGACAAGATGGTAATCCTGGGAAAATTACAAAAATAAATGGGTTTTACATACTGCTGTACTCTTTTTTTTTTCACTAAAAACACAGCAAAACCTGATACCTGCGTTTTTTCACCAACCACTAGTTTCAATGAGTGAAAAACAATGAAAAAAACAATGAAAGAAGTTACATGCTCTATTGTTCCAAAAAAAAAAAAAGCTGTGGACAAAAAAACAAGCTGTGTGCATGAGATTTCTGATAGTGTAAAATACAGCTGAAAATTTGCATTAAAAAAACACCTAATGTGAACATAGCCTGAAGAACACCAAAAGAAAAAGGTCATGAATGACCTGCACTTACCATTTAAAAACTTTTATTAGGAGTAACAATTTTTTTTTTATCTCACTTCTATATTGAGGAGCTATAAGCAGTCAATTTACTTGGAAACTAATGAGAGAAGTTAACTTAAGTCAGTGTTTCTCAACTCCAGTCCTCATGACCCACCAACAGATCAAGTTTTGAGGATATCCTTAATATTGCACAGGTGATAATTCCATCACCTATGCAATACTAAGGAAATCCTGAAAACATGACCTGTTGGTGGGTCTTGATGACTGGAGTTGAGAAACACTGTCTTACATCGAAGTGGGTGTTTTCAGATATTTTTCATTGGTAGCAAGTACTTCTCCTGGTATAAGATGCCCTGCCCAATCATAAGTAGAAAGCATCACAGCAGAAAAAAAAAAACCCCAACAAAGCTTTGGGTTCTCAGTGTGTAAAATGTAAGGATACAGCTCTGATATTTTGGACTAACCTCCTGCATGATTAGAAAGTTCTGCAAGAGTAAAGCATATACAAATACCACGTTTCAGGTCCCTTTGGGTGGAAAGGAGCAGCACAGTTGAGTTTAGCTCTATCACATTACAAACCTTTCTGAGTGCTTCTCATAGCACTGTCAGCCCTGCTGCACTGTCCTTTCCCCTACACTGCCTCTCCTGAGAGGAGTCACACTTATGTCTGTTGTGAAAGAGGAGCATAGCTGATAGAATTTGTAATCTGACACAGCTAAATTCAGCTGTACAGCACCTTCACCCACTTAGACTATCTAAAAAGGTGTGTTATCTGTGCTCTAATCTCTCAGCACTTCCTATTCATACAGGTGGTTAGACCAGTAGATCAGAGCTGTACCTTTACATCCCACACACTGAAAAACCCAGGCAATGGCGGTGGGGTGGTCTTTTTCTGCTGGGTTGCTGCCTGCCTATGATTGGGCAAGTCATACAGGGAGAAGTACAAACCCCTACTGAATACTAACTAATGACACCCACTTGGACTTAACAAAAGTTAGATGCCAAATGCTTTGCTAATATCACAACAAAGAAGAGTCGACAAATATTGTCTCAAATTTTCTCTTCTCTGTGGGCGTGTTGTAGTACTTGTTGTAAATCTCCTCCAGACTGAAGTCCACTTTCTGCAACTGGACTCGTTTTGGGAAAATACAGTTGTGGCCAAAAGTATTGACACCCCTGCAATTTTGTCAGATAATACTCAGTTTCTTCCTGAAAATGATTGCAAACACAAATTCTTTGGTATTATTATCTTCACTTAATTTGTGTTAAATGAAAAAACACAAAAGAGAATGAAGCAAAAAGCAAAACATTGATCATTTCACACAAAACTCCAAAAATGGGCCAGACAAAAGTATTGGCACCCTCAGCCTAATACTTGGTTGCAAAACCTTTAGCCAAAATAACTGCGACCAACCGCTTCCGGTAACCATCAATGAGTTTCTTACAATGCTCTGGTGGAATTTTAGACCATTCTTCTTTGGCAAACTGCTCCAGGTCCCTGATATTAGAAGGGTGCCTTCTCCAAACTGCCATTTTTAGATCTCTCCACAGGTATTCTATGGGATTCAGGTCTGGACTCATTGCTGGACACCTTAGAAGTCTCCAGTGCTTTCTCTCAAACCATTTTCTAGTGCTTTTTGAAGTGTGTTTTGGGTCATTGTCCTGCTGGAAGACCCATGACCTCTGAGGGAGACCCAGCTTTCTCACACTGGGCCCTACATTATGCTGCAAAATTTGTTGGTAGTCTTCAGACTTCATAATGTCATGCACACGGTCAAGCAGTCCAGTGCCAGAGGCAGCAAAGCAACCCCAAAACATCAGGGAACCTCCGCCATGTTTGACTGTTTTTTCTTTGAATGCCTCTTTTTTTCTCCTGTAAATTCTATGTTGATGCCTTTGCCCAAAAAGCTCTACTTTTGCCTCATCTGACCAGAGAACATTCTTCCAAAACGTTTTAGGCTTTTTCAGGTAAGTTTTGGCAAACTCCAGCCTGGCTTTTTTATGTCTCGGGGTAAGAAGTGGGGTCTTCCTGGGTCTCCTACCATACAGTCCCTTTTCATTCAGACGCCGACGGATAGTACGGGTTGACCCTTGGACTGCAGGGCAGCTTGAACTTGTTTGGATGTTAGTCGAGGTTCTTTATCCAACATCTGCACAATCTTGCGTTGAAATCTCTTGTCAATTTTTCTTTTCCGTCCACATCTAGGGAGGTTAGCCACAGTGCCATGGGCTTTAAACTTCTTGATGACACTGCGCACGGTAGACACAGGAACATTCAGGTCTACTTTGTATTTGATGGTAAGTACTTCCACCAGCTCAGAGGGACCGCAATGGTTTGCTCCTGTGCGCTCTCTTATGTGAATCTCCTCCTGGGCTGGTGGGAGGAAACTATGGTCTTTACCGGTGCCGTTGAGTGGTGGACGAACAAGGAGGCCGCTTGGTACCGGTATATAGACGATGTGTTTGTCATATAGGTGGGGTCAAAGGAGGACTTTTGAAAAATGTGTACGAGAACTGAATGTGAACCCCTTTGGTTTGAGATTTACATCTGAAAGTAGTGATAAAGAACTGGCCTTCCTTGATGTGAAAATTATGAAAAATCCCCAAGGGGCCTTGACAACGAGTGTGTATCGAAAGCCCACAGCCACGAATTCCCTCTTGAGGTGGGACAGCTGTCATCCTGTCCCCCTCAAGAGGGGGATTCCTCAGGGTCAATACCTCAGAACTAGGAGGAACTGTTCGAATTCAGAGACCTTCAGAACACAGGCTTATGAGCATAGGGAGAGATTTAGGGAACAGGGGTATCCCGATCATGTTGTGAATCAGAAATGCTTTAGGGAAAGAGAGACATACATTATTGCAATCGAACACCCCAATGGAGAATAATAACACTGTAAGAGTGATAGGGACTTATGATAACCAAGTGGATCAGATATTTAGAATCCTCAATAAGCACTGGAGTATTTTGCAGGCTGATACAGAATTGTCAGACATGGTCTCTAGAAGACCTGAGATCACGTTTGTAAAGGTCGTTCCATTAGAGACAGACTTGTACATAGTCACTACAAAAGAGCTAAACAGGAAGGTACGTGGCTAGGCAGGAAGATCTGTGGTACTTTCAAATGTGGGAACTGCTCATTTTGTGGATATGTGAGGTTTGGAAAAAGCTTTACAAGTGCTTCTAATGGAAGGCAGTGTTTTTCCAGGGATTTTGCTAACTGTAAAACTGCTGGAGTGGTGTATGTGGCAACATGCTCCTGTCCAAAAAATTATATTGGTAAAACCAAAAGGGAATTTAGGAGAATTAGCGAGCATCAGGGGGACATAAGAAACAAGCGGGACACCCCTGTGGCCCGTCATGTGTGGGAAGAACATGGGGGGAATGGAGAGGTTCTTTCCTTCTGTTTTCTGGAGGTGGTCAAGCAAAGTGGGAGAGAAGGCGACTGGGATAGGTTAATCTTACAAAAAGAAACGCGATGGATCTTTAAGATGGAATCCATGGCCTCTAGGGGCCTCAATGATCGATTAACGTATGGGTGCTTCTTTTGAAAATAACCCAATAAGACATATATAAATCATTTGCCTCTTTTATTATATACACAGAGAAGCCTTTGACCTATCATGGATCTAAGAGATGATCTGTGGGAATCCCAGGGTGAGACATTATTTGGGCCCTGATGGTTATCATTTTTTGTTATATTGTTTTTAACGAGGTGTCAAGGGTGTGGTAATGTGTTATAGCCTGCTATTTGGGTTGGGGAATATATAAATCCCCCCCCCCCTTTTTTGTTTGGGTAGAAATAAAAATCATACAATCCGAACAGGGTTTTGTCATTTAGGGACATAGGTGTTATCTTTTTATGGCAACAATATGACTTTAAAATCTGTAGCCAGATGGGAAACAAACCTCAGAATGTCTCTTCTTTTTATGAATGCTTCACATCTGAGGTACAGTTTGGACTAGTTTGACAGGTTGGTTATTTTCCCAGCGTTTTTTCCATCAGTAAAACGGGAAAAAATATACCCTATCTGGGATATGGTGTGTTTGTACACTATTGTCCTTTATAGGATTTGATTGCCAGTTTGTGCAATTTCCAAATGTATATGCACTATTATTACTCTTTGATGTCCTGAATGATGTAAGGGTTCTGGACATATTATTGCGAAATTAGGCTGTATTTAAGTTTAATATGGCCTTATAACTATAATTGTAAAATCAGGCTGTATCTGAGTTTAATATGGCCTTATAACTATAATTGTAAAATCAGGCTGGATTTGAGTTTAATATGGTCTTTTGACCCGTTTGATCATGGCTGGGAGTATGACTGTATTGAATTGACTGAACCCCGGGTAATACTTGTGAGTGGTGGATATTTCTCACTATGGAGTTTCTGGGCATGCGGGTTGTGGTGCGGGAACGCGCACCCGAAGGGTTAATACAGGCGTATGAAGGATCCTTTGGCCTTTAGTCTGTGCAAGCGCAGATCCATTATGGAGGGTCTGGGCCTGCGCAATATGTTGCGGTGATGCGCACCTGAGTGTTTGATGCAGGCATGGAGAGGATGATTTGGCCTCCAAGGCGCGAGTGCGCGAAGTGTCCGGGAAGTCCCGAGCATGCGCGGTATAGTCGTGGGATTGGGACACATTGCTTGACTCTGGACATGCGCATTACAAGTGCGCGATAATAGTCGATGCAGGCGCAGTAAAGACGGCCTCCTCAGCCAGAGGTAAGCGGTGACAGGAAGCGGAAATGACGGGATGGTGTACCTCTTGTGTCTGCAATATTGCGCAGGCGCGTTTGTGATTATGGAGACATACACTGAACGGTAATATGATCTTGTGCCCTGCTATTTGAGATATGCAGCGGGGCAACTATAAATGACCACTAGTTACCACACTCTGATGGACACCTGCAACCAGGCACCGTATCTGATGCTCGGAGGGAGCATACAATTATATCATGGGCCTCCTGAGGAACCCCATCTGTGGGAGGGAAACGCGTCGAGGCATGATGGCATCTAATGAGCATTAAGCTAAGTTTTTTTAACTTGTTATATGCTGGCTGATCATTTATCTCTGGGCACAGTGCAATATTTGGGGAGCTTTTGATATTACTTATGGTGATATTGATATACATATTGGGGAGCGGATGTGATTATATTCAAGCTGAGACCTCACAAGCTAATGATGTTTATATTGTGGGACTATGAGGTGGTCACTGTTTGACTGGCAAAAATTTGGTAAATACCCGGCTCTTCCACTAGCCCCCATTTACCCTAAAGTTTGACACGTGACGAGATATGGTCAGCACCGTGTAAAGTTCTCTTTAGTTTGTTATATACTGGCCATAAAATTTGGAAAATCTTTTTGGGGTTTTTTAGGGATTTTTTGTATTTCCAGCGGTTCCCTATTTCAGTTATAGGCCCCTTTTGTTTATCTCCCTCAATTTGTGATATTGGGGTGCAATTGTAAGGGTCAGTAAGGGATACCCGACGCGGAGCGGGGGCACCAGTACAACTTAGGGTGAAAAAGCTCCGTTGTCAGGTAGGGATAAATTAATTAGGGACTGCCAGTATCCCTTTATTCTTGTTATACCCCATTAAGTAATTTGTTTTTCAGTTACTGATTGTATCCCTGTTTTTTCGATTTGTATTTGTGGTGGTTTGCTGTGTAATTATTTAGTAGGATTACTCGATTGACTTAATAGGCAACCAGATTATTGTTATATCTTTTTCTATCTTGGTCATCTGGTTGTTAGGATCTGAATAGGGTGAGTAGGGAGAGCCGCCGTGGAGCGGGGGCACCATTTGTGTTTCAAGAGGGTGCCAACCTCCGCTGTTAGGTAGGGGTCAGTCAAACTAAAAAACCTCCAGGGGATAAGGGGTTAATTAGCCTGCTAAGGTTATGGCTTGCTCACAGTCAGCGTTAGGAAAGGCCAGGTGATGCAAATTTCCCAGCTTTATAATAACTCAGCCTCCATTAACCTTGTGCCAGAAACAGCAGCCATGGGTTCTTCTAAGCAGCTGCCTAGTATTGATTATGGTGGAGGCCAAGCAAAGTGTTTTCAAGTTGCCCTTTCCTCAGTTCAAAATGTAATAAAGAAATAGATGTAACAGTGGAGGTCAAGATAAGGTACGGAAGACCAAGCAAAATTTTAGTGCGCACTGCTTGTAGGATTGCTAGAGCGGCAAATCAGAACCCCAATTTGACTGCAAAAGAGCTTCAGAAAGATTTAGCAGACTCTGAAGTTGTGGTACATTGTTCTACTGTTCAGCGACACCTACACAAATATGGCCTTCGTTAAAGATTTATCATAAAAAAACATGAAGCTGAAGGTTTTACAATGGCAAAATAGCAGTGCATGCAAGACGGCCCAGGAATCTCACAGAATTGAAATAGTTTTCCAAAGGAAAAATAGATGAAAATCCCTCAAACAAGAACTGAAAGACTCTTGGCTGGCTGCAAAAAGTGTTTACAAGCTGTGCCAAATCTTTTGCATCAACCCATTTTCCTTATTGTAATTTTTAAAATGTAAAATATTACATTATATACTTTTTTTTACCTAAAATACAGAGGAAAAGTGACATCTTTAACTTTAGGCCTTTTATAGATCATTTCATCTTCAACTTGCTTAACTGCTCACAATAACAGTGGTATGTAAAAGGTTGGACTCCGATGGTCAAAATTACTAAGTCAAATAGGTGTCCAGCAAACCGTTGACTATAAAATGCCATAACGTAAAGCAAACACCTTCCCATTTTATGCTGTCAGCAATGGCACCACATGGAAGAGAAATGCCAATGTTCTATGAAACTCAGTCTTGTCAAAATGTTGGAAATTGTCCTTGTTTTCAGTATTAAAATATTACATTTGAATGTGGGTGTAATCATTTAAGCTGAGCACTGTACATACTACATGCAGTCAAAATGGGCTTCCTCTGAATGGACCAGGGTTAAATACAATTCTATGTTGTCTTTTGCCTTTCTCAAATTTGTTAGATATATGAACAAGAGGAAGAACAGGTAATCCAGCTGCCCCATCTACAAGGTAGAATTAAAATGGAGGCAATTGTTGACTCAGGAACTAAAATGTGAGATTGTGAAAGGATAAGAATGTACCGATCCCATGAGGAACACGTCTTGTAAAACGAGCGCCTACATTAGACCCCATCCACCCTTCCCGCAACAGGTGTGAAAACGCGCTATAACCTGTGTGAACGGTGAGGGCGATGAAAGGGATCTGCGTGCAAGATCAAAGTCTAATTCATACACCCGTGACAAGGCTAAGGTAACCAACCTATGTGATCGCCCCTGTGGGGTCATGTACATGTTGGACAATACTATGGGTTGGGCAGTAGATGTTCATGTTGCCAGGTCAACTGTAACAAACACGAGAAATACATGTTTACCGAGAAACTTCAAAAGGAAAATCCACCATTTTTCTTAAAAGAAAATGTACAATAGTGACAAGATAATAATCACCAACACGAGTCTCAGACATTTATAGTCACTTTAGTCCTGCCCCTATCCCACCAGGGCATGCACATTTTTGACCCGGGACACCACATTTTCCAGGAATAATTTTGGACAGCCGTCCTATGTCAGTTATCGATAATAGTGCAAACGGTAAGGAGGAACTAAAAGTTTATTCAGACATGTGGTTCGGGGGCAGCTCTTTCCATTATTCAAAACTAAAAAATAATATGTTGGTTACTCTTTATTCCATAAGTCAATAGTGCACATGGAAATAAGCCACAGTGTATTATGTTTTCAGAGAGATCTGCTTTTTCCTACAGAATTTCTTTCAGTTGCTGCTCATAATGATCTATGGAGTAGGGAGGAGCTAGTGGCAGACAGACATTCTGCTGCAAGTTCCATAGAAATTAATAAGCACCAACTGTCATCTCCTATCTCAGTAATGGGAAAGTCTGAATTTCTGGAAGGTTGGCATCCCAGGTACTAATCTCCATCTATTACATAAATGTGACAAAGCAAATATAATAAACAGGTTTCAACACCCAGAAGGGCAGATCAGACATGGTCTCTCCATCCTATGTCCCCAGGACCCCAAGTTGAGGTTCTTCAGGACACTGTGGGTCAGAGGCTGGCCCAATCATTCCTGTCCATCTGAGGAGCTCCGGAGTGGAGATGCATGTGTCACAGAGGTAAAGACTCACCGGCAGGAGAGACGCTGCTCCCAGCTCTCCCCACGTCTAGATGAAGGCGACAAAATTCGGATACAAAATTATAGCCTGGAAGTGACGTCGTCCTTGATGAGCATTTTCCAACAAACAGTTCTGCTCCGTACCTGGTGCTGTCACTTGGTGACCACAGCAGGAACTAAGTGCACACTGTGGATTTTTGCAGCAAAGAGAGATAGCAGGAAAAACACTGCAGAAAATCCACAGTTTTTACTTGTGTTTTCCACATTCATATAAAGGAGTAGAAAAATGCTGCAAAAACATTGAAATAAATGACCTGCTGTAGATGTGAATGGCTCAAATCGGCAAGGAAACAATAAGCAGCATGCGTCGTACATGGGACTGCAGAAATCTCATGCGCTTTGGTGGTTCTGCAAAACGCTGCAGTTTTTTTCTGCTGAAAAATGCAAAGTGTGAACCGTCCCTGAGGGGATTATTCATCTAAAACACTGAAACGTTTGGGAGTTTTCATGCTCATTTCTGGCAAAAGGATGTAGCGGTTATGGGGCTAAGCTATACCGCCAATTAGTCCAAAAATAGTGGCCCTGGCTGCAGTGATATTTTGGGGCGCAGCACTAATAAGAGAGGCCAGATTCGTTAGGCGGTGTGAATGTTACTGAATTCTGTGCACACCCCTCAGTAAGACTGGTGTCGAAAACGCAAAACCTAATAAATTGGAAGCCCAGTCTGTACAGCGGAGACCATGGCGCTTCTGTGTGATCAGATACATCCCAGGCTTTGAACCACAGTGCCCGTAAAAGTCCCGTTTAACTTGGAGGGAGAATGTGCCTTTATCTGGGGTCATGAGGAGAGATAAAGTCACGGCATGTGGCATAAAGTGGGCAAATGGCTAACTTGCCGGCACGCACATTGCACACTGTCAAGATTCGGCAATTCTAAAATGTAGGGTGAATGCAGGTAACCCCTTAAAGTGGAATCGGCCAGCAGGTTTTTTTCTATGTAATCGTAGAGCAGCACGATGTAGGGGCAGATAACCTGATTGCAGCGCTGTGTCACTACGGCTGATTAGTTGGCAGAACAATGCCGACAGCCATCTCCGCCAACTCTTCAGCTCCTGCGTGTGCTCTATGAGAAAGCTGTGACGATCACATCAGCTGGCAACCTAGGGAGAACAATGTGATTGCCAGTCTAAACTCTGACATGCCCGATAGACACCCATTGTGAATTCTCTTGATCTGACTTCTGAGTCGGGGCTCCCTCTGGTGGTTACTGCAACTAGTGGAGCTGGCCGGGTTGACAGAAGTCTGCCACCTGACTACGATGATTGGAAGTCAGGGCTTACTGACTGGGAGGATATAAGTGAGCAGGCTTCCCTCATTTGCTGGTGGTGATTTGGTTTCTTCCTGTGGATTTGGAGGTCTATTGTCTCCTGCCTGATCCTGCATTTTTCAGTTAAGTTGTTCATTTGCTAATCCTTTGCATCTGATCTAGTTTTGCCGCTCTCTGCTTTGCTGTGCAGGTTCAGCGTGCTCCTTGCTGGGGCTGTGCTGGTCCCTGCTCCATATGTTACAGCTTGTGTCAGTTTGTTCAGTCCCCTGTTATATTAGTCTCTTTTGCTTTGCTGCCAGTTCACACCAGAATGCTGATATAGTGGGGGAGAGGTTGTGAGACTTCAGTGTTTTTGTACATCAGATGTGTTGGATTTTTTAGGATTTTTGCGTGATTGCAGACAGTATCTTTCCTGTCCTTTTCTGTCTAGACAGTTTGGGCCCCATTATTTGCTCAGTCTATTTTCTGCCTGTGTTTGTGCCTCATCTTGTCTCACCGACAATATATGTTTGGGGGCTATCTATTCCTTTGGGGTTCTACTCAGGGGCAGTTTAGATTTCACCTTTCTTGCTTTAGGCTTAGTTAGATCTCTGGCTGTGCCGAGGCGTCTAGGGCATTGTAGGTACGCCCCACGGCTACTGTTAGTTGTGCTGTTAGGATTTGGGGTCTGCAATCCGCTACGTTACCAACCTTTCTGGTTTCCTGGTGGCCTAGCCTATCCCTGCCATCCTCCTCGCTGACCTATTCATAACACCCCCCAGACGTATTTGGTTGACATTAGTCTGATGTGTATGGGAGCCTATACAGAGTTGCTTTTTGCCATTCCAATACAAATCAGTGTTTTATCAGCAGGAGATTATCACTACTGGACAACTGGTCTCATGCTTCCTAGTCCAACCCTGCCCCCAGCACCGATTAGCAGCTCTCAATCACTATACATTGCACACAGAAAGCTATCAAAGGGCTTATACCACTCAACAACTGAGCTCTGCAGCAGAGAAATCTGATTCGGTCCCAACTGCTGCCCCTAGTAAACTAAGTGATACACCTCTGGAATCAGGGACTGTGTCCATACATCGTGCTGATGTCAGACTACATAGCAAAAACCTGCTGATAGATCCCCTGTAAGGTAGCATCTTTCTGAATAAAGCAGTCAATCTGAATTCCATTATTTAATGTACAAGACAACTGCGACCTCTTTGCAAATAAACAGAAATGTGTATAAAACTTTATTAAAAGAACAGGACAAGTGCGATTCACAGCGATAGAAATGGCTTTAGGATGTGTGGTGTGTAACATCAGGAAAAATGGCAGAAGTGGGAGGTTCAGTGTATATTCCTACCTGCTGGATTTCTTGCACAAATCTGTGTCAATTTGAAGTTTCTGCAAGTTCTGTGAACGGGAAACTTTTACAAGTCTGACAAAAGCATTCTAAGTAGAATCTCCCGGGGGGGAAGGGGAGACACAGAGAAGCATTTTGGGGTACGTGGTGTTGTGGGAAATGAAAGACGACCATTTTCAGACATGCTCATCAGTAGAAATGATAATTTATTACAACGAGCGACTCTCTCACATTGCTTAGGAGGAGAACAGAAATAAAACAAATGCCATTGTTCTCATTACAAAAAAAAAAATCTGCTACGTTAGCACAAGTTCATCTTAAATTTTGTGATTCTAGACGCTCACGGCTGAAATGCGCTATACACACAATTACTCTTCTCATGAACGTTAAGTGCTTTACAGGCAGTCCCCACTTCCGCCACTAGGTGGGGCTGTGCCCTACGGCAGGACGACTCTCCACAGCCTGAATTCAGCTTCTTGAGTCTTCACACACCAAGAACAGTGATATGTTTAATAAGGAGTCGAGTGGGGTCTGTAAGACGACCAAAGCATTAAATGCAACATCAGAGATAGATTTGACATATACAGTCTATCCAGATTTGTTTTATTATATTAAGTGGATGAGTAGACCAAGCCTGGTGAACGGGCATTAGACGTCACCCCGATGGAAGTTCTTTGGGGTGATAGCCTGAATGAGGTGGCTTCACGAGAACCGTGCATAAGACGCCACGATGCTAATTCAGCTACTATGTAAACTCTAGTGGAAGTAAATATTGTACAATCACTCTATACATTTTCTCGAGAGCGTTTTTTTTGGCATACCCGCCACACCGGGAGTGGAGCCCAGGCCTACGGTCTTCTTGGATAATCCATCAGAATTAATGTCTCAGACTGACTGGAGCCGATATCAGGAGGATTTTATCTGCCATGGTAAATAAGCTTACACCATAATACCCCGACACATCCTACACATTAGATAGGTGTCGGCCACATGATCCCCCCGACTCCGCCATACACTTTGCTCAACCGAGCGCTTCTGTGTTCTTTACGAGATCGCCGATGTCAAGAGTCATCTCCAGGAGAACAAAAGGATCGGCCGTCGGAGAAGAGTCAGGAGGCCCACACACATTGGACCGCCAGCCGATTATGTCGCTATCATCAGGTTTGGCCAACATTAGTGTAATGGGGTCTTAAAAAGTGGTCTCCACTCAGGCACAGGTGAAGGATTTTGCTACATCTGCCCATAATTATATGCCCCAGTCTATACATTCTAGTGGAAGCTCTTACTACAGAAGAGTGCAAGCTTTAAAATACATCCTGCACCTTTTCCTGCTTACGAAGCCCTTGGGATGTATTAAGATGGCAGAGTCCTAGAGAACGGCAGAGGAGCCCGGCCTGAAGGGCAGAGGTATCCAGACAGAGGAACTCAGGTTGTCAGGCAGAGGAACCCAGGCAGAGGGGCTCAGGATGCCAGGCAGAGGAACCTAGGATGCCAGGCAGAGGAACCCAGGCAGAGGGGCTCAAGATCTCAAAAATGTATCTTTTTTGGACTCTTTGGGTTCTAGATCATGTTTGCCTTGCAAAAAAGAATTTAATATTACCTCGTGTTCATTTTGTACATGTATGCAAAAGAATGTGGCATCTTTATAGACAAAGAGGTCCATGAGATACCCCTACTTCTCATTGGAGGTCCTATCTCTTCCCCCTTGTATGCAAAAATGGAACATATTGATAATTTGGGAATTTTTAAAACATCTGGAGATTCTGCATGGATTATATAGTTTTTTCTACAAACAAGAATGGCCTTTACATCGGGGGAAACCATCAGGCAGTGTCTGCTCTGAATAGGATTTGTTCAAGATTTGGTTCACAAAAAACACAAAAAATACAACTGTCAATTATATCATTTAAAATAATGCAATTTAATTAGTAATGTCATCATTTAAACCACTTCAATTCAGGCTGAGTCCAGTGGGTGGAGCTAATCAATGACAGCTGTCAATCATGGACTAGAACCACCCACTGGACTCAAACCCAGAAAACACATGAATTAAACTGAAATGGGTTGTTCAGGTACAGGATGAAAGTCTGCAATCATTCCGTATGACTGTGAACCTGAACCACAGTGCCGACATTGTCTGGGTTCTCCAGTGCCCGTGGAGAGCGGGCAGCTACATGACCACAAGTATACGATTTTGCACATTCAAACTAGACATGTGCAGTCTCGCTCAATTCAAACTAATTGAGAGAGGCCACGCAAGTCTAGTCGGCATGTGGTCACATGTATGTAAATTGCAGACTTGCTTTTCCCGTTGGCACCGGAGAATCCTGACAGCGTGCAATGCATGCACTGTGAAGATTCAAGCCTGCAGTCACATTGACGCACTGACTTGACGACTTTGATCCCAAACCTGGACAACTCCTTTAATAAAATGCAACATATACTGAACACTTTCCCACAAACTTAAATTTAAATTCGTTCAGGGCCTCCTGTTCTACAGCATGCTGCCATAGGTAGAACTGCATTTTTAACCTGGAAGGTACCCGTTAAAAAAAAAAAAAAAAAAAAAATAATACTATTGACCATCGTAAGAGCTTGTTTACATGCTGCATTTTGTAGCGTTTTTATGCTGCGGGAAAAATGCCATGTTTTACGGTACCAGCAAAGTGACAGATTTCTGAAATCTCATGCTGCTTATTTCTCACTTGCAGATTTGCAAAGCGTTTTGTCAAATCTTCAGCGTCTTTAACCCATATGAATGGGGTAAAAAAAAAAGGCATAAACTATGGATATTACAGGGCGTTTTTCCTGCAGAAAAATCTGCTGCAAATACGCAAAATGTGCACAAGCCCCAGGAGAGCGAGTTTGGCGTATAGGGGAGATTGGGTAGACTTCCATCACACTATTTTGCATAGATACGATCAGGAATGTGAAGGAACAGACCACTGAAGACCTCTTTTTTGTGGCAGTTTTAAGGCGCGGTAATGTGATTGTTAACCTGTGTTCGCGTTCTAGAATCAGGTCACCTGTGTAGTACAACCGTATTTCGGAAAGACTTTCTGAATGGAAAGTCACATACAATGAAACTTCCTCGCTGCCAATTGCCGTCTTCGGCCAACATGTGGGTTCCTTTTAGGGTTATAAAAGGAAGAATGTGTTTTAGGCTATTAAACATACCACTGTTATTAGTTCATTAGTTGTCCTTGAGAATTTGAGAAGGGGAAAAAATAAAAGAAATAACCATTAATGCTGAAATGACTCCCTAGTGTGAATAAAACGTATAGCATTGCTGACATTGTGCGGTCACATTCTCACTACATTAAGAGACGCGCTCCTACAGACGGAGGAACAGTTACCAAAGCTTTCAGCTGTGTGCTACAAACATTAAATTAAAAGTGTTCTCATCATTTATAAATGTTCAGTATTTTATACAATACAGAATAACAAATGTGAAACCAGTTTCTCCAGTAGTATAAAAGTCCATGCCCAGCTACCACTTCTCAATTATATGGCTCATGTAGTCTTCTGTAGGCCAGCGAACTTGATCCTCTGCCTCATCCTTGGCAAAAGCCTCGTTAGACCGCTGGAGAAGTCTTTCTTCCCGATTTTTCTTCCGTTGCTCCATTCGCTCTACCTGCCTCTTGAACTGATATCGCTGTTGGAAGAGGTCCTTTGCATAGTCGTACAATTGCATGTCAAGATCGTTAAGCTCCTCGATCCTTTGGATAGTGCCATTGTCCAAGTCAACCCCACCGGCTCGAGTGTTGTTGTATTGCATGAAAGGCCTGATAAACTTCAAATTAAAAGTTCTCTCAAAGAGATACTGAGTTTTTCTCTGGAACTCCGTAAGACCAAAAAAAGCCATATCCTTCAAGTTCTTTTTGGCGCTTTCCAGAAGAAGCTGGGCTCGCTTCTTTTCGGGAGTAAAGGACATATTATAGCAGCCTACCAGACTGAGGTCTGCCAACATTCTCACTTGCCGATTGTTGGCCAAATTGTAGGGACATTCCATAAACTCCTGCAAAGTGCACCCTGACCAGTCTGTCCCTTCATAGCAGGATGGCAGCTCCTCTGGTGTTGGTGTCCTTCCATCACACATGTGAAGTGAGGTCTTCCAGGTGGCTCCTCGTTGGACATGTCTCCATTCACTAAGGTACCTTGAGACGGGATCTCTCAGCAAGGTTATATAGTAAAATTTCCTGAAAGAAAAAAGGAAAACATTCAGAATACAGTACATGAACCTTAAAATCTTACATATAAACTGTTCCTAGATATCAATCTAGCAAAGTCAGTTTCCCAGAGTGTTCACGGTCAGTGCTCGGGTCACAATACCCTGTTCATGCACCAGGTCTCCTGACCAGAGTTAACCAATTCATTAATGACTGTGAGATAACTCAGGGCAGAAGATCCGGGCTTTGGGCCGATACTTTAATCAGAGCAATGACTGAACATGGACCGTGTGAAACCATCCTAAAGCGATGCTTCTTTGCCATACAAATTAGCTCCCCTTCAGAAGACAGACTTTCTCTGGCGATAATTATTAAAGGGAAGTTAGTATATAATTTGATTTCAGACGCTTTAATAAGTCCATCAGCAGGACTTCAGAGGTTAGCCAAAAACAGAAACCCATCTGTAGACCAAGTACTTGACTTTCATCAACCAAGTAGGAAAAAAAAAGTGCAGTATGCCAAACAAAGTGCACAAGGATGCAGTCTCCAAAGAAATAAAGCACTCAAGAAATCTACCCCAACCTTCTGCACCAGAAGGGCCCAAGGTAGGTGGTCACCCTTTCCCCTCATTAGTACTGAGCACTGCACCAGTAGACTTCAGAATATGCTCTTAATACAGCTCAGGGGTCACTGGTCCTAGTTTTGAGATTCTCCGAAAATTAGAGTCTTTTATGCAATATTTCATGAAATAAAAGATACATAAATGAGATGTCCTCCATAAGGAAGAGAACATCTCACTAGTGCTAGGGTTCTGACACTTAAAGTTGCAAATAAAGTCCGTGGAGCCTCATTTAAGAGTCTCAAACACGGGACTAGGAAGATCTGGCTAGTCCCGTGTTTGAGACTCTTAAATGAGGCTCCATGGACTTTATTTGCATATTCGTATTTCCCAGGGAGCATTGCACCTAGGATTTCACTGATTGAGCGCCTTTGCCGGCTGCCGCAGTGTTTTCTTTGACTGGTCTCCCTGAGGTCAGTGATTGTTTCGTGATGTTGTCTTACTTAAAGTTACCACTAGATTCAAATTTTCTTCCATTCTTGGGATGGTTCATGTGCATATTTTTTTCCCCACAGAGCTCTGCCTTGTAAAACGCCATATTTTTTAGATGGACCTGAGAAATACGAGTCTGTGCCCCCCTAGATGTATTTTTCTACAAATTTAAGTCAAATTAATTTATGTGCTCAATATAAGAGGGAACTTTGTGTGCTCCCCTATGCAGTATGCTTGCTATAAGAGGGAACGTTGTGTGCTCCCCTATACAGTATGCTCGCTATAAGAGGGAAGGCTGTGTGCTCCCCTATGCAGTATGCTCGCTATAAGAGGGAAGGCTGTGTGCTCCCCTATGCAGTATGCTCGCTATAAGAGGGAATGTTGTGTGCTCCCCTATGCAGTATGCTCGCTATAAGAGGGAAGGCTGTGTGCACCTCTATGCAGTATGCTCGCTATAAGAGGGAATGTTGTGTGCTCCCCTATGCAGTATGCTCGCTGTAAGAGGGAACGCTGTGTGCTCCCCTATGCAATATGCTCGCTATAAGAGGGAAGGCTGTGTGCTCCCCTATGCAGTATGCTCGCTATAAGAGGGAAGGCTGTGTGCTCCCCTATGCAATATGCTCGCTATAAGAGGGAAGGCTGTGTGCTCCCCTATGCAGTATGCTCGCTATAAGAGGGAAGGCTGTGTGCTCCCCTATCCAATATGCTCGCTATAAGAGGGAAGGCTGTGTGCTCCCCTATGCAGTATTCTCGCTATAAGAGGGAAGGCTGTGTGCTCCCCTATGCAGTATGCTCGCTATAAGAGGGAAGGCTGTGTGCTCCCCTATGCAGTATGCTCGCTATAAGAGGGAAGGCTGTGTGCTCCCCTATGCAATATGCTCGCTATAAGAGGGAAGGCTGTGTGCTCCCCTATGCAGTATGCTCGCTATAAGAGGGAACGTTGTGTGCTCCCCTATGCAGTATGCTTGCTATAAGAGGGAATGTTGTGTGCTCCCCTATGCAGTATGCTTGCTATAAGAGGGAACGTTGTGTGCTCCCCTATACAGTATGCTCGCTGTAAGAGGGAACCTTGTGTGCTCCCCTATACAGTATGCTCGCTATAAGAGGGAACGCTGTGTGCTCCCCTATGCAGTATGCTCGCTATAAGAGGGAAGGCTGTGTGCACCTCTATGCAGCATGCTCGCTGTAAGAGGGAACGCCGTGTGCTCCCCTATGCAGTATGCTCGCTGTAAGAGGGAACGTTGTGTGCTCCCCTATGCAGTATGCTCGCTATAAGAGGGAAGGCTGTGTACTCCCCTATGCAATATGCTCGCTATAAGGGGGAAGGCTGTGTGCTCCCCTATGCAGCATGCTCGCTGTAAGAGGGAAGGCTGTGTGCTCCCCTACGCAATATGCTCGCTATAAGAGGGAAGGCTGTGTGCTCCCCTATGCAGTATGCTCGCTATAAGAGGGAATGTTGTGTGCTCCCCTATGCAGTATGCTCGCTATAAGAGGGAACGTTGTGTGCTCCCCTATACAGTATGCTCGCTGTAAGAGGGAACCTTGTGTGCTCCCCTATACAGTATGCTCGCTATAAGAGGGAACGCTGTGTGCTCCCCTATGCAGTATGCTCGCTATAAGAGGGAAGGCTGTGTGCACCTCTATGCAGCATGCTCGCTGTAAGAGGGAACGCTGTGTGCTCCCCTATGCAGTATGCTCGCTGTAAGAGGGAACCTTGTGTGCTCCCCTATACAGTATGCTCGCTATAAGAGAGAACGTTGTGTGCTCCCCTATGCAGTATGCTCGCTATAAGAGGGAAGGCTGTGTACTCCCCTATGCAATATGCTCGCTATAAGGGGGAAGGCTGTGTGCTCCCCTATGCAGCATGCTCGCTGTAAGAGGGAAGGCTGTGTGCTCCCCTACGCAATATGCTCGCTATAAGCGGGAAGGCTGTGTGCTCCCCTATGCAGCATGCTCGCTGTAAGAGGGAACGCTGTGTGCACCTCTATGCAGCATGCTCGCTGTAAGAGGGAACGCTGTGTGCTCCCCTATGCAGTATGCTCGCTGTAAGAGGGAACGTTGTGTGCTCCCCTATGCAATATGCTCGCTATAAGAGGGAAGGCTGTGTGCTCCCCTATGCAGCATGCTCGCTGTAAGAGGGAACGCTGTGTGCACCTCTATGCAGCATGCTCGCTGTAAGAGGGAACGCTGTGTGCACCTCTATGCAGCATGCTCGCTGTAAGAGGGAACGCTGTGTGCACCTCTATGCAGCATGCTCGCTGTAAGAGGGAACGCTGTGTGCTCCCCTATGCAATATGCTCGCTGTAAGAGGGAACGCTGTGTGCACCTCTATGCAGCATGCTCGCTGTAAGAGGGAACGCTGTGTGCTCCCCTATGCAATATACTCGCTATAAGAGGGAACGCTGTGTGCACCTCTATGCAGCATGCTCGCTGTAAGAGGGAACGCTGTGTGCTCCCCTATGCAGTATGCTCGCTATAAGAGGGAAGGCTGTGTGCTCCCCTATGCAATATGCTCGCTATAAGAGGGAAGGCTGTGTGCTCCCCTATGCAGTATGCTCGCTATAAGAGGGAAGGCTGTGTGCTCCCCTATGCAATATGCTCGCTATAAGAGGGAAGGCTGTGTGCTCCCCTATGCAGTATGCTCGCTGTAAGTGGGAACGCTGTGTGCTCCCCTATGCAGTATGCTCGCTGTAAGAGGGAACGCTGTGTGCACTTCTATGCAGTATGCTCGCTGTAAGAGGGAACGTTGTGTGCTCCCCTATGCAGCATGCTCGCTGTAAGAGGGAACGCTGTGTGCTCCCCTATGCAGCATGCTCGCTATAAGAGGGAACGTTGTGTGCTCCCCTATGCAGTATGCTCGCTGTAAGAGGGAACGTTGTGTGCTCCCCTATGCAGTATGCTCGCTGTAAGAGGGAACGTTGTGTGCTCCCCTATGCAGTATGCTCGCCGTAAGAGGGAACGTTGTGTGCTCCCCTAAGCAGTATGCTTGCTATAAGGTGATGTGCCCACGTTGCAGAAACGCTGTGGAAATGTCCGCAAGTCCCTGCCGCAGGTAAAACGCATGCGGAATTCGCATGTGTTTTCCCGCAAAACTCAAGCGTTTTGCAAGCGTTTTTAGCTTGCAGAATGCTTGTGCTTTGACCGGTTGGTCACACTTGTCAAGCATAGTGCTTGACAAGCGTGACCAACTTTTTACTACTGATGCTGCCTATGCAGCATCAGTAGTAAAAGATAGGAAGTTAAAAATAATAAAAAAAAAAAAAAAAAAAAAAAAAAAAAAAAAATCGTTATTTTCACCTTCTGACAGCCCCCGATGTCCTCAGCGGCGCTCCCAGTAGGTTCCGTTCCCAAGGATGCTTTGCGCGAAGGACCCTTGGTGACATCACGGTCACGCGACGTCATCTCAGGTGATTCGCGCAAAGCATCCCTGGGACCGGAAGATGCTGGCAGCGTGGCTGAGAGGCAGGAAGGACTCTGGGGGCCATCAGAAGATGAGTATATCACTTTTTTATTTTAATTCTATTTTTACAGGGATATGGTACCCAGGGCATGGAGGAGAGTCTCCTCTCCTCCAGACCCTGGGTACCATCCGCACATGAAGCGCTCACTTTACGCATGGTAGGCACAGCTCCATGCGTAAAGTGAGCGTTTCAATACAATCCTATGGCGGCGGAATCGCCGCGATGCCGCAAAATTAATGGACATGCTGTGGATTTTTCTGCTATGCGATTCCGCAGCGGAAAAATCCACAGCGTGGGCACAGCAACTGTGGAATCCCATAGGATTGAATGGGGGTGCGTTTTATTAGCGTTTAAGCGTTTCCGCTGCAGGAAAAATGCTTAAAAAACACAACGCCTAAGAGGGAACGCTATGTGCTCCCCTATGCAGCATGCTTGCAATAAGAGGGAACATAGTGTGCTCCTCTATGCAGTATGCTCACTATAAGAGGGAACGTTGTGTGCTCTCCTATGCAGTATGCTCGCTATAAGAGGGAACATCATGTGCTCCTCAATGCAGTATGCTCGCTATAAGAGGGAACATCGTGTGCTCCCCTAAGCAGTATGCTCGCTATAAGAGATGTTGTGTGCTCCCCTATGCAGTATACTCGCTATAAGAGGGAACATCGTGTGCTCCTCTATGCAGTATGCTCACTATAAGAGATGTGTGCTCCCCTATGCAGTATACTCGCTATAAGAGGGAACATCGTGTGCTCCTCTATGCAGTATGCTCACTATAAGAGATGTGTGCTCCCCTATGCAGTATGCTCGCTATAAGAGGGAACATCGTGTGCTCCTCTATGCAGTATGCTCACTATAAGAGATGTGTGCTCCCCTATGCAGTATGCTCGCTATAAGAGGGAACATCGTGTGCTCCTCTATGCAGTATGCTCGCTATAAGAGATGTCGTGTGCTCCCCTATGCAGTATGCTCGCTATAAGAGGGAACATCGTGTGCTCCTCTATGCAGTATGCTCGCTATAAGAGATGTCGTGTGCTCCCCTATGCAGTATGCTCGCTATAAGAGGGAACATCATGTGCTCCTCTATGCAGTATGCTCGCTATAAGAGATGTTGTGTGCTCCCCTATGCAGTATGCTCGCTATAAGAGGGAACATCGTGTGCTCCTCTATGCAGTATGCTCGCTATAAGAGATGTGTGCTCCCCTATGCAGTATGCTCGCTATAAGAGATGTTGTGTGCTCCTCTATGCAGTATGCTCACTATAAGAGGGAACATAGTGTGCTCCTCTATGCAGCATGCTCGCTATAAGAGATGTTGTGTGCTCCCCTATGCAGTATGCTCCCTATAAGAGATGTTCTGTGCTCCCCTATGCAGTATGCTCCCTATAAGAGATGTTGTGTGCTCCCCTATGCAGCATGCTCGCTATAAGAGATGTTGTGTGCTCCCCTATGCAGCATGCTCGCTATAAGAGGGAACATCGTGTGCTCCTCTATGCAGCATGCTCGCTATAAGAGATGTTGTGTGCTCCTCTATGCAGCATGCTCGCTATAAGAGATGCTGTGTGCTCCCCTATGCAGTATGCTCGCTATAAGAGATGTTGTGTGCTCCTCTATGCAGCATGCTCGCTATAAGAGATGTTGTGTGCTCCTCTATGCAGCATGCTCGCTATAAGAGATGCTGTGTGCTCCCCTATGCAGCATGCTCGCTATAAGAGGTGATGTTGTGCACACTCCCGGGATGCTTTGTGTGAACACACGACGCCCCCCCATATGCTGCTGCGAGCCGATGTCTCTTCGGCTGGCACCATTCTTTTCCAGCCTACAATTAAATCTTGGTTCGTCTCCCAGTTTCTAAGCCTGGTGTGTAGCGGTGATTAAATGAGCCATGATACTCTTCTGCCTTTGAAGTGGAAAGGTGAGGAGCTGCATTTTACACCGGATTTTGCAGAACTAATACAGTTATACAACAGTGTAAGTAGCGGAGTGTGGCTTATTGTGCAGCCACTCCGCTTGATGAATGCGTGAAGGTGTGCAGAACCCAGGCGGCTGAAACCGCTCATTTATCAGCGAGCAGCAGAGGAGGGCGGTTTACAGAGGAGACAGAGGAAACTAACAGGCGCATTCCATATTGGCCATTCTGGCAGCTACATACAGAACACAGACTCGTCCCTTGCTGTATGCTTCTCTGGAGGACTTGTTCTAGATGGAGAAAATATATATGTTATACTGCGGATTCTTATTCCAAAAGATTTCCAGAAGGAATACGAGATACAGCCAACAGAGTGGAATCTGGAAAACTAGCAATCTACAATCATTCTGACTATTCATGCTTTGTGATTGCAAAAATGCACTGAAAAAAATTAATGACTCAATTAATATATGAATAACATATCATATAAGGCATCACAAAGGCAGCAGCACTCTGATAATGCCTTATGTCAGCGGCCACAAACCCCAACTGTGGATCCACAATATACAGTCCAAAAGCTTGGAACATAGATTTACCTTCTGGCCCGGCACCACTCCTGTAATCTCAAACCTGTCATGTGACATTAGGTCAGATGACCACTGCAGTCCATCAGCGGCCTCTGATCGGCTGCAGCCATCTCTATTCTTTCTCCCCTTCACGTCGGCAGGGGCAAGGCCAGTTCAGCATAACTTGCTTATATTTTCTGCACTAGACTGCAGCTATTAAGGGGCTGCCCAGTAGCCAACAACCCCTTTAAATATACCAAAAGAAGGAACCACTCAGGGGAAAGACACCACAGCACTGAGGCCATGGATGATGTCGGGATTCTCTTGTGCGTCATGTGATGCTCCACTGGGCCAAATATATGCAGTGTGTCTGGAGTTCTCTTTTAAAAAAGGACAAGAACACTGAAAAAGCCTAAAAATATATCCCATCACTTCATTCACTTAATGTGTCAAATAGTTAATTTCCCCACTGCAATTTCTCTGTTATCTCATAATCGGAGTCCAAATTGGATCAAAGCAATGGAAGCAAATTAAGTGAAAAAAGTGGTGGCATATATTTTTAGGCTTTCAGTGTTTTTTGCTTTTTAAAAGAACACTCCAGATAAAATGTACATATTTTGCCCAGTGGAGCAATTAATACAGGTATTACCTGTATTAATTGCACCTGTTTGAACTCGTTACCTGTATAAAAGACACCTGTCCACACACTCAATCACACTCCAACCTCTCCACCATGGCCAACACCAAACAGCGGTCTAAGGACACCAGGGACAAAAATGTAGAGGTGCACAAGGCTGGGATGGGCTACAGGAAATAGATAAGCAGCTTGGTGAGAAGGCAACAACTGGTGACACATTTATTAAAAAAAGGGAAGAAACACAAAATTACTGTCAATCTTCCTTGGTCTGGGGCTCCATGCAAGATTTCGCCCCATTGGAGGACCTGTTCAATTACCTGAAGAGGGCTGGGACCAGTGTCTCAAACATTACTGTCAGTAACACTACGCCGTCACAGATTAAAATCTTGCAGAGCACGCAAGGTCCCCCTGCTCACAGCAGCACATGTCCAGGCCCATTTGCCATTCACCAATGACCATCTGGATGATCCAGAAAAGGCATGTGGTCAGATGAGATCAAAATAAAACTATTTTGGTATCAATTCTACTTGCTGTGTTTGTAGGAAGGAGGAGTACAACCAAAAACGCATTCCTAACCGTGAAGCATGGTGGGAGGAAACGTCACACAGGACGGATGAGGTAATGTATCGCAAGATTTTGGCCAACAACCTCCTTTCCTCAGTAAGAGCACTGAAGATTGGTTGTGACATGACAATGACCAGAAAACCACACCTAGGGCAAATAAGGAATGGCTCCGTAAGAAGCATTTCAAGGTCCTGGAGTGGCCTAGCCAGTCTCCCGACCTGAACCTAATAGAAAATCTTTGGAGGGAGATTAAACTCATTGTTGCCCAACGACCATTTCGAAAAGATATGGATAGGTTTTGTAAGGAGGAGTGGGACAAAATCCCTGCTGCAGTGTGAGCAAACTTGTTCAAGAGCTACAATAAATGACTACCCTCGGTAATTGCAAAAAGGTTTCTGTACCAAATATTAAGTTCTGTTTTTCTATTGTATCAAATATGCATTTCATGCAATAAAATTCAAATTAAATGTCCTGATGTGGCTATAAGACAACTCACTGGAGCAGAAGCCCGTTTTACTGTCTTGTCTACAACAGGACAAAATATTACTAATCCCCATCCCCCTTGACTCTTGAGATGTGGCTTCATCAGGGTTTTTGCCAAAAATGGAACTAATCAACAAGATCATTAAATCAGTCATTTCTAGGAAAATGGTTCATAGCATTACAAACTTATTACCAGAACAAGCTTTCCTATATGTATCCAAGAATAACACTTTCTTGCCATTATATGACTTGTAGCCTAAAGAAGAGTGGAAAAAAAACAGGATACAGCTCTTAATTTGCAACTGACTATGAGCTGATAGATGTCTACCATATAGTAGCTGTCTAGGATGTCTACCATACACTGTACAAAAGACAGAGGGAATCCTGCTCATCATTCCTTAGTTAGCACACATCAGCATGGAGGATATTAGATAGCAGTACTGAGTAATGTAAATGTGAATCCACTTTTTGGGATGAGGTAAAAGACTTGTTAGAAAGCTCAGCACGATATTCACATCTCCCTTTATCTATTTTTTCACTCTGTTCTTCATACCCCACTCTAGGAGTACAATATAAGGTGTAACCTGACTCCTCACTTTCTTACAGGCCATCCCAGCTTAAGATTTGTGCCCCCAAGCGTTAATGGAAGACATTTATTTTCCTGTCTCTGAAACTTAAGTGGAGAAAGCAGAATTCTCAGATAAGATACATGACAAAGTTTCTTATCTTTGCCTACACTATGGATTTATGAAGTTTGTTGAAAGCAAAGTTCTCTTGAAAAATTGTATCCAAAAGGTTTACCATATTTATGGATGTACGCCATTTCAAACACGAGTTGTATTATTCGGCATTACAGCACCACTCATGGCACTGTCCTGGCTAGACGGTACGCTACTATTCAGTGTTTCCAGAATTTATCAGGCCTCAAATATTCTCAGGAGCCGTTGAGCTTAGATTTTCTGAAAAAGGTTAAACGTTAACCTTCTTCATCATAGGGTTTCCAGGTAAATCCCCCAGTGAGCTAATGCATTTAGTTCCACCTATGGTGTCCTATGGTATTAGGAGGGATTGTCCACCACTTAGTGATCCATATAATTGGTCAGGATCAGCGTTTCTGAGCCGCTCACCAGCACGGTGCTTTCTACACATCAATTACGGCGTAGGCTAACAGCAAAGTCAGCAGTCAAAGGCAAGTACTTCATGACAAAAATGTCACTTCTCTTGGGGTCCCATCAACTCCATTCGTCAATCAAGACACTTTTCTCTGCTCAACCATAGCAACCTGGAATTAGTGCACGGACATATTTAAAAGGTTCTGGGACCTCCTGACCTGTTAAAATATACCTTACCGAGAGCAAGTGGTGACTAGTTAATTGTAGGAATATTCTCACAAAAATGTAGAGTATTATTTTTTTTCAATAAGTATTCCACCATTAAATAATTTTTGCAGGATTTTTTTTTTTTTTGAGTGTTGCGATACAGTAGTGAATGCTATAAAACAAAGAAACAGCCATTACTTACCCTGCAAACAATACCCTGTTCGGGTGGTCCTCAGAGGTCCTGCCGTGGTGAGGCACAATCATCTATTAGCAGGGATGTCTCCGCTTATTAAAAATTATAAGTGTGCGGGAAAGGAAAAAAAAAAAAACAAAGGGGCCAACTTTGCAATGTGCTTATTAAAATAAACTCCATTCTCAAGGACACAGGGGGTTTTAATCCTTTAAGCTTACATCTTGTCTAAAGCACCTGCCACCTCTGCAGTGTAATCCGTGGTGGCAAGTTTCCTAGTCAAGGAGGACGCACTTGCAAACTGCTTTAAAGCTTGTAAGTGCAGCTTCGAAGCTGGCCATATAATTGGGTCTGGCCAGCTTTAGGGTTTCTCCACTCTGATGCTGCAGATGCCAAGTTGCCTTTGCTAGCAGTACCATAGCGCACAGTTCAAGTCAGTGTCACAAACGGGCTGCCAGGCCAAACGGTCTATCATCAGAAGTGCACAGCTCCCCAACAAGCCAGAAGCCATTGAGGCTGCGAAGAGGTGACCTTCTAGAGGTAGCATCCAGAGACAACCCCTCTAAGTGGTCACTGCATCCAATTATTTCTAAATGTACGGAATAGGACTGCCAGTAATCAGCTGCAGCAGTCCTGTGGAAGATGGGCAAGATCAGCAGGGACCACTGGATTGGTGGGAATTCAAGGCGTACCCTACCTACTCTTATAATAACTATTACAACTAAAATTCCGACAACAGCTACCGTTCAAGTTCTTAGAAACCAGCAGAATATACTATTTAGAGAATACCTGATATAAGGATATGGTACTTAATCCCCTTATTAGTAAGGATAGGTTCACATTTGCGGCTGGGCGAGCTGCGGACTTGACGATGCAACGAAAAAAAAAAACAAATTCCAACATGGTGCATATGACGCGGGTCGCCGCATTGTCAAAACGATGCATGCGGAAGCATTTGCATACTGCAGCACAACCTGCGTACCCAATGCTAAAGTCAGGGTACGCAGGCCGCATGCAGAAGTATGGGGACGTAGGCGGAGCAGGTGCGGTAGTGGGCGGAGCTTCATGGAGGAAGTCCGCAGCTCGCCCAGCCACAAATGTGAACCTAGCCTAACAGTTCTTATACCAACCACTGAATACAGTGGTAAAATATATACTAACATATCCACACTGACTAGTCATCAGTCCCGGGGAATGAGAAAGTAATCCACTAGTCCAGACAGTAAACCAATACCACAATGAGGTCACGTCACTCATCGGAGGAGTGTAAGCTTTAGCTCAGATCACTAGTTCCAGACTTCATTATCCTAGTTATCCACCTCTGTCCTCCAACCACAAGTATGTGCTTGGTCTGATCACTTTCCTCCAGCTACCACTCATCGCCCCCTGGTACTGCCTCAACAGGGATTAATTATTGATGGCAGTGGTTTTGGTTGATGTTTAGGAGTCCAACAGAGCTGAATGTCATCTGCTGTGGTTGACCGTGATCTTGATTCTTATTTCAGCAGAAGAAGCCTGCACAGCCCATAGATGTCAAACTAGTTCCAATTCAGATTTTCTGGACACAGCTGTGGCCACCATCAATGTACAGTGCTGGCCTCTCTCATTCAGTGCTATGAACACTGCATGAAGCAGCAGAGCACAGCGTCTAGTACAACTCCTATAGAATGAAGAACTCCGGGATCCCCACTCTAGTGATTAGTGGGAGCCCAACAATCCTACATTTATCATCTATATGGTGTGCAAACTTCTTTAAATATCATGCAGTTACCATGTTGTATAGAACTGGGGGATGCAAGTCACGCCACTCAGCTAAGTCCCCCATACGCATTGGACTAAGGTCGGCCAAACTCATCGATAACGATGCGCTGAGAGACAGCCGAGATGGCTGGCTACCGGACGATCGTCCAACAGCCATTTAATGTGTAATGGGGGGGGTAAAGAAGTTGCATTGTCTTCAGTCAATCCTTAACGGTCTGTTTAAACACAAGCAGACACTAAACGTAAACCATTACCGAACAGCAGTAGTTAAATATCTTGTATTAAAGGTTTAACAGGCAGACCGCAGTGACCAATGTGGACTTGGCGATCTTCAACAGATCTATACTGTATCGCTCAGCGCACATAGGCTTCCATAGTTCTCAGCCGCACGAGTCCTGTTTATGCAGAGCAATTCACCGCATAGAACTGACGCCTAATAGATCATTTCACCGGACGAGAGAGCATTCTCCTTGTTTATACGGTCATTGGCAGCCTGTTTCCACTGAAAGTTTATCGTGGAGGCCACTACAAAAAGTATGAGTTATGTGACATTCAATAATATGATCAGAAACATTCTTATGAACGTTTATGCGGAAGATCCTCATCCAAAGTTGAAATGGCTCAGGCATATGGAAAAAAACAACAACTTGCATTTAAGAATTTAGGACCTTATGGCTACATAAAGAATAGATCTGTAGATCTGGGCTCGTTCAGCCGCCCATACTAGTTTACTAAGCATTGTGAAGTATGCCACCGAAACAGCCAATTAAGTGGTGCCTACATTTTCCCAGGATTTCGATGCCAGTTGGAACTACTCCTAGTGAACACCTGTCCACATCGCCTGATAAAGAAAAACCACAAACTCTTCTGCACATGCCAGACAACAGCTGCAAGGTGACCCGCGACAGATTCAAGGTCATGGTAATGACAGGGACTCCTGAACTTGGCAGATACATTTCTATTTGAAACCAAACTAATCAAGTTGCTCAGCTGGAAATAAAAGTAGACAACTACCCAAACTTCCTTAGTTTTTGCAGCCTTCAAGAATTGCAACCAATCGACAATCACTAACCAGGTTTGTATTACGTGCAATATTTTGTTGGTCGGAAATGTTAAATGTTTCACCGTTTGCCAATGCCATTTCGTTAGTAACAGAGGAAAGGGGCGGTAGAGGGAAGGGGCGGGCGGGCGGTAGAGGGAAGGGGCGGGCGGGCGGTAGAGGAAAGGGGCGGGCGGGCGGCAGAGGGAAAATGTATTCTCTATTTCTTTTGTCCATAAAGAGCGTGATACAACTCGGCGTGGCTGACGGAGAGGTGGTCTTAAACATCAATTAGAGGCAGAAGGTGCTCTATTCCACAGCACATAAAGATGTGGTCCAGGCACAGCCATTTGACCGCTCGGCACTTATCTGCATAGTGTGGGAGAAGTATAAGGGGACATTTCATTAGGTATGCAGAGCTGGGGAGTTGAATCAACAGTCTTACAAAATGTCTTTTTTAGGGAGAACAATAGGACAGCCGAAAAGCAAGGGAAAAAAATCTTATGACCGGTTTCCTTAAGAGTACCTGAGAATATACGGTAAATATACTCTTAAAAACAGGGATGACCCCATAAATTTACACTAATGGCCAAAGGGGTGAAATGACAGAAGTGACGAATCCTGGAGAAAAGCAGCGACTCCAAAGAAACTTCTTCCATCTTTTGAGTCTAAATGAGTCTGTGCTGATTGCTCATAGCTCTGATGAGGGATGAAGAATATTACAAATGGGCGGCAGCGCCAAATATCGTACAATTTAATTATGGTGCAATTTCTAATCATTTAGTGGGTGTAAGAGCAAACATTTGTAGAAATGTATGGGGTCATCATATAAATATCCTAATTATAAGTCTGCAGAGATTATGTAAGGACATATGACTGATCGCAGTCATTTAGTCTGGAAAGTCTACGGTAATTAAAAGATTTCAGGGAATCGTAATTTGAAGCAAACATTTTTTTGTCTTCACACTCGAGTTACAGCTGCGTTATGTCTCCCATTCCCAGCGGTGTAATATCACATAAGTGAATAGTCCAGGAGTTGCAATCACAGTAGGTGCTAATTATCTTACTTGACTCCGCAGACCTCATGACATCCAACTATAAGTAAGAACAGATGGAGGAGGAAAATGCCCAGACCTGCGATGTATGTAGCCATCTTTAGACAAACAATTGGAGGGGTAGAGGTCACTCCTCTAAAGTTAATTACCCCTCAAGTGTGTGAACATATAGCCTTGTGCAGAAGATCTCCGAATACCACCAGGTCTTATGAGGTTATTTTTAAAACCCATCACTCTTGTAAAGTGGAGCTCATGAGCACGACCCCGAGTGCACCTGGCAGCCCAAAACCCACAGAAGGTCTCCTGTGCCACCCAGGAACATAATGACCACCGGGATCTCCAGTTCTATAACCCCACAGAACGATAGGGAAGATTGTTAGCAGTCACCCATTATACCCCCCCAAAAAACAAAAAAAAACAAAAAAAACCACAATCTCTGTGTGATACGAGGTTCTTGACCATGTCTACTTTTCAAATCTTTCAGCATTTTTTTCAGCCATTCAAAATGAACTGGGGGGTGGGGGACAGACCTTTTGTTTGGCAGGAAGACGAGATGCTGACAGAAGAGTCTGGCAGCAGCTTTCTCGGAAAGCTTTGTATGGGGAAGTTAGAGAGATTGTTATCAGCTAGATGATCATTCAGCCGACAGCCATATTCTGTGTATGTGACCCACAGATCTGGCAATACACGTTAGATTAATGTTGGCCAAACACTGTTGTGAACACTTTTGACCTGGCTTCTGAGTTTGGGCTCCCTCTGTTGGTTGCTGCGGGTAATGGAGCTGTCTAGCTGACAGAAGTCAATCACCTGAGCAGGAAACACTGGACTACATGGCGTTTTTGCACAATGAACCTCTATTATAGTGCATCATGCTACCGAGGCTCCTTGAAAACTAAAAAAGTGAAAAAAATGTCAACTCCTGTGCAGTAAAACATCAAGTAAAACTCCAATTTATACAGGTCAATCATCAAGTGAAGTGTTTTCAGAGATGTAGAAAGAAAATCCCATGGAGATGTTCACACCCGTACTCCTAAATATGGATTTAGCGAAAGCCAGATGTCAAACATAGTTGTGAGATTAGATTATTTTCTGAGAAGAAAGTGTGTCCAAAAAACAAGGGAATGCAGCGCCAGTTGGCTGGAAGGCCCGGGATGAGACGAGCCGGGTGTGGAACATGACAATACACCGCGGTGGCCAAGCGCTCTGTGCAGATTTGCATGAGACAAAAGCACCAAGAAGATCCTCCATGAAACATAACGAGCAGCGATAATACAAATGAGAGAGGTGGTTCAGGACACTGGAAATTGGCCGATCTACAGGCAGAACGTGGAGAGAGCGGAAGCCAAAAAAAGACCTCTCGCCCCAAGTTACAGCATACCATGGAAGCTACAAACCGGGAGGGAGCATGCAGAGAATAAACCGTGCAGACTGGAATCTCCGCCAGCTGCTAATAAACATATTACGCACTCGTGTCTAATCTGTATACCGCTATTTACAGGAAGAGACAGGAAAATTATCTCCAGAGAGCAAAGCGATAAACAAGTCACGTCTTTACACAAAATAGTATTCACATGTGTGATTGTGTGAGGGGTTAGAAGAACCATCACGGACGTTTAGCACGTTGCCCGTCATCAATCTGAAAGAACCGTTTCAATAGAACAGAGGAATAGGGGCGATTAATCAGTCAAAAAACGAAACCGCCTTTTCTTTCAGACTTTAAACTATTGATTCCTCTAGACTTTATAAGAAATCATGGTACTATTCTGCCAGGACCTCTCTCCTCATTCTCTCCATGGCTCTGTACCCAAAACTAAGCAAAAGTGACAGCAGAATGATGACAAGCGAGTCACACTGGATGTCAAGTGCACGGCGGGAAGCGGGCAGAAATAACCAAACCCTGTGTTCATCTTTTTCCCATTGACAGTGAATGGAGTGGAAGGCGAACATGCGCACTCTTGCTGCATTTAAGACAGGACTATGCAGAGCCAAGTCCTTGATGTTGCTGAGGAAATACTCAAACTATTAAGTTATCCCCTATCGCATAAGTTAAACGGCTATTCTATTTTGTAATACATAAGGCCTTAAGACATCAGTGTTTTTCCACAAAAGAAAAAAACAAACAAAAAAAACCCCGCATCATTGGCCGTTTGGTGCAGCACGTCGTCGGCCGTTTAGTGCAGCGCGTCAGTTTTTTTAAAAATATGGATACATAAATTACAAAGCTTCTTATATCCAGTACAACGTTAATCACGACAGCAGACGCACTGTACATGGATGCCATCTGTGTGCTGCGTGCATTTCTCAAGGATCGGAGACTTATCCCCAGAACTCATATTTGCAACATGAACACGTGAATGAGGCCTTATGCTGTACATCTCATAGGAAGCAGGCTAATCCTCCCCAACTGTGCTACTGCTGTATACACCAGACAGGGTGACATAGAATTCGATATCGAGGGAAGCCGACTAGACAGGTGACTAGACACAAGAGATCTACAATATTAATATAGTAGCTATGTCTACGACGAGACGAGACACTTACGGCATAGAGTGCGCTGTACCAAACTTGTATTTATATCATAGACGCCCGAGCAAGACGGCAAGTCTCTGCTAATGTGCACAGTGTGGTCCCAACCTTAAATATTTAAAGCCCTCTCCGGACAAATGGGCACCTGAAGTCTAAACAAACATATCATGACATCTACTCACAAAAAACAGACAAAAGGGAAAGCACTCTGCCATAATTCCTGGCACGGCCAAGAGCGGAGGTAGCTGTCTAAATTTGTCCCAGCATGCAGACCATCAATTAGCAGTCTCAGGAATTCCAAGTATGAGAAAGTCTTCCATCAGAGTCTCCAGCACTGTAATCAGATTATATGGAGGCACCTTCTCCACGTGATCCGCATACATGGGCCGAGCACTCATCCATAATAACCGGAAGAGACGGATCTATAATAGGCCTCCATTCGTATAATGAAATCCAGTAAATGTGATCTGTGATAAATTCTGTATTAAATGTATTCATTATCCCGAAGTAAAGAGGCCCATCCTCCGCCTTGGCCGATGGCACCAGCAGTTTTCTCTACGGAGTATTAATTATATTCTATCAGCAGCGACCCTTATTAAGCAGCGCTCAGGATTCATCACACACATTGCATTCTCATAAATTTACATGTCGCCTTCAAGAAAGTAGAATGCCGCTAATAGGTTATGAAATACAGCCTTGTGTTTGCCTGAAACAGGGCTATGTCTCCTTAAAACGGATTTTCGGGACTCGGAAACAACCTTAAAGTGAACCTTTCACTAGTTTTTTTTTTTAAATTTAATCCAATTACCTTTACAAATTGTTGCTGCTCCACTGATTCTGGAACAGTTTTTCTTCTGTGCTCCTCCATTCTTAAGTTATGGCCCCCAAAAACAAAGATGCTAATTTTCCCTTGAACCAACTGGATGTGGACCACAGGACCTCTGCGTGGGAATTTGCTTTTTCTCCTCTGACGCTGGCCAATCAAAATGGAGCCACGCCCACTGCAAAGTTCTTTAGTATACGCCCACTTAGCGGAAGGGAAAACCTTTATTTTGGGGGTATAACTTTGGAACAAAGGGGCACAGAATTACGGTAACCTAACTACTGTTCCAGAACCAGTGGAGCAGCACCAATTGGAGGAACTACGCGGCTAAAATATAGCACTCCAAATGCATACAAAAAAAAAATTACAAAAAATAAAAATCCCAGCCCTTCCTCCATTACTCGCCTCTTTTTCTTTGATTATGTGTGTCTGCGGCTTAAATAAAATGGAGACCTAGAGAAGATTTCTGTATTTCACCAGAAATCAGCCATGTTCCCTCTCCTCCTCACTGTCCTGTGTCAGACTAGAAAACAACTGACTGCAGCAGAAACCTCCCCCCTCGGCCTTTAGTGCTGTATGAAAAAGGTCACCAAGCTCCGCCCCTTTACAAAGAGGGTGTGGTTTCAATCTGCCACCAGCCAAAGGTGGAGCTGATCAGTGGGTCATTAACCTCTGTTCTTCTGTAGGATTTCTACATATCTTGATTGTTTTGGTATCATTCATAAAGTGCTGCAGACTAACAGAGGAAAAATATATAACCCCTTAGTGACAGAGCCATTTTACAGCTAAATGACAGGGCCAATTTTTACAATTCTGACCACTGTCACTTTATGAGGTTATAACTCTGGAACGCTTTAACGGATCCTGCTGATTCTGAGATATATTGTACTTCATGTTAGTGGTAAAATTTCTTCGATATGTTTTGTGTTTATTTATGAAAAAAATGGAAATATGGCGAAAATTTTGCAATTTTAAAACTTTACATTTTTATGCCCTTAAATCAGAGAGATGTGTCACATAAATTTCTTAATAAATAACATTTCCCACATGTCTACTTTACATCAGCACTATTTTGGAAACAAAATTTTTTATTGTTAGGAAGTTATAAGGGTTAAAAGTTGACCAGCGATTTCTCATTTTTACAACAAAATTTACAAAACCATTTTTTTTTTTTTTTTTTTTTTTAGGGACCACATCATATTAAAAGTCATTTTGAGGGGTGTACATGACAGAAAATACACAAAAGTGACACCATTCTAAAAACTAGACCCCTCAAGGTGCTCAAAACCACATTCAAGAAGTTTATTAACCCTTTACATGCTTCACAGGAACTAAAGCAATGTGGAAGGAAAAAATTAACATTTAACTTTTTTTTGCAAAAAATTTACTTCAGAACCAATTTTTTTTTTTATTTTCACAAGTGGTAAAAGAGAAAATAAACTACAAAATTTGTTGTGCAATTTCTCCTGAATACCCCATATGTGGGGGTAAACCACTTTTTCAGCGCATGGCAGAGCTCACAAGGGAAGGAGTGCCGTTTTGACTTTTTCAACGCAGAACTGGCTGCAATTGAGATCGGATGCCATGTTGCGTTCGGCTAATGTTCCTAAACAGTGGAAACCCCCAACAAGTGACTCAATTTTGGAAACTAGACCCCTTAAGGAACTTATCTAGATGTGTGGTGAGCACTTTGAACCTTTAAGTGCTTCACAGAAGTTTATAACGTAGAGCCGTGAAAACCCAAAAATCATTTTTTTCCACAAAAATGATCTTTTCGCCCCCAAATTTTTATTTTTACAAGGGTAACAGGAGAAATCATACCCCCACAGTTGTTGTGCGATTTGTCCTGAGTACGCTGATACCCCATATGTGGGGGTAAACCACTGTTTGAGCGCACGGCAGAGGACAGAAGGGAAGGAGTACCGTTTGACATTTTCAATGCAGAATTAGCTGGAATTGAGATTGGACGCCATGTCGCTTTTGGAGAGCCCCTGATGTGCCTAAACAGTGAAAAAAAAACCCACAAGTGACACCATTTTGGAAACTAGACCCCTGAAGCAGCTTATCTAGATGTGTGGTGAGCACTTTGAACCCCCCAAGTGCTTCACAGAAGTTTATAACGCAGAGCAGTGAAAATAAAAAAAATAAAAAAATTAAAAAAAAAATCACTTTTTTCCCTCAAAAATGATTTTTTAGCCCGCTATTTTTTATTTTCCTAAGGGTAACAGGAGAAATTGGACAACAAATGTTGTTGTGCAATTTGTCCTGAGTACGCTGATACCCCATATGTGAGGGGGAAATCACTGTTTGGGCGCATGGGAGAGCTCGGAAGGGAAGGAGCACCATTTTGGAATGCAAACTTTGATGGAATTTTCTGTGGGCGTCATGTTACGTTTGCAGAGCCCCTGATGTGCCTAAACAGTATAAACCCCCCACAAGTGACCCCATTTTGGAAACTAGACCCCCGAAGGAGCTGATCTAGATGTGTGGTGAGCACTTTGAACCCCCAAGTGCTTCACAGAAGTTTATAACAGAGCCGTGAAAATAAAAAGTCTTTTTTTTCCACAAAAGTGACTTTTTTTAGCCCACAATTTTTTTATTTTCCCAAGGGTAACAGGAGAAATTAGACCCCCAAAGTTGGTAAAGTTGAAATCTCTCAATTCTTGCTCCAACCCTAACTAACACACCCCTAACCCTAATCCCAACGCTAACCCTAATCCCTAATCCTAATTCGCGCTAACCCTAGCCCTAACCCCAATTCCAACCCTAACCCTAATATCAGCCCTAGCCCTAACGGAAAAATGAAAAAAATTTTTTTACTTTATTTCATTATGTTTGCCTATCTAAGGGGGTGATAAACGGAGGGGGCTATTTACTATTTTTTTATTTTGATCACGATGATAGTTTATCATAGTAATCAAAATGAATGAATGGAATCTGCCAGCCAGAGCATGCAGATTCCCGGCGGGCGCACTTGCGCATGCGCCCGCCATTTTCTCCGGATCCAAGACGGCGGTGCCCACCGGAGGAAGCCGCAGGGACCCAGGACCACCGGGAGGGGACAGAGGACCACCGGGAGGTACATGGGGGGGATCGGGGACCATATTTCTCTCTCCTCTGATGTGCGATCACATCAGAGGAAAGAGAAATTAAATGAAAAATCGCGGCTTTTTTTTGCAGTCGCCGTTCTAGGGTTAATAACGACGATCGCAAAAGTGGGGTCGGTAAAAACCGACCAGATTCATGTTCTCTGGGGTCTCGGCTACCCCCTGCAGCCGAGACCCCAGAGAAAATCCGACACTGGGGGGGCGCCATTTACTTACTCCACAGCGCCGTGAATTAGCGGCGCTGTGGTTAAAGTACTCTTAATTACCGCCGTTAAAAGGCGTATCGGCCGTCGTTAAGGGGTTAAAGAAATATTAAACCCAGAAATTAAAGATTAAAGGCCCTATCCTGATTCATGAAGGGGGTTGTCCAGCCTTAGTGTACAACTGCAGACTTAGGAATCGTCACATCGTTGCAGACCAGGAATTCTACAGCCACATTCCGACTAGACCCTTGTATTGAGTGAGGCCGCGCACATCTAGTTGGCATGTGACCACAAGTATACAAATCACATACTTGTGGTCACACGCTCGCCCACTCCTGGACCCGGCCAATCCTTGTAGTGCGTGCGATGTACGGATTCACAAGTCTGCAATTACTCTAAAGGCCAGACAACCCCTTTGAGAGTGGATCTTAATTCAGGCACCTCGCACTGCACCCAGTTATGAAGACAGGCCTTGATGAATCAGGGCCATTGACTCAATTTACAGAGCACCTAAAAAAAGCATGTACACGAACAAGGAAAGTTAGTGCTGTGTGTAGTGCATAGCCAACCGCCAATGCTCTGCTTTTTGGGAATCATTTAGTGGGTATCTTTTTAATAGGCCTATTCGTGACAATTAAAATAAATGGATGATATTTGCTTGATAAACTGCTGAGAAGAAAAGGGAATAACAGAAGAAGATTGTACTATACCTTAAAATCTTCACTAGTCCTTATTGTCTTTATACTTTAGGAAAGCCAACAAATCCAAATAAAGAAATGGTTTCCATCCGCTGACAGCAGTCACATTACAGAGCTGTATGGAAGCATGCCGCACGTCTGCACAAACAGGTCAACAACTGAGCTGTGACCGCGGCGTGATCTGGTAATAGCATTATCTAGCCAGGCAATATTCCGCTGGGGGCTAAATATCAGAAGACGATTGATAAAGTGTTGATGGGTTGGAAGTCAAGGCCAAATATCTCAGCAGATGGAAAATTATAGATCAGACCCCTTCCATGAAGGTCGTAACCTACAGAACGTCCAAGAATAAGTCAGCTGAGCAGGATTTAATACTTGTGTTTGCCCTGGTGCATTATTGTCCCATCATGCCGGGCAAAGTAAAAATAATGAAATGAATTACTGGGTATTGATATTAACATGAAGAGTGACCTTCGAAAGGGTATCGAACTAAAAATGAGCCTTTGTGAAAAATAATATAAATATACACACATATATACATATACATACACTGAAAAAAAATGAAAAAAATTCTGTATTTTTTCGGTAAAATCTGCCTTCACCTCGGCTGCTTCTCTCCCATTAGCTGCCCATGGCTACCGCTCACCACGCTGCCCTGTTGGACATGGGGGGTACGGAGCACAATTAGCATCTGTAATTGGCCTGCTCACATCCCCTGCAGCCACCGAGTGCAGCTGTGTTTACAGGAGACTCCAGACTAGCCCCAGCCCTGGCTCCGAAAAGATTGAAGTCGTTACTGCGTGATTTGCTGCTAATTAAAATAAAATATTGTCTAATTACAAACCTTCCTACAGTAAAATGCAGAAACTAAATATAGGAGTTGTGGATCCACTTATGGCCAATAAACAAGAGAGGAATGTGAGGACGATGTCAGCGCTTCATTACTGCAATTCCATCTCCGAATACCGGAGGGAAGGTAGAACGCGCACTGGGATAATGGGATTAATTACAGCTCCTACTAATAATAATCCGGGGGTGTCAGATCACAGGAGACCGGTGACCAAGGCACAAAGTAGCTTAAGACATAAGAGTTTAAAGGGAAACTGTCGGCAACATAACGTAGAGACGGAGACCCTGATTCCAGCAATTTCACTTACTAGGCTACTAGCTGCAGTTTTGATACAATCGCTGCTTTAATCAGCAGGAGATCACCACTACAGGACTAGTAGCTCTGCTACCAGGTAGTCCTTTCATATTAATGAGCTCTGTATAACTCCGCCTCCAACACAGATTGGCAGCTTTCTGTGCACCCTGTGCATAGGCAGAAACTGCCAATCAGTGGTGTGGATGGGGTTATACAGAGCTCAGCATTCAGATAACTGGTAGATGTGAAGCAGGTAAAACAGTTTTTAATCAAAACTGTGGCACCCAGTAAAGTGATACATCACTGGAATCAGGGTATTTGCCCCTGCATCATGCTGCACTCTGATGGAGTTGGAAAAACGTGATGATAAATTCAATTCCAAATGGTTTAGTCAGGCTACAGCCAAGCAGCCCTCTCTACTTCACTATCCTGGAGCGTGCACACTGCTTGTGACATGAAGGCCTGCCGCCTTTCCTGTGCATTAGTCCTTTATGCGATACTGATCGGGACCTTACTAAGAATTTGTCAGGATCTGTGTAACTACAGCTGGGCACATGACGCTGTGGAAGGCTGCCGCGCCGCTCTACGCCTGCGGGACCGAGGACAGCGCTCTGCTATAGCCCGCCAGGACTGACCGAGCAGCACAGTGCATGGACGACCACCACTGGGTCCCAGAGATTAGTGAGGGCCTCAGAGGCCAAAACAGCAACTATTTGCTCATCACCTGGCGGATAGATAAGAAGTGTATTCCTGGAATATTGCGGATATACAATAAGATATAAGGGAGTGGTGGGGAGAGAAGTCTGGGCTCCGACATCTAATAAGGTTTCATTGAAAACTTGCATTCGTTGTGCACCAGGTGCAATCCCAAATTATGCACAAAAGAAAATTTTAAGTTTCAGAGAGAAAAAAAAAGCCGAGATGCCAGATTGGTCCCAATTCTGTGTCACACTACTGTACTTTGGCACTAAACCTGAACGCCAACTTTGTCCCTTCTGAGACTGGAGGTAAATTAGGGAAGCTGGAACATTACAGATATCAAAAGACCAAAGGACAGTGATTTCAGTATAAGTACCTGTGCACATTGAGGGAAGAATGTCTTTTCAGTATGATGCCACATGCCCGGCTCTCCCATTATCTACATAGAAAAGCCAAAAGACTTCTTGACTTTTAAGAAAAAAAGTTCTATAGTGTATGCAATTTTTTTTTCCCCTTTAAAGATCACTGACAGAATGGAAATGACCGAACAGAAAATGCAATTTCAGAGCACAAAAAACACAAAAGGTTCCTCTGGGCGGCATGTATATTTGTCACACAGTGCCATACAGTGAACCCTCTGAAAGGCCATGTATTGGTCACTGTGTGGGCCACATGCCACAGATTTTCTTTTTGAATAACTTACAAAAAACATCTGTGTCTGTAATATTATTTACGAATAAGCACTGCATGAAAAGGTGCTCGACAGGCCGGACGCATTTTACAGCTGTCCAGGTTACTCTCGAATTGCTCACAGTATGGTCACGGTTTTGGGTCATCCAGGACCAGGGTGGATAAAAATCAATGTTTTTTTTTTTTTTTTTAAAAATCAAAACGAAAAAAAAAAAAAAAAAAAAATAATTATCGGATTTTTTTGATTTAATTCGGATTTTTTTCAATAAACTGCTTTTTGAGGAAAATATTTTACCATCCAAAGGTTCTTCCATCATGAGATAAAGCCGAGTTGTTTAACTCAGTAGAATAAAGGCTGTATATGTGTAACATTCACAATGCCATGCTCTTCCAGAGGTTTCTGTAGGATAGTGGGCAGTTTCTCTCCTATATTATCACAGACGCTCGCTTTACTTACGCAGTTTTCAAAACTGAATTTGACTCCGCAGAGGTCCCAGCCTCTTCTTCACGGCAAAAATGTTACAACATGAACAGAGTTGAGAAAAAGACCTTAATCCTATTGTTCTACAAGCCTATGAATACAGAATCAACCCCTTCAGTGCCAAGTCCAAGAAGTTGACAATATGTTTCTGATTGTTTGGAGTGGAATAGATCTGCACAACACATGAAGAATGTGAATCTAAGTGTGAGGAGGAGGAAGGGCAAGCAGACAAGAAAATGAAACTTTGAGCACAATACTGCAGCATAGCCACAGACAGACAAGTCTGGATCTGTTTGTGTGTACTATCTGAGGTTTATTACATTCTTTCCTTATAATGGCAGCAGGCCGTAAAAGAGACCCAGTTTGGGAATATTTTAATGAAGCTCCTTCGCCTATCGGTAAGGCAGGCATGCGTGCAAAATGCAAACGATGCAAGGCCTGGTGGCGCGAATGAGGCAACATCATGAGAAGTGCGGTGATGAAGATGACCAAAGAAACACTTCTGAACAGGCAGGATCTTCAGGTTGGTAAACATTTTTATTGAATCCTATTTCTAAAGACTGAACTGTCATGTGTGAGAAAAATTATATTTCTTATTATTACTGCATGTTACTGTCATTTGGTACAGTTATGAAGAAAAACAAATATTCCTTTTGGGGCAGGGGCAGTGATGTGTTGTGTACAATAAGCAGAAATTGTATAAACAATAAAATAACAGCATTGACTTTTTTTGTTTAGGGGAATTCATGGATTCTGGAAACTATCCACCTCCATGATCACCATCATCCTGTTCTTCAGTTTCAGAGTTATCCATCCAGGATAGTGCTTCATTAGCAGCAGCAGCATCATCATCAGACACCCACAGCCACATATCACCATCACCCAAAAGGAAGAAAAAACCTTTACCTCCTGGAACCACCATAGATAGGTTTGTGATAAGAACTAGCAGATTAGAAAAAGAGTTGATTGATGAAAAAATTGCCCAGTTTATTTATGCAACGAACTCTTCTTTCCGTCTGACTGAGAACCCACATTTCATTAACCTCTTCGCGACCGCCCACAGTAGATAAACGTTGGCGCTTGCTGGGCTTGGTGCAGCGCCGACGTTTATCTACTGTCGGCGGTTTTGTGCCCCCCGGGACCCCCTCATACCTTATAACGCGGGGATCCCGGTGCACAATGCATGCTGGGACCCCCGACGTCATCGAGACCTGATTGGTTCAGGTCCTGATGACGTCGCGTCACAGCAGCCAATGAGAGAGCTCGCTGGGAAAGCTGCTCGTTTCCCGGCGATCTCCCTCATTATAACGCGACTTCTCCTCTGAGCTCATGCTGACAGATGAGCAGAGGTGAAGCAGCGTTACAGTGTGACTAGATCGCTGCCTGGCACAGCTGTGTCAGGCAGCGATCTTGTCACACAGTAACGCTGCTTCACCTCTGCTCATCTGTCAGTGTGAGATCAGAGGAGAAGTGGCGTTACTCTGTGCCGGGCAGCGATCTTGTCACATAGTAACGCTGCTTCTCCTCTGATCATCTGCCAGTGTGAGATCAGAGGAGAAGTGGCGTTACTAGGAGTCAAAAATACAAAAAATAAAAAACACAAAAATAAAAAAAAAAGTAAAGAAAAAAAAAGCAGGTAGGCAGGCTAGGGCTAGGTCTAGGGGTGTGTTGGGGTTAGGGTTGGAATTCGAATTGGGGGTTTCCACTGTTTACGTACATCAGGGGCTCTGTAAATGCAATGTGACTCCCGCAGACCATTCCATCAAAGTCTGCATTCCAGAACGTCACTACTTCCCTTCCGAGCCCCACCGTGTGCCCAAACAGTGGTCCCCCCCCACATGTGGGGTACCAGCGTACTCAGGACAAATTGGACAACAACTCTTAGGGTCCAATTTCTCCTGTTACCCTTGTGAAAAAAAAAATTGGGAGCTAAAAGATCATTTTTGTGGAAAAAAAATGATTTTTTTATTTTCACGGCTCTACATTATAAACTTTAGTGAAACACTTGGGGGTTCAAAGTGCTCACCACACATCTAGATAAGTTCCTTGGGGGGGTCTAGTTTCCAAAAAGGGGTCACTTGTGGAGGATTTCCACTGTTTAGGCACATCAGGGGCTCTGCAAACGCGACTTGACACCCGCAGACCATTCCATCAAAGTCTGCATTCCAAAACGTCACTACTTCCCTTCCGAGCCCCCCCCGTGTGCCCAAACAGTAGTTTTCTTCCACATATGGGGTACCAGTGTACTCAGGACAAATTGGACAACAACTTTTGGGGTCCAATTTCTCCTGTTACCATTGTGAAAATAAAAAATTGGGGGCTAAAAGATCATGTTTGTGGAACAAAAATGATTTTTTATTTTCATGGCTCTACGTTATAAACTTCTGTGAAGCACTTGGGGGTTCAAAGTGCTCACGACACATCTAGATAAGTTATTTAAGGGGTCTAGTTTCCAAAATGGGGTCACTTGTGGGGGTTTCCACTGTTTAGGCACATTAGGGGCTCTCCAAATGCGACATGGCGTCCTATCTCAATTCCAGCCAATTCTGCATTGAAAAAGTCAAACGGCACTCCTTCCTTTCTGAGCTCTGCCGTGTGCTCAAACAGTGGTTTAGCCCCACATACGGGGTATCGGCGTATTTGGGAGAAATTGCACAAAAAATTGTGGTTCATTTTCTGTTTTTACACTTGTGAAAATAAAAAAAATGGTTCTGAAGTAAAATGTTTGTGAAAAAAAGTTAAATGTTTATTTTTTCCTTACACATTCCATTCATTCATGTGAAGCACCTGAAGGGTTAATAAACTTATTGAATGTGGTTTTGAGTACATTGAGAGGTGCAGTTTTTAGAATGGTGTCACTTTTGGGTATTTTCTGTCATATTGACCCCCCAAACTCACTTCAAATGTGAGGTGGTCCCTAAAAAAAATGGTGTTGTAAATTTTGTTGTAAAAATGAGAAATCGCTGGTCAAATTTTAACCCTTATAACTTCCTAAAAAAAAAAAAATTATGTTTCCAAAATTGTGCAGATGTAAAGTAGACATGTGGGAAATGTTATTTATTAACTATTTTGTGCGATATCACTCTCTGATTTAAGGGCATAAAAATTAAAAGTTTGAAAATTGCAAAATTTTCAAAATTTTTGCCAAATTTCGATTTTTTTAACATATAAGCGCAGTTCATATCTAAGAAATTTTACCACTATCCTGAAGTACAATATGTCATGAGAAAACAATGTCAGAATCAGCAGGATCCGTTGAAGCGTTCTAGAGTTATGGCCTCATAAAGTGACACTGGTCAGAATTGAAAAAATTGGCCTGGTCACGAAGGCAAAAACAGGCTCAGGCGCGAAAGGGTTAATATGGTTCAGTCACTGAGACCAGGATACAGTCCACCCAGCAGAGCTGATGTTGCAGGGAAACTGCTGGATCAAGTGTATGACAGAGAAATGGAGCAATGTGCAACAGCTCTGGAGGGTAAAATTGTTAACCTAAGTATTGATGGGTGGAGTAATGTCCACAATGATCCTATTGTATGTGCTTGTATAACAACAGAAGAAGGTAAAGTCTTCCTTGCACAAACAACTGATACGTCAGGAAATGCACACACACAGCAGAATACTTACAAGAAGTGACAGTAAAAGCTATAACGACATGTGAACAAAAATTCAAATGTCTAGTACGCAGTTTGGTCACTGACAATGCTGCAAACGTATCCAAGATGAGAAGAGATTTAGAAGAGCAGGGAGGGAATACAAAGCTGCTAATAACATATGGTTGCAGTGCTCATTTGCTGCACCTCTTAGCCAAAGACTTAAGTGTTCCAGAAATAAAGGCTAATGTTGTTGAAATTGCTAAATACTTCCGTAATAATCATTTTGCTGCAGCAGCTCTGAAAAGGATGGGTGGAACCAAGCTAACGCTCCCACAAGATGTTAGATGGAACTCTGTGGTGGACTGTTTTGAGCAGTATATCAAAAACTGGCCTATTCTGATGACACTTTGTGAAGAAAATCGAGATAAAATAGATGGCACTGTCACGGCCAAAATCCTCAACATTGGGCTTAAGAGAAATGCTGAACATATGCTGAGCTTCCTGAAACCCATCTCTCAAGCTTTAAACAAAATACAGAAAAATAGCTTTTTTATTGCGGATGCTGTTGAAATTTGGAAGGAACTGAGTGAACACTTAAAAACAGAACTACACATGGACAGAATTAAATTACAAGCAGTAAACAAACGAATGGGACAAGCACTGACTCCAGCTCATTTTTTGGCAAATATTGTCAATATCCAATATCAGGGTCAAAACCTAAGTGCTGAGGAAGAGGAGTTAGCTATGACATGGGTATCCAGCAATCATCCATCTTTAATGCCAACTATAATAAACTTCAGAGCTAAGGGGGAACCATTCAATAAATATATGTTTGCTGAAGATATTTTAAGGAAGGTCATACCAGTAAACTGGTGGAAGTCACTTAAGCGCTTGGATTTAGAGACTGTTCAAGTAATGATTTCACTTTTAACAGCAGTAGCTTCTTCTGCAGGCGTTGAAAGAATATTCTCTTCCTTTGGACTCATTCATTCTAAATTGAGAAATCGGTTGGGACCCAATAAAGCAGGAAAGCTTGTTTTTCTTTTCCAGATTATGAATAGGAACAAAGAAGAAGATGATGATGAAGATGAAGACAAGTGAGCTACAGAGGACAGCAGGGACAGTAGTATTTAAGTTTTTCATGTGTCGGCTGGGCTGACAGTCTAAGTTTCTTAAAATATATATATATTTTGTTTAGCCAAATTAGTTAACAAACATGGATGTTTGTTTAAGCAAATAACTTATGCTGTAATGTTGTTATTGTTTCAGTTGAATAAATCTATTTAAATTGTTATTAAGGTCAGGATTATTTTTCTCCTTCCTAAGTACAACAGAACAGTGGTGTCCAAATATGAATGATTAACCCATTAAACTGGGGAGAAAAAAGTAATATAAAAAGTGATTCTAAAAATCTTCATCTACTTGCATGTTAAAGTAGCAAGAACTAGTTTAGGTAGAAACTTTGATTTAAATCACTGATTTAAATCAAGCCTTACTGACTAGTGATTTAAATCGTGATTTAAATCAGTTAGATTTAAATCAAATCCACCCTGTCCAGGACTTTCATACTGATGGCTTATCCTTGGGATAGGTCATCAACATCTGATTAGTGACGGTGCAACATCAGACTGCCCCACCGATCAACCATTCCTGGTGCCAGATAGATGTGCTCAGGTGGGGAGCTGAACATCCGCGGCCACTATGCAGCTGACAAAGCTGTGTAGTTACACTCCACTACTGAGCACAGCCAGCAATCGTCGGCACCAGGACTGTGGAGTCTGAATCAGAACCCATTTTGGTGGAGTTGGAGTTATGGAAATTGAGGGGTCGGAGGTTTGGCTTACCGACTCCACAGCCCGGATTGGCAAGGGTGCCGCACCCCCCACGATCAGATATTGATGACCCATCATCAAGATAAACCATCAACACAAGTCCCAGACAACTCCTTTAACTCTAGTTGAGCAAAAAGATTTGCAAGACCCTGATCTAGCGGACAACAACCGGTAGAAGAAGCCGCGCAAACCTCCTCCTTCATGTCGTCATCCCTGATGCCTCTTGGTAGGCCTGGCACAACATCTTGACAGTATTGCCTACTCATACTTCATTAGTTTGTGCACCCGCAGTCTCCATTAGTGATGACATGGCACATGCAGGATTGGGAACTATCAAGTTGAAGACCCATTCCTTTAGTTCTCACTATTTATAGGAAAAGTAAACTAGGCCACTGCCAGATTACTACTGGCAAGACATGGATGCTCAACCAAGCCGGTTGTTCATGTATATGAAGGAGTCTGTGGAGATGACTTGCCTGAACAAATGTTTTGCCGATAGCCAAAAATGTGCATCGGCATCCATAGGAAGCTGTTGGGTGACTACTTGCATCTCCACTATCCAGTTCTGGATCAGATGAGGTGGATGGAGAATCGGAGGGTCCCCCCCTGTACGTATATGGGAAAAGTCAGGCGACCACATATCTTGGACGGGTATCGCAATGCAATGCTCAGACTGGCAATTGGCTCTCCCAACCTGAGCGTGACAGCTGCATAGAGATACATGTTGTCACGCCTGGGCCAGGCAGTCCGAGCACTACGCGTTGCGATCCTCGTCTGAGTTACACGGTCGTCTTACTCTTCCCCAAGATGTCGATTCGGTCCTGATAAAACTGACAGATTTAGGTCAGCTTTACTCTAATGGGCGTGGAAACGTTGACTTCATAGTCTTAGTCTTATGGCTAACAGATGATTAGTCTTGTAGGTGATAAAAAAATAAATAGTTACGCGACAGCTCCGGTTCCTTTTGATACAAAGCAAACATGAAATAAGGATTTTTTTTAGCGTTCCGCAACAGAAACTTTATTTGAACAAAGAGGTTTGTATCCAAGATCTGTCCCAGTACTGGCGACTCTCCCCTATGTGTATAATAGGCTCCTGTACTTATGTTGGATGGAAAATTCTGTGTTATTTGACTTTTTATTATGTATTGTTTTATAACTTCTCCTTTTTATGAACAGGCATTATGTTCATTTTTTTTTTTTTTTTTTACAGCTCCTTCTGGTAAATTATCACAAAAATCAAGAACATTATCCCCATCTGAACCTGCTCAAAATAGAAACCATTACAAGAAATGCAGAAACCAGTATAACCAACGTTACTTGTTCATTTTGCTGTCGTTTACTGGCAGACAGCCATATTACCTGTCAATGAATGTGGGGTTTTCTGCTTCACATCACTGTAAATTAGTAGTATTTCCTGTGCCTCCATTCAATACCACAGGTCTCCATTTCCCATAATTTTTTTTTTTTTTTTTAATGATCAGTTTGCAAAATAACACTTAGGGCTTGTTCACACCCCATGTTTTACCAAGGGTGAAAAAACCCAAAAACTTTACAGTACCATTTCTGAAACCTCAGGCACACGCAGTTTAGGTTTTCCTTGGTTTTGTTTTTACTTCTACAGAATGTCAACTCTTTCAGCGTTTTTGGAGAGTTTTTCACCCAGTCAAATGAATAGGGAAAAACACACATAAAAAGATAAAAATATGCACATTTTACTGAGTATTTTACATGTGAACACTAAAGTATTAGCAGATATTTCTGCACCAACAACCAAACATGTGCGTATACCCTTAAAACCCCTTTACGACCTAAGAGGTACCGATACGTCATGGGTCGCCTCCCTTTGATGTGGGGTCTGGCCCTGACCCGCATGTTTTCAGGCAGGTGACAGCTGATCTGATTTAACAGGATTGTGCCGGAAGCGCGTTGCAAACCCAACCCATCAGCGCCTCTGTCACATGATCACGGGGTGCCGGTGGGTTGGCATTACAACCAGGGCTGTGGAGTCGGAGCTCATTTTGGTGGAGTCGGAGTCGGAGTTGGAGTCGGTATAAAATGGACCGACTCCTAAAATATATAATAAATCGGGTACAGTAATTCAATGCAGGATGTGCTGAATATTTTTTCATAGGAATTTGGGAAAGTTATGAAATGTCCTATAAATGGCTGTTCTATTCCTGATCTAAGGCTACATTCACACACAGCGTTTTTCCTGTGTTTTTTGAGGATACGTTTTTCAGCTGCAAAAGCTGATCATCTATTTAAAAAACCGCATCACCTGAAAGGTTTTTGAGCTCATAGATAATGTTTTCAATAGCAAAAGCAGATTAGAAATCTGCTCTATCTATCCATTTATCCATATCTGTCTATCCATATCGTATCTGTACCAAAAAGAATGAAAACCGGGTAGTACACCAATATATATTCTGTTCTATCTAAATATCTTGATTATGGGATCATAAAAATGATTAAATGTCTGAGGTTCACATTGTACTACAACAAATTTTTCACTTAAATATAAGCAATATGTGTGGGAGTCGGAGTCGTGGAGTCGGAGTCGGTGTAAGGGAAATTGAGGAGTCGGAGTCGGAGTCGCAGGTTTGGCTTACCGACTCCACAGCCCTGCAACCGGTGGCCTCTGCAGGAAACCCCGATGGTTATCACTCACTGCCCATCTGCTATGAGCGCCGCCCAGTACACTATATGGTAAGACCAATGGTGTCGTTTAAAAGTGCAACCCGTCCTGCAAAAAACAAGCCTTCATATGGCCATATTGACAGAAAAAGCCAAATGTAAGTAATCATAAACCTGAGCCCTGTACGCCTGCCCAGCCTTATGGCTGCCTGCTTACCAGCTTGTGCTCCAGGGGCATGGCTGCAGCACTGTCCGATCTGTGCAGTCACGGATGCTGCAGACAGAGGCAGATCTAGCCAGCTTCTCCTGGAAAGAGCTTGTAAGCTCTGCGCTCCAAGACTGCAGCGGTGGCCAGTAACCGAGGCAACGAGCAGTAAATAACAGATTTAAAAATCCCTATGTCCTTGAGAACAGAGAGAATTTTTATAGAAGTAAATGGCAAAGTTGCTTGTGTTTTTGCAGGCTTACCCATTAAAGACGAAGAGACATCCCCATAAGTACCAGTAATCAGGGCCTCAGCAGATGTTTTCTCTGTCATTTATGCTTTGGCCTTCATGTTGATACATTTGGCTTCAGAGCAAGGTGCACTTATGGCTTATGCTTAATCCATTATTGATCAGCACTGATACAAACGATATATAATGACAATAGTGCCCGTCCTGCAGCTCCTCCATAGGAGCAGCTCGACATATAACGCCAGCCTTCACACGACATGCCCCAATCAATAGTAAATCATCAATAAGGCCATTTTGCTTCCTGAGCCCACCCTAGATTGGGTTTTCATAAAAATGGTGATTCAATAGAAATTGAACCTTTATGCGGCATTTCCTCCACTTCTGTCCTAGGTTGTGCCCTATACCTAGGGTTGTACTTTTATATAGTCTCAGCGAATGCAGGTGGCTTTCCAGAGCTCCCTTTAGATGCTCACATCCCAAAACATTGACAACGGGCTATGGCTACCACTTATCCCATCTGACTCCTCATCCTCCCATATTGGCACAGTTGTAATAAACAAATATACACGAAAATTACCAAAAAAGCTCAGCTGCACCTTAGCACAAAGGACATGTTTGTCACTATCATTTATGTCAACAGTCCTGTGGCAAGGACACCATGTCCATAACTCACTGGCCACCAGCCTCAGTAGTCACATGCCGTCCACGAGCCAGGACCGTGAATGATGACCAAGAGGTCATCGATGCAAAAACCTGCGGCGACCACTTAAGGCCTCCAAACACGTGACCGAAAATCGGCAGAACCCATCAAATTTGGAAGGACCACGCGATCATCTGATGTCTACGGGGAGGGGGGCTCCCCCAAGAAATGGTGCCGGGGAGGAACAGGATTGAACAGGTGTAATCTCAAGTTTTCAGAGGAGATAGGCCACTGGCAGGAGTATGGTGGCAGCTTTCTCCCTTATCCCACATAAAACACATGAATGCTCGGCCAAGCCGAGTGTACATGTGTATGGGTAGTGTATGGGGGAGAGCGGTGAGCCAAACGACAAACCCTCTTCGTTCGTATATTGTTTGGCTCGGAACTGCCTAAAATAAATGACATTTCTGGAGTATAAATAAGCAGCAATGCTCCCTATGGTCGCTTCCACATTAGTCTCTTGTATTCTGGTGCTTTACCCCGGTGGGGGGCAGTCTATGTATTTTTATGTAAGTGGCCGACCTCTGTGAAAAACTCCGTCACTTTACTTGTCCATAAAAATGAATTATGGCTGTATTTTCAATAAAGCATTCTCCGGACAAAGAAAAACAACAAGCCGAGAGGTTCAGAAATCCACGGGGTATGTAAGGAGTTTGTTCAGACATTTTGTTTTATAGCCTACATAACTTTTCTCTAAATAACCTGCTGCTTACATGTAACAGCATTCCTGCAGCCCACTCACCACTGACCCCACTAAGCGAGAGACCCGCAGCGATGGCGGAGCGAGTCATAGAAATGAGCCTCTGGATCAAGGCTTTGGAAGGGGGTCAGGCATTGCTATACACTGAAGATGTTCTCCTGGAGGAAATTTTGTGGGACATTTGTCCATTGTTGCTCAGATCATCAATATCGTGCTCCACAGGGCAGGTTCGGGCTCAGATTATAAGAGCGCACTCATCGCTGGTCAATAACAGGAGGCATGTGTCAACATTCCTTATAAAAGCCCACCCAGCAGCCGCGCACAACACGCCACTCTTACTCAGTGATTAGTTATGAGATGCGTTCCTGAAGCTTTTATACGGGCCATTATTGCTGTGTGTTACTCACATTTCACTACAATCATCTGCACCTCATGTCCCATTTGATCTGAAGGCTCAGTTAGGGCAAGCGTGTAGGTGTTCTGCATCGGGAAATGGGTGTAAAGGCTCCCGAAGAAATCCAAACTTGCCAATTTTGAGCAGACTGAAAAGGCCATCTAGTGTCTAAGACCTATTGAGGCAGAAGGATTGGGCATGTAGAATTTAAGCTCTCCATCTTTTTCTTCTGCCAAGCCATTGTCAAAGTGTTTTCAATAGGGGCAGGGAAGTCGTTGTGCAAACATTGGGCGATAGTGCATGAGTTTTGAAGGGGCGTGGATGACCATCCGTGTGATAGTTACCGAAGGTATATAGTCATCTCATGTTACCCCATACAACTTCGACTAAATGCCAGCAGAACCTGCTAATATTGACGGCCTTGGCAACACTAATGTGTATGGAGGCCCCAGTCAACTGAAGTTCAGGATCAAGTATGACAAATCTGGGACATGTAGGAACGAATCGCAAAAATAGTTCTGGTGGCGGCTTTCTCATAGGTAAAATAGGAGCAATTGGCAAAGCGGCCCTCCTGTGTATGGCCGAATGATTAGCAGACAACCCTCTAGTGTGTATGGTGGGCTGTAAGCTGCTGGCAGACGCATCCGGCACTGGCTAATGTCTTAGGACAGTGTTCCCCAACTCCAGTCCTCAAGAACCACCAACCGGTGAGATTTTCAGGATTCCCTTAGTTATCACTTAGGCCATACTAAGGAAATCTTGAAAACGTGACCTGTTGGTGACTCCTGAGGACTTGAGTTGAGGAGCACTGATAAGGAGAAGAAAAGGATCAAGAGTTGAAATTCAACATATCCAATCCTTCCTTCAGCATCATCTATGGGGGACAGTCTGACATGTCCCCATACGCATTAGATAAATGTCAAGGTCCTCTAAAATTAGCGGGTTCAGATGACTTTTCCCAGAGTGTATGTGGGCCTATTGAATGGTTTAGCACATTGCCACCATGGTGTGTTTTTTACTGGGACAAAACTGGACAGTTCCTAAATAAATACCAGAGCCGCAATGTGTGAACCCAACCTGAGAGGGGAGAATGGTCTTGACATTTCACAAGAAAATGATCCCAATACATGTATGAATATGCAGACGGTTTCTGGCCTTCTCGATACTCCGGTCAAACAGACGGAGCCATGAGCACCGGGGCGCCAATTGCTACTGAAGCCTGTAAAACCAGAGCGTGTCTGAGGTCTCCATCGATGGGGCGCATGCACCAGAGATTCATGGCCACAAAGAAGGCTTTACACGTACACTACAAGTAATTCACGAGCACTGGCTTCTATAAACAATCAATTATTCTGAGTAGACCATAAGGCGGTCATAAAAGGACTTCCTGAGAGGTTTTATGGCCAGTGTTGGAGCCATTAGGCTGCAATATTCCATTAAGTACACAAATTGTTTTAGAGAAGACAGCCCTCTCCGGGACCAGCCTGTACTAACGACATGGGCCTGCTATAAAAATGATTGATCCGCAAGATGGACATTGGCATCCGAAACAATCCAACCAGCCTTATTCCCAACTTATTTTCTTAAAGCAGAACTCAACATTTTGTTCTTATTTCAGTATCTATGACTCTCTTCCCCTGCTCTCCTGAGAAACCGCATACAGGCATCAGAGGTGGGATTTCAGTTTAGTGCACGTTAGCCATCAGGCAATGGCAGGAGTAATGCATGCTGGGGAGTGAGGAAAAGGGAAGTTACAGCACCTATAGTGCTGGCAGAAAATAAGAGGAACCACCTACAATACATAAAAAAAAAAAAAAAAAAAGATGTTGGGGGTGGGAGGGGAGTTATAGAGTAACTAATCCAAGACAGTTCCTGGACATCTTAAAACTGGCACCAAGAGCAATTTTATCTAGTTGTGGTAGAGCAAGACCATGATGTTTTACAGGTTTGGTCTGAAATGACTTGTGCGCTGCTAAAAAACAGTGGTTGACACCTAAAGCCGTGTAACAGAAAAAAAAATATAGGGAAAAATGGAATGCCTCACCGTGCCAATGTGCCTGGTAGCCTTGAATTTGCCAGCAGCGATCCAAAAAAATTCTGTCTGATCGTCGGATCACAATGAGAGGAAGAAAAAAAGTTGTCGGATCACACAGCTGAATAGTCAAAAACAATTCTTCTGTATTTCACACCATCATAAAAATGTATAAAAAACTAATCTGAACTGAGAAAGTAAGTTAATGTGTATGCACAATGTAAGTACATATTAACACATGACCATTAACCAGAGAAAACAAAAAGCAAAAAACACTTTTTAGTTCAGGATATTTGTGTTTTTTTGCTTTTTGTTTTCTATCATAAAAATGTGTAGCTATATCCACAAATAGATAAAAACAGAGTCACATTCTTACACGTTTCTGGCTATTACCCTGTAATGACTTACACACTAGTTAGAATGTGCGTGACTTGTCCAAAAATGACAATCCTGATAAAATGAAGCACATGGCAAAACAGTCAGCCGAATTTGAGAATATGCAAAGTCCATGAAAACATTACACAGGTCAGATTCAAAGCGAGAACCCTGCAGCTGGGAGTAACCGTTCACAGCCACAGTTACCTAGAATGGACCTTTCACATGGTGTTTAGGGGCTACGCTCAGTGGCTCCGTCGGGGCGGACATCTGAACTCTACGCCAGGGGATTCGGGCGAATGTCTGGACGGGACCATTGACTAGTATGATGTAGACGGCGTTACCACGTGCTCTATCGTGCATCATCTTTGGTTGTATACGCCTATTAAAGGCGGACAGCAAGATGCAGTAAACTATACCTGGGTGTCCGCCACCAACGAGCGTATATGGCTACTGAACATAAGGGTAAAAAACGCAATGTGAAAAGGATCCCAAGCCAGTTTCATACATTTGAGAAACATGTAATGAAGTCTCTGGCCCAATCACTGGATCTTCAGACCCAGGTTAAATAGCCTCATATAGGTCTATATACACATACATCATAATATGTCCCTCTGGCTCTGTGTCTCCATGTTGTGATATAGTCATCTGTCTAAATAAATATATATATATATATATATATATATACACACACATACACTCACTGGCCACTTTATTAGGTACACCATGCTAGTAAGGGGTTGGACCCCCTTTTGCCTTCAGAACTGCCTCAATTCTTCGTGGCAGAGATTCAACAAGGTGCTGGAAGCATTCCTCAGAGATTTTGGACCATATTGACATGATGGCATCACACAGTTGGCGCAGATTTGTCGGCTGCACATCCCTGATGCGAATCTCCCGTTCCACCACATCCCAAAGATGCTCTATTGGATTGAGATCTGGTGACTGAGGAGGCCATTTGAGTACAGTAAACTCATTGTCATGTTCAAGAAACCAATCTGAGATGATTCGAGCTTTATGACATGGCGCATTATCCTGCTGAAAGTAGCCATCAGATGTTGGGTACATTGTGGTCATAAAGGGATGGACATGGTCAGCAACAATACTCAGGTAGGCTGTGGCGTTGCAACGATGCTCAATTGGTACCAAGGGGCCCAAAGAGTGCCCAGAAAAAATTCCCCACACCATGACACCACCACCACCAGCATGAACCGTTGATACAAGGCAGGATGGATCCATGCTTTCATGTTGTTTACGCCAAATTCTGACCCTACCATCCGAATGTCGCAGCAGAAATCGAGACTCATCAGACCAGGCAACGTTTTTCCAATCTTCTACTGTCCAATTTCGATGAGCTTGTGCAAATTGTAGCCTCAGTTTCCTGTTCTTAGCTGAGAGGAGTGGTACCCAGTGTGGTCTTCTGCTGCTGTAGCCCATCTGCCTCAAAGTTCGACACACTGTGCGTTCAGAGATGCTCTTCTGCCTACCTTGGTTGTAACGGGTGGCAATTTGAGTCACTGTTGCCTTTCTATCAGCTCGAACCAGTCTGCCCATTCTCCTCTGACCTCTGGCATCAACATGGCATTTCCGGCCACAGAACTGCCGCTCACTGGATTTTTTTTCTTTTTCGGACCATTCTCTGTAAACCCTAGAGATGGTTGTGCGTGAAAATCCCAGTAGATCAGCAGTTTCTGAAATTCTCAGACCAGCCCTTCTGGCACCAACAATCATGCCACGTTCAAAGGCACTCAAATCACCTTTCTTTCCCATACTGATGCTCGGTTTGAACTGCAGGAGATTGTCTTGACCATGTCTACATGCCTAAATGCACTGAGTTGCCGCCATGTGATTGGCTGATTAGAAATTAAGTCTTAACACACAGTTGGACAGGTGTACCTAATAAAGTGGCCAGTGAGAGAGTATATATATATATATATATATATATATATATATATATATATATATATATATATTAGTGGGGTACTCTGTACGGGGCCGGCGTCAGCGGGATGTGTCATGGCAGCAGTGACCCGGTCCGTGGCCCTGGGCGCCCAATTAATAGGGGGAAGTTTGAATGGTGGAATGTAGTTGATTAAATTAATAGTTCGTGACACCACCTGTGGTGTTCGGCAAGTGAGATGTTAAGCCGACGCTGCATGCAGATCCTCTGGGACTGGTGGTGTGGTGCAGTAGTAGTAGTAGTAGTAGTGTAGTCCCAGGGCAGTGTAGAAGTAGCAATGGAGGAGAGGCACAGGTGGTGTAGAAGTTGGGACCCCGATGTATTGGTACAGGGTGTGTTAGCGCAGGAATAATTGGAGGACTCCAGGGCATGTAGTTCCAAAGCTTTACTCACAGTCTGTAGTACCCACAGGTGCCTGCCTCCGTGCTGTGTCGTCCGGGTCAGGGACTCAGTCAACCTCCAGGTCAGATGGAATGCTCCCTTCCAAAACTCCGCCAACATGTGCCTTTCTGAACATCTCCTCTTATAGCGCCTTTGGTGTGAAGTACTCCTAGTACTGAGTTACACTGGAGTTCCTCCTGACAGATGTTCCCAAGACCCATACTTGTACGGCAGACAGCAGTAGCCTGCTTCGGGGACTCCTTACTCCTGAGTCCCGGCTCACTATCCAAGTTGCTGTTGTGCCCCCAAGTCTTAGATGGGAGTAGTGCATTTACAGCTCACTACTCAACCGATGTCTGCTGCAGGGCCATTCGTATCCATACAACCTCGGGGACCGGGCCCCGGACTTGCGCTTAGAACTTCTAGGCAGGGTTCTCTCCTAACCCACGTCCTCTGTTCCCTTTTACTCCTTCGTTCCGTACTAGTCTCTCCTTCTTATGGAAGATCAGGTTTCTGTTCAATGTCTTTCTCCTTCTTTCCTTTCCTGTGCCAGCAGACCCAGGTCACTGTGATCTGCTGCAGCACCTCCTTCCTCCATCCCTCTCCCAGGGATCTTCTCTCCTCACTTTCTCCTCCTGACTGACTGACCTGAAATCCTAAACCTTCCCGCTCTTTTGTATTCTAACTCCACCCGCCTCCCAGCACGTTTCGTGTTCCAAGCAGGGAGCCACCAAAGGTGCTCTGCTACACTCCAAGCAGGGAGCCGCAATATGGCTGTGCTGAACTACTGTGTTGTGTGGGATGCAGGTGTTGGGAGCGTGGTCAGGAGCCTCCAACCTACCTGGATGGTGGGGCACCACACCTCAGGAGGAGGTGCAGTACCTCTGTGGCAACTGAATCCTCAGGGGCGCCACATATATATTTGAACAGACAAGCATTTACACGTATTAAAGAAGAAGAAATTTTTAAGAGATGCATTCCTCCACTGTTGAGATGGGTACACCTCAGGCCATATACACTGACTTCTATGCACGAATACATTTATTCTTTGGCCTGTCCTACTGGAAGCATTTCCATTTCCACCTTTGAGAGGTAAGCCGGCGCTGCACTCTAGCTGTCAGTCACTATTCACAGCCACTGACTGACATGACTGGGAACTGGCAGGAGAGTGTCAGAACAAGCAGTTGTCTAGTAGAAGTAATTCATGTACAATGTATGCATTATGGGGAATTGTTATCTGTCACAACAACTGTCTCCTAAAACAAACCCGGCACTTTCAGTTCCCCATTACACAGTAGGGATGCGATCCTCTAAGAGGTGCATTGTGTCACCGAGCAGAGACGCCGGCCTAACATTTGCACTCAAATAGTGAAATATTCTCATTCCAAAAAGCTGAATATTTTAGAAACCCCAGCTAAGCTTCTAGCAAAAACCTTGCTGAATATAATGAGGCCTAATCACTACTTAATAGGTTTCTGCCCATTTATTCAAATGTATGGCATTTTAATAGGAGACTTCGTGTTCCAGGACTATTCAATCTGTACGTTGCGGCTGATAATGGCAAAGGCCAGTGAATGCTGAACACTCCATTGTGTATTCGTGCCGGGTCTGAGGTGTGACAGGCTCGTCTAATGGTTAATGGACTGTAGTCCTTTCAGAACAACTCCATGCATTAGGCGAGGAACAAAGCAATAAGATGATCAGAGCAAAGAGCGTGACGGGGAAGAGGGCTGGTCCGGGGGTCAAACTACCAACCCTCATTATTGTGTAACTCAACTTTCTCCTCATTCACGAGATAGAGGACTTGGAATGTGCACAACATGGCACATTTTTTGGGGATTATTACTCATCCAGTAAATGAGCTAAAGTCGACAATTATGACAAGAAAACATAAGCAAATTTACAAATTTTCCCATAAAATATAAGAAACCATCCTCTTAGGCAAAGGGTAAGAAAAAAAAAAAAAAAAAAGTTATACCATGTGTGTGTACCGATGTAATATACATACACATGAGCTGCCACCATGCTTTTCTGGAGTCCTGAGAAGCAAATCTAGGCAAATACATAGCAATGAGGAGCAGGTGATCTTGCATTCTATACGTAAACTTCAATGCAAGGCACATGTGACTACGGATTGCATTAAACTTGTCTCAATTTTTTTTTTTAAACACCAAAATAAGATAATGTGCACACATTGCGGACAAAATCTGCATCTCTTGGCAGAAACCGCAGGTGAAAACGCTTGCCGATTTCCTGCAGATGAGAGAGAGAGACACAGAGAGAGACACAGAGAGAGACACAGAGAGAGACACAGAGAGAGACACAGAGAGAGACACAGAGAGAGACACAGAGAGAGACACAGAGAGAGACACAGAGAGAGACACAGAGAGAGACACAGAGAGAGACACAGAGACAGATAGACAGAGAGAGACACAGAGACAGATAGACAGAGAGAGACAGATTTTTTTATATGCCAGAATGGAAAACGCTGCTGCAGAACCGCAAACAGAATTGACATGCTGCAGAAAAAAAGCTGCCGCAAATCTGCGCTGATTTTTCCGCAGCATGTGCAGAGCGGTTCTTTCACCATAGACTAACATTGCCTGTGCACTACACTGCGGATATGATGCAAATCCACGTGGCAAAAACCACTCCAGATCCGCAACGTGTGCACATACCCCTACAGTTCAAAAATAGTCACAGACCGCAAGTCCCACAAATGTTTTTTGGCCATACGAGTTGTCCGAGATCCGCTGCTGCTCATCAATTCATAGTGTAGCCCAAGCCTAAAGATCTGTTTTCATGGACCATCCGGCAGCACAATACAGCGCTAATCTTCGACAGATCGTCGGTCGTTTAAAAGCCTGTTTACAGGCAGACCAAAGAAAACAATGTGCACCAAGCGCTCTCCGTGCACATTGGCTGCCATTACTCTCGTCAGTGCGGATCCTTCGGACAAGGGGTGATGTGCAGCCGAGAAAGAGAAGTTTGTGCTCCACAAAAGATCATGCCACCCAATGAACAAGCATTTTGCCCGCTCATCGTGTTATCGGCAGCCTGTATGCATGGCAGGATAATCATAAAAAGTGTGCTTTTATCAATGCTCACTCAGGATTATCTTGCAGTGTAAATGACACTTTTGACTCCCAGAAGGCTGCTTGCGCGTGACGCTTTGGCACGGACGAGATGTGGAGAGGAGTAGTGAAGGGGTAAACTTTTTTATGGTGCACTTTGAGCTCCATGATCTCAGCCCTCCCAGGGCATCCACTGAAGATGGCAGCTTTGGGGGTACCTAGATTGTATTTGTATCTATGGTGCCAGGACATGTCTATTACGCACACTGAGCAGGCTTGCCTGATCCTGGAAGATCTAGCAATGGCACGATAGTCTCAGTCCTAAAGAATTACACAGACAACCTAATTTGAGAACATGCAAATAATACCCAGATCAATGCCAAAGTCACCTCCGCATTCTGTACTGGGTCAATAAATGTACACTGCACCATGATAAGATGCAAAATTACAGTCCAATGCTATGTAAATGGCCAACAGCAGATTACCGAGACACCCAACAGCACATAGCACATCGGTGATGGCACACGAGACCTGTGCATGCACGCTCTGAAGGGAACCGACAAAACAAATGTGGTCTCGGCATAGTGAGCTGCCAGGACATGCAGGGGTGATTCTTAAATGGGGGGGGGGGGGGGGGGGGGGGCGCGGAATATAGAATGCAGTCACTAAGATTTCTGCCGCTTCTCGGGAAGATCACAGTCACAGGAGTTCTGCTTTATGTCCTCCAACTTCCGCTGCAATAAACTGGGGCTAATTAATTGCAGATGATAGGCTCCATTTCCAGGCATTTCCATGGCTGATCTTGGTGACCTTCACAGGTGACCCTGTAAGGAAGTCATCCATTCAATGCTTTAATAAAAGGTTAGTGCAGAGGTCAGATACATTCCTGCATATTCATCATACCAGCTATGGAGGACAGGACAATACAAGAGAATTATTCAAAGCTTAAAACGTTAACTTGATATTTTTTTAGGGAAATAAAAAATTGCAAATAAGTCAATGAAACACAGAATTTTAAATTATATCTTTGGCCAGGTTAGGCCACTGCAACACTTTCTAATTTGTATGTTAGGACTTTTCCACTGTGCTTTTTGGAACAGTTTCTGTATGTTTTTATACTATTTGGGATGCAGGCCTGTGTAAAGGTCAAGCTCCAACAGAGCAGTTATTGATGGGTAATTATTAGCCAAAACATGGGAGAACTTGCTGATCAGTAGGTGTCTCAATGCTGGGATCGAGGACCTTTTAGCCTCATTACAAAATGGCGTGGCCCAAACAGCGTTCCATTCACTCTCCATGGGGCAGGTGGTCGAGCATGAGAACTGCCGCTCCGTTATAATTAGGATAAAAGTACTCCCTTCTGCGATCAATAAGTTATCAACTATCCTGCAAATAGGTGATAAAGGAGTTGCCCAGTGAAAATACATTAAGGCACCCACACACACCAAAATCAACTGCACCCACAGATTTGCACTGAAATGGCAGACTACATATTGTGGCATAATTATCAAACTAAATGCTCCATAATGCTAGAATTTGCACAGGAAATTGGACTCTCTTGACTTGCACCATATTTATAAAGTGTTTTAGAAACTGACTTGGGGGAAGTGATTTTGCTGAAAAGTCATTAGAGACAGCATGGCTTTATATGCAACAGAAAGCTCCAAAAAGGGTGGCCAAAGTAAGTCAACCAAAAGGTGGTGTAAACTTAAACTTGACAGTCTTCAAATTGCATCAAAATACTACGCACAGATGCAAATCTCCCAACCAGAGCAGGACAGCTTTATATATTTCTATGAGGCAGTAATGCTCAGGTCGGGAGACCTGTAGTCAGTCTGTGCATTGGCGGTCTTTGATAAGACCAAGATCGATGAATGTTGGCAGAAACCCTTACAGTTTCAATAAATCTGCCCGTTATCTATAATGCCTTCATGAGGTGTCATATGATGGGAGAGAAGGATCAGCAAATTTGTATTTAAATGCATGTCGAACAATGGCTTTCTCTTCTCTCACTTTTGAAAACCCTTTGTGAATGAATGAAATAGGAGAGAAAAAACAGTTGCTGAACAGACAACTTTAAGGTACAAATATACCTCAAGTCCCTTTTCTTTTTAATTATGCACAAGGCTCCATTATAAACGGATGTTGTATGAAACACGGCACCGCTATGGGGTCATATGCTACCCCTGTGTGCTGCCGTTTTGATCCCAAGACACACAGGGATTTGTCTTCCTCAGGATACTGTGAAATGCTGTGTTTGGTATTAGTTTACAGAGATATTACCACATTCCATGATGTTTGGAGAGAACATCGTATGGATGCATAGAAGGAGCCTATGGCCTGGGAACACCATGTATGTTCATACTTCGTTCATGCACAGGGTCTGTTTGAAATCCACTCTTGGTATAACAAAGAAAGAAAGCCTGTGCACAAAGCAAAACCTACACTATATAAATTATTATTATTTATTGTTATAGCGCCATTTATTCCATGGCGCTTTACATGTAAGGAGGAGTATACATAAAAACAAGTACAATAATCTTAAACGATACAAGTCATAACTGGTACAGGAGGAGAGAGGACCATGCCCGCGAGGGCTCACAATCTTCAAGGGATGGGTGATAATACAGTAGGCGAGGGTAGAGCTGGTCGTGCAGCGGTTTGGTCGATCGGTGGTTACTGCAGGTTATAGGCTTGTCGGAAGAGGTAGGTCTTCAGGCTCTTTTTGAAGGTTTCGATGGTAGGTGAGAGTCTGATATGTTGTGGTAGAGTTCCAGAGTAGGGGTGATGCGCGAGAGAAATCTTGTATGCGATTGTGGGAAGAGGAGATAAGAGGGGAGTAGAGAAGGAGATCTTGTGAGGATCGGAGGTTGCGTGCAAGAAAGTACCGGGAGACGAGGTCACAGATGTATGGAGGAGACAGGTTGTGGATGGCTTTGTATGTCATGGTTAGGGTTTTTGTAATGAAGTCTCTGGGCAATTGGGAGCCAGTGAAGGGATTGACAGAGGGGAGAAGCTGGGGAATAGCGGGGGGACAGGTGGATTAGTCGGGCAGCAGAGTTTAGAATAGATTGGAGGGGTGCGAGAGTGTTTGAGGGGAGGCCACAGAGCATGAGGTTGCAGTAGTCAAGGCGAGAGATGATGAGGGCATGGACTAGGGTTTTTGCAGATTCTTGGGTGAGGAATGAACGGATTCGTGAAATATTTTTGAGTTGAAGTCGGCAGGAAGTGGAAAGGGCTTGGATATGTGGTTAATAAGGCCTTTTAAGTAATATAAATGGAGAGAACACCGAGCACAGTCTCTGCATACACATGAAGCATTTTTTTGGTTTGGCTTATGTCCACAGTCGTACATACAAATATCACATCATTGTACGTGACCTGGTTTTTCCAGAAAACCACAGTCAGTTTAGAAAATATTAAGCCATTATGAATTAAGCCTTATTTATACTTAGTTCTATATTGTCTGATGCTAAAGAAGACATGTATCAGGATTATTGTTTTGAAGGCTTCAAATGACACTTGTCAACACTTACGCATCTGGAGGTCAGGGGATCAGGTATGGCCAGTGGTGGAAATATTTCGGAATTGATGGGCCATTAGTTTCTGCCGTATATCCTTTCCTGCATCACACAGCAGGATATACTGAAACTATTTGGACAGCAGCGTGTTTACCAAACATCTGCATATCTCAAGCGGAAATAAGAAAACTGCGGTAGCGAAATAATCTTCCATCAAGGCCTCCGACGAGATAATACAGGATCCTTAATGAGACATGACTCAATTAATGACTGCTGATCGGGACTAATGACCAAACAGATGGTTTCCTCTAAACACAGCCATGGTAATTAACCTGCTGCTAATTTTCTTGCTCTGCTTCTTCTCCATGATAAAAACCATCACAAAAGAGGCAAAAAAATCCCCAGAACCAACTAAAGAAAAGTCAAGGCCAAGAGAAGACAATGGCACACATGTATTAAAGAGGAGAATGGCGCAATTGCTTGCAGAAAATTACACTTAATTGCGTCATTTGCGAAAAAAATATTTTTAGCACATGACCCCCTTGATTCCAGATATATCAACCATGTAATAGGCAAACAAGGAGGAGAGAATGTGAGCATTATTTCTCCTAAATCCTCAAATGTATCCCTTGAACCTTTTATCAGCCGGAGCCTGACGGCACCTGTCCTAAAAGGCCCACGCTCCCCAGCTAAAGCCGGGGATTCTGGGAAATGTCACAGACATCCACACGGAGCGTGTCACTTTTCATTAGCCAAGAATTCCAGGACACACCCTCCTAAAAATAAAAGCGGCTTAATCTGCGGCAGCAGGAACACAGTGCAGACGGTTCAATAAATGGCTCAGCCTCCCAGGGGTCCTGGCTTTATATGACAGCTGTATACAGAGAGTGGAATCCAGGCTTAAGGTTCAGAGGCCCAGACCAAAATTTATAGATGCAGCCTCCACTTGTGTAGCTGACTGATAATGTGACATCATAAATGCCAAAATTCTTTCTCCATTTCTCCGTAAAAAAAAAAAAAATATATATCTCCCTTTGACCTAAAATTAAAGGCCACCCAACTTTTTGATCTTCACATCTTTTGTGCTGGAGATGGTTGTTGCACACTTATGGTCGCCGTTCCACTGAAATCAATGTTTTGCAGCCACACACTCTATTATCACCTAGTGGACATAGTTAGGCACAGTTTAGTAGTAAAGAAGCTCTCCATAGGGGTAGAGACTGCACATCCATCTCGGCAGAAGCAGTGTTGCCTTTGGACCTTTCTCACTCCATGCACAATGTTGCATTAATACATTAGACTAACTTCGAACCAAACCCTCAGATATCAACGGGTTCGGCAGACCGGTTAATGTAAATGGGAGCACCGGCAGACTGACTGGCAGGGAAGAGGTCAATCGGGCATGTACAGTGTACTGGTGGCATTTTCAGAGAACACTGGATCCCTTGGCCAATCAAGCCCTCATGTATGAGATAGTCAGCCTTGAAGGCTGTTGGCCAAATCGTCAGAAGCATCGTTTTGCTGGTAGCCATCTAATGTGTATAAGAGCCTTAAGTGAGGCAACATTTCCAGATGTATGAGTAATAAGATGGGCAGCACTGGTGTCCTGGGAGCAAATCCCAACCAAGGACAACATCTGCAAGGAGTTTGTATGTTCTCCCCGTGTTTCTGGTGGTTTCTCCCACACTCCAAAAACATACCGACAGGGAATTTAGATTGTGAGACCCGATGCTATACAAGTGAGTAAAATAAAAAAAGAAAGATGCACTCGGGATGGAAGTGTTGACTGCTGCTGACTGCCAATGCTTTCAAAAGAAGTGAGGAGTTTTTTTTTTTGGGGGGGAAGGCCCCAACCCCAAGTCTGCAGCAGGACTTATAGGATTCTCCTTGCGCCATTGCGTGTCTGACAAGGTGTAATTTGTACAGCTGAACCACTCATGTGAATAGAACTTGCAGAAATCCATGTGCTTGCACCAAAAATTTTCAGAAGAAAAATCCACTGCAAATGAATCCACTCTTCGAGCACGTCCCCTCACGGCAGAACTGAAGTAGAATTTTCTCCATGTGAAGAGCCGTTCTATGCCGCGTAGTGAGGGGATTTCTGCAGCAGTTTATAGATTTCTCCAAACCCTGTTCAGATGAATGGTGGCAGGAACCATTCAGCCATGTAACAGACCATCTGATAGAAGATGCCACATACACTAATTGTTGTACATGTCCAACCTTTAAAAACTGGATCAATCATGACTGTCATTCTCAGAGTTCTTGTGACATATACGATCTCTTGACTGGAAAGATAAATTTGTGCGTGCGTCATACTGCCGAGACAAATGGGCATAGATTTTCCAAACATCACCAGGATAGGATGCTTTGTCAAAGTCACCCCATGATGCTCACACATATATCACCATCAGTTGCGGATTACATAACGTCCCTATAGCAGACTTAACAATATGGTCACGCAGCAGAGATTTTTTTTTTCGGGAACAGAGCGCCATCTTTTCAGCTCCCCTCAAACTATACAGGAGGGAAGAAAGCAAACAATATGTCAGGAGAAAGCACTAAGCTATGGAAAAGAATGCAAGAGAAACTTACTCACGGTTGCTCCTTTCATAGCTCGGACCTCAAGCTGTGAAGGGCAAACTGAAGGTCGTGTGCTATCGGTGACAAACTCGCTTTAATTCTCACAGTCATTCATTCAAAAAGCGCCGCTAAGTCATGCACAGAGCCGCCAGTGATCTCCGTCCACAGAGCGGTGCCCATTTAGTGCCGCAGTCCCAGCAGGGTATTCCGAAACGGCAATGGGAGACCGAATCGTGACAAGACGTGAGTGGATGGTAAACTGGTAACAGGCAGGGAAATCATGCAAATCCCAGAGCCTCAAGTCCTAAAGTTTTATGGGAAGAGATGAACGCTTCTCATCTGGAAGGACAGGTCTTTTCCTGCGGTTCTCTACACCTTCTAGAGCAGTTTATGCTAGGCTTGTTATTAATGTACTGAAGCAGGGGTTGTCTCTTTACAACTGCCAGAATATCAGACAGCAGCTTGTCGCAAAAACTTTTTGTTAGAGAATGAAATTTACAAAACGAAGAAAACCTTTTGCTAATAAAATATCTACACAGACATAAAAGTAAAAACAAAGCACGGATTCAAGACTTTTTGCCCTAAATGAAACAGAGAAGCCCAACTCTGCCCTATAAAAATAGCGTCCGTCATCTATTATTTAGTGCCAGCAGAAAAAGTGTACACCATGTCAGTATAGGTTAAAGTATTACAACCCATTTTCTTTCCATCCTATACAACGTTGGCAGTGGCCTGTAAAATACAAACATTTGGGATACCTAGATCAAGGAAAATTCCTTTACAAAAGGATGGATCCTTTGCAACCCTCTTGCGAATAGGAGGCAAGCTCGGCCAATGACTATCACGCCACAAACCTGCAGAGTTATGGAAAAGGAAAGTTGTGCGAGCGCTAATCCAACTGTCTCAGAGAGGAAGAGGACTGGAACTTTTGTGCCACCCATAGGAAGTAGCAATCCTAAAAGTCAATATCGACTTTCTAACGAGCCTTGTCACAGGATAAAAGGCAAAATCAAAATCTCAATTTGCAGACCCTGTTTCGGGGTTCTGTCCCTCGTCAGTGCAAAGTGTGAGACCTGGTTTGGCTGGGTGAGAGGCGTCTGACCGAGACCCAAGAGGGAAACACTTAAGTCTACTAACCTTGGCATGTCAGGCTTAACATATCACTCTCCCCAAAGAGAAACATTACCCCTTGGATGTCGGTCAGACGCTTCTCACTCAGCCAAACCAGATGTCATACTTTGCCCTGACAAGTGGCAGTAGCCCAAAACACAGTGTTTGCAAATTGAGATTTTGGCTTTTATCCCAAGGCATGTGACATGGCTCATTAGAGTCGATACTAACTTTTAGGATTGCCATTTCCTATAGGTGGCACTAGAGTTCTAGTCCTCTTCCTATCTGAAGAGTCAATTTGCATATTTCCCAGAGGAGTATAGCGGCTCCTCAACTTGGCATGTCAAACTCAAGATGTCACTAAGCAAGGAGAAATGTCATCCCTTGGGGCCCTAATCTAATGAACATGACACATGGTTAATATACCTGGCCATGAATCTCAGCAAGAAATTGGGAGCACAATAATAACGTCATTGGCACCACTCGCATTCAATGCCGAAGTGATCGATGCTAGACAATCCTTTTAACCTCACACCTACTAATCCCAAAACTAAAGATGAGGATGACCTTAAAAAAAAAAAAAAAAAAAGATTTTTAGTTCCATTAGGATTCCGAATATTGCAGACGCATTAGAATTAGACGACCATAACTGTACTAGGATTGCGGCTTTATGCACAGGTTTATTATGGGGTGTCACACATAGGCACGTGTTGTGCACTGCATGGCCCCGATTTCATCAAACACAAACAGAACAATCTACAATTCGTGCAAACCAGGGCTATGGAATTTGAGCCCATTTTGGTGGAGTTGGAGTCAGAGTCATGGAAATTGAGTCTGTGTCGGAGGTTTGGCTTACCGACTCCACAGCCCTGGCGCAAACCTTCTGATGAAAGTGTCATGATACACTGTATGCTGTGTAAGGGCTCTTTCGAACTTCCATACAAATCGGTCTGAGCACAGTCCGCAATGGACGGAATGGCTACAGTCAACATGTCCGGAGCTTGACAGCTTTATATATTTCCATGACGCTGTCGTGCTCTGGTCGGGAGACCTGCAGTCAGTCCATGCATTGAAGTCCATGCTCTAACCGATTTGTCCGGATGTCTGAATAAGCCCTTAGGGTATCTCACACGATGTAAAAGCATCTCCAAACAAATGTAAAAAGTTCTATAATGCTCCAGAATCTGTGGCAAATCCACAGGTTTATGTGTTTAGCCTTAGTCAACAGGGCCACTCCGTGTGCTGATACACTCTGCAATTTGCAGACAGGGACGGCAATGGGAAAAATATAGAGTCCAAATGAATGGCAACACGATTTTCCAATGGAAAACAAAATTATGCATTTTATAGGCTTTTTTTATGCAGATTATGCGACATCCAGAGTTGGAATATCAGATAAGTGACCGGCAAAGAGGCCTATGCTGCATGCTCCTAACACATCGGGAACGTGCTGACCGTAGCCCACGGCACTTCTGCACACTCCCAGGCTCCAGCATCACCACTCCGCTCCTATCCCACCATGGGACGATACTGCAAGTGTGTTTTTTTAATGCAGTTTCCCGCTTCTAATTTCACTTTCAACAAAGTCACGGTCCGGTGATAAAACGCTATTATGATTTTGTGGAGTCACGAGAAAAATTCCAGGCAGCAGGTGTTGCCCTGTGTGATCATCCCACATAAATGCTTTTCTACTTTTAAAAAAATATTTGTGTCATCTCTGGAAATACGCACAAAACATCCAAAACGAGACAAAACAGGACATGGAAAAAATAATATTTAAAATATCTATGCTTGTTATCATTTTGCTCTTTATTTAAATGAAAGCCCCTTTAAGAGGGTTTTTTTTCTGCAATCTGACAGAATGTGGCTTGTCTCAATGCTGGAGCCAGGAGCATTTTATACCTGTCTGGCTCCAAGCCGTTCACATTTGCAGTCGGTCCAACTATAAACAAATACAACTGCAAGGATCCCCCGAGGGAGCTCGCTCCGAGGAACAGAGCAGGGCTTCCTTCTGAAAGCTCTCCTTGAGATGTTGGTACAAGTCAATGTAATCTCCCGGTGGTACGTTCCAAACGACAAACAAGCAAGGAAAGTGAGCATTTATAAGCCCCCGACACAGCTACTGGGTCAAGTTTGTAGCGTGCTAGTAACCACGACTACTAAAAGCGGAGGTAACCCCTTCACACAATGCAAACCATTGTGCAGACCATGCCCACCACCAGACTGTTTGCCCATCCACACTCTGCAAAGTGCTGCCCCACCCTCCATCTCCTTCCTCATCCTTGTGTACCACCCTACCTGAACTCTCCGGTCTACCAAGGACACTCCATATCCGACCACAAACGTGACTGAATATTTCTCTTGTACATTCAGTAGCGAAGAGCGAATGTTCTGACCATTTAGATCAATTTTATCTGTATAAAAATTTTGTCCGAATCGTAAGTGCCCCAAAAAGAAGCTTATTTTGCTCTGTATTCTCTCCAGATCCCAAAGCAAAAGAAACAGAGGAGACAGAAGAGGTTAAAAAATAATTTGAAATCTCTTATCCAGTAAGGTCATGGTCCGGCTGCCCACCACTTTGCTGGATTATTGCAAAACCGATTCTTGGAAATTTTGAAATCGCAATCTGAAATTTTCAAAAAAAATTGGCAACTAATTTGAGCGTTACAAATCAATTCACTCCATTAATCAACGCACCGAGTGCCCTCTCTATTCTACATCCGCGGCCTCACTGTCAGGTCAATCCATTTCTTTCCTCAAAATAACTACTGCAGGGGCATTCCGTGGAAAGTCAAAGCCACTTCTCCCATGCCATGCCTCTGCCACGGGAAGGACACCACAGTCATCAGCATTGATCCATCCAACACCAATGGGAGAAAGAGGTGTGATTCAGAGTTTTCACCATGCTCCCCATGCCTCTAGGGTGGCCATTTCTGGAGCATAGAACTATGAAAGAGGCAGCAAATGCAGAAACTACTAGGTATTGTGAATATCTAGTGAAAATAATCACTTTTAGATTTGAAGTGGAGTAACATCCTCCCTAATTAGAAGCTCCAGCTCCCATCTCCAGGACTCTTTTCATGCTACACCAGCCCTCTGGATTGCATTACCTTAGGCAGTTAGATTGATTCCCATCAATAATTTTAAAAGGGTTGTCCGCTTTCAAAAAACTCTTGGGTCCCCATAGGTAGCTTGTTACGAAAAAAATAAACCATCCTTTACTCACAGTCCTGGGGTCCAGCACAGAGTTTCTGCCGATGCTCTCAATGTCCGGTATTGGCAGCGGCAGCATCATCACGTCAACTGCATGGCAGCAAAACAGTGAGATCAGTGACAGCCCATGTAGACGGAAAACCCTGCTAAGCTCACAGATTGTCTGCTGAGCTGTTGACAGGATCTCTACAACACTTTTTTTTTTAAACAGAATTATCGCACAAAAACTAAAAACTTTTATCCGAATTGTGGAACAATGAGTTCCTCTGTAATGTCTCATTGTTTGAAAAAGTGCCCTCTGAATTATACAGTGCTGCAGAATATGTTGGAGATATAAAGATATTTATTACCGCTCAGCCCTTAGCTAACTAAATACAAAAAAGTATATCAACCCAATGGGACATCTGGGCCACCCATCAGACCAAGCATGGTGGCCTTTCTTGTCAGAGCAAGAACAATGCTTTCTCCACCAGAGATGAATTAACGAGACGTTTCCCAGCAAATGGCAGCTACAATTTAGTACACACCTGTTCGAGGCCTGTAGATTGGCTAGTGATGACAGATGTGATGACAGATGACATACAACCACTACATGACCAATACTCAAGGGGTCAAACCAATAATTATAAGCTAATGACTGTTTGTGAACCTATAGAAATGGAATCAAGCTTCTGAAGCTATGAATAGCTTGCAAAATTGCTAAATCGACCCCAATTTCTAGACATGTTCCTTGCGCTTTGTTAAAATCCATGCTTTATAATGAACCAATCAACTGATCAATACTTGGATTCAGCTGCCATGTGTAGGAGACGGACATATTTTATGGGATTTTTTTTTCCCCATCGATCTTCAGAGTTCCGAGACGTCTCAAACTCTTAACTCTTTATAGTTCTAAAAATATGAAAATTAGCTCTCCCAGAAAAGAAAAAGGAAGCCATTTCACTGGTGCCACTTACTCAGCTCGTTTCCAAAAAAACACAACATGTCCCTACTCTCCAAATTGGGATTCATGTGACAAAGGTGTGTTGTTCTTCACCAAGAACTGATGAAAGCTCATGCAATCTGCATCCCTCGTCTCAGAACCACATGCATCGCGAGGGTCACATTTCTTAGAAGACCTCCTTTATTTTGGATCTGGTCCTTCATCCGTTTAACTTGTCAAGAGATGGATGGGGATGCCTGCTGTGCATTGTGGGTTCATTCTACGCTCTATTATACTGTTACTTTTAGCATTCTCTGTTTAGTTCACGTTCGAGCCATGGGAAAGTGACCAAGACGCTTTAACCCCCCACCACCCCAAAAAAAAGACCACCCGTGCGTAAAAGAGTAAGAAAATGAATAGTCTTCAAATCTGAAGATCCATGCTTTTCGAGTTGTGTGAATCGTTGCAACATTCGGGAAGGGTTGAATGTCCTCTGGATGCACCCCGTCACCCGATACCAGTGTGTGTTACAAGAATGTTGTCTGATTAACGTTACCGCGGTCAGATGCGTTCCTTGTTTTGGAAATGTGATTTCCTGTCATCTAAGGAGTAAAGACATGGTTCTGACATTAGGCGGCTTCTTTCAGAGATATATATAGAAGGTTCATTTAGCAGCTGCTATTAATGCACCTGTCCCCAACAAGTTCAAAGTCCACAGATGGACTAGAAGTTTAGACTGAAAAATACAAAATTCCCTGTATGAAGAGACTTGAATTCCCGAAATATTTTCCACGTGTGCAGAATGCATGCAAGCATTTCCAAGAAATACTCTAGGAAATCCCTGAGCACAAATACTACACAGATCTGTGTATTACCGGCTTTCTGGTACCAAAATATTATACGGCTTCCCATAGAGAGCCATTAATCCTACCCTAGATATAAATACATGGAATTACGGAACACATGGGCCAGACAAATCCAGAGAGGCAACGTATCCATGTGTGCTGCTGGTGCCTAATTTTTTGGAGGCTCACAAAAGTATAGTTAAAAATCTAATAGTCCACTGCTTCTAGATTCTCAAAACGCTCCAGTCATAATCCAAGATTCAACCATTAATGGACCACAGTGAGATCATCCCCGCCACCCTGACCACAATAAATCTATAAACTGTGCGGGCCAGAAGGAAGAGACACTCCATTCTTCAAATTTGAGATGGTCACTAGTCCTGTATGTGATTATTCTCTGATCAGGGCACAGAAGGGAGTATTACTACAGATAGGAAGAAAGGATCGTTACAAGAAGAGTCCACATCATGTTTTTTCAAGTGGTTCGAAAATAATGGATTTAGCGTTAGAGGACATGTCACTTGTTCAAAACAACAGAATGAAATACCTTGTAAAAAAAACAAAAAAAAACAAACAAAAAAAACCAAAACACACTAACACCCCCGATTCTGCCGCTGTTTTCCGTTTCGTACTGCGTCGCTCCACTGCAGAGATATTCACATTCGTTGCTTTTGGAAAGCAGTATGTGAAATCTCTGCTTGCAGTCAAACTGGGCGCTTCTTCACAATCTTCTCTGGGGCAATTGCTTTCTTCTGTCCCTTTCGGAAACGTACTATCACAGCTTGGCAGTATCTAAGACTGCTACACCCCATACAGAGCTGTGATTGCCATCATTTGGGAGGGGTGAAAGCACCAGCACCTAGAGAAAACTGAAAAAAACCTCAGATTACAAGTAGAGATTTCACATATGGCGTTCCAAGAGTAACAAATGTGAATATCTTTGCAATGGAGCAACATGGCGCAAAATTGAATCGAGTGGCAAAATTAGGAGAGCTCAGTGATTTTTAAAAAGCATTTAACTCATTTTTTTGAGCAAGTAACAGGTTTTCTTTAAAGGGGATGTCCATGATCAAGACAAAAGGGTGAAGAGACAATGTATTAAACCACCACGACTGGTCCAGAGCTGCCACTTTGGTTATTCCGGTCGTCTTTTTGTCCTTGTGTGCAGTGATGACTGTTTATCGACACGAGTGACAGCTGAAGCAGCCGATTGGCTGCAACGGTAGTGTTGAAGTACATCACTGTAGTCAGATTTATTTATATTTGATATTGCTAGTTTTATATAAGAATCCTCAACAGCTTTTATAAAGGGCAGGTCATAAATATCAGATTGGTGAGGGTCTGACATCCGGAATCCCCACCAATCAATCAACTGTTACCAGTGGCGGGATGGTGCCAAGTGGGACACCACTTGGGTGGCTACACCCGGGTATCCGCACTACCCAGGAACAGCCACTAAAAAGAGTGTCAGCTACGTGCATTGAGGAAGTTGTGTCAGACCCAGACCAATATTGAGGGATGGGATCTTCAATATCAAGAAAAAAATTTAATTTCATAGCTACCGGTATAAATTTTCCAGAAAGAACTAGGACGACAGCCATAGGGGCACCATGAATAGCTCCTCTAGAGATGGGCATTCAGCTCTGCTGCAGACGAGCAAAACATCCATCTGGTTATAGAGTGATGTAAGCAGGAGATCCATCCCTGCCCATACAGCCGCACCTGCAGGAGCTGCAAAGGGCCCCTGCATTACCAGAACTATTACATAAAAGCCTCAACACGATTTAAAGATAATTTTCAGCTTGGGCATCAGTGGCAAGTCCTATGCAAACTACCAATACGAACAAGGAGGACTTTCCTGCATCTCCAACACCTCTGTGTGCCCACCGTGACCACTAACCAAAGGGTCCTGTGACGAGAAGATGCATTGTATGAGTACAGCCCAAGGGTGCCAAGAGTCACACCCCTTTGAGGGCACATGCCCTTTAAGTTATGGAAGTTTCTGTTGTACAATACAGATTTTCTTTCTGTACTATTAGAACGAGCTCTTCGAGTTTCACAAGATGTAATTTTTGTAGAAAAAAAATTGCCCACTTACCTATTGGTGTAGTAATTCATGAAATCAACAGAAAACCGACCCATGGGCACAAGGACCATAAAGAAAGAAAAAAAGAAAACAAATGAGAAATTTGATGTTATCATTCATACAGTAAAGAAGTCATTAAAAAAATAAATATACTAATTGAATAGATAGATTGCACCGTTATAGGCAATGAAATGGAGATCATGTAAAGTGGAGCCGGGTTCACAATGCAGGAGGGGGCGAAAAACATTCCCCGCTCTTATTATAGGAGAAGAAAGCCTTATCACGGGCTCAGGCTTTCCTGTCTGACATGGATCAATGACTTCCTTCAATAAACACGAGATGAAGATGTGAAACACAAGAAAAGGCAATACACAGGGTTAAAAAAAAGAGACATGATGTCTGCAGGATGCTGTAATTAAAATCATCATTTGCCCTTGACATCGCCTCCCCTTCAAGGACCCCCAAGGTCAACGTGTGACAGGGAGCGGCACAAATTCCAGAAAATACATAATATTAATAGATGAACTGAACGGCAACTTTTAACTATGGTTAGAACAGCATTAATGGGAATGTGTGGCTACATTGTTGAAGTAGCTCAACTCTGGGGCCAATTTGGGAGCCAATTTTGCACGATGTGACAATAGTGTATCAGTCCCGTAATTGCCTGCACCAAGCCTGTACGGTGGCAGAATGCGAAACACGGGAGGGGAAGGAACGCAGGAGAAAAGGGAAATGAAAAAGCTTAAAATCACTGCATGCCTCTGACAGATCTGTAGGTGTCTATAGATTTCTTTGAGCACTGCACTACAGATTTATAGTAAGTGCGGTAGAGCTGTCCCTATACATGTAATCAAAAGTCTATCAGATCAGGTACGCATAGCAAAGTCAAACATTGGCTCACTACCCCAACGCACGTTTCACGTCACTCGCTTCCTCACACCCCGAGGAAGTAACGCGAAACATGCATTGGGGTAGTGAGCCAATGTGGTGTTTGGCTTTGCTGGGTACCTGATTTGATATACTTTTCATTAGATGTATAGGTGCAGCTCTGCATCAGATGTACATCTGTGGGTACTGTAACAAACAGTGTTACTATATATGTATCTACACGGGCCTGCACCTGTTATGTGGTTGTAGATGTTACCAGGAGCAATCGCTTTTTGTGATTTTCTGGATGACATACATGTATTATACTGAGAAATAGCATTGTTCAGGCCTTGTCATCACCGTTTCATCAGTGATAGTCTGAGAACCTCAATAATTGTGTTTTAACTTGATAAAGATTTGTGTGTGTAAGATATATTTACACATACTAGGGGCAACCACTTAACATCAAGGGATTTTCTGCACAACTGATAGAACCTCAATAATTCTTTTAATTTAGTGCAATGAAAGTTTGTTTTATTGACTTATGGCTCCTTTCTGTGGTATTACGAGATATTCTTTTTTCAGCTAAACGCAATCAATATGAAAAACTGGCATTGTTTCGAGATCCAAATTTTAAAGGTGCTCAATCTTCTGTTTTTGTATCCCCGGCGATCGTAATGGAGAATAGTTACCCATGTTTGTGCAGTTCACCTGAACACCCCCCACGCTGCGCCATGAAAACCACAAACAACAATCTGCGAGGATGGTGATAACACTTTTCCAGATAATAGTCGCTCGCTCTTTGCTTATAACTCAGGCTAGAAGGCACAGTCACAATATAAACCTGGATTTACGTGAACACTCAAATTTATGGAAACTTGGCCAGATTTTATCTTTTTTATATTTTATTTTGATGCCCGTATTCAAATTAATCTTGTAAATACTTTCATTGGTCATTTTAAAAATTTGCCCCCAAATTATTTCCACCTTCTCTGGGTGGTAGAAGAAACTCAGGTAGGACTTAATTTCCATTCCTTTTAGACCTGAGAGTACAGCTAGATTTTGAGGATACGTACAATATTTTATAGCAAGGAACGCAAAGCCATAAAAACAGGGCCATGTCTAAACTGTTCCACAGTCTGAAAATTACTTTCAAGTTGGGGCTCAATTGGTTCCGACTTGCTTATCATGGTCTAAAATATCTTGCAGGTGTGACCATGTGACCCTCCAATTAACAGGAACTGTTGTGTGATATAGCATTGGCAGAGTGAAAATTGCTATGTAGCCCAGGCCTTCAAGTCTACTCATGTATCTGTAGAAGCTGGCCCAATTCTACACCCCTTGTAGTAAAGAATGAAGTTAGAATAAACGATCAACCATCTAATGTGTATGAGAGACGTTAAAGAAAGTTCATGGGTATGGAGAAGTTAGGAGAGGAATCAGATGACAACTATAAAACCTGGATAGCAGTCAGGAGACCAGCCGAAGGAAGAGTCTTCTACTCTGAGTCAATATGTAAAGCCTCCAAAGTGATTGTCAGGGGGAGTTAAGGATTCAGCATGTCTGATTTTGGACTGCTGATCATTTTGTTCTGTTCTCCATGAGGTAAGCCGCCATGAATCATGTTTGGTGGTCGCTCTCTCTTTTGACAACACAGAAGCATTTGGCCAAATAAGTGCTCCTTCATATGAGATATCCGGCTGAGATGGCCATCAGTTGCTAAGACATCCATCACATATCTAACTCTTCAGGAAAATCTAACACAAAAGTCCCACATTCCCTAGAAGTCTCATGAAACCATTTTGAGACATCTGTGACTGTCCCACCACTGCCATCAAGCTACTTATTTCACAGCAGTGTCATTACACCACAAAAAGACATTAAATACAACTGTGCCTTTGCCAAAGCATAGAAGATGACAGAGATTCATCGGCGGTGTAATACAGAGTGCTGCTTCAACACATCTTGACGCTTGCCTGCGGTTCACTCCACTAATTGCTCCCAGGACACTATCACGCCTCCTAGCAAAGTGGGTACTGACCAAGATATGAACCCATCGTGCTTAATTCTGACCACTTTCCAGGATAAGACCCTGACTTTTATAAGCAGAGATGTATCACAGCAAACTCATCACTACTAAATCCATTTAAATTTTAGCTCAGAGTTTCTTTTACATAATTGATGAGTTACCCATGCTCTTCCACCTTCCCTTCCCTACACATACATTAGTTATATGCATGAGAGAGAGGAAGAACTAGTATAGACGAATGAAGGGGGATACGACTCCACATTACAATGTTAGACCTTTTAGCCAACGAAACTCCATGGAGTATTTTAGAAGTAGGTCGAAGGTTTATATATTTTGGTCTTTAACAGTAGACCGGTCTCCTGTATACTCCGCTTAATGCCACAAATGTGTAAGGAATAGAATTTGTAAAAGGTCGAGACTATCAGTCATAGCCATGAAATTTTGAGGACTGATTTCCAACCTTTTAAGGCTGGTTGGATTTTATTCTCTGTCTTAATAGATAAGTGGTTCCGAGGGTGTCTTATAGCCACTATCACCTTAACTGTAGAGAAATAATCTACTTTCGTAAGACTAGAAAAGCAAGTTTGGAGTAAAGAATTGGAGAAGGTGGTCAAAGGAATGATCATTTAGGCAACCACCTTCTGTCACTAGCCTGTGTCCATATGCCCCACTACGAGTTGCTGCTCTTTTCCAGAATTGTAGAAAGCCGGTAGGAAACAGTAATCCATAAATCGCTCTGATCCGTCCATGGTCAGACGTACATTTTCATTCCCTCTTAGAGATAAGAGCTGAATTTCGGAGTTTTAGGATGCACATCAAAAACTGAGTTTAGGAAACGGATTGACTGTGTTTAGCAAAAATTATTAAGGCCCCCCAACACATTATATGGCCGTCAGCCAAACGAGGCTTGGGCCAAACGATGCATGGCTGGCATCACCTGGCTCTCCCATAAACAGGAGTGCTTGTTTGGCCAAGTGCTCCTGAATTCTGTATGAGAAAGCCACAGACTGACATCCTTACTGGCGGCTTATCTGCACAACAAATTGACAGTAAGTAGTCAGACACGTATGATCCAACATTCAGTCGGCCAGGGTCTTCATAAACATTAGAGTGTCTGCCGAACCAGCCGTTATCGGCGGATGCAGTCCACATCTAACGTGTATGGAGGCTTAAGATGCAAAAAGCCCAATAGTAGCTACCAATAATGCTTAAAGGGAGTAAAATATAAAAGCCGCATTATAACAGGTTTAAAATATTAATGTAAAAGAGGCATCAAGAACAGCAACAAATTGCTTCCTTTATATTTTATTAATGATCTACTGGACAATGCCCCAGAGCGAGATACTAAAAACAATTAAGAAAAAATAAAAAAGAATCATTTCTGGAAATTAAACATGAATGGATGTCTTTTTCCTGTACTAAAACTCTCCACTTTCTAGATGATGAGCCGATATCTGCAATTATTCTGATAACTGGTGAATAAACCATTTGATTTATGAGAATCCTTCAGTATTCATAGGATACTTCTGTCTTACTAATCATCTGTCTATCTGCATAATGCTCCTGCATACATATTTCAAAAGGGCTTTAACAGGTTTAAAATAAAAGTAATAATCACTAATGGCCACAGTTCATGTAAAGGTTCCCTACACATAGAATGGTAGAGATGGAAGGGACCTCCTGGGCCATCTGGTCCACCCCCCTGCTCAAGGCAGGATTTGCTAAATCATCCTAGACAGATGTCTGTCCAGCCTCTGTTTGAAGACTTCTATTGAAGGAGAACTCACCACCTCTCGTGGCAGCCTGTTCCACTCATTGATCACTGTCAAAAAGTTTTTTCTAATATCTAATCTGTGTCTCCTCCCATTCAGTTTCATTCCATTGCTTCTAGTCTTTCCTTCTGCAAATGAGAATAAAGATGATCCTTCTACAATGTGACAGCCCTTGAGATATTTGTAGACAGCTATTAAGTCTCCTCTCAGTCTTCTCTTCTGCAAACTAAACATTCCCAAATCCTGCAACCTTTCCTCATAAGACAGGGTTTGCAGACCGGTCACCATTCTGGTCGCTCTTTTCTGAACTTGCTCCAGTTTGTTGATGTCATTTTTAAAATGTGGCACCCAAAACTGGACACAGTATTCCAGATGAGGTCTAACCAAAGAGGAGTAGAGCGCAATAATGACTTCACGTGATCTAGACTGTATGCTTCTGTTAATACATCCTAGAATTGCATTTGCCTTTTTTGCTGCTGCATCACACTGTTGACTCATTCAGTCTGTGATCTATTAGTATACCCAAGTCTTTCACATGTGCTGTTGCTTAGCCATTAGATTCAAGACCGCCAAACCCACAGATTCTGGGGGGACCGACCAGCTGATATTTACGGGGATCTCCAGACTCTTTCCCGTCAGCTGGTGTCAGGGTAGAGAAGGACTGAGAAGATGGAATTACAGGGCCCCATTCTGCTACCTACCTTTAGGGAAGACAAGCCGCAGAGGAGGGCTTGCGCGTAAGGAAGACGGAAAACATGGCTCGTGTGTATGGCCAGCTTTATGCCTTTTATTTTGACCCTGTTGGTCTGTTATCTGGTCTCATGTTGACAAACAGGAAAGGCCCACTCAGCCAATTACTAGCTGGAGTAGTTCAATTCCGCAGCCGGTCATTGCCCAAGTGAGCATCACCAGACCAAGACCTGGAGAGGAGTGGGGACTGGGAAAAGTGTTGCAGCAGTTTCACATTTTTCCCCCACTTAGGACTTGAAAGACCGCATAAGAAACCGCATGTACAACATATGGGAGCAAAATCGAATAACATACAATCTACATTCATGAAACCTGATCCCTATACATCAAAAAGTTTTCCAAGAAATGGTCCATACACTTGTACTAGATATCTAGCGGCAGAATCCCAGATACAGCGGGAGCACAAATTGAATTAAAGGGCTCTCAGGGGTACATGGAAATGATGCCTCGCGGGTCCTAACCTTACTAGCGGTAACGTTCTCCCCATTAAAGTGATTCGATTTAGTGCTATTGTTCATCATATGCAATCTACATTAATAAACTGCGTGTGCTGACTGTGCTGAATAGGGCCAGATGCTCCTGCTGAATTAATAATCCCGGATCACGCAAGCCACAAACTAAAAGGCCCCAGTAATGCAACACCTTCTCCAGCTCAGGTAACTCGCTGTGTATGGCACCGCTCTGGAAGACAAATGAGGTTAAATTACCAGGCTAATGGGCACGAATCGGATCTAAATGCGTCACTGCCACCGCGCAGATGTGTTTCGTGTATTAGGAGAATTATGGATTTTAGGTACAGACCTGGCCATACAGTTGTGTGGCTCTCGGAAGAATTGTATGACAATTTGGCAATTATAAAAAGCAGACAAAAAGCTGCAAGCTAATTCTCCCGCTAGGTTGGATGTGGCCCTGAAAAACAAAAGCAGTCAAAGAGGAACAGATGTAAAATAAGTAGGTCGGAAGGGGCACTGAACTGTTTGGCCACGACAAGGGTGTACAGAGAGCCTGGGATTGGTTTGAGGAGTTATTTTGTGCCAACACACAAAATGTGCAGCATGGAGGCTCAGCAGTTAGCACTGGGTGGTGGCTCAGTGGTTACCGCTGTTATTTTACAGCACTGGGGTCCGGGGTTCAAATCCCACCAAGGACAACATCTGCAAGGGGTTTGCATGTTCTCCCCGTGTTTGCGTGGGTTTCCTCCCACATTCCAAAGACATACTGATAGGGAGTTTAGATTGTGAGCCCCAACTGGGACAGCGATGATAATGTCTGCAAAGCACTGTGGAATTAGTGGCCCTATATAAGAGTAAACCATACAAATAATAAACACTTCCTCTAACCCAAGCTCCGATCCAAACAAGTGACACCATTCGTGCATTACCTCCAACGATGCATCTCAATTGTGCCCCCCAAAAGAAATAGTGTATTACGTGACCAGGACGTACGGATGTGTTGTACTATTTCTCCGATTAATGGATTTACAATCCAGTGTATATCGTCTGAAACTGAACCCAAATCTCAATTACAAGCGATTATGCCTACATGTTTAAAATGTATAGTTTTGTATTTAAAAATTACTAACTCTCATTCTTTTTTCAATTTTTTCTTTTTAACAACTGGTTCAACAAACTTGCCTTGTTCCACAGCAAATCTTGGAATAATGTGATTGTGAGTTATTGCCCCCCATGCAGAATAAAGTTTTTTTTTGCTTTCTTCAAAAGGGCGACGGGGGAATCAATCGGATTAGATTTATGCTCACCTTCTAGACTGGCGTTGCTCGTTCCCTCAGTTCTGTATCTCCTGACTTACAACTGCAGCAGTCACATTTCAGTTTATGTCACAAGACCGGCAGGGACAGGAGGCCAAGAGCCGAGAAGCGTCACCAGTCCGAGAGGCTTTTTACACCTTAAGGTCATATTCACACATTAAGTATTTGGTCTTTATTTGTAAGTCAAAAGCAAGAAAGGTATAATAGAAACACGTCACCACTTCTGCATTTTTCACTCACTCCTGGTGACAGTGTGAATGTGACCTTTGTGGTGTATTCGGGCCATTTAGAACGCGATTTCCAATAGTGGAAAAGTACATAAATCCATTACAATGTGGAGATTTAAAAATTAGAAAAAAATTATAAGAGTATATTTTTATTTTTTTTTAAGCCAGTGAAAAGAATGTTGAACAGCGACAATGAAATTGAGCAAGAAATTGAAAATACATTTGAGCACATTTAGCTACTGCATGCCAATCCCATCCATTAATAGGATCAATATGGCAGAAAGATTTTTTTTTCAGATCTAGAAATTAAAACTACAAATGATAATATGGAATCGATTTGGAACAGCATCCTTAGTAGACAGGAGAAAGACAAAAAAAAAAAAAGCCCCTCTTTCAGAACGGTGTGTAATGAGGTATCTCAGAAGAGGCCATCAGGAGCACTGACATCTGTAGCGTACTGCATTATTCAGAGCGGACTCATCTGCATTCTAAAGAACTGTAGCCGGTCTGCTGGTGAATGGCGGAGGCCAGGCCCATTCTTGTTCCCACTGTCTTGCTTCTTCATAGCGGCGATTCCCCTACAGAGGGTCCTAATCTGCATTTACAAGCCCTGGAGGCTGAGAGCTGAGACGGGTGATTCATTATATCACTTAACCCGCTGGCTGTGAATTTTGAAGGGAGAAAGGAATATATTTATGGTTCACCAAACAGCAAGCCAAGAGGAATAATCCTGAAATTTAGGACAGGATTCTACCCCTCCAAAAGAGCCCCGGGTTTTATTTTGAGAGATTCTGGGAAAGGCCTTTGAAATCTACAAATATCAGCAAGTGAAACACTTGGCAGTCACAATACTGTAAGGGGTATAGAGCCATTATCCAAAAATAAAAACATGACCGTAGTGGATGGGAAGTATAACTGCACAAACCAGCAACAGTCTCAAAATTCGGCATCCGATAGTGGAACACCTAAAAAGCACAGATCGATGAAACGGACTCTCCTTCTTTGGGTGGTATTTTTACAGGTCCGGCACAGATGACCCACCCACCTCAATCAAGAAAGATATAAATGGCAAAAGTTCTAATATAGCTACCAACCACAAGCAAGGTGGTGATGATGTTGGGGAAGGAGGGTATTCGCCAACAATGGTTCATCGTAAGGCTCCCATCTCATTAGAAAGTCATCCAAACATCGACTTTGGAGAGCCCTGAACCATCTTATGTGTTTCGGTTCCTTCCAAAAGATAAAATTCGTGGTAGAAGGTGGGTGAAAAGGAATTATAGCCTTATATATTAAATTTAATCAGATTATTTTCTCATCTTAGATTAATCTGTCAGCAACTGATTCCACTTTCCCCATTACAAATACATTCATGTTTGGCCAAACCAAGTGTTTGTGTGTGGGAGTTGAGGAAGATGCGTGTGGATCAAATGGTTTTACTCAGGAATAAACTCTTGATTTAGAGGGGGTTTTTTGTAGATGAATACAGATCATCACCAAAAATGGAGACCAGATCACCAAAAATGGAGAACACCATGCCATGGTTCCCCCAACGAGGTAATAATTCGACAAATACTATAAAAAGGGACTGCCTATCACCCCCAAAACACCAGACCAATAGTGAAGCTTGGAGGTGGGAACATGGTGTGGGCCCATTTTTTCAATATATGGCACTGACAAACTTCATGCAATTGAAGGATGAACGGACAAATGTACCGAGACATTCTTGATGAAAATCCGCTGCCATCTACCAGGATGATGAAGATGAAACAAGGATTGACATTTCAGCAAGACAATGATCCCAAACACACAGCCAACGAAACTATCAACTAGTTTCAGAAAAAGAAAATAAGGGTTCACTCACATGTGTGTATAAAATCGGCAAGTGCAAAGTGAGGAAAAAAAAAACATTGCACTCGCACCAATGTTACAAGGCAGTTTGTCCTCACCTGGAATTGGGGTGAGGAAAAAGAAAAATAGCAGCATACTGCATATAGCAGCCTAAAACGTGACTCACCAATGCAAGTCAGGAGGTGCAAGAAAAAAAAAACGCATGGTACCCAGACCATGCGTGTGCCGTCCAATTTTTCCGTATCCATCTCAAAGGAAACCAGATTTCATCAGCCAAGTACAGAAAATTTACAGCATGACCAGTCAATTTTTAGAAAAAAGTCAGTGAGATTTATCATTCGTGCAGTGCATTTGTAGCTTCCTGTACATGTATTTAGCTAATAAAGAGATAAAAGAAAAACATTAATTGGAGTCACCTTTATTTTTATTAACCAGCTAAAGGAAAGCAGAGAGCTGGTCTTAATAGCCTGGCAATAAACATGGAGCATCCCGGGCTATTAATAGCTCACAGCTGTTCACTTAGCCTTTACTAGATATTAAAAAAGGGGGATGCCAAAAAAAAAAAAAAAAAAAAAAAAAAAAAAGAATGATGTGCCCCTATTTTTAATAACCAGCAAAAAGTTAAGCAGACAGATGTGGATTGATATTAATAGGCTGGGAAGGGGTAAGATATTGTCCCCCTTCCAGACTAACAACACTAGCCCCCAGCCACCACAGAAATGGCATTTTCTATCATCTATATATAAGCTTGTTTTACAAAATAGAAAACTAGATTGAAATGACAGAATTACTGTATGTAAAAGCTCATGCTAAAAACGCAATTCATATATATGCATGTCATATGGATGCTAGGCGAGTCAAAAACACACAATCGCGTAGCACTCGCATGACACATGGATGCTAGGTGTGAAAAAAAAAAAACTTGCCAACTTTTCTGGTGAGAACCTCAGCTCTGTTATATAGGCAGATGTGAGCGAACCCTAAGGGTGTGTTCACACGCGGCGGATACTGCTGCGGATTTTTCGGTGCGGATTTTGCAAAATCCGCAGTTCAAAAGACCTGCAGTTTATTTGCAGATTAGCCTGCGGTTTTGCCCTGCGGTTTCACACCTCTACAATGGAGCAGGTGGCAAACCGCAGCGGAATCCGCAGAAAGAATTGACACGTCAATTCTTTCTGCGAATCTGAAACCACAGCAAATCCGTGCGGAAAATTCCGCACAGTGTGCACTGCGGATTTCATTTTCCATAGGCTAAAAGGGTACTGTACAACGCAGCAGAAACTGCTGCGGAACCGCTGCGGATCAGCAGCAGAATCCGCAGCGTGTGCACACACCCTAAAGCTGCAAAGAATTGCCCAGCCAACCACTGGACCTGACCTTCAGAAGATCTTTGGAAGGAACTAAAGCTCAGGGTTCATAGAAGGAGCCCAAAGGACCTTCAGGATTTGAAGAATGTTTGTGTAAAAGAATGTGCTAAAAATCACACTTGAGCAAAGCCTTCAACTAGTTTCTCAATACAGGAGGTGTCTTGAAGCCGTTTTCACCAATAAAGTATTTTGTACAAAGTATTAACTAAATTTCATTAAGCGTGTTCAACACTTTTTCCTTGGGTCATTTTTCATTATTACACAACTTCATTTATGGACATGTATGGAGATTTCGTTGCCTGTGTGGATTGGATAGGTTTTTACCGACATCTGGGGATAATTTTGTGTCAATAGCATGATTATAAATATATTTATTTAGAAAATTGGTGATGTGTTCAATGCTTATTTCCCCCTCCGTAGGTCTGAAAAATTTTAGCCACAAAAATATTGGGTGAAAAAGAAAAGCGAAAAACAAAAAACAAAGTCTAGGGAAGGCCATACGTTGATCTTGATCTGACCTATCAATCTCATTCAATAAATGTATAGGGGGTGAGGTGCGACGATTCTCTTTTCCTTGGGATATCAGATAAATCACTTGCTCGGTAAGTCTTTACATCTTGTGTGATCAATATTGGAATAGGGTTTCTGAACAGCAGTCATCAAACTGGCCAGAAAACTCAGACCACCAATGGTCAAAAACTCCTTAGGGCGCCTGCAGACAAGCGTACGAAGAACTGTTGGAGTTTCATCCAGAAAACGGGGACAATTTTTCATCCATGTACAATTTTACCGCCTGTATAACATCCACGTGACATCAGTTATTACCTATACATTAAAAAAATGTACATGACCAAACACTATTAATCTAGGACAAGGCATGGAATCTAGACAAGTATGGAATGGACAAGGCAACTGTTAGGTGGATTCATAACTGGCTTAGTGATCGGACCCAAAGAGTGGTCGTAAATGGCTGCACATCCAGTTGGAAGAATGTCTCAAGTGGGGTACCACAGGGCTCTGTCCTGGGCCCTGTATTGTTCAACATCTTTATCAACGATTTAGATGAAGGAATTGAGGGTAAACTGATTAAATTTGCTGATGACACAAAGCTAGGAGGGATAGCTAATACTAGAGAAGAGAGAGAGAGGATTCAAAAAGATTTAAATAAACTGGAGAAGTGGGCAGCAACTAACAGAATGGTTTTTAACAGGGAGAAATGCAAAGTACTACATCTGGGCAATAAAAATGGAAAAAGCATATATAGAATGGGAGGAATAGGGCTAAGTGACAGCACATGTGAAAAAGACTTGGGTATACTAATAGATCACAGACTGAATATGAGTCAACAGTGTGATGCAGCAGCAAAAAAGGCAAATGCAATTCTAGGATGTATTAACAGAAGCATACAGTCTAGATCACGTGAAGTCATTATTTCCCTCTACTCCTCTTTGGTCAGACCTCATCTGGAATATTGTGTCCAGTTTTGGGCACCACATTTTAAAAAAGACATCAACAAACTGGAGCAAGTTCAGAAAAGAGCGACCAGAATGGTGACCGGTCTGCAAACCCTGTCTTATGAGGAAAGGTTGCAGGATTTGGGAATGTTTAGTTTGCAAAAGAGAAGACTGAGAGGAGACTTAATAGCTGTCTACAAATATCTAAAGGGCTGTCACATTGTAGAAGGATCAACTTTATTCTCATTTGCACAAGGAAAGACTAGAAGCAATGGGATGAAACTGAATGGGAGGAGACACAGATTAGATATTAGAAAAAACTTTTTGACAGTTAGAGTGATCAATGAGTGGAACAGGCTGCCACGAGAAGTGGCGAGTTCTCCTTCAATGGAAGTCTTCAAACAGAGGCTGGACAGACATCTGACTGGGATGATTTAGCGAATCCTGCTTTGAGCAGGGGGTTGGACCAGATGGCCCAGGAGGTCCCTTCCAACTCTACGATTCTATGATTCTAGGAAACTATTTGTAAAAATCAGATGCCACGTAGAGGTCTGTGTGGGATCCTTTTTTTTTCATGCACCCATAGACTTGAATGGGCAAGTGTCATCCAAGATTCTTTTCTCAAGGACCGTCAAACTGAGAAAAACAGCGCTTAGGCTGCCCTTACATATCAGTTTGCAATTCTACATTCATGAAAAAGAAGACTTTCTCCGAGTCTCAAGTATCAGACACTGATACAGATATATATATATATATATATATATATATATATATATATATATATATATATATATATATATATATATATATATATATATATATATATATATATACATACATATACATACAGTGTTATATATATATACATATATGTGTTATATGGACGAGAGACCATTATAGTGAGGCGACATACAGTAAATTGTATTTTCTGACACAAAATTTCAATCATCCATACTAATACAGTCGAGATATATATATATATATATATATATATATATATATATATATATATATATATATAGACTGTATTAGTATGGATGATTGAAATTTTGTGTCAGAAAATACAATTTACTGTATGTCGCCTCACTATAATGGTCTCTCGTCCATATAACACACTTTCAAGAAAAGAGTACGACATCAACCATATTCCCTGTCAGTAAGGTAAAAGCCAAAATGTGATTCCAATAGATTCTTTTACACACCCAGAGGGTTAATATCACATGGAGGAAATGAAATAACTGTAGAAAGAGGTGTTTTTATAGCTCATAAGGAAGAACTGAACAAAAAAAAGAAAAGTTACGAGGGTAAAAAGTTCAGCAGGGCTCAACAGTGTGAAAACAAACATCTCAATTGTCTGTCAGATAGGAGAAGAAAAGAAGTGTATCTACATGTTCCAAAGCGTACATCGCGGCGTTCCAGGCACACCCCGTCTACGAGTGTGCTGGGCAAACATATATAGGACCCACCACAGCACCAACTACACGAGGAGTCAGCAGAAGGCCTGGACAACGAAAACAGACGAGGTGTACATGGCCAGTCACCAAGCAATCGGTGGTGCGGGAACAACTACAAAACGCCAGAGTCCTTCATACTACTAGAGTAACCAAATGGGGAGGTGCATTTAGACATGACGATTGTAGCCGGTCAATGCACCTTACCAAATCCCGATCGACTATATATAAATCAATTCGGCATGTCAGATAATGACAAAAGCGAATGTGATCGTTCTGTCCTCATGCGTTATCAGCAGGACCTCAGCTATGTTCCCACAATGAGTTTTTGGTGAGGTTTTTTACACTGCGCATTTTCGAAAACAAAAACGCAAGTAACCTACAGTTGCGGTCAAAAGTATTGACACCCCTGCAATTCTGTCAGATAATACTCAGTTTCTTCCTGAAAATGATTGCAGACACAAATTCTTTGGTATTATCTTCATCTAATTTGTCTTAAATGAAAAAACACAAAAGAGAATGAAGCAAAAAGCAAAACATTGATCATTTCACACAAAACTCCAAAAATGGGCCAGACAAAAAGTATTGGCACCCTCAGCCTAATACTTGGTTGCATAACCTTTAGCCAAAATAACTGCGACCAACCGCTTCCGGTAACCATCAATGAGTTTCTTACAATGGGAGACCCAGCTTTCTCACACTGGGCCCTACATTATGCTGCAAAATTTGTTGGTAGTCTTCAGACTTCATAATGCCATGCACACGGTCAAGCAGTCCAGTGCCAGAGGCAGCAAAGCAACCCCAAAACATCAGGGAACCTCCGCCATGTTTGACTGTAGGGACCGTGTTCTTTTCTTTGAATGCCTCTTTTTTTTTTCCTCCTGTAAACTCTATGTTGATGCCTTTGCCCAAAAAGCTCTACTTTTGTCTCATCTGACCAGAGAACATTCTTCCAAAACGTTTTAGGCTTTTTCAGGTAAGTTTTGGCAAACTCCAGCCTGGCTTTTTTATGTCTCGGGGTAAGAAGTGGGGTCTTCCTGGGTCTCCTACCATACAGTCCCTTTTCATTCAGACGCTGACGGATAGTACGGGTTGACACTGTTGTACCCTCGGACTGCAGGGCAGCTTGAACTTGTTTGGATGTTAGTCGAGGTTCTTTATCCAACATCTGCACAATCTTGCGTTGAAATCTCTTGTCAATTTTTCTTTTCTGTCCACATCTAGGGAGGTTTGCCACAGTGCCATGGGCTTTAAACTTCTTGATGACACTGCGCACGGTAGACACAGGAGCATTCTGGTCTTTGGAGATGGACTTGTAGCCTTGAGATTGCTCATGCTTCCTCACAATTTGGTTTCTCAAGTCCTCAGACAGTTCTTTGGTCTTCTTTCTTTTCTCGATGCTCAATGTGGTACACACAAGGACACAGGTTGAGTCAACTTTAATCCATGTCAACTGGCTGCAAGTGTGATTTAGTTATTGCCAACACCTGTTAGGTGCCACAGGTAAGTTACAGGTGCTGCTAATTACACAAATTAGAGAAGCAACCAATGATTTTTTGAACAGTGCCAATACTTTTGCCCACTTTTTTTATGCTTGGTGTGGAATTATATCCAATTTGGCTTTAGGACAATTTTTGTTGTGTTTTTTCATTTAAGACAAATTAAATGAAGATAATACCAAAGAATGTGTTTGCAATCATTTTCAGGAAGAAACTGAGTATTGTCTGACAAAATTGCAGGGTTGTCAATACTTTTGGCCACAACTGTATATTACTTAATGGGTGAAAAACATCTGCAACATCAAAAACTCACTAAATGCTCTTAGGAAGGAACTTGGCTTATAGTTTATGCTGGCAAAACTATCTGGTCACCCAACAAACAAGCTCAATTATCTTGTCACCAGAGTAAAAAGGTTGATAATTGGGAGCAGAGCTCCTATAAATGCTCATGTCAACTAGCTACTCATCTAAATGAATATAGTGTTTACTAAACACTTGTTAAGCTGCGGCCGACCACTGCTCGTCAGGAGGCAGAGACATATCTGGAGGCAGCTCATCTCCCCCCTACAACCAGTTCATCTCCACTAAAAGCGGAGATCCTCAGATCAGGAACAAAACTAATGTTTATAGGACATTTCATTACTTTCCCAAATTCTTATGAAAACATTTACAGCACATCCTGCACTGAACTGCTGTTCCCAAATTATTATGTTTTTTAGGAGTCGGAGTTGTTCCATTATACAGTCATGGCCAAAAGTTTTGAGAATGACACAAATATTATATTTTCACATGATCTGCTGGCCTCTGGTTTTTATGTGTGTTTGTCAGATGTTTTTATCACATACAGAAATATAATTGCAATCATATTATGAGTAACAAAAGGTTATATTGACAGTTAGAATGAGTTAATGAAGCAAGTCAATATTTGCAGTGTTGACCCTTCTTCTTCAGGACCTCAGCAATTCTCCCTGGCATGCTCTCAGTCAACTTCTGGATCAAATCCTGACTGATAGCAGTCCATTCTTGCAAAATCAATGCTTTTATTTTGTCTGAGTTTGAAGGTTTTTGTTTGTCCACCCGTCTCTTGATAATTGACCACAAAGTTCTCAATGGGATTAAGATCTGGGGAGTTTCCAGGCCATGGTCCCAAAATCTCTATGTTTTGTTCCCTCAGCCATTTAGTTATCACCTTTGCTTTATGGCAAGGTGCTCCATCATGTTGAAAAAGGCATTGTTGATCGCCAAACTGCTCTTGGACGGTTGGGAGAAGTTGCTCTTGGAGGACATTCTGGTACCATTCTTTATTCATGGCTGTGTTTTTAGGCAAGACTGAGAGAGAGCCCATTCCCTTGGCTGAGAAGCAACCCCACACATGAATGGTTTCAGGATGCTTGACAGTTGGCATGAGACAAGACTGGTGGTAGCGCTCACCTGGTCTTCTCCGAATAAGCCGTTTTCCAGATGTCCCAAACAATCGAAAAGGGGATTCATCAGAGAAAATGACTTTACCCCAGTCCTCAGCAGTCCACTCCCTGTACCTCTTGCAGAATATCAGTCTGTCCATGATGTTTTTCCTGGAGAAGTGGCTTCTTTGCTGCCCTCCTTGAGACCAGGCCTTGCTCCAAGAGTCTCCGCCTCACAGTGCGTGCAGATGCACTCACACCTGCCTGCCGCCATTCCTGAGCAAGCTCTGCACTGCTGGTAGCCCGATCCCGCAGCTGAAACACTTTTAAGAGATGGTCCTGGCGCTTGCTGGTCTTTCTTGGGCGCCCTGGAGCCTTTTTGGCAACAAGGGAACCTCTCTCCTTGAAGTTCTTGATGATGCGATAGATTGCTGACTGAGGTGCAATCATTCTAGCTGCGATACTCTTCCCTGTTAGGCCATTTTTGTGCAGTGCAATGATGACTGCACGTGTTTCTTTAGAGATAACCATGGTTAACAGAAGAGAAACAATGATGCCAAGCACCAGCCTCCTTTTAAAGTGTCCAGTGGTGTCATTCTTACTTAATCATGACAGATTGCTCCATTAACACAGGTGTGGGTGTTGATGAGGACAGGGCTGGAGATCAATCACTGAAACGATGTTAGCTGGTCCTTTTAAGGCAGGGCTGCAATGATGTTGAAATGTGTTTTGGGGGATAAAGTTCATTTTCTAGGCAAATATTGACTTTGCAAGTAATTGCTGTTAAGCTGATCACTCTTTATAACATTCTGGAGTATAAGCAAATTGCCATTAGAAAAAATGAAGCAGTAGACTTTGTAAAAATTAATATTTGTGTCATTCTCAAAACTTTTGGCCATGACTGTATACCGACTCAGACAAACAAATGCCGACTCTGACTTAACAGCCATGGTTTTAACCAATAATTTCCTTACAATTCGCTCTCATCCCGTAACGCCAAACTTTAAAAAGAAAGCTGCACCTGAGATAGTGAGCCCACCTTGCTACATCCTTCCTTTTTGGTTAGAGTGCATTTTTCTGCCAAGCGACTACTCATCCCAGCCTCTGCTCATCCTCTTATCGGTGTGAGACTACTTCACCGATTACTTTGTGAGGAGTGTTCGGCACTCAGCTTGACCCATACGCTTAAGTGGAAACTCATTTCTGGAGATAAGAGCCTGGTACTTATTCCGCAGCCTGCCTATTTAACAATCACATGGGAAAGAATAATGGAAGAATATATTTATTTGGTGCTTAGCGGAGGCAGTGTACACAGCACCTTAATAGAGACAAACATTAGAATGAGGATGGAAAATTAAAAGCACTGGGCAATTAAAAATTGGCTTAAACGTTTCCATGTTATAAGCAAGAGAGCGACAATTTGGGACCGCTGGTGTACTTTGAAGACTCTCAACAAGGTAGATTTATGCAGGCCACCAGAATGAACAGCAATGGATTGTCCGCCATTTTAAAGGGACTCTCAACAGTCATTCTAGATATAAAATATAAAAGAGCAAAAGGATCTTATCCAAGTAATAAAAAGAAAAAAAAAAAAAAAAAAAAAGGTAGGTGTGCTCCCCTTATGGGGTTGTGCGAGACAACCCCTAGAATTGCATAAATCACAGCCGCTGCCAAAGGAAATGTATACAATCCTGCCAAGGGTGATGGCAGTATCCTGCGCTGCCGATACATGACAAGCCACGACGAGATGACGCAAGACTGGTTTAATGTCAACACATTTCGAAGTGACTAAAGACCACGTCACACACAGCGAGATCGCTGATTTTGTGACGCCACAGCAATCTCGCCAGCGACATCGCTGTGTGTGACATGGATCAGCGACCGGCCCCCCTACCGGGTATCGCTGATCGCGCTCAAACGTCCTGGGCCATTTTTTGATCGTTGGTCTCCTGCTGGCGAGCGCGCATCGCTGCGTATGGCAGCGAGACCAGCGATGAGCGACCCTGGTTTCCAATGTAAACAGCGGGTATCTAAGAACCGCGTGGCTCCTGGATGCGGGTATCTGGTTACATTGGAAACCAGCTTGCTCGCTGGTCCTGATCGCTGGAGGGGCTGTCTATGTGACAGCTCACCAGCGATAAGCTAACTATGTCCCAGCAATCCCATCCACGTCAGATCGTTGGTGGGATCGCTGGGACATTGATACGTGTAACGGGGCCCTAACACTCCTTAGGACAACCACAAAAAAAATCAAGGAGTCAGAGTGACTCCGAAACAGCTTGCGCCAACAGGTTTTACTCAGATTAAATGTATTTTACGAAAAATACATTTAAGAATATGACACCAATCATGGAAAAGGTCAAGATTATAATGCTGTGTGCTCCCAGGGGGTAACTTTATTGCTCCTCCAGATTGGATTGTTTTTTCTAATCAATGATGCAATTACCAGTCACACTCCAGGTTGGGTTGGCCCAAAGGAACCTTTGTCAAATAAGAAAACCGAATTTAGATGGCTCGAAGTTGGTGTTAGTTTCAATTACGGTACATACTTTATATTGCTCCATGCCCATAAAAACTAAATAAATATATATATTTTCTGTTGAAATATCAGAGACTCCTGGTAAAGATGGGTGAGGGAGTAGACCTCCAAGACTCCCGAAAAGTTTGGCTCACCAAAACTTACCTAAAGAAAATGATTCAAGAAGGTTTTTGGGACCCTGGTTTTTCAGGAAGGCAAGGAGATGTAGGAAGAACATGAGAGCGGATTTGGGTGCAGCAAAACTATCAAGCTTCCTGATGCCAAGCAGCAAAACTTGGCAACTAGGCCTCATAATAGTAAGGGATGGCCATCTGTCAATCCATAAGGATGATCCAATCAAACCTGTAGCTTGAAGACTGGATGCCTACACATTTCAGCCATGTCAGAAATCCATAAGGAAGCATATTCCCAAGACTTGTGGGCTATGGAGCTTAATTTCTTATAAGAAAACAATGGATGCCCCCAGCTCCCTGTGGAGACTTTAAAAGGGGTTGTCCGGGCTTTTCACATAATCTCAGTACATATCTGGGCTGCAGAATCACGACAATAAGTAATTTACTTTCTGTCACTAGTTTGCACGGTTTTCTAGATATTCTGAACAGAACGTCCAAGGGGGGGGGGGGGGGTGTTATGGCATTGAAATGAGAACTGGTCGTAACCTCCTACTCTACTCCAAACATGCCCTCTATAGCAACAACCCCACCCTCCATAGCTACAGGCCCTCCCTGTCCACATGAAGAAGCCCTCATCACACAGTAACAAATCCTCCCCCTCTAGCAGCCTCACTGCAGAGAGCAGACCACCCAGCTGCTCCTCCCCCAGACACACGCTGAACAGTGATCTATGGAAAGTGATACTAGTGAGAAGGGAAAATCGTCCTGTATTCTGGGCCACTCCATGATTACAATTAATAACTCATTATCAGTAATTCCTTCCCTCACTGTCCCAGGCTGCTGGCAGCAGTGAGAACAGACTGTGTGATGGCCAGTGATGGGGGTCTGCAGCTTCTAATCTGCACAGGGGATGGCAGTTACTGATGTAATCTGCTGTGTGACAATGCCTCTGCTGTGTGAATGAGACATCTCTGTGTCACTGATGTCTTCACACAGCAGCAGATTTGGTGCAGTGTATGTGTGAGCACTGTGTCTCTAATGACACAAATACTGATGGGAGCAGCCTGTCCCAGAATACAGGACGATTTTCCCTCCTCACTAGTATCACTTTCCATAGATCACTGTTCATCATGTGTCTGGGGGAGCAGCTGGGTGGTCCTGCTCTCTGCACTGAGGCTGCTAGAGGGGGAGGATTTGTTACTGTGTGATGAGGGCTTCTTCATGTGGACGGGGAGGGCCTGTAGCTATGGAGGGTAGGGTTGTTGCTATAGAGGGCATGTTTGGAGTTGAGTAGGAGGTTACGACCAGTTCTCACTTCAATGCCATGGACGTTCTGTTCAGAATATCTAGAAAACCGTGCAAACTAATGACAAAGTAAATTACTTGTTGTCATAATTCTTCAGCCCAGATACAGTTGTGGCCAAAAGTATTGACACCCCTGCAATTCTGTCAGATAATACTCAGTTTCTTCCTGAAAATGATTGCAAACACAAATTCTTTGTTATTATTATCTTCCTTCAGGTCTTTGGAGATGGACTTGTAGCCTTGAGATTGCTCATGCTTCCTCACAATTTGGTTTCTCAAGCCCTCAGACAGTTCTTTGGTCTTCTTTTCTCCATGCTCAATGTGGTACACACAAGGACAGAGGTTGAGTCAACTTTAATCCATGTCAACTGGCTGCAAGTGTGATTTAGTTATTGCCAACACCTGTTAGGTGCCATAGGTAAGTTACAGGTGCTGTTAATTACACAAATTAGAGAAGCATCACATGATTTTTTGAACAGTGCCAATACTTTTGTCCACCCTCTTTTTTATGTTTGGTGTGGAATTATATCCAATTTGGCTTTAGGACAATTATTTTTGTGTTTTTTCATTTAAAGACAAATTAAATGAAGATAATACCAAAGAATTTGTGTTTGCAATAATTTTCAGGAAGAAACTGAGTATTATCTGACAGAATTGCAGGGGTGTCAATACTTTTGGCCACAACTGTATGTACTGAGATTATGTGAAAAGCCCGGACAACCCCTTTAAGGCATAAGAAACCCAGGTTATAAATAACATGTGACAATGCCCTTTGTCCACCACAAAGGAACAATGCTCTCCCAGGTCTCCATGCTGAATCTTGTTATAATACTGGAAGAATGAAGGGCCAGTGCATTTCAATGATTCTCAAAAGCATTCCTGATTTTATCCACATGAAATGCAAGCTGATTTTATAGGAACTGACACCCAAGGACAAAGCAATCGCCATAAAGCTTAAATTAAACTTAAAAAGGTTTAAAAAAAAAAAAAAAGTGAAAAAAAAGTGTATAAATGGTAACAAAATAAGATGAGATTAAATATACATTACAAACCGCAAGAAAAAGGTGATGGAAAGCACAAAATCTTATAAAGAAAAAGGTAGCGTCAAAGTCAACATTGAATAGGACCCCCCTTCCCATCCTCGCTTTCCTCTGATAATAGGATGGATAATTTACAGCACGGTGACTTATGGTATCTAATAAAGAGCTGTTGGGAAATTTAAAAAAGGCACAAAGCGACCACCAATATGGCACAAAATGGTGAAATATTCTGTAGGATTTGTATAAACCTGAGCAAGAACCCACAAAACTTGACATGTCGAATGTATTCATAAAATTTTCTTGTATGGATCATGCCACTTCTATGTTCGTCACTTTTCAATAATTTAATGGTGCTGTCTAGAATTTAAAAAGAAAAAAAAAAAAAAAGCTTTGAAAGAGACAAAAAATATTAAGACTGCTGTCCACAGTAGACTAAGGCTATGTACCCACGTATGCAGAAAATTCCTGAGTAAAAATGCGCGTTTTTTTCCGGAGCAACCCCAGTCTCATGGAATATAGTTGGAAATGCGTTTACCACAAAGTTAATGAACATGCAGCGTTTTTTTTACCGCGCTGCATTTTTTATGCAGAAAAAAACGCATCATGTGCACAAAAACTGCAGAATGCATTATAGCAATGGGATGCTTAATGTATGCATTTCTTAAGCATTTTTGCATGGAAAAACCGCTTATCCACCGTGGGCACACAGCCTAAAGTTGGATGATTACACCGATATCCAACATTGGGACACCTTCCAAATCTCTCTCTTCCCCGATAGATAGAATTTTAATGCCCGAACCTTTGGTTTTTTTTAGGGGAGATCGCAGCATTTTCTATGCTACTCCTTTGGAAAGCACAAGAATGCTCGGCACAGGGAACGTCCGTGTGTGGGGAAGTCGAGAAAGTTTTGATGTCTTGACAAGCATTCATCCACCAGCTATCATTTGTGAAAGCCTATCAAATCCCTGATTGCTCTGGTTGTCCCAGTGGTCTTTGCTGACTGGTACTTCCCTGTCTCCCCAGCCCAAAAAAGAAAAAATTACACAAACCGCAGGAGTTGAATTGAGTGGTCACCTTGTCATGCCCTACATTTTACATCAACTGCACTGAAGAGAAGATAAATGACCACCGCATGGACCTTGGCCATCTTCTTTATTGCCAAAGAGTTTGATTGGTTCACGAAGGCAGTGGCGAGACCGGATGCTCCATCCCGCTCCTCCTGGCTGCAGTTTTTCATCCCGCTTTCTAGCAATGGTAAGACCCTTACCAATCTAACAGTAATCTAGGGATTCTTTATGTAGACCGGAATACCCAATAAATATGGTGGACAGTACGGCACGTGAATTTACTCCCCCCACTCCCCACACATTTTGGGCACTGTGTAAAATGTAAAAACAAGAACGAAATGTTTTGAAAATCTTATCACTACAAAACATGGAAAAAATATTGAACTTTCACTTTTTGACCTATGCATTAAATTCTGTAAATACGACAACAGCGATTTTGAAATCTGTGTTCTTGTTTTCTTTACAGAATGTCCCAACGGTTTTGAAATTGGGGTTGCAAATGGTCTCTTCAGAGAAGAATAGGACTAGAACTCTAGTGCCACCTATTGGAAGTAGCAATCCTAATGTCGACCCTCTAACGAGCCTGGTCACATGGCTGAGGATAAAAGACAAAACCAGGTTTTCAATCCGCAGAAAGAAATGACATGTCACTTCTTTCTGCGGATTCCGCTGCGGTTTACCATCTGCTACATTGTAGAGATGATAAACCGCAGGGCAAAACCGCAGGATAAATCGGCAGATAAACCTGCGGATTTTACTAAATCCACGTGGACAAATGCGCAGAGCATTCCGCAGCGTGTGCACACACCCTAACATCCCCCAGCATACGTAAGGGGAGAAATAGCTGCAAAAATTGGAAAACTGCTAGGTATTGCATTGTATAACTATTAACACGTCTACAAACCAGAGCTTCCTGGTGACGGAGGGTGCAGCAAGGCTGGCATGACGTAGTGGACGATACCTAACTCACTACCAATCACTGTTGCAGTAATTATATCAGATCGCTCCTACCACACATCAGCCTATATTTGGTACCTCACCTGACTTAGGATTAGGCACACACCACTAGTTTGTGACGAGCCCCTTCCCTCCTGTGTGACTCATTCACTACCACAGATACCGCTGTGTAATAAGCTGCAAAACATGAGCACTAAAAGCCTAAGTGCTCAAAATGCGTTGGCAAAGTGTCTATTTTGTTCACCTCCATTATTTTTTAAAGATTTACCAGTAATCAATTTTGTTATAGGATCTCTTCACCGCCGTTGCTGGAGCATCCTGCTCTACACTTCAGTTCGGCAAAGCCCCATGAGTTATTTTAGAGAGAGCTGAGTAAGTAATTTCCAATCCCTACATGTCCTGAACAAAACGATCTGGTGAAAACTAAAAAATAACCCCGAACCTTTTCTCCAATGACATCAATTGTCAGGAGAGTGTCGGAACTTCCCTCCCTTCCTCCCTCAAGATCCCCGGTGCACACATACCATCACGTAGGTGAGCACTCAGTCTGGAACGCCTGTGATCTCCATGAGAAAGCCATTGCCAGAACCATACGTAGACAGCTAGTCTTCCAGCCATACAAAAGGATCGGGTGAATTAATTCCTACTACTCGATCCTTACGGCCCCCCCCCAACATAATCTGTTGAGGCTTCCCATATACCGGTATATTATTTTTGATTATTATGCTTTGCTTATATAGCGTCATCATATTCCACAGCACTTTACATATATCATCTCTGTCCCCGATGGGGCTCACAATCTATATTCCCTATCAGTGTGGGAGGAAACAGAGAACCCGGAGGAAACCCACGCAAACACGGGGAGAACATACAAACTCCTTGCAGATGTTGTCCTTGGTGGGATTTGAACCCAGAGCCGCAAGGCTTCAGTGCTGACCACTGAGCCACCATGCTGCTATTAGATGGTGGTCTGATCATGTCGCAATTATTGGAGTCGTCCAACTTGTCTAAAGTATATGGAGGGCCTTTAGAAAGTAGAGCTTTCCCAAATATCACAAAAAGAAAAATTGCGTTCCAAAAATAAAAAAAATAATGCAGCTAGAACAGCAATCCCTCTTCCATACACCCAGCTCCTAATCATAATATATAAAAGGGTGCATGATGGATGGATGGTGGGTGTAAATGAGCAGCATCATTTTGGTAAGGGAACATACCCTAATAACTTTTCTTTATGCTGTAAAGATGACGAATCTACAATACATTTTCTTATAAAAAGGTCCTAAAATCGCTGGTCCCCGCAGACTTAAATCAGTAACATTTCGGTAATGAGGGACCTGGCTGGAGACCGCTGCCCATGAGGCATCTTAAGGGCATACAGGTGTCAACACGTCTTAGATGTTCCCTAGACAGTCGCTGCCATCTCGGGGGTCTTATTAATGCAGAAGAAACAGGGGAAAAAAAATCTGATGCACGGATCACTGAGCAAGGACTAGAGGGACCTCATCTCCAGGATATGTACCGGAGAAAACGACTGACAACAGATAAAAAGCATTTGATCCTGGGCATGTGCCGTCTGCACCTGAAAAAAAAAAAAAAAGCAAAACATCAAACTCGCTTTGATATTTTGCTTCCTTTAAAACGGATGCAAACCCTCCCGCAGTATCCGGGGTCATATACATGTAATAGGCGGCCAATTCACCAACGGATAAACGGTTTGCTCTTAATTGCTGCAGGAAGCCAAAACGGCTCCATTGTCGATGAATGTGTAAGCAGCCGCCGCTCCATTGAGATGGGTTCACTAGTGATGAGGGAACGTGCTGGGATAAGGTGATATCTGAGCATGCTCGGGTGCTAACTGAGGGTCTCCGGCGTGCTCGAGTAATATGTTCCAGTCCTCGCTGCTGCACGTCTAGTGGCCGTAGGACAGCAGCAACACATATAGGAATTGTTTAACAAGGAGCCGCGAGACATGCAGCCAAGGGGACTCGAACATCATATTCCGGCATGCCGAAGTCACCATCAGCACCCGAGCATGGAAATAACACCTTATCCCAGCACATTCGCTCATCACTAGGGCTCACCTATACAACCTTGGTATAAATGTGATTAAATCTAAAGCGCTAGTCACATGGGTGATCCAGCCAAAAGTGACAGATGAGGAAATCCAATTGTAGTCTCTGAAAAAGAGGGGGGAAGGGCCCGAAATTCACGATTTTCGCAAACATCAGCTAGAAAAGTACGAAGTATCACTTAGGCCCCGATTCATCATTCCATTTACACCTGCTTTTTGTCTAGTTTTCTGTTGTGTTTTTGCACCCAATTCTATTTGCGCCTTTTTAAAGTGTACTTTATATTTGCACGCCTTACAAATCTGATCCATCATTTTCTCTCCATGTCTGCTCCCAAACTAAGGTGGTTGGTGATTTAGGTCCACAGTAGTTTGACCGCCACCCCACCAAAAAACAAAAAAAAAAAAAAAAACTTTGTTCTTGGGCTTGCCAGGAGTCACTGGGTTGAGGAGATCTATGGTGCTGTGGGTTCACATCGATAGGACCTCAAAAATGTAACATCAAGAATCTGGAATGGTGAAGCAAGGGCACAATATTCCCAACAAGATGCAGCCCGCTTACGATGTAGAGGAAATGGTGGTAGAATATTTCTTATTATTGACAAAGAAAAAAAAATTGATTAAAAAAAAAAAAAAAAACTGGAAAAAAAATGACAAAATCAATTACTAAGGGGCTCAGGAGCGCTCAGCCCATTAGCGATTGACAGATTAGGAAGTCCGTATAAATTCTCTTTCCAATAAACTGTAAAGTCAGAATTACACAGAGAAAATTCAATTCAGGGCAACAAGGGATGGAAGAAAAAAAAAAAAAGAAATGTAAATGACTAATTAATTCTCTGCCTTAACAGCTCCATTGATCTTCCTGCCATTCAGCGAAGAGAGAGGTTTGGTCATTTGTAGAATTACAGTGAGTAAACAAGATCTATACCCCGGGCTTTAAATTAATCAGTCAACATGTTCTGCCTCCTTACTAATGTAACGAAGCACTAACATCTATCAAAATAATCTGAGGCATAAACATGTATGGTTGGATCTAGCTCATCCGAAGCCTTAGTCACAGACTACACTGAATGCAGTAGGCTGAAGAGCATGGCTCTAGATATTATATACATACCGTATATTCACATACACTATTACGGCCAACAGTGTTGCGACCCTTGAAATTGTTCCAGAAAATGAACCATTTCTCCCAGAAAATTATTGCAATTACACATTCATTTCCTTTGTGTGTATTAGAAAAGCACAAAAAAAAAATAAAAAAAAGTAAAGGGCAAATTGAACAATTTCAAGAGTGTCAACACTTAACGCCCCATCACACACAGCGATATCGCCAGCGAGATCACTGATTTAGTGACGCCACAGCGATCTCGCCAGCGACATCGCTGTGTCACATGGGTCAGCGACCAGCCTCCCTGCTGGGTATCGCTGATCGCGCGCGAACGTCCTGGGCCGTTCCCTGATTGCTGGTCTCCTGCTGGCCTGCGCGCATCGCTGTGTGTGGCAGCGGGAGAGCAACGATGAGCGACGCTGGGAGCTGGTTTCCTATGTAAACAGCGGGTATCTAAGAGCCGCGCGGCTCTTGGTTACCCGCTGTTAACCTTGGAAACCAGCGTGCACGCTGGTCCTGATCGCTTGAGGGGCTATGTGACAGCTCACCAGCGATCAGCCTATGTCCCAGCGATCCCATCCACGTCAGATCGTGGATGAGATCGCTGGGATATCGTTATGTGTAACGGGGCCTTTAGTCATGACTATTGAAGTCCTAGCCTTTTGAAGTGAATGGAGCCAAGCTTTGACAACACACAACCCCATAGACAGGCAAATACACCTTTTGTCAATTTTCTGTTAGTTTCCATAGATAATGATGAGCTGCTGACAGGTGGCGGCTTTCTCCAAGCTCGTTTTTTTTTTTTTTTAAACACATGGGCGCTTGGCCAACCCAAGTGCTCAGATTTCTGTGGGAGATGATAGAGGTGGCTATCCCATGTGTACGACCAGCTTCCTAGTAGATGAACGGGTCGTCACCCAGTGGCCAAACACCTTCACAGAAGGGGACGACTCAAGGAAATATTACAAGACATTGAGGATCATAAAGAATGGCTCATTCTCATCTATATCAGAGGCACTTGGGGGTGCCAAGTCCATAGCAAGCTATCGGTACCGTCAGGGCAAGATGCCTTAGGGCCTCTTACTATGAAGAGCAGACGGCCACTCGGGAGGAATGGATTCAGATCGGGCACAGGCTGAAGCCATCATATGGATTTAATTTCATTGGAACATTTTAGATCGAGACCAGGCCAAAGATTACTGTGAAATTACAGGCAATATTGAGCTCTGTTAGGTCAAGATTCAATGCAAACTAAGTAAAGCAGTATCGACAAAGGAAGTGCTTGGAAAGTGTCATTAGTTTAGGGAATTGCTATTCTAAAGGCCCTTCTAAAGTTCTCCAACTATCGGTGAGATCGGTCAACTGTCTAATGCGTATGAGGACCTCCTGACAAATGTCGAGGGAAGATAAGGCAGCGGCCGGTTGGATTTCCAATGGCTGACCCTTTTGCTCCCCATGAGATAACCCACCGCCAGAGGGTCTCGTACAGAACATAGAAGCGCTCTGCCAATGATTCCCGTGTACAGGAGAGTTTAGCAACAGCAGCCGCCAGCTATCCAACTTAGGAGAAAACAATATTCTATGTAAAATAAAGTTCTCCAGCTCACATACCTACAATATCTCAGTGCAAATTACTCCATCACGAGACGAGTGCCACTAAAATGCCTAACATATTACAGATTAGTGAGGCCCAGTACAAAGTGGCTGACACACCCAAAACACAATGTGTGCCATTTCAGAAGTGTCATGCATCTCTGGAATTTAATTATAAATTTAATGTTAAGTATTGGAGTGGAAAGGCTCTTATACACATTATACAGCTGCTGGTTGAACGATCGATGGACTGACCACTCCAAGTTACCATGAGACTTAAAGCCCCCTATGCAGATTAGATGGCAGCCTATCCCATAGACAGGAGTGTTCGCTTGTATGGGTGTTCCTGTGTTCTCTATAAAGCCACCACCAAAAATTTGGCTAATTTCCGGGAAAATAAATTGGCAATCAGAAATCGAACATACCGGATCCTTAACTGCCCAAACAATGAATCGTCCAGAACTCCCACATACGTTATATACTGCTGGACTGACCAGTCGTTATCAGTTGACATTAGTCTAATGTGTACAGTATGAGGGCTTCACCGTCAGACTCCTATGGCAGTAGCTTTTCTCCAGAAATAAAAGGATTGCAAGTTAAAATTCCAATTACCATATCCTTATTTTAACATCTGTCGGAGCAGAGTCAGAAAGCTCCCATACACATTAGATGGTTATCAGATTCAGCTGGTTGCGCTTACGTTAGTCAAATGTGTATGGGGGGGGGGTCTTAAGACCTCCAAATGGTTGCCACCCAAGTAAAATGTCTGAAAATGTGACGAACATGGCCTGAGCCAGAGGAAGCACATCCAGAGGTTATCCAAGACAACAGACTAGTTACCACTGATGTCTTTAGTGCGGCCTACCCATAGTAACCAGTCTATCTCAAGTTATTTCATTTTATTCAGCCCAAGCCTGAAGTGAAAGAAGCAAAGATACAAGAGGCAAGGAGACCATCAAACTCAAGGGATAGGCAGAGGCAGGGCTGTGGAGTCGGAGCCCATTTTGGTGGAGTCGGTATCATGGAAATTGAGGAGTCGGAGGTTTGGCTTACCGGCCCACAGCCCTGGTATGAGGGAGTGGGAGTCTGAATTGGTGTCATAGAAATTGAGGAGTCGGAGTTGGAGTCGGAGGTTTGGCTTACCAGCTCCACAGCCCTGGTATGAGGGAGTGGGAGTCTGAGTTGGTGTCATGGAAATTGAGGAGTCGGAGTTGGAGTCGGAGGTTTGGCTTACCGACTCCACAGCCCTTGGCAGAGGGGAGTAGGCCACTGCCAGCCTTACTGTCTGGAAAAACACAAGTTGGTCCACTGGTCATGATGAAATTAACATACATGGCCGACTTCAATCTATTGTACGCGAGGGTCTTGAATAACACATGGTGACATCATAATGCAAAATGACTTCTTATTGGTCCTCACAAAGGCTGTATATGGGCAAACACCGACGGCCACAGGGGGGAAATAACCCACCACTAATGGTCCATAATATGAAGGAAAGATACGATGAAGTAACTGCAGCTCGTCCTGAAAGTATCAGTCATGTCCTAGAAAGAAGCTCTCCACATCCGCCAAGTGCTTGATGAAATTAAATCGAGCAATGCAATTATAAAAGCCAATTCACGGCTGGTGGGAGGGGGAGATATTGGTCAATGCATTAGGATGATCTTTCCTTCCTGCTTCACAGCCACATATCAATCAATGCGGTCAGATGATTTACAGCTTAAAGAAAAGATTTATTTTTTTCTCTTGATCGACACAAAAACATTCAGCATTGCTGGAAAATTACACCTACAAATTGTTTTTGATTAACGATTCTTTAACATTGTTCCTTCGATTTCACACAACTGTGTGCAACACCCAAAAAAACAAATGGGAGCGTCCATTCCAAAACGGTGTCACATCTGTTCATGGGTGGTATGTAAAGATTACAAAGTCTGCCTAAACCAGAGATTGAGCAAAATCGGACTTACAAATTATCAAAGTAATTGGATGCAAATTGAAGTGCCGGTCAAAAAACCACCATGGTTACTTACCGGTAGCCGGTTTTTCCGGAACCCATGACAGCACCACATGAGAGAGGGATCCGCCCCGCCACGACAGGAACCTACTGAAACATAAGGGGCGGCACCTCTCCCCCGCTTCAGTTGGATTACAGAGCATTTGAGAGGACTTCCCGGTTAGTTACATATTTATCCAACACCACATCACACAAATACACCCGACTATTGTGCACACCCAAACGGTGAAAAAGGGGGGGAAATATACGGGTGCTGTCATGGGTTCCGGAAAAACCGGCTACCGGTAAGTAACCATGGTGGTTTTCCCTTCACCCATGACAGCACCACATGAGAGATTCTGGAGACTTCGAACACCTTAGGGAGGGACCACCGCTTGCAGCACCCTTCTACCAAAGGTCAAGTCAGCCGAGGAGGATAGATTTAGTCTATAGTGTATAAAGAAAGTTGAGGGTGAGGCCCAGGTAGCGGCCTTACAAATTTGCTCTATTGATACCTCTGCTTTCTCAGCCCAGGAGGTCGCCACGGCTCTGGTGGAATGAGCCTTGATGCCGTCAGGAACCGGGACGCCACTAGCTGAATAGGCTACACTAATGGCCTCCCTAATCCATCGGGCAATAGTCCCCTTTGACACTCCATAACCTTTCCTAGCACCCTGGAAGGCTACAAATAGGGACTGGGACCTCCTCCACTGGCTGGTTATAGACATATACTCTACTAGGGTTCTTTTAACGTCTAGGCTATGAAATTTCTCCTCCCCTGGGTTTTTCGGATTCTCGCAAAAGGAAGGGAGGACAATTTCTTGGTTTCGGTGAAAGTTAGTTACTACTTTCGGCAAGTAAGCAGGGTCTGTTCTCATAACCACCCTATCCTGGTATATCTGTGTATATGGTGGGTTGACGGAAAGGGCCTGCAAGTCACTAACTCTACGTGCCGACGTTAGAGCTACCAGAATGATGGTTTTTAGGGTGAGATTTTTAGTTGAAATCTGCTGTATGGGTTCAAACGGCTCCTTCGTAAGGGATTCCAGTACCAGATTTAGATCCCATGGAGCTATTTTCGGTAAGGAAACTGGCCTAGATCTGTGGCAAGATTTTATAAACCTGGCTACCCATCTGTTTGCCGCTATATTGCAATTGTATAATGCCTCCAGCACTGAAACCTGTACCTTGAGGGTATTAACCGCCAGGCCTAGCTCTAGGCCTGCCTGCAAGAACTCCAAGATGGACTCAATTGGAGGTTCTTGACCCAACGGTTTTCCCAGGAATTGTAGGAATTTCTTCCACGTCCTGCCATATATGTTGGTTGTTATTGGTTTTCTACTTTTCATTAGAGTAGTCACCAACCCCGGGGAAAACCCTTTATCTCTCAAAAGTGCCCTCTCAAATTCCACGCCGTCAGACGGAGCCCCTTGACTTGTTTGTGGAATATCGGCCCCTGAGCTAATAAATCTGGAATTTCTGGCAGTACCCACGGGTCCGAGAGAGACATCATTTGTAGTAGTGAAAACCACGGTCTTTTTGGCCAGAACGGGGCTATGAGGATTACTCTGGCTTGCTCGTCTCTTATCTTTTTTACCACTGCCGGGATTAACGCTACTGGGGGAAAGGCATAGCTCAGTTTGAACGGCCACGTGATTTGTAGAGCGTCTACTGCCCACGGGTTTTCCCCTGGGTTTAATGAGCAGAACCTCCTCACTTGCCGGTTGCTTTTGGTGGCAAAGAGGTCGATCACTGGCTGCCCCCATAACTGTACTATCCTCTGGAATATTATACGATTTAAGGCCCACTCTCCCTGTTTTAACTTGTTGCGGCTTAGAAAGTCGGCTTGAACATTTTCTGTTCCTTTGATATGTAGGGCCGTTAGGGAGGTTAGATGTTGTTCTGCTTTGAGGAAGATTCTTTTGGCTTCGTCCATTAGGGAGTTTGACCTTGTCCCTCCCTGGTGGTTGACATACGCCACTGCCACCCTGTTGTCTGACATAATTCGGACGTTTTGACCCTGTAATATGGGCATGAATGCCTCTAGGGCTCTGTTTATCGCTCTCAACTCTCTTAAGTTGGAGGAAGCCTTCTGCTCTATGTGACCCCAGGACCCTTGGGCTATATGTTCTCTCAGGTGTGCCCCCCATCCCGAGGAGCTTGCGTCCGTCAATATTACATCGGACACGGGCCTGTGCCACAAAGTTCCCCCTGCTAAATTTGTGCCGTCTAGCCACCAAGTGAGAGAGTTTTTCCCCCTTTCGGAAAGTTCCAGCTTCCCTTCTAAACGCCCTTTCAATCGTCTCTGGGCTGACAAGATTTCCGCCTGCAGTTGTCGGGTATGAAACTGTGCCCAGTTGACCGCAGGGATACAGGCTGTTAGCGTGCCCAACAGGGACATTGCCCTTCTTAGGGTCATGTGAGGACGCTGTATTGCCGTAAGGGTCATTTCTCTCACCTTCTCTAGTTTTTTCTCTGGCAAGAGACAAACTTGACGGTCGGAGTCCAAGACGAAACCTAGAAATGTTTGTTTCTTTAGGGGTTGAAGTTTTGATTTTTTTAAGTTTACCATCCAACCCAGTTTTTGCAGGGTCTCTGTTATTTTCTCTACCTGATGTGCGCAGTGATGTTCTGAATTGCCAATGACCAGAAAATCGTCCAAGGCACCATAATCACGTTGTGGATTCGAAGGAAAGCTGTCATTTCCGCTATTACTTTTGTAAAAATCCTTGGCGCTATGGAGATGCCAAACGGAAGAGCTGTGAATTGAAAATGCCTGAGGTCGCCCTGGATGTATAGGGCTACCCTCAGGTATTTCTGGTATTCTTGGTGCATCGGGATATGGTAATAGGCATCTTTCAAATCTATTACGGCCATGAAGCAGTTGTGGTGTAACAGCTTTATGGCCGAAGTCACTGATTCCATTTTGAATGTTTGGTTCATGATCCATTGATTGAGGCGTCTGAGATTTATTATTGTTCTGAAGGAAAGGTCGGGTTTTTTTATTAGGAAGAGGGGAGAATAGAACCCCCTTCTCTCTTGATCTTTTGGGACCTCTATCAGAACTTGTTTCTCCAACAGTCCTAAGATTTCTGTTTCTATGGCTGATTGCTCTCCTGGTTCCTTTCTGACGGGGATCACCACAAATGAAGCTCTTGGATGCTGGAAGAAGGGGATTTTTAGGCCATTCTTTATAATGTTCAGAATCCAATTGTTGGCCGATATTTTCTCCCATTCTTGGGAAAAGAGCCTCAATCTTCCCCCCACTGGAGGGCTGGTGTCATTGCGGGGATTTTTTGGCGGTTGAGGTAGTTCCCCCAAACATGAACCCTGGTTCTTTTTTCCTCTTGTCGTCCCACCTTTTCCGCTCTCCCGGAGGGACGGCCTCGATTGAACCTTCCCCTCCGAAAGGGCGGTCTCCTCTGATCACCCATGAATCTGGGGAAGCCCTTCTTTTTATCACCGGCTTTCTCCAGGATGTCATCCAGGTTTTTTCCAAACAGGAACTGCCCATCACATGGTAACGAGCATAATTTTGCCTTAGATTGAATGTCCCCAGGGCAGCCCTTGAGCCATAACGCCCGTCTTGCGGCGTTCGATAGCCCCGCTGCTCTTGCCGTTAACCTCATCGAGTCGGCGGAGGTGTCAGCCAAGAAGGCGGCAGCTCCGTGTAGCAGGTACATTTCTCCTAATATTTTCTCTCTTGGTACTTTGGAGACTAATTTTTCTTCAAGTTGTTGCAACCAGACCATTAATGACCGGGCTGTGCAGGTGCCGGCTATTGCTGGTTTCAGACCCCCTGCCGCTGCCTCCCAAGTGTGCCTTAGGTATGAGTCCGCTTTTTTATCCAAGGGATCTCTCAAAACCCCTGAATCCTCCAGGGGCAGGGCCGACTTCTTAGAAGACCTAGACACTGCCGCGTCAATCTTTGGGACCTTGTCCCAGACGTCCGTGTCCTTAGCCTCAAAGGGGTATCTTCGCTTTGAAGAGGAGGGAAGGCTACCTGACCTCTCCGGTTTCTTCCACTCTCTCTCGATTAGGGCCTGAACCTTGTCATTGACCGGAAAGGTACGCTTTTTCCTTTCTTGCAGGCCGCCAAACATTACATCCTCCAGTGATCTCTCTACCTTCTCCTCCTGCAGGCCCATAGTGGACCTGATGGCTTTAAGGAGAGCGTCCGTATCTTCTACGGGAAAGCAAGGTCTGCCCCCCGTATCACTGTCTGAGGATGAAGATGACCCGTGCTCAACTTGATACTCCGAAGAGGAGCCTGACGAGGAACTCGAGGAGGCTTTCCTACTCTTACTCTTCTTTTTTAATAATTTTTTAAGTGAGCCCTGTACCTCAGATTTTATTATCGATCTGAGGTTTGTTGCCAGGCTCGGCACCTCTTCGGTCATAGTCCGCTGGATACAGCCGACACATAAGTCCTTTTGGTAGTCTTTCGCTAAAGGGCTGTGGCATATGGCACATTCTCTATTTTTCTTTTTGCTTATAGCTTTTTTGCCTCCCTAATAAAAAAAAAAGACATAGGAAGGCCTATTATAATATTGTCTAACTTTCACGGAGATCACTCACCACCCAGGAAAGACTGATACCGGGCTCTGGGGCTGCGAAGGAGCGTGCGCTCTGCGCTCTTTTGACCTCGAGGAATCCCTCGATCGGTGACTTGGACGGCTGCTGCTTTTGCCGCTCGAGCGGCTCTTGCGACCAGAAGCTTGCGATGGGGGCAGGGACAATGGGGACGGTGAGAGATCCTCCTGAGACGCCATTGTCACCCCTGCAGCCGCTTCTGCTCCTTCTTTTACCGGTGAGTGAGTGAGCCCCTCATTACCCCTCCCCCCCGCGACCGCCAGCCGCTTCTCCTGGCCGGCGTCGCGCCCGGCGCCATGACCGTCGCGTCCTGATGACGTCAGCGGTCGCGCTCCCAGAATCCTCTGCGCCGCTGACGTCAGACGCCGGTCTCCGCCCCCGGCTTCCCCTGCATGCAGGCGAAGGAACGGGCGCGCGCGCAGGGGGAGGGCGGCACGTGGAGGAACCTCCGAAGGGAGGACATCGGGACGTGCCCGCACGAACCCGGGGCCCGAATCAAGCAAAACCCCGGGGACTGCGCTACCAGCTGCCGACGGCCGGCGTCGCAGGTAAGTCAGCCCTGCAGATTTTACACGCCGGGACGGCCCTGGGTCTTTTCATCCTGACTGGCACCGCCGCTGTCAGAGGGATTCCTTTCCAGGACAGGAACCCAACTGAAGCGGGGGAGAGGTGCCGCCCCTTATGTTTCAGTAGGTTCCTGTCCTGGCGGGGCGGATCCCTCTCTCATGTGGTGCTGTCATGGGTGAAGGGAAAATATTGCTTACGCTCTGCAGTCTCGTCAAACACCAGAACCTAATGGAGGGGTAAAAAAAAAAAAAAAAGAAAAAAGGAGTGATGGACTTTCTTACCTTGCCCCTCACCTGTCATGGTCCCCCACCAGGCCCTCTTCTGGCTCACGCCATCCCTCTGGTCTTCTCTTCAAGCGCAAACTAGGCATCAAGAAACGTCAATGGGTGACACACATGATCACAATCCTTTAGGCCCCTTTTTTCGGCCCACAGATGGTGGCTGGACGCCATTTTGCTTTATTTGTGTATATTGCAAAAAATAAAAATAAATAAATAAAAATGCCTGGCAATTTTAAGATTGTGAAATTCTAACAGAAATTTGACTTGATCCTCTCTAGTTGTGACTACTGCATCATCGGACTGCAAGAGATGTGCTGCAATACCGGACAACTCATGGATAGGCGAGACAAAAGCACCAAAGATATTTGTGGTGAAACTCTCCAAGAACAAATAAGGCCTCCAAAAAGGGCAAGTTCAGACTCCGCAAATTTCACGCAGATTTTCTTGCAAATTTGCCATGGATTCCAGCCTATACACAATTATTTTTGCGGTGTGTGGACGAAAAATGTATTTCATGCTTCACAAAAAAAATGTAAAAAAACAACAAAAGGAAATGAAAAAAATTTGAAGAAAAAAAAAAATTCCCTATCAAATTAAGCAGTGACTTCTCCTCAGAGTCAGGATGCTGCCTCTGCGGCCCGAGCTGTCTGGAGGACAATGTTCCCCCATCCTCCTTTCGTGACCTATAGCAAGGACACAATAGAAGATTATCTGGAAGGGGAGAGTCTCGAGGATTCACAAGTGGTGACAATGAGACAATGGGGAGACTGACAAGTGTGCGCAGCACATTACTGCCACTTAAAGAGTCGGCTCAATGAGCAATTAAGCAGTAAATTATGGCTGTGTTTCTCCCGTGTCATACCCGCCACCAAGTACGGTGCGCTGGAAATTATGTTATATATCTGGGAAGCGTCACGCACAGTCAACGGAGGGGCGAAATTCAGAAACAGCCAAGGATTGTGGGATTCTGGGAGCCAGAGGTAAAGGTCTCGTCTCTAAGCGGATGTTACATAGTAAAAGGCACCTTGGGAATGTTTCGGGAGAACGGTGATCAGATAAACTCATCTCCAGAGGGGGTGAAAGTGCAGAAAACAAAATCAAGGACTATTCCTAGGAGAACAGAGGATAGAAAAGACAAGTTATGCAATAAAAAAAAGGACAAGCATAAGTCAATAGATCACAGATCGATGCTTCAATAAGAGATGTGCGCCAAAGTGCTACAATATCGACATTTACATTGGTAAGAGAGCCAATTTGTATCAAGGAGTAAGAAAATACAATGTCATGAACTCATCTGGCCGGCTCACCTCCAGAATCGCAGATGGTCAGGTTTTAAAAGGGAATCCATCACCATTTTTGTGACACCTAATCTAACAGCAGAAGAATGTGGAAACAGAGACCCCGATATCAGCGGTGTATCACATACTGTGCTTGCTGTTGCTTTGATATTAATCACCATTTTCTCTGCTGTGGATCTAGCAGTTCTCTGACTGCTGAGCTCTGTATAACCCCACCCACACCACTTGTGCCTATGCACAGTGTACACAAAGCTGCCAATCAGGGGTGTGGGCGGGGCTACGCAGAGAGCAGCAGCTAGGGAACTGATAGCTCTACAGAATGACAGCAAGCAGCCCAGAAGTGACACATCGCTGAAATCAGTGTGTCTGCCACTACAGCATCCTGCTCTCAGATGAAATGGGAAAAAAAAAACTGGAGACAGATCACCTTTAAATTTGGAAGTGTCCCTTATCTTCCCCCTGACATGATCTCTTGGGGGAGAGAGTAGAGAGGCCCCCAAAACAAAAATAGACTGTCATCTCATGCTTATGGGGAAGTCCAGACCTAAAGAGGGAGATTTGGCAACCATCCATGCTTTCTGTGTAACCCACACCAAGGTCATAGATTTACCATGGATTTTTGAACAACATGTAGGCCCCCCTAACCCCCATCTGCCCCTCACCACCAACAAAAGTTCTAAGGATCTACTCGCATCCGCTTTCAGAACGGTTTCTGCTCTTTTATACAATTTATGCAAAAGTATGGATCAATTACATAGCTGTCACAAACAGACTAACCCCCAAGTGGTGTTTGCTGGGTCTCCATCATAGTGTTGGTCATTTTGAAAAAAAAAATAATAAAAAAAAACGTATCATAAAAAGCATGAATAAGGCACCAATACAAGTTCACAGATATTGGCAAACAATCCAATGCATATTTGGGCATTTGGAATCTCCAACATTTCCTATGGACAATCCTTTGATTCTTCCAGATGAGAAGCCACTGCCAAAGGATTTTGGCAGCAGCTTTTTCATGGAGAGTACAGCAACGGGCAGCCGAGCCAAAAAATTCACGCATAGAGAGGTGAGATAGATGTCGGCAGAACAATCTTATGTGAATGGAGCCTTTATAAAAACATGAGGAAATTGAATAGTGGATAAAAGATGGTTTCAGGCAGTTTACAAGGAGTATCCAAGCAAACGCTCCAAGGGTGATAAACATTTGCACATCTATATATATGTATGTAAAATCGATTCATTTTGTAAGTGTAAAAGCTGTGCCAGCTCCACTGGTAAGTATTAGCTGCTATGCAGTAGGAATACACATTTCTTCATTTTTTGGCAAGATTCAATGTTGTTTTGCGAATTCATGAAACGCACAGAATGGGAAGGAATGCATATTTTGTCTGTCGGTTATATTTTGATAGTCATGAACAGCAGTGAAGCCTCCCACGTAGCCAGGCTGGAGTCTCGCAGACTATTGTCTCACACCTTGTACAGCGCAGGACATTTTAGAAGCTGAAATGGCCTTGAGACAAAGTAGGGCATGAGCGAGTTCTCTGTACGGCAGCTCATTGCCGGCTGCAGCAGATTGATTCTGCGGCACTAGGCTCCACGATCTAAACTCCGTTTGAACCCAAATTATCAGGACCTGACGGAAAATGCCATCGCTATGGACTTATTCTATTTGCAACCATAGAATTTAGCTATACATCCCATCAAAACAAAATCAATCCTATTTTGCGGCTTACGAAGTATAGGTTTAAAAAAAAAAAAAAAAAAAACCCCAGAAAAAATATAAGTAAAGAATAGGTCTGATATACAGAGTGACGACTATAAGTGGACTTGTGGATATAGCTAGTGTAGGTTTGAAAAAACCAGATGACATAGGGGGGCGCCCCAAGGTCTTCATGAAATCAAGACGAGAGAAAGTGTACTTTAAGTACAACAACTCATTATACCTACTAAAGCCTTGTCGACAGTAGATCATATCTGGGTCCATACCAATTGTCCACGACAATATTGCACGTGACTGAATGGGACGTGTCACCAAACCTGGAAATAATTGATGTGGAGAGGAGATAAACCGTCCCCCACCATGTGTTTGCCCGAACCTTTAACGGTCTTTAGACACATTAGATGGCTGTCGGCCAAAGGATCGTTTATCAGTCGAAAGCCATCTTGGCCGTGTGTCCCATACACAACCCCTCTGTGTTCTCCGAGAGGGCCGCTGCTAGACATCTCCGGTGGCGGCTTATCTCAGAACGAACAGGATTCGCACTCTGAACTCAGACACGCAAATCTTTAACGCCCCCCCCCAACAAATCGCCTGTCCCAGGCACCCATAAGTATTAGGCCAAGTTCATACTGCATTAAAGCAGTCCGCTCAACACACAGCGTTGACGGGCTGCATTAACGCTATAGCATAACAGGATCACGTTATGCTATACCGCTAGCACAGAAACTTCGTCTGCGCTAGCGGTGACGGACCCTCGGACGCAGCAGTCCGAGAGTCCATCACAGAATGACAGCACATCGCTTGAACGGACTGCCTGCATGCAGTATGAAGCCAGTCTTAGAAAATTAGTATAATGTGTTTGTGGTGCTTTAGTTCTGTACAGAATATAGAGGTTAATGTGCTTCATTATTGTTGGCTTGGGAATAACTGAGGGGGGCTTCATCTTTTTGTCCCACTGCTAACAAGGCAGAGGGGAGAGGCTCTTGCTGCAGCCAGTAGTTTTAGATTGACACACTTCACAGTAAGATAGCAGCCATCGGCTGAACTATTGATGAGACGAAAGCCAACTTCTACCGACAGGCTAGTTTCACATTAGCGTTTGGAGGCGCAGCGGACGCTCACCATGAAGCTCCGCCCCCTGCCATGCCTCCTTCAGTCAGCTCCGCCTATAGGCGCATGACGCTGCATGCGACCTGCGTACCCAATCTTTAGCATTGGGTACACAGGCATGCTTTTGCCGGCGCATGCACCCTTTTGACGGTGCACCGACCTGCACCAAACGCATCGTGTTGCATTTTGGTGCAGGCGGCGCACCGTCAAAAGGACGCATGCGCCGGCAAAAGCATACCTTCGCACGGGCTGTGTACCCAATGCTAAAGATAGGGTACGCAGGTCGCATGCAGCGTCATAGGCGGAGCTGACCGGAAGAGGCTCAGCAGGGGGCAGAGCTTCATGGCGAGCGTACAAACTAGCCTAACTTATATGCAAGAATGCATGGCCAAGCGCTTCCATGTTCTCTACGAAAGAGCCGCTGACCGTCTCCTCTGGCAGGTATTTACCGTCACGTGGAACAAGAGGATCGGCCATTGTAATGCCAACAGCTGGATCCTTCTCTCCCTGCCCATCTGCCCAGGAAGAGTTGGGATATCCCCCCATATACATTAGACTGTCAGCCAATCCTGCCAATATAAGTGGGTTCACTCAACTTTAGCCTGACGCACGTATTTAGGATCTTTTTTTGGGGGAGGGGTGTTATTTATTGAGTGTACACAGTATTTGAAGTGATATCAGCAGGGATATTAATGGGACCATCCAGCCATTTAGAAATAAATTGCATATCCTTTGGATGAGCCATCGATAGCAGATTGGTAGGGGTCTGACTATCCGCACACCTATCATCCGAGTTTTTTTTTTTTTTTTCGAGCAATCCTTCGAGATGTGACCGCATTCTTCCATCAGCATCACTGGCACAATGCAGCAATGCCTTCAGCTAAAGAGAAAAACAAGTCTCAAACCACATGATCAGAGCGGCGGACAATAGTTACCATAGATCCATACTTCTGGAATACTGAAGCATACACAGTATGTGCTTTAGCCTGGATAACCTCTTTAAAACACTTTTTAATTTCAACTAAAAACGGTTTCATATTTTTGTCCGAGTGTTCTCCTTTAAGAGAGGCTGAAGCTCATCTCCACTACTTCACAAGATCCCCAGGGTGTGAGCCATTTCCACATGTCTGTTCTAGGACACGTAGAAGACGTAGAAATCCATGACAAATGGTAAAAACAAGTTTCTCTTGTTCGACACAAGTATCTGGGAAAGAAAAAAAAAACGTTGGCACAATCCGAGTTTTTATATTCGCTCACAGCAGCTGATTTATACCAGCGCTCATCATCATCGTGCCACCACTGACAGCTGCATCAATTTGTTATCAAGGTGTCAGACCGAGAACACTTTCCATACTTTTGCAGCGGTAACAGCTGGGTCAGTAGTACAGGCATCTGTTCACAACCAGTACGGATGACTGTATGCGAGCGCCATTTCGGGCCTTTTACCAGCGACCCCCCCCCCCAGCTGCATCTCATCTAAAACCATAGATCTCGACAACCCAACACAAGCTGGGGAATGTCAGCTTTGATTTCCTACTATCAAAAGTTTATTCACCCAAAAGGAACTTAAAAGATGATAAAGTTACAGACCACTTCTGCTTCAATTTTCAATACAAGGACTAAGGATGTAATGATGTAACAGTATGAGGCTCCGCAGACAAGACTTACCAAGCTACGATGCCTTGCGAAAGTATTCGGCCCCCTGGAACTTTTCAACCTTTTCCCACATATCATGCTTCAAACATAAAGATACCAAACGTAAATTCAACAACAAGTCGGACACAATTGTGAAGTTGAATGAAATTTATTGGTTATTTAACATTTTTGTGGAAATTCAAAAACTGAAAAGTGGGGCGTGCAATATTATTCGGCCCCTTTACTTTCAGTGCAGCAAACTCCCTCCAGAAGTTCATTGTGGATCTCTGAATGATCCAATGTTGTCCTAAATGACTCATGATTATAACTATAATCCATCATCATGAGCGCGCCAGGTATCCGGGTTCCCGAGGCAGCTATTCAGTAAGCGCTATAGCTATTAGGATAAGGAGTTATCCGAAGCTATTCGATCAACACTAATCACAACCGATGTATAGACATGTACCCAGCTGTGAAATTATCACTGAGTCAGTCCCTCCACACACAGCGCTGTCCCATGTCAGACACAACCTGGAAAATGATCGGCCAGTAGAGATGAGCAGATCGATACGCAGGACTCCAGGTCAGTTCTACCCGACGGCTAGACGAGAGCTCGCGATACTCTTGCTTTCAGGAGTCTCCAGCACGACATTTATTTTTCCAGTGCTGACGCAAAGTCGTGTGTGACATGACGCTGCTAACCAATTCCCACACTGGAGACACCGGAAGGCCATTCGTCTAGCTAACACTGACCTGGACCTCCCTTAACTGATCCGCGCATCTCTACTTGCCAGGACTAAAGATTCAACTCAAAAGGGCAGAATTATTTTTTTTCTCGATAAACTACCCTTACTCTCTGACCCCATGACGCACTCATACAGCAACTAGTTAGGGTGTGTGCAGACGATCAGTAAATGCTGCAGGTTGGACACTGTGCACTTGTGCAGCGTCCAGATGTTACAGCACAGAGGATGGGATTTCAAGAAATCCCACGCCCACTCTGCGTCCACAGACGCCAGCGGCTCACCTGCGGAGACGGACATGCGCTGCATCTCTCTAAACTGCAGCAGGGCAATGTCTCTTGCGGAGATGCCAGGGAGATTTCACCAATAGAATAGATTTGACACGGTGATTCTGCACGGATCAGTGATCACATGCGGATTCACTTGCGTTCAATAGATGGCAGCCCTTTGGATGCAGCAAACATGCGCTGTGTCCAAGGAGCTGCTAAAGGGTACTTCACACACAGCGAGATCACTGAAGCGTCACAGGTTTTGTGACACGCCAGCGATCTCGCTACGTGTGACACCTAGCGGTGACCGGCCTCCCCGCTGGATATCGCTGCTCGTGCTCGAATGTCCTGGGCCATTTTTTGATAGTTTGTGTCCCGCTGGCCAGCATGCATCGCTGTGTTTGACGCCATAACGACTAGCGACCTCGTTGGTGACCCAGAACTCAGGGACGCAGGCATGATTTTGCTTTGTCTTTTCAACGCCCCCTCAGCTCCGATTGGTGGTCTCAAATTAGGATCTTTGCAGCGTTTCCTTTTATAGGTCAGCTATTATATGCAGTCATAACATATAACATGTACAGTTATAATAATCGCGTGTCCTTGTGTCAGTGACTGTGGATCCATGAATAAATAGCGCACTAGCGACTCGGACAGGGATGCTGAAGCAAACCGCGTAGTGATAGCGCAGTAGTGGCCACCGATCGGAGCAGAGGGGCGTGGAAAAGGCAACGCTGAAGCACGCCTATCGAGGTCTGAGTCGTCGGAACAGCTGCTGTGTGATAAGCGAAGGAAGGAGAGAGAGAGAGAGAGAGAGAGAGAGAGAGAGAGAGAGAGAGAGAGAGAGAGAGAGAGAGAGAGAGAGAGAGAAGAATAGAGAGAGAATTTTTTTCAGACGCCAGAACTGAGTTTAGGGTTAAATTTCCGACACAGGCATTTCTCCCGGGCATGCGCAATAGAAAATGCGGATCCGGCCAGGGAAAAAACGTTTCATTATCCGTCCTGTCCGCTCAGCGGACGGCAAAATCTTGGCAGATGCGTAAAAAAAAAACGGATCGAACGGATGACCATCCGTCAAGATCCGCCGTTAATACAAGTCAATGGAGAAAAAAACGGCTCAGCCAAGAAAAATGGCGGATCCGTTTTTTTTTTGTTTTTTTTTTTGCAAAACAGCGGATTTTGATTGATGGGGAAAAACGGATGTGTGAAACAAGCGTAAGAGATAACCTGTCCCAGCATCTAGTAGCCGGGTCACTTTGGGTGACCACTTAAGTACAGGCACGACCCAGAGAGGTGACCAGACTAGATCTTGCACTCTTGTGATCTAGATGGTAGCACAAAAGTACTAGTAGTCCTTTAACAAAAATGAACAGAAAACGCTTTAAAATACCCAAAGTATCAACCAAGACAAAGTATTAACCCTCCCCTGGTCCAGTGACGGCTTCTCAAAAAGCAGATATCAGTGAAGCTGCCGCCCTCAGTGATTGGCTACAGAGGTGATGTGAGCAGCCAATACACCGAGACCTCAGCAGTGGCGGGGAGTGGCGCTGAAGCCTGGGAGGACCTCACCGGTTCTGCTATTTTACAGTGTTTTGGATACACTTTCCTGAATGTGGAAAACCCCCTCAAGCACCAATTCTCCGCACTCTGCATGAAATTCATGCCACCGGCCTCAAGGCAATTACATTTTTCTCTTTGCTCTGACTGCACTGTAGGAGAAGGTGGAGGTCGGATAGGCACGGCACACAACGTCCCGCTGACTTTCTTTAAAAGTTCTCAAACATTAGTCAAGTTACATTTCTACTTTAACATATGAGAAAGCATTTTTGACAGGTCAATGGCTCCTAGGCAGACATACTTGTTTGTGTAACCTATCATTACAGGCAGCTTATCTAAAAACATAAGGGTCATAGTGGTAAAACACTCCAGGCTCTACAGAAATACATTTCAAAGCTTGCCATATCAAGCTCCTAGATAAGGTTATTATCTAAAAAGGAGAACAATGGTGGAAGAACAAAGACTTCAAAAGACTTACATGAACATTTCATATACCACATTTTCGGATTTCCTCCGTTTAATCATTAGTCTTTATTTACCAGTACTTCCATTGGACACTAAGGTGAGAAGATAAGAAGCAAATGTACATTCATGACACATACACTCAAGTGGGCCATACATATTATTTGGCTTTTAGCTGAACAATGCTTTGGCCATCATCTTGGCTGGCCCTCCCATACACAGGGGGACTCCTTGATGCATTCTGTATGAAAGAGCAGCTTCTCTTTGCCAGAAATTGATTGGCAGTCCGAAATCGGAAATGCTTGATCAACATCTCCAACAATCAGTTGTCTGATGTTCCCATAAGCATTTGACCGTCGGTGAAATTCTTCAATTTCAGTGGGTGCAGCTGACATTAGTTTAATATGTATGGTGAACATTAAGCCCATCATACACATGAGAAGGCTGACGGCTAAACAATGCTTTGGCCGATTGTTCAGCTAGCAGCCATCTCAGCAGATTATCCCATACATAGGAAAGCTCTCTCTGCCGGACACGTCAGGTGGCTTTCCTCCGGGAGAACAAGTGAATTGCCGATCTGCCCGTGGCTCCATACACAATGTATTGGCCAAACCTATGAACATCGGTGGGATTGCCATCAGTCTAATGGGTATGTGGGCCTTAGGAGTAGCCCAATCGAGCTTGGAGGCACCGCAAACGTAGTAAAATAAACTGGTAACTACTAGAGGATGCTACAACTTCAAAAACAAGCATTTCATTGCAATTATTGCTCGTCTAGAGAAGTACAAAAATTGTTTAAAGCCCCTGTAGGGCTAGAAAGGGTTAGAAGAAGGTAGGAGTAGCAGAAGAGTTCAATGTTCTGCTTTCTAGGTCAGGTCAGTGAGTGTTTGTATATCAGGGGGACTACAGATAAATACTACAGAAATGAGAACAGTTTATCACAAACCTGGAACACAAAGATCTCCACTAACACAAACAGTGACCTGCCAAAACACACAAAAATCACACCATTGTCGCTGAAAACAAGCATTGGTGGGGGCACTTACCAACAACGTGTGAATACTCAAGAGCCATAGTCACTAATCAACTTCACATCCAGTGTAAGGGAGTCAAAGCAAGAATTGCCTAGAGGTTTTGCACTTTCACATCTCATAGCTAAGAAACCCCCTGGGGGTACAGGAGTACATGAATCATGGAGCAACGTAACCCACGCGGACAAGTCACCAGGAGACCATTTGTGCAACATTCCTGTTACAAATCAAAACAATTACCGTAAATGGCCAATTTTATATAAGATACCGCAACCAGTGCACAACGAAAAATACTATTCTAAAGGCCCCGTCTCACTTAACGAGATAGTTAGCGAGATCGCTGATACGTCACAGGTTTTATGATGCAACAGCGACCTCGCCAGCGATCTCGCTACGTGTTATACATAGCGCCGCCCCCCCCGCTGGATATCGCTGATCGTGCACGAATGTCCTGGGCCATTTTTTGACCGCATGCATGCATCGCTGTGTTTGACACTGACGAGCGACCTCGTTGGCGTTGCAGAACTCAGGGACGCAGGCGGGAGTCGTCAGAATAGCTGCTGTGTGACAAGGTCCCAACGACCGCCGAGGCCGTTATACAGATCGCTGGATCGTTGCTGCGTCGTTGAATAGATCTGCCTGTTTGACAGCTTACAAGCGAACATGTAGCGACGTACCAGCGATCCTTACCAGGTCGTATCATTGTCGGGATCGCTGGAGCGTCACTTCGTGTAACGAGACCCTAAGACCAACATACCAATCAAGAAAAATTCTTAAATACAGTAACACTCACTCTGCATTAGTGTGGTCAGAAGTTTAAAGGGAAGCAGTCATCAGAAGAGGACCTGTTTAAATCACATTTTTGGGCTACATATATATTTTAAAGATTTTTTTAACATTTATTTCTTTAAATATCACAATCTTTACTTAAAATCTAGCAAATAAAATCGTAATCTTGCAATTTTCAACTTGCCACCAAGGCTATAGCCTCATACTTGTTCTTCCAGGAAGAGTTTTCTGCAGGCTCCTTATCATAAGAGGCAGGATTATTATGCTAGGCAACAACCCTGTACACAGCCAGTAACAGGATCAACCAATCACAACAGGCGATGTCACAGCTCCTGCCCCCTTCACAATGACCTTTGCACTGACTCATTAGTTACTTCAATACAAAAGATAGAGTTGGTGTCTTTCCATTGTGTCTATGCACAGGTGTTGTTTCCTGCAACAATAGGATGTTGACATATCCTATGCATATGGGCCAGGTTTGTCTCCATAAGAAACTTTTTAAACTCAAAGTTCTTAGACCTCAATGTAAAAACTATAAAAGGGGATCTCATTACTTTGGGCCGCTAAGTTACCAGGGCCCTGGTGTAATGGCTACCTTCTGCACTCTCTAAAGCCAAGGATGGTTTTTTTCAATATCGGCCATGGTATAAGAGGCCTCCATTCCATCAGCCTAAACAAACCAGTAAAGATCTTTGCTTCCTCCAACAGTTAAGTTCTGTTTTTATCTATATAAATTCAGCACGATCATTATCTCTAGGTCTATTTTTTTTTTTTTTTTTAAAAAAGCCAATGATCACGAACAATTGTTTTACTTATTCATTTATCAGGTCATAGGATTGTTCGAAACGGCACTGAAATAGTTATTGGCAGCAGAGGAGGAGGATGTGCAGCCAATAACGATGATATTATATGCGCCTACACAGATCACATTAACGATCGTTCTGTGCGAATAGAATCCTGGTCGGCCTGGCCAATCAGCAAAAAATAAATGCAAGATCTAGACAGTCTGCGTGTCTGGATATAAAGCTAGAACCGCAATCATGAACCCATAAGAGGTGTAGACTTAGTAGGCGTGACAGCGTGAAGATCTGGCACTGCCATAAAGAAGATAGTTTTTTTTTCTATCAAAAGTTGCTATACTATAGAACGCTTCTCCATATCATATTAAAGAGGATACCAGAGACATAGAATTATCCAGACACATAGGTGACACAACTCTTCCGTTACTGTATACGAGACCTATAGTTCCTATTGTTGAAGCCAGAACTAATATTTAATATCTGGAACCTGAGCAGCACACAGAACAATAAACCGCGCAGGCTGGCTCCCGCACCCCGGTGGATGAAATCTGAACAGGTTCCTTTGTTGTGAGAACATCTCTATTTCCTGGAAAGCTATCATACATGAGCTCAATGAGAAATAGGTTAGATGACATTGTCTCCGGACATGTTTGGTCCTGTGCATTAAATTCCCCTTAAGGAAGGCGAAATGTAATGTTAAGGGAGTTGAAATCTTAGCAGCTCTTCCTGAGCCGTCCCTGCAGACCTGGAGCCATCTGGAAAGCACTGTGATAAACCAGTTTCCATGGCATAGGGATCCAGAAACACCCCATAACAAGATGATACTAATTGACGTTTTCTTGCACAGCTGGTAACGCTGCATCTGTCCAACCTCAAGAGCCTGGACTGAGCGAAGGAAATTGTATTGCAAAAATGTTATTAACCATGCTGCTGGTTACATGCTGCAAATTAGTAAATCAAAAACAATGGGATGTTACAGGAACCCCCTGAACTCCGAAACAAAAGAAGAACTGGTGAGCTGAGATAGCAGTATGGGCCTGACTGCTTCATCTCTAGATAAAAGACAGAGCCAATTAACAGAAACCTCAATCAGGACAATTATCGTAAAAGAGCGATGATCTGACGTGAATGAAAACTCACTGTGTTATAAAGGGGAACAACTAGTATAAAATAAATAAAAAACACAAACAACGAGGTCAAAGAATGTTTCCACCAATCTTTTTTGACTTGAGCTCGAAACACAAGATACCAACAGATCAAGAGTCAGAAGGTAAGGTCTTAGACCTTCTCATGACTGAAGAACCGCAGATGACAAGATGACAATCTCCTGCAATGAACGCCGACAGGAACACTGTGAATAATTCATAGGCAATTATATGAAGATACGACGATAAACCATATGTCTTATACAAAGGGATCATAGACCAGAACGGTAGACGATGAATTATTTAAAGACCTAGATGTACACAATTGGCCTCATGTCTTAGACAAGGTTAATTCTCTAAACTAGGAAAAAAAAAAATGCTACCTGTTACAGGAGACCTGATGGAGAGCAAATGCAGCCTTCAAGATATTATTCTAAGGGATTGTGCACATGTTGAAGTTTCGTCACATTTTTTTTTTTTTTGAGTAAATTTGTCACAAAACATAAGAGGGTTTCCTGATGCAAGCAAAGTGAATGAGAATCCTGAAGTCTCATGCACACGTCGCTTATTTCTTTTCTTGCAGATTTAATTCTGCAGAAGGACAATTCATTCAGCCTTTTCCTGTAGATTCCACCCATTCTAAAGAATTGGAAAAACATATAAAACGGGTCAAAAAAACCCCAAAAAAACTACACCATATATACGGTATATAGTTGGTGGTGTTTTCCTTGAATCGTCTTTTCTAACGTACTTTTGCGCCAGCTTGCGCTAATTTTTTTTAAGCCGCTTCATGGCTTTCAAAGACAAACAATTAAGGCTGCTTTCACACTTCAGGCTTTCGGTATCCGGCATGGTGCGGCAAAAAACCGGACTGCCGGATCCGGCGCCTGTTACGACCAGATCCGGCTTTTCCCCGTGCTGTTTCATTGCTGCCGCATTGCGCCGGATGGCAATGCGGCGTGTCCGTTTTTTTCCGGATCCGGAGAAAATAGCCGGTCCGGCGTCTGGAAAAAACGTTGCATGCAACGTTTTTTCCCCAACGCCGGACCGGTTTTTCACACTGCGCATGCCCGGAAACCTTCTCTGCCAGGAATATATCCGGCAGAAAGAAGGATCCGGTGTCTACGTATGCGGCCGGATCCGGTAGCCCCGTTTTTTGCCGCCCCATGCCGGATACCGAAAGCCTGAAGTGTGAAAGCGGCCTAAGAGGTGACAAAAGACGGAACATGTGCACGGCAAGTCAGTGTGACACTACTATGAATCTGTTCAGATTTTTTTGGGGGGTGATGGAGCATTTTTTTTAGCACTTCAAGCGTGTTCCATGCAGAATCCGCCTGACAAAGACACTGCGTGCAGACTCCCCAACTCTTGACCCACAGCTCGTGCCCAGCTTCACCGCCATAAAGGACGGTATACATGTCTGATAAATCCAACTACCACAAGAATTTGGCACATTCCTTACTGTGTGCCACAATATTACGACTCTTTATTAATTTTATCCAGCAAATGTCGCCGTTGTGTGAGCTGTCAAACAGGCAGATCTACTCAACGACGAAGCAACGATACGGCGATCCGTATAACGACCTCGGCGGTCGTTGGGTCCTTGTCACCACACAGCAGCTATTCTGATGACTCAGACCTCGATAGCATGAGTTCTCAGTCGCCAACGAGGTCACTCGTCGTTATGGCGTCAAACACAGCGATGCATGCTGGCCAGAGGGACGCCAACGATCAAAAAATGGTCTAGGACATTTGCGCACGATCAGCGATATCGCAGCGGGGGGACTGGTCGCCGCTATGTGTCACACGTAGCGAGATCGCTGTTGCATCACAAAATCTGTGACGTTTCAGCGATCTCGCTATGTGAGACGGGGCCTTAAGTAACGCCTATAGGGACGGGATGACCCAAAAAGGCGCCACTGACTTCACTTCCCTAAGGATTTGCTATAAATTTAAAACAGGAATTGGAGTAGAGTAGACATTAGTGGAAAGCCGTCCTTGTTGCATGGACAGCAGAGGTAAGCGAACGTACTGGGATGAGGTGTTATCTGAGCATGCTCTGGTGCTAACAGTGACTTTGGTGTGCTCGAAAAATATGTTCGAGTCCCCACGGCAGCAGGTCTCACTGTTGTTTGACAGCCGCAACACATGCAGGTGCAGAGACCTGAACATATTATTTGAGTATGCCGAAGTCACTCAGTAGCTCATCACTAATGGACAGCCCAAGATATGACCAATGTATTAAAATGCATCTGTCTGGAAGATTTAATCACTGAACCTACAATAAAAAAATGAAACCAGTCTTGTAGAAATCTGAGGAACCAGTGCTGAGAAATTAAGCTTTGCAGCCACATACAAATTAGTCTGAAGTGCACTGGGACGGGTTAATGCACTTCATGGAAAATCTGAACACCCCCCCCACAATGCACTTGCACCATTAAAGCAGCAGCAATTTCCCTCCTGTGTTTTGCTGTATGCGCACGTCTAGTTAAAGGATCGTCCTAGCTCTCATTTAAACCTACTATAAAACATGAAATAAAGCAATCGAGGGGCCATAAATTCCCATAGGTTGGAAGTGACTGCAATATGCTCGAGCACAGTAATCTTATCCAGCAAATTCCACGCCGGCTTCATATTAACTAATCTGATGTCCTTGCTGGAATTAACAAGGACGAGTTACTGTTTGGGACATACACGCGCTATCGAGGAGGTGAAACACGCCAAGGAAAGACGACGTTCCGGAATAGGGTAATCCAGCCCGGCTCGTACGAGACTAATACAGCCACTGATAATCTTTCACATGTCAAACAATACATGGTAATAGCCAGGCATGAAATTAAATCAGATATCCTTGAAAACGGCGTGACGAGCTGGGGTTAAATAATTCAGTATAACACCACAGATTGGAGACCTGGCCATAGAGATGATTAATAGAAACATCAGTAACGATAAAACACCACATAGCCCATAGGATACAGGGCAGGCGGCAGGTTACATGGGCCGTTGGATGACACATCATTCCCACTAGTTCCCACTTCACTTTTGACTTTCTCCTCTCAAGAACTAAACAAAATTTTTTATTTTTTGGGTCAACAAAACCTCAAAATTCTCTTTTTTTGCGCGCTGCCCGAGAACCGACATCAGACTATTGCGCCTGCGTGTTGTGGAGGCCCCAGCCCTGCAGTGTGAATACATCATAACACACTGTGGGGCGGGATCTGAGGCCTCCACGACACGCAGGAGCAATAGCCTGATGTTGGTTCTCGGGCAGCACGCACTGCGCATGCCCGAGAACTCGTCACAGCGCAGGCATTCAAAACAGGAGGAGGCGGCGATGCACAGGGGCATGATGGACAGATGGTGGGCGGCGCCGAGACACCGGACAGGCATGATGGACGGATGGTAGGCGGCTGATTGAGGGGACACAACATACCTGTGGGACACATTACAGGTGTGAGACGCTAATTATAAAAGTCGATATTTTGGCGTTACTAGGGGTCAGAAAAAGAAGAGCCACCTTCACAGAATGCAGCCTTAGTGCAGCTGAAGGTGGCTCTTTAACTGAAAAACGCCCTGGGGGTGACAGGTTCCCTTTAAATGCCATAGTCAATAACAGAGGCATTTAAGAGGTTAAACTGCTCGGAGCCAACTTCGATCACATGAGTTACTCTCAGGTTCCTGCTCTATCAAACAGTCTGCACCTGCTCTGTATGGAGCAGGCTCAGCTCCTGAGCCTGCTTACATACATGAGGTATGCACATGCACCATTTATGTACCATGGATGCCACCAACTGAAACCTGGCAGAGTGCGCCCCCAGGTGCCATGTGCCCCGGCGTCAGCGCAGATGGCTGATATACTCTTTGAATGGAGCAATAAAGAACTGATTCTGAGACCAAGGCTCTGAAGCGACGCGCAGAGACAAAAATAACTGTACATATCCTGCACTACAGTAAGGGTATGTGCATATGTTGCGGATTGCTGTGCGGAATTTTCTGCATCTCTAGGCAGAATCCGCAGGTCAAAATCTGCGCGGTTTTTATGCGGATTTCCTGCAGCTTTGGCATGTGTTTTTACACCAGCGGATTCCTATAATGGAACGCGTGTAAGAACGCTGTGGAATCTGCGTTTCCGCACGGATTTTTCCGCAGCATGTGCAGAGCAAATTTTTTTCCTCATAGTATAACATTGTATTGTAAATCACTTGCGGATCCGCAGCGCGTGCACACAGCCAGGTGCCGAGCAGACACTCCACCTTCACGTCACGCCGATACACATATGAGAAAGGATCACAGTCAAGACCAGCAATACACATCCCACAATGCACCTGTGAATCCGGAGTTCTGCCGCAGATTACTCACAGAGCGCTCATACAGGCTACAATAGGCAGCTCCACTGTTGTGTGTGGGGGTGGGTCACATTCACAAAAGGTAACTGAAGGTTACCTATAGAAACGAGGAGAATCTTTCCACAGCAGAAGAAAAAAAAAGAAAAGGTACTTTGAAGACGCAGCAGTTAGCAGGGAACATCGGATGAGGATGCCGATCTGTACAAGTGCAGGTATCCACCTGAAACCCCCTGAAAAAAGTACTTATTAATACTAAAAAATAATGACCATATGCATTGCTATCCATACGACTTTTTGTGGATATCTTCAGTCTTTGGAGCTTCGTTTAGCCGTGTTCACACGGTGCGTTTTTAATGCGTTTTCTTCTGCAGCCAAAACCTGCTCTCTTGGCAGTAAGGAAGCAGCTTACAATAAGCAGGTTTTTCTGAGTTTTTGCTGCATTTTTATTGTCTCTCGTGCATGAAGATAAAGGTTAGTGCCCCACAAAAAACATGATGCAACTTCCTTAGATGTTTGAACCAAAACCGCAGTGAAACCCAATACCTGCATTTTTCATTGGTAGGTGCACACGGTCAGTAAACGCTGCGGGTTGGATGCTGCTTGCTTGCGCAGCATCCATATGTTACAGCAAGAAATCCCACGTCCACTATGTGTGCACAGACGCCCGCGGCACACCTGCGGAGACAATCGGTGAGCCTCTCCAGACCGCAGCATGTCTATATCTAGCGTTTCCGCAAGATAAAGGTCACCCATACAATGTATTGGATGAGGTGGATCTGCACAGTTCAGTGAACACATGCGGAATCACCTGCGCTCATTAGCCGGCAGCGCTTGGACGAAGCACATACCCTAACAGCAGAGGATGGAATCGCAATCCACCCACAGCTGTTAACATGTTAAATGCCACTGTCAAATTCATCAGTGAAACCACAGATCATTGCCAGCAAATCAAGTGGATATGGTAAACAGTGCATGGTCAAGGCAATTTCATGTTAAGAATGGTGTAAACGATAGTGTTAAGTGTTTTCACAGATATTAAAAAAAAAATTGACTTTAATGAACATGTCGAAAAGCTACGGCTGAAGTCCAAATTGGCCACAAATTGAGGCCACGGGTCGTTCTGTTCACACTGTGCTCTCCACGTGGCACAACAGGTCATCACGTGATTAGGGGTCTTCAGATGGAGGGTCATTATGAAGCGCAATCATCTCAATGCCTATTCGCTGTACTCAGGTGTTCCCGTCTGAGGAAAAAAGACATTTGTTTTTGGAGCTTTTCACCACACACAAAAGGGATTCCCAGAGTAAAAGAAGCAGACCCCCTGCTCCCCCAAAAAAGAAAAAACAGACACCCCGCTCCCCCAGAGAAGAAGCAGCAGAACCCCTGCTGTGGCCAGCAAATTATATACGACAACCGATGTCTTGCAGGAGCGCACGCACACACACGACCCGGTCAGGGATGCGAAGTCAGAAAACCAAATCCTAAAAACAGAATATGGAGGTTTAATGGAAATGAGAACAATTTTGTGGTCAAAACAGAACGCCTGGGAAGTATGGAGCCGCTTCTTCAGAACCTCCATCATGGAGAAGAGAATGGGAAACGATTTATGCACAAAGCTTTGAGAGCCTTTTCTAAAAAATAGAATAAATATGCAGAACCCCTCTAAATGTAAAATCATATTGGGATTTTTTCTCTTAAATTGGAATAAGCGTTATACAGTCAGTTGAAAAGAAAAGAGGAAAAAAAAAAAAAAAAAAATACATGATACGCGTACCATGACACGGACGTGCCAAACACTAGACGTAGATTGAACAATCCCTATATTTACACGTCACGTCGAGTCGACAAGCAGAATAAAGGGCACTGTACTGTGGAGGAGCAGCCGACGCGCGTCCACTCACAGATGAGCACAGGCTCCTGTGTGTAAGTGTATATACACCACTAGGACGGTACAATAGACGGGCTGTGAGCGGCTCGCACACTGTGAGGTGGTATTACGGGACTCAGACAAAGAACGGCTCCACATAATGAAGGCGGCACTATAGGGAGGGCGAACCAACAGACCGGTAATAAAGCGGAAAATCCCAAAACACGATAGTAAATTACTACAACTCGTTAATGGGACGCAACACAGAGTAACGTAAATCAAAGGTAATATCTAGTCATAAACCGCCAAGTATGCCGTCTGCCGGCTTCACCAGACCTGAATAAATCAGAAGACTTTCCCTTGAAAGTTTTGCAATTTGGGATTTTCTCTTTGAAATGCTAATTTTGTAGACAGCGCACAATGTCGCTTTAGTAACAGGATTGTAACGCGTGTGCTGCAGCTGTCAACGGGCGTCATTATACATGCAGATAGGAGTTTCATCTGAAATGTGCATTTTATGTTATAAGGACAGCGGGGGGAATTTATTATTACAGGCTGGAACCTAGACAGGAGAAAACTAGGCCAGGCAGGCAGAATAGGCGCCGAATATATCAGAACGGCGCATGCTGTAATATGAGTTTGGTACATCTAGCTGAACATGTTTCACACTTCTCTACGGTGTAAAGTCTCTCCTTGTGCAGAGGGCTATGCTGTTGTGAGAAGACGTGCCTCTGCCACCCTCACCAGAAGCCTCTCATTCAGCCAAATAAGACAGCTTGTTTTGTACCGATGAGGGGCAAACACCATGAAACATGTGTCACCTGGAAATATAGATTCTGGTTTCGCTTTTTATCCCAAGTTATGTTGCATGGCCCGTTAAAGGGTCGATAAAGACTTTTAGGCTAAGTTCCCACAATGAGCTTTTGGTGAGTTTTTGATGTTGCAGATTTTCTGCACTAATTAAGTTACTTGCATTTTTTAGAAAAATACACAGCGTTAAAGAAAAAAAAAAAAACACCAAACACGCATCGTGAAAATGTAACCTTAGAATTTCAACTACTAGAAGGCCTTTAGGGTTTTTTTTAGAAGGCCTTTAGGGTTTTTTTTTTGTTTTTTTTTTAAGAAACACTGATGAATTTAAGAGAAAACGTACTTTGAAAAGCATTTCAGATGACTAATGATTACTTGTACAAGGCAGATCCCCAGCAGCTTCACTCCATCCCTCTCGCCATAACTTACAGGTCTCTCTCCATGCGCACACACAGGGAGAGAACTGTCAGTCAAGGGGAGGAAAGCAGCGAGAAGATGCTGGAGACATGTCATGGACTAGTAATCAAAAACGCATCAATTTTTTGGATTCCCAGAAAAAGGTCCCAGTAAATATTGATGAAAGTTTTCCAAACTTGACCACTAGGTGATGTGTTATTGAGGCCTCCTGAAATGACAGCAGAGAAGAGGATTAAGCAGTTGAAATTTACACCAGATCATCGTTTTCAGGAGTGATCAGCTAATGGCAGGTGTCCGGCAGGGGCTTTCTCCCCTCTGCTCACAGAAACCAGAAACGCTTGTACAAATTGAGCGTTCATGTGTGTGGGGGGGAATGAGAAGTGAAAACTTACACTGAGGAGCTCTCACACATGTATGGCCGGTTTCAGTGTTATCTGGAATATAGGATTGGTAACAACAGTCCATTAGAGCGAGCAAATGGGCCAAGGGCCTAAGACCACGTCCATACTGTTCGAAGAGGGACAGAAATGGCAAAATAAGTCCAAACTCATCCTGACCAAAAAAGGATGCATAAGACTTCCTTAAGCTGAGACTTCTGATTCTGGTGGTACATTTTTGAAGAACAAAACCAGTCCCTTTCTTACTGGGAGTGTGTTGTCAGAAAGTGACCCATTGTTTAAAACAACATAAATCAGGCTTTTGCTACAGCTTCTGGCTCCCCTATAAAGGAGGACTCGGCTGAGTAATTGGAGAGAGGAGAAAGCCGCTGTCAGAGCTCATCCACTAAAACAAGAGAATCAGGTGTTGAAATCCCAACTGGCCAAATCTTCTCTGTCCCGACGACATCTGTCTGGGGGAAGCAGAAGGGGTAGAAAACCCTCATCTTCATGAAATAGTAGGCCGATCTCATCTGAGATCAGTGGGTGTGGACTACATTTATCTGAGGGGTGTGTGGAGGCTTTTAGATTGAGAAAGACTTCTGTAAAGGAGCGAATAATGGGAGAAGTCAATGATCAGAGGACATGTGCCATCCGGAGAGCTGATCATCTTCTTGACCCAATATCTCAAGCTCTATCCTAATCAATAGGATTGGACATGCCAATTTTTTTTTTTTTGGGTGGTGGTTAGAGGTCATATCTACAACCCTATGTCAATTGGTAGGAGAACAGCCATTGGCAAGATCCATCCATTAAAATCTAATTCTTTGTGGACATCTTAACGATGGCCACCATTCGTCATTGTGATGTTTGCGATTACAATCAGGTTCTGAAAATCAGAAAGGATTACGCCATGCAGACACGATGGGTGCAGTGTCTGAAGTATTGTCTGTATTTTCCTAGGGGAGAAATAAAGGAAGGGCTGCATGGATGGGCAGACAAGCGATTGATCTAACCATAGACAAACAAGATTTCTGACTCCGGCTCAGGAACGCCATACAATAATATTTCTACAGTGACTTTCTTTGGGATCCTTCCGCTTTTATGGCGCCGTTAAACTGGAAAAGTTATGTCTCTCATGTCTTTATTCCTGTCAGAGCTCGTGCTGGTATATATTGCTCAATGATGTTGGAAAGTCACGGACGTCTGTACAGAGCAGCCAGTTTATGGAATCTGTAGTCAGAATTTACGCGGTACTCACAGAGTAGCTGACTGCAATCTACAGAAGATGAATGAGCTGAAAACAATACTGCAACCCTCTCGCTGCGTCCTATGGATACGACCAGAGCAGCGCAAGAAGGCTCGCTGAAGTCTGAAGTACAAGGTACCAGGAAAGTTTCTAGCCGATTTCTAGAGGTTCTCAGGGAAATGTTTAAAGGGGTTTTCAACCCTTCTTAGTTTACTGATCTTCCGCTGCCTACATCCCCCATCAGTCTCCTCTCATTCTCTTACTGCATGGTCATCATGTGACTGCTACAGCCAATCAGGGTGTGAGGACTTGGCGAATGCAGACACCGGATTGGCTGTAACAGCCACGTCCTATAAAAGATGGAGAAGAGACCGGAGGGGGACTGAGGAACATCTACTGTTCTATTCTGTTAATGTTGGGGGCAAATAATCTCATAACCACACGAGCCAGGTCAGGGTCAGGCTTTACTCACAATTTATAATAGTAATTTATTATTTCTCGTAATGTCTTTACCCTGATAATTTCATGCAACATATAAAAGGTCCCAGTTACAAAGCATGACTGCGCAATATACAGTAATGTACGTTTTACCAGACGCGTTTCCAGAATACAAACTACCTCCTTATCTCATTTACATGGGCCGATTACCATAACCAATGCTCGTTATCGTTTGCACTGCTCCAATAATCACTCGGGATAAATGAGCCTTTTGTCAGTAATATTAGTGGATGGCAGTAACTTATCTGCCGCTCACAGATACCGCGCTGAGCTCGGAGTAATATATTTAGCCTTCCCCGCTCTGGAGAAAGCAGCTATTTCATGCTTGCAGTTTTGTGCGGAATCCTCCTGGGAGAGACGCTTATTCTGTTATTACAGCCCGACTAATGAATCAGCACTGGGGACGTCTCCTGCTCCAAAGCTCAGCCTGACCAAAATGGCAAAACGCAGACTTCCCCCACACCAGGGCCCGGAGACCTGATGCGCACAACGACTGTCTGCGGATTGGTCACAACACTGAAAAAGAATATGTAAGGTATTTCTAAGGCCTCATTCAGACGTCAGCGATTCTTCTGGAACTCAAAAATAGAGTTTTTACCATCAGTGATTTTCACTAATGAAACAGTGTGTGGGGTCAGTGATTTTTTATTTATTTTATTTTTAAACAGAACCCCCTAGACATGTACGGGTAACTTTGATCCATGACTTCGGACAAAAAAAACTGATGCCTAATTGTCCGGAATTATCATTAGCGGAAATTAGCCAGGGATCAGCTACAGCCAGGACTTCCTCTTTATGTTCAATCCGTATGAAGGCGGAGACAGTGACGCCAGAGTTGATTGGGTGCCAGGCATCACGTCAACCCCGCATCACACCCCCTCGACCGCCGACACCGCTGGAACGGCGCCAGCACAGGAGGCGAGTATAAGCTTTTTTTTTTTTTTTTTAATTTTTTCGGAGCCGAACCTTTAGAACAAGAAGGGGTTGTCCTAGTAGTGGGAGAAACGCCACACAAATACTGACCTATTGGATTTTATTGACCTTGCCTAATTTTTAAAGAAGGCTGCAAAAGCGGTCTATATGTGGCCACCCAAACCTCCAGCATAAAGTGACCATATACTGTGATTCTTTGGCGACTGGGATGAGAATCGGGCTACGTAGCAGGACACACACAAAATATCCAATAGAGTAGGAAGATGGCCCACCACTGGCCAATTCTGTATACCCAACTGGTCTTATATAAAAAATGTAAATCCTTACTTCCCTATGGAGATGTTCGGGGTGGAGTGAGACAGATTTTGCATCGAGTTCCCTTGAATGTGACCACAAGGCCATTAGAGGTGATGCTTTTACCTTGAGAGTTTGCATATTTTAATTAGAAGTTCACATATAAATTAATAATAATTTACAAATGAATCAGAGGCGGCCAACACCTAAGCCACAAAGTTGCCAGGCAAAGTGTCAGAATGGGAGCAGGACTATAATACACAGATAAGTATCCTTTATAGGCAGTGTCGTCTCATCAGCTGTGCGCGGCACTTATTCTGGGGGTTATGGCCACATGCAAAGTTCACGTCTGCATAGAGGATTGTTCAGATATTCGTTATAAGTCCCAATTACCCCAGCTGGATTTGTTACATGCCTGCATAGGGGCTGCGGACAGTGTTACCAAGTCAAAAGTGTACAGTTTGCTCTTTATTAACCCTCAATGTTAGCGTCCGCCAACTTTTAGGGTTATGGGACGATTTCATGCCAATTTTTATGGCATCTGCCAAGAAGGTGTGGTACACAGGATCCTCTGGGGAGTGTCTTTACACTGCTCTGCATAATTACCCTGTGACTACCGCCCCCCTAATGAGGACCATAAAGATTGCCCATATCTCTGGAAACGTAAGGTGGATTTAAAAAAAGAAAAAAAAAAAAAGGACAAAACAAAACACTTGCCACAGGGCTGTGGAGTCGGTAAGCCAAACCTGCGACTCAGACTCGTCAATTTCCCTTACACCAACTCCCACATACATTGCTTATATTTAAGTGAAAAATTTATTGTAGTACAATGTGAACATCAGACATTAAATCATTTTTATGATACAATAATCAAGATATTTAGATAGAACATAATATTTATTGGAATACAACTTTAGAACAAAAAAACTGTAATAAATTGTAAATATGTAATACACTATGTAATATCGATATGTAAGTGGCAAAAAACTTTTCAACAAAAACATACTAAACAACATTTATGCAGTCTATGAATTTGTCCTAAGAAATAGAATTGCCTCCATCAGCTCCTCCTTCATAGATGACCTCAATTCTGACCTAATAATTTTAAGGCCAGAGAACAACCTCTCTACACTAACTTGGGTCGGAGGCAAAGCCGTAACCACATGGGAACATCTCTAACAATTTCCAAGTATAAAGGAATTGCCTCATGCACAGTCAGTTTTGATGAATGGTTGAATTTTTCTATTTCTTTGAGAGCAAGTGAAACATTTTGCTGAAATATGGTCAATCTGCTGCTACAGGAGATGGGAGTGAAATCTTTTTCCTTGCAGCAACACTTTGCCTGCTCCACGTCATCCAAATACTTGTCAAAATCAAACTCCTCATCTGATGAGGATGAAGATATGGCAGCAGTAGCACTGTCAGGACCCAAGTCCTCTTGCGCCTGGCAGTCCTCCTGTAGGCCACTCTTCCTAACTGCTACCTCAGTCAGAGCTTCTTTTCCTTTAGTAAGCCATTGATCATCAAGCAATATACGATGACTTGGGTCCACATAAACAGCTGCCAGAAAAATTTTATTTTCCAATAGCTGTGGCAAAAACCAATTTCCTCACTTTTCCAGTCAGATTTCCAGCATGTCCCTCTTGCAGACTATCTCTTATTGCCAGCTGCAGCGTGTGCACAACTTTCTCCAGCTCGGGGCCCAGGAATCGGATCCCATGCAGGGCAGGCACCCCTCCCCTCTCTTGTGAAGACGGCAGAAGACAGGACAGAGGAGGGGAGATTGCCCCCTGCAGTCTGGAGCCGGTGCAGGAAGGGAGCACTGCAGCATACGAGTTTTGATAGGTGCGTGCCCCTGCTTCTAGGGGGGGCACCTGCCCCTCACTGGCTACGGTCATGATTCAGGCTGAGTTCACACGTGGCGTTTTTTTCACGTTTCCGCGGCGGTTTTAACCGCGCGATTTTGCCGCGAAAACGCGAAAAATAAGCATCCCATGCATTCCTATGGGATTCCGCAATGATGTGCTAATGCTGCGGTTTTTACCGCGGCGGAATCGCTTCGCGGTAAAAACCGCAGCATGCTCATTAATTTGCGGAATCCCGACGATCCCGCACCCATAGGAATGCATTGTTCCGCTTATTTCCCGCATGTGGCTGTGCACACCATGCGGAAAGTAAGAACAATTGCGGATGGTACCCATGGTCCGGAGGAGAGAAGACTGTCCTCCGGGCTTTGGGTACCATATCCCTGTAAAAATTAGAATTTAAAATAAAAAATATTGTTATTCTCACCCTCCGACGTCCCGCACAGCCTTCCCGCTTCTATCCACGCTCTCGTTCCCAGTAATCCTTTGCGAAAATGCTCGCGATGACGTCCCTTCTCGCGGGATCGCGAAGTCTCGCGGTCATTCGAGCGACGTCATCGCGAATTACCGCGAGACGTCGCGATCCCGCGAGAACTGACGTCATCGCGGGCATTTTCGCGAAGGATTACTGGGAACGGATGTGTGGGACGTCGGAGGGTGAGAATAACACCATTTTTTATTGTTTTTTTTTTACATTCTATCTTTTACTACTGATGCCGCATAAGCAGCCTCAGTAGTAAAAAGTTGGTCACACTCGTCAAACACTATGTTTGACGAGTGTGACCAACCTGTCAATCAGTTCTCCAAGCGATGCTACAGATCGCTTGGAAAACGCTAGCATTTTGCAAGCTAATTACGCTTGCAAAATGCTAGTTTTTCCGCGGGAAAATCGCGGGAATTTAAAATGCGATTTTCCCGCGGACTGGAATTCCGGAATTCTCGCTGTAATTTCCGCGAGAGTTCCGGTATGTGTGCACTTAGCCTCACACACAGCGTTTTTGCGGATCCGTTTTTTGCAGTAAAATGCAGTGACTCTGGGCATCCCAGCAAAGTCAATGGGTTTCAAGATATGACATTCAGACACATTGTTTTGTGAGGATCCGTTTTTGGGCTGAATGAGCATGTCAGTTTGTGCGGCGTTATTCTAATCTGCTTTTGCTATTGTAAACATTACTGTATCTATGAACATCATCAAAAACCTTGTGATGCGGTTTTTTAAAAAGCCGATCTGCTTTTGCAGCTGAAAAACGTATCCTCAAAAAAATGCAGCAAAAACGCTGTGTGTGAATGTAGCCTTAGATCAGAAATAGAACAGCCATTTATAGGACATTTCATAACTTTCCCAAATTTCTATGAAAAAATATTCAGCACATTCTGCATTGAACTACTGTACCTAATTTATTATATATTTTAGGAGTCGGAGTCGGTCCGTTTTATACCAACTCCACAGCCCTGAGTCTGGTCACATTTCATCCGGTGACAGGTTCTCTTACAATTTACATTTGTGTTTGTTGTTGTTTTTTTTTTTTTAAAGACCTTTATTCTGAAAGAACAATAACATGTCCGTGTTAGATTCTGATTAAAGTGAACCTGCCATCTGATAACCGCTCCCTGTTCCACAGGCAGCATGCATAAAGGCCCCGTCTCACTAAGCGACTTACCAGCGATCCCGACACCGATATCAAGGTGTCAGGATCGCTAGTAAGTCGCTATGTGATCGCTGGTGAGCTGTCACACAGACAGCTTCACCAGCGATCAGCACAGCGATGCCGAGCGCCCGGCATCGCTGGCCATCCTGTAAAAAATAGAATCAAAATAAAAAATATAGTTATTCTCACCATCCGATGTCCCGCGCAGTCTTCCGGCCTCTCTCCACGCTCCGGTCCCAGTGATCCTTTGCATGAATGACCGCGAGATGTCACGGTCTCGCGGGATAACAAAGTCTCGCGGTCATTCGTGCAAAGGATCACTGGGACCGGAGCGTGGAGAGAGGCGGGATGGCTGAACGGGACATCGGAAGGTGAGAATAACTATATTTTTTATTATTTTTTTACACCTGATCGCTGGTCTCCCGCTGTCACACACAGCGATGCGTGCTGGCCAGCGGGAGACCAGCGACCAAAGAAATGTCCAGAGATTTCTTGCAGCAATCAGCGATACCGGCAGGGGGGCCGCTCGCTGATCGCTGTCACACACAGCAATCTCGCTGGTGAGATCGCTGTTACGTCACAAAAGTTGTGACTCAGCAGCGATCTCGCTACCGAAATTGCTTAGTGAGACGGGGCCTTTAGGCTGGAGTCACACACAGCAATCTCGCTAGCGAGATCGCTGCTGAGTCACAACTTTTGTGACACAACAGCGATCTCACCAGCGATACCGCTGTGTGTGACAGCGATCAGCGACCGGCCCCCCTGCCGGTATCGCTGATCGCTGCAAGAAACCTCTGGCCTTTTTTTTTGTCGCTGGTCTCCCGCTGGCCAGCACGCATCGCTGTGTGTGACAGGCGGGAGACCAGCGATCAGCTGTAAAAAATAAAAAAAATAAAGAATATTGTTATTCTCACCTTCCGACGTCCCGCGCAGCATTCCCGCCTCTCTGCACGCTCCTAGTCCCAGTGATCCTTTGCACGAATGACCGAGAGACTTCGCGCTCCCGCGAGACCGTGACATTCTCACGGTCATTCTCGCAAAGGATCACTGGGACCGGAGCGTGGAGAGAGGCGGCATGGCTGCGTGGGACGTCGGAAGGTGAGAATAACAATATTTTTTATTTTAATTCTTTTTTTTTATTTTTTTTTTTTTACAGGGATGGCATCAGCGCTAACGAACACAGAGATGCCGCGCGCTCGGCGTCGCTGTGCTAATCGCTGGTGAAGCTGTCTGTGTGACAGCTCACCAGCGATCACATAGCGACTTACCAGCGATCCTGACACGTTGATATTGTTGTCGGGATCGCTGGTAAGTCGATATGTGTGACTCCAGCTTTAGGCTCCGTCTTTATGAACACAGCCAGGTAGTTATGGCCAAAAGTGTTGGCACCCTTGAATTTGCTCCAGAGAATGAGGCATTTCTCAGAAAACTATTGCAGTTACACATGTGATTTTGTGTGTGTAATGGAACACCACAAAAAGGTCAAGTTAGCCATTATTTCACATACCCCAAATATGGGCTAGACAAAACTGTTGGCACCCTCAACATAATATTTTGTTACACCCCCTTTGGAATAAATAACTGCAATCGTTTCCTACAACCATCAACAAGCTTCTTACACCTCTCTACAGGAATTTCGGACCACTCTTCTTTGGCATGCGGCTTTTAAAGTCTGTTTTTCTACCGTACCTGACTGTATTCATACAAGTAATAGGTGCTGCAAGAAAACAAAACACTACTTGGACAACCCCTTCTCAGGCCCCATGCTTGGCCCCGATAACATAATAAACCTATACTGGCCTTCCGAGCCGGCGCCGTTCCCGCAGTGTCGGCACTCACTCTCCCTGGGGGATCTCATGCGGAGTTGTGACACCGGTGTCCAAATCAGTGCCGGCATCACTAATTTGTCACCACGGACAAATTGAATATGAAGTCCAGGCTGCAGCCGATCTCTGACTTCCTCTTCATATTCAATTTATATTAAGGCGGAGACAATGACGCCAGCGGCGATTGGGTGCCGGGCATCACGTGTCATGCACAAGCGCCAGTGCCAAGGCCGCAGGAACAGTGCCGGAACGGCAGGTGAGTAAGCGCTTTTTTTTTTTTTAATTTTAAAATCGGGGTCAACAGTGGGGCATGAAAAGGCCTAGTAGTGGACAACCTCTTTAAGGTAAATTTCAGATCAGAAATTTTCAGCACCGTGTAGATGAGATTTGCTGTGGTGTCGTCTTCTCGCCTGGTACTGGATTATGCTGGGAATTTTCTGCAGTCCTGAATACGCAACATGTGAATGTGCCATCGCCTTTTTATCTCATATTCAAGAACTTAGAGGTTTTTTTTTTTTTTTTTATTTTTGGGGTGGTGATCAGGGAGAAAAGACTCACTAATCGTTGGGACATAATGCACTAGTGATATCCCAGACATTAAACCGCTGCCAATGCTATACGCCTACAGTACAAGTCCGTTTAGCACACTTATGTTGAAAGTCTTGTTACTACAATACCAGATAGATTTAAAGGGAATCTGTCAGTAGCATCAACCCTCCTAACATGTCTATATGAGCATGTAGGTCATAGGGAGAGGAATAAAATGACACCTTGATATCCGCGATCCGATGTCTTAATCCAGAGAAATCAAAGTTTTTCTTAATATGTAAATGACTGTTAAGATCTATGGGATGGACACATCTCCAACAGCTCATTTACATATAAGAAAAACATGGATTTCTCTGGATTAAGACATCGGATCGCGGATATCAAGGTGTCATATTACTCAGCTTCCAATAACCTACATGCCCATATAGACGCCTTAGGAGGGCGAATCCTACTGACAGGTTCCCTTTAAAGCAAAGATTATACCAGTATATTCCAGACAAACATGCGTAAATTACATATGCCCGATAACTGCAAGTACATAGATTTATCAATTGGGGGCATTTCATAGGGCTTAATGTAGTACAATTTAAAACTAAAAGGTGCCTAGAATTTAAATTTATCATTTTAATAAATTTGCCGAATATCTCTCCAAGGAGTATAGATACGAGGCCACCCCTCCCCCACCCATTCTGTCCAGCTCTCAGTAGAACACTACAATTATTTATGAGCTCTAATGAAAGCTTTTGCTTTAATAAGTTTTTTTTTTTACCTTTCATCAGCAAACATTCTATGGAAATCAATGTAGGTTCCATATCTGGAAGCCACTTTGTCCTAGATACGCCTGAGTAACCTCTGTTAGGTACACTTATCCAATTATGTATCGCTGCATTAAAACCGTGCTGGGTGGCTTAACCCTATAAAGAGGCAGGAAATGCAGAGCAATCAGGTGCCGGAATTTAGGGTTCGCCATAGTGGAAGGGAATAAGGGGAGCTGATCGCTCCTATAGATCACAGCACATCGGGTCGGTCCAGTATGTTCTCTCAGCAAATTCAAAGTCAGAAGCAGGCAAGGAAGGAAGGGGTCACTTTCTGGTGACCTCCAAGGGGCCGGGGAATACCTCAGCAGAGGAACGGGGCTGAAGAATGGGAGTTGTTCTGATGAACAGAACAGAAATATTTCAAAAAGGTAAAGAATGTGCACAATGCTGAGAAGGAGGAAAACATCAACCCGGACCTCCGGGGTCAGGAGCAGAGGCCCCGCCAAACCATGGGCAACAGGGTAATCATCCCACATTATAAAGGGACATCAATGAAGGAAGGAAAAAAGGGAGAGGACAGAAAAAAAAGGGAGAAAAAGGACAAGAAAAAAAGGGAGCAAGGAGGATAGATAAAAGACAGAGAAGGAAAGGGAGAAAACTGGAGAGAAGGAAAGAAAAGGGGGAAAGAAAGGGAGAAGGAAAGAAGTTTAGAGCTAATAAGCCATGTCATTATCATCAGTAATAAGTGCAGGCCTGACCCCGACCCCAGTGTAAACCTCCCGGACGCCTCTTCCCACATGTGTAGGACTAGTTGCCTTGTGTCATTATAGGGAGACCCTCTGGTAGCACCTGAGGCCCCTAGAGAATACTGTGTACAGCTCTATATCGGGGGCTGCAGGTGCTCCCCAGAGATCTACACTAGTTCTTCTTCCACACTATTAGGGGGGGGAACTTGGCCCTGTAGGACTTTTGCACTGGGGTCCACAAGTGTCCAGTTGCCCCCCCTGCACAGGTATACAGAGCCCGCTCCTCACCCTCCTCCATTAGACAGCTGCTGTGGGTGCAGCGTCCGCCATCATCACCTCCTGTCTCACTGCTCTGACCGGAGAGAGGCCTTCCTATTTACCTGCCAGAATGTCCCCCCCAGAGATAGCAAAGGAATAAATCAGGCCACTTGTGGAACTACAAAGCTCAGCGTGTCTATGATTATCATGGCAGACATCACTGAGGACACAAGATGAGGTGTTCAGGACCCCGGGGCCACACTGGGCTCTGACTGAATCCCTTCTAAGCAGTAAGTTTAGATGCAGCCGGAGCTGACTTCTCAAGCTGCTGGGGCACCCCAAGCCCCAGCAGCACCCCGCCGGAGGGCGCACCCCAAGCCCCAGCAGCACCCCGCCGGAGGGCGCACCCCAAGCCCCAGCAGCACCCCGCCGGAGGGGGCACCCCAAGCCCCAGCAGCACCCCGCCGGAGGGGGCACCCCAAGCCCCAGCAGCACCCCGCCGGAGGGGGCACCCCAAGCCCCAGCAGCACCCCGCCGGAGGGGGCACCCCAAGCCCCAGCAGCACCCCGCCGGAGGGCGCACCCCAAGCCCCAGCAGCACCCCGCCGGAGGGGGCACCCCAAGCCCCAGCAGCACCCCGCCGGAGAGGGCACCACAAGCCCCAGCAGCACCCCGCCGGAGGGGGCACCACAAGCCCCAGCAGCACCCCGCCGGAGGGCGCACCACAAGCCCCAGCAGCACCCCGCCGGAGGGCGCACCACAAGCCCCAGCAGCACCCCGCCGGAGGGCGCACCCCAAGCAGCACCCCGCCGGAGGGCGCACCCCAAGCAGCACCCCGCCGGAGGGCGCACCCCAAGCCCCAGCAGCACCCCGCCGGAGGGCGCACCCCAAGCCCCAGCAGCACCCCGCCGGAGGGCGCACCCCAAGCCCCAGCAGCACCCCGCCGGAGGGCGCACCCCAAGCCCCAGCAGCACCCCAAGCCCCAGCAGCACCCCGCCGGAGGGGGCACCCCAAGCCCCAGCAGCACCCCGCCGGAGGGGGCACCCCAAGCCCCAGCAGCACCCCGCCGGAGGGGGCACCCCAAGCCCCAGCAGCACCCCGCCGGAGGGCGCACCCCAAGCCCCAGCAGCACCCCGCCGGAGGGGGCACCCCAAGCCCCAGCAGCACCCCGCCGGAGGGGGCACCACCAGCCCCAGCAGCACCCCGCCGGAGGGGGCACCACCAGCCCCAGCAGCACCCCGCCGGAGGGGGCACCACCAGCCCCAGCAGCACCCCGCCGGAGGGGGCACCACCAGCCCCAGCAGCACCCACCTCGCGTTCTTCATGGCCGTCTCCTTCTTGTCCAGCACCCCGGGCACACAGCTGGTGAGCTCCGTCCAGTCGGCGTGCAGCCCGCAGCTCCAGCCCGTGGAGAAGCGGGAGAAGAGCCAGGTCTCCCGGCGGTTGGGCCGGTAGCAGGTACACTTCTTCTGGCCGGGTCTGCAGTCACACGGCACCTCCAGCCGCACGTTCTGCACCAGGTGCCGCCCGAAGGTCGTGCCGCCGGTCTTCTGGATGTGCAGGAACACGATCACATCGTCCCCCTTCATGTCGAAGGTCAGCGAGCGCTCCAGCTCCCGCACCGGGAAGAAGAACTTCTTGACGTAGTGCGGGTCCGCGGTGGGGAACAGGTCCGGGTCCTCCGGGTAGAACCTGCTCGGGGGTCCCAGGCTGATCCCCGGCCCCACATACTGGTACAGGATCAGCATGAAGAACACGGAGCCGGCCACGATCAGCAGGAACTTGCTGCTCCGCTCAACCATGGTCCTGCCAGCGCGGCGCACAGGTCACCATCTCCCGGGGCGGGCGGCGGTGCGGTGCCCTCCTGGTGGCAGCCGGGACAGAGCGGGGAGCACGGCCGCTCCTCACCGCCGCCGAGCAGCCATCCCCGGGGCTGTCCTCCAGCGCAGCTACGGAGATGTGAGGCTCCCGGCTGCTCCTCAGCCTCCTTCCTGTCCGTGCGCCACCATGATCCCAGCCCAGCATGCACCGCGCCTGCTCCTACTACTGCCTCATTTGCATACACTCTCGGCACTCGCTCACTTCTGTGGTTGTCGTCAGCCGCCCGCGCACTTTCTGTCTGCTGATTCTTATTAACCCTATGAGGGCCGCGCTGCTCTGGCCGACAGCACCGGAGAGCTCCGGGGGTCCCTGTGCTGTCCGCGGCGGGCGGAGGCCTCCCTCTCCGCTCCTAAACTGCACTGCTGGGTTCATTTCCCGATTTATTTCCTTTTTTGATTTACCTACTTATTTTCTTACTTCTTTACCTATTTCCTTTTTTATTATTTCCCACTTTACTTATTGACTTATTTACTTTACCTAGTGATTTAATTTATTTCCTTATGGTTTTTATTTACCTATTTATGTACCTTCTTGGTTGTTTGTCCTTTATTATTGGTCATTATTATATCCCCTCCTCCCCTACAGGATTCACACAGGCATTTTCTTATTTTATGAGAATTTCCAAAAACCTGGTAGAGAGCGCGTCGTATTTACTGTGTTTTTGGAAAAATCGGCTTCAGAGATTAATATATATATTTATTAATTTCTGCAATATTCTTCTTACCGCTCCAGCAGTGCGGCTGGGCTTTCTGCATTTTCTGCAGTGTGTTTTGGCCTCGCGGACATTGTCGATATCTCCTGCGGTTACGCTGAGTTTTATGTGCAGATTTTACTTCATAGAATTGCATTAAATGTGGGAAGTCCGCAGGTAAAAGACGCATGTGACTGTATCAATAAAGTTTTGTCAAAGCCAAACGCCAGGAAGTCTGACTATCAGGCTGAGTTCACACGTCGCGGGTCTTTCACGTTTTCGCCGTGGTTTTTAACGCACATTTTTGCCGCGAAAACGCAAAAAACCAGCATCCCATGCATTCCTATGGGATTCCGCAATGCTGTGCTAATGCTGCGGTTCTTACCGCGGCGGAATCGCATCACGGAGAAATCCGCAGCATGCTCATTAATTTAGCGGAATCGCGGCGATCCCGCACCCATAGGAATGCATTGTTCTGCTTTCTGCATGTGGCTGCGCCCACCATGTGAAAAGTAAGCAGAACATTGGCAGATGGTTCCCACGGTCCGGAGGAGAGGAGACTGTCCTCCGGGCTTTGGGTACCATATCCCTGTAAAAAATAGAATTAAAAATAAAAAAATCGGGTTATATTCACCTTCCGGCGTCCCGCACAGCCTTCTGTCGCGGTCTCACGATACTGTAGCGGTCCCTATTCCTCACGAGATCACTACGGTATCGCGAGACCGCGACGTCATCAAAGGTCTCGCAAGGCATTACTGGGAACGGGAGCATCGCTGAGGCCCGGGAAGGCTGCGCAGGATGCCGGAAGGTGAATATAACCCGATTTTTTCATTTTTAACGTTAGATCTTTTTACTGCTGATGCTGCATAGGCGGCCTCAATAGTAAAAAGTTGGTCACACTCTTCAAACACTATGTTTGACGAGTGTGACCAACCTGTCAATCAGTTCTCCCAGCGATGCTACAGATCACTTGGAAAACGCTAGCAATCTGAAAGCTAATTACGCTTGCAAATCGCTAGTTTTTCCGCGGGAATTTAAAATGCGATTTTCCCGCGGAATGGAATTCCGGAATTCTCACGGTAACTTCCGCGGGAGTTCCGCAACGTGTGCACATAGCCTCAGGGTCAGGATGTGCCGTGTGCAGTATGTATGCCGGGTGTTTGTGTGTTGTGTCCGGATTCAGTGCCGTACACACCGGGATTCTGGCAGGAGAATACAATTTAGCATTTTTATATAAATGTCAGTGTGATTGCTGATGGGAATCGATGTGATTCCGCCGGCGTTCCACAATCCTGAACACTTCACCCATTTGTGAGTGCTCCTGTGTGACAGCACGCTGCCTGCAGCCTATCCGCCCACATCTAAGGTGTGCTCGTCACCTGGCTTTCTCCCAGATCTATGGTGTGCTCGTCACCTGGCTTTCTCCCAGATCTAAGGTGTGCTCGTCACCCGGCTTTCCTTGTAGAAGCACCCGGATGCTTTTCCTCCCAAACTTCTAGTCACTAGGAGTTTTTTGTTGAGTTTCTGGAACACAAACTGAACTGAAATTCTACAAATCCTCCACAAAACCATGGAATGGCCACTCAGTTCCTGCTCCGAAAACACAGCAAAAATCCTCCGTGTGCCCATACCGACAGTCTTCCTTACACAAGTCTCCTTGGCTAAGATTACATCAGATCTGAGCCCCCGATCTGAAGGGGAAACTTTTTACCTATTTGTGATTTAGTGCCTGTTCACACTAAGATCTTTACTGCTCACTCTAATTCAAACATCAAAACCTGCTTCAAATACTCTCGAGCTATTGTTTTCCTATTGATTTCAATGGAGGAAAACGCTGGTCCACGTATTTTTTTGTTACCATTGAGAAGGTAAAGAAAAATGTTAATTCTTCTTCCTTCACTAGACGCAGAAAAAAAAGCACCTCGCACACAAAAAAAGCACCAAAAAAAGTTTGGTGCATTGTAATAGCAATTTTGTAGCTTCTGTACTAGTGGTGCGTGAACGTGCTTAGATAACATCATCTTGGGCGTGCCGTGTGCTCGTATATGATGTTCGAGTCCCTGCAGCTGCATGATTTGCGGCTGTTAGACAGCCTGAGCACATGAGGAGAATATCTGATTGTTAGGGAATCCCCTCGTGTTACAGCTGTCTAACAGCCGCAAATCATGCAGCCGCAGGGACTCGAACATAATATACGAGCACGCCCAAGATACTCGGTAAACACCCGAGCATACGCACATAAGATGTCATCTGAGCACATTCACTCCTCACTATTCCCTACCTGATCGGTCTTGTTTCTTGACTGCTCCTGTTGGTGGCTCTTGAGGACTGGACTGGATGAACGCAGCCCTAGCATGTGCAGCCATCTCATCCCTTGGCCTGCTGCATCCTACCTGCTCTCCCAGTCATGACTTTGGACTTGCTCTGACAGCACCGACACCGTTCTCTGGATATTGCAATTCTTGCTGCCATTAAAGGGAATCTCTCACCTCATTTTTGGCCTATAAGCTGCGGCCACCGCCATCAGGGGCATTCTGTAATGCTGTAGATAAGCCCCCGATGTATCCTGAAAGATAAGAAAAACGAGTTAGATTATACTCACCCCGGGGTCCGATCCGGTCCAATGGGTGTCGAGGTCCGGCACCTCCCATCTTCTAGACGCGGTCCTCCTCCTTCTGCCGCGGCCGCTGCGCAGGTGTACCTTATCTGCCCTGCTGAGGGCAGAGCAGAGTACTGCAGTGTGCAGGCGCCAGACCTCTCTGACCTTTCCCGATGCCTGCGCATTGCAGTACTTTACTCTGCCCTCAACATGGCAGATAAAGTACGCCTCCGCAGAAGTAAGAAGGAGGACGTCATCTCTAGAAGATGGGAGGCGCCAGACCTGACCGCGACTCCCACCGGACCGGACAGCGCCCCCCCGGTGAGTATAATCTAACTTGTTTTTCTTATCTTTCAGGTTACATCGGGCTTATCTACAGCATTACAGAATGCATTACAGAATGCTGTAGATAAGACCCTGATGACGGTGGCTGCAGCTTATAGGCCAAAAATGGGGTGACAGGTTCCCTTTAAGAGCGAAGTCCTCGGCTTATTTAAACTTCGCACCTCAGTCTAATCCTACGGGGGAGATCATAACATCTTTTAGATGTGAATTTTGTTGCATGAACCCCTGCCTGACATCCACCATTTCTGTACAGTATATTTAAGAGCTGAGCCCACGGCACGCAGATCCTGGCAGTGTTACACAGCCGCCTCTAACAGCAGCGAACACCGCTACCTCTGATTGCTGCAGTGAACCCTATAAATGTTGCTATCAGTCTCTCAGACAGGCATTTAGGGTGCGTAGTCGTGGTGTTGCTGTGCTTCGCACTCCCATCTTTCCACCCCATAGCCAACTGTTATTTGCTTCTTCAACACCATCATCGATCAGCTGTTTTTTTGCCTTGGCGGCATGGCGGATGTGAACAGTTGTAATGGAGAGACTGAGTGAGCAGTCGCCGGCCGCTGCAGCACAGCTTCTAGCCAAGCGTTTTGTTGGTAACTTCCAAGTCCCGTTAACAGCACCAACGTCCGTCAATTTGGAAAACGCGACCTCAGTCCTCACGACTCTTTATGATCAGAATAAATGATAACCACATTGTCTCTGTTCAAGTTCCTAAAATTTCCAAATCCCCATTATGAAGATGACTGGCTTGTCTGATTATTGGTGGTGCACACACTTGCCAATAGCAGCTAGTAGCATGCCTAACCTGGCTGTTCCTCTCTCAGCAAGGACCAATGGCAGACAAAGACAGAAAAGGGCTCCAGTGCAATAACAGTATATGGCCCTTTGCAGCCCAAGAGCTCCTAAAAATGCAAAATTGCACCTGTTTTGGAGTCATAAATGGGCCCCCTTATCTTTTGTCCCCTGTGAGGCTGCACAGATTGCATCAATGATATGATAAAGCAACTGAGGCTCATTAGATTGGTTTTACAGCTTTTGCGCTAAATGTTGAGCAAGAAAAAGGAAAAACTGCCGTCGGACTGGTGGACGTATGCTGGACCAATAGTGTTGGCGGCATGATACAACAACCCACTCAGATATCTCACACATCTAGCTGCTCCAACATATTTGTGTCTTGAGCTGGTGGTTTCTTTTTTTCCTACCCCTGATATAAAATTGTGATGTATTCAGAATCTGGAATCTGAATATTCTAGTGTTATTTGAATATTTTTCCATTGCATGCACTGATCCCGAATATGTGGGTGCACCAAGCTGAAAACCCGGCCTGCGGAAAGTCAGGCTGAAGCGGCACACACGCTGCCCATGGAAAGAAATCCAATTTAATGCACAGAAGCCTCGAATGGAGAGAGTGAAGTTTCCTTCAGTTTATTTTGGCGACTCTAATCCCCTTTAGTACCCTTGATCCACTGGGGCCTTTAACCGCTGGAGAACAAAGCACGGCTTTCTCCTAGCAGTCAGGGCTCATAACGGTGCTGAGTGATGACCGCCGTGTTTACTATGGAAATATGTCAGACCGCATCTATCTAGTGTATAGTATATAACCACATAATTGTTGGATCTACTTTGTTCTTGTCCAATTTATATGTTGTAGGAGGTCAAATACAGATACGGTCTACTGGTCCTACTGTATCTACAGGCTCCTCAGCCATCCAACCTATGAAGGTAGAAGACTATCCCCTGCTGATGTTCTCCGCCTTTTCTGTTAGGACAAGTGACAAGAACTGCACCTTATCAGAGACACGTCTGATGATGGGCTATTCTTGTCACCTGACTGCTGCAACCAATCAAATCACTGGGCCTCAGCGGAATGAAGAAGAATGGTGATGTCATGGCTCCTTGTCCCCTGAAGCAGCATATGCTGGAATCACTGGAATCAGGGTCTCTACCACTACATTTTGCTGCTCTCAGATGAGGTAGTAAAAACCTGATGACAGCTTCCCTTTAAATACACTAAGCGAGAGGTGACATTGTACCTCCATTTCTATAGAGTTGGAGGTCCCCGTATCCTAATGATATGACTTGTCTGTTTGAATTTCTACTTAAGATTTGCCTTTAGGAGCTGAGGGCCGTCAATGGTCAGTCCATCCTGGCACATATATTAAAAAATCTATATATTCAAATATTGATTGGCACTAGTCGTTACCCTACATTATAACCCATGGGTGATTTATTCTTTTCTCTAAGTATAAGAATTCGGCTGTCGGTGGTTATTGACAGAACACTAAACTGACACTATAAAACACATATAAGCCAAACCACTGCCCCGTTCTGCAAAGTGAATCTCCAGGCACGGCTCACAAATACTTGTAAAGTCTCCCAGTCATTGTTTAGGAATGTCTAATAGATTGACCTAGCCCCTATCCAGCATATGATCATTATACAAGAGCAGCACAAACTTAGGAAAGTAATCAGGGCAGAATGCAGGCAACTCCAATTCAATGCCAGGTATACCGTATCAAAAACAACACCGTGCTAGCCTGGGGGTAATAAAGCTGCCTGCCGTTCTAGAAGTCTGTGCATGCACTATGGAAATTAGATAACTTTTGGAATGCAAACATAAGCACGGTACCATGCAGTCTGCCGTCTTACTATATTTCCAGTGCAACCAAGTATCCAAATATACATACAAAAATATACATGTGTGCATATATAATGTGTATATTGTGAGACAGTGACCGGCGTTGTTGTGAATGGCCAGTATGTGTCACAAAGGAGGAGGTCCTCTGCGCTGTAAGCGTGAAATGTTGCTCTGGGACCTGTAGTTCCACGAGCCTTGTTTAGCTTATAAGGGGCTGGGCTTACAGGGTTAGCCGGAAAGCTGGGCGGGACTGGCTAACCACACACCTCCCATCAAGGGGTGTGTTTCATGTGATATAATGAGACTGTGGTGTGGTCACATGCTCTGTGTTGGAAGGTCCTGCAAGAGGACATGGGTCGCCCTCCCAGGGCTGGTGGGGTACTCGGTACCGGGCCTGCGGATCTCCAAGAGGGGATTTTGTCATGGCAGCTATGACCCGGTCGGTGGCCCTGGGCGCCCATTGTAGACAGCGGAAATGTTCATTGCACGTGTGGACAATGGTTGAAAGTTGGTATAGGAATGATTCGTGACGCCATCTGTGGTGTTCGGCAAGAGAGGTGTTAAGCCGACGCTGCAAACAGATCCTCTGGGACAGATGGTGTAGTGCAGCAATGATGTTGTGGCCCTCCACAGGTAGGGCAGTAGTCCCAGGGCAGTGTAGGTGAGGAGATAGAAAGGAGACGTAGATGGTGCAGTCCCAGGCAGAGATGGAGCAGTGCGGAGTGTGTGACCGCAAGAATAAGCGGAGTACACCAGGGCATGTAGCTCCAATGCTTTACTCACAGTCTGTTGTGCATACAGGTGCCCGCATCCGTGCCGTGTCCTCCGGATCAGGGGCTCAGCCAACCTCCAGGCAAGATGAAGTACTCCCTTCCCACACTCCTCCAACATGTGCCTTTTCTGAACGTCTCCCTTTTTGCGCCTATAGTGAAGTACTCTCAGTACTGGAGTTCCTCCTGTCAGATGTTCCTATGAACTCTACTTGTACGACAGACAGCTGTAGCCTGCTTCGGGGACTCCTTGCTACTAAGTACCGATTCACTCATGTTGCTGTTGTGCCCCCAAGTCTGGTGTGGGAATAAAGTGGTGACAACTTCTATTCCTCCGGTGTCTGCTGCAGGACCATTAGTATCCATACAACCTCGGGGACCGGACCCCGGCCTTGCGCTGTGAACTTGGGAAGGGTTCTGCTCTAACCCTAATCCTCAGTCCTCTTCTCCTTACGTTCCGTTCAAATCTATCTTTCTTATAAGAAAATGTCTCTTTCCTGTGCCAGCAGACCCAGGTCACTGAGGTCCGCTGCAGCACTTCCCTCGTCCATCCCACTCCGGGGATCTTCCCTCTCCTTCTGACCCCGTCAGACTGACTAAATCCTAAACTCTTCCCAATCTTTTGGTGCAGACTAAGCGCCACCCACCTCCCAGCACTCTTCGTGTTCCAAGCAGGGAGCCACCAAAGGGTGCTTTGCTTCACTACTATTGTTGTGAGCTCATTTTCGGGTTTGCCTCTGGCTTCTGGTGAGGATTATGGAGCTGGCTGTGCTGACTGAGGAGTAGTGATTTCTCTATCTGGACTCCCTCTGTTGGTGAAGGGAGGTAATGAAGCTGATCTAAATGGCAGAGACCCGTCACCTGAGGAAGAGGACTGCGATTGGACATCAGGAGTTTCTGATTGGATTTAAGGCAGCCGACTCCCTAGTTTCTTGCTGGTGATTTTTCCTGACTGTGGCTCCTGGTTTCCAGTTTGGTTCCTGCCTTCCTAAAGCTAAGTTTTCTCTGCTATTGTTCTTATGAGTTTTTGTCTGGCTTACTTAGTTTTTGTGTTCAGCCAGCCCTGGCTGGGACTGGGCTGAATCCCCATTTTGTCTCTGATCAGTTGATCTCTTTTGCTCTGTCTTCAGAATATACCTGAAGTCTAGTGACTTCAGGGCCTTTTTCTATCAGACGTGTTGGACATTCTTTTTGGCAGGGTTTTCTGCGTGATTGCAGACAGCAGCTTTTCTTTCCTGTCCTTTCTAGTTAGCGAGGGCCCCATCATTTGCTCAGCCTATCTTTCTACCTGTGTCTATGTTTTCATCTTGTTTTACCGACAATACATGTTGGGGGCTGTCTATTGCTTTGGGGTCTGCTCTGGGGCAGTTTAGATTTTCCCTTTCTTTCTTTAGGCTTATTTAGTTCTCCGGTCGTGACAAGGCACGCTCCACGGCTACTGCTACTTGTTGTGGATAGGATCAGGGGTCTGCAATCCGCTAGTTACCAACCTCTCTGGTTTTCTGGGCTTAGCTTGCTTTTTGTTTTTTCCTCCTCGGTGACTCATTCATAACAACTATGTTGTGTGGGATGCAGGTGTTGGAGTGTGGTCAGGTATCCCCACCTTACCTGGATGGTGGGGTACCACACCTCAGGAGGAGGTGCAGTACCTCTGTGGCGACTGAACCCTCAGGGGTGCCACAGACAGACTTCCTAAATAGCACATGGTGAGACCATGTACCTGCAGAGCCTGTGACGGGTAACTGTGTTGGGAAAGCTACCGACCATCTAAGGGTCTGGAACTGTCATGTAGAACCTTGCTGAGCAAGTCATCGTACGGGACAGTGATCCTAGTAAGGCAGCTTCCCTGTACGCCAGGACTGACAAGGAGTTAGCGTGTGTAGCGGAGCTCCTGGAAGGTTACCTCAGATAAGGGTGTTGTTAAGCCCGTTACACACTGCGATATCGCTATCAATATCGCTGTAAAGTCACCGATTTTGTGACGTTGCAGCGATATTGCTAGCGATATCGCTGCATGTGATACTTACCTCCGACCGGCTCCCCCGCTGCTCATCACTGATCGCGCGAGAAGCTCCTGGACCATTCCTCGTCGGCCACTTCCTGCAGCGCTTCCTGTGGCGCCGACGAGCGACACGTGGAGCCGGGCGGGAGGACGCAGGATCGCCGTGTCTGACAGGTAAGTAGCGATCCCCGTCCTCAGCGATGTCGCTGGTGAGATCTGCCTGTGTGGCAGCTCACTAGCGACCACCTAGCGATGTACCAGCGATCCTGACCGCGTCATATCGCTGGTCGGGATCGCTGGTGCATCGCTAGGTGTAACGGTACCCTATGAAACAGCAGAGAGGTTTATCTGCTACATGAACAGACTGGTGGTCATGATATGCTCGTGGATGTAATGAAATGGACTTTACGTTATGCGGTGTATGCTGCGTAAATAAACCGAACAGACTGTTTTTGGGAGAAACCGTTCCTGTGTGCCTTAATCCCGTTGCCAAGTGAGTGTCCCCCAACACACTCAGGGATCGCTATCTCACTTTATATATATATATATATATATATATATAAATAAATATATATATATATATATACACTGTAGCATAGCTGGGAAGGACAAGGTTAGTTCCCAGCTCTGCAGGGTCTTGACTAGATACACCTGTAGGGTTTTGCTAGGAACCAGTAAGTAGTTTCATGGAGTTGCAGTCTCCTGAGGGAGTGTCGGTCTGCTGTGTGAAGCAAAGTTGAGTGTGCTGCTGGTGAGCAATCAGCTAAAATGTGAACTGTAGCTGAGAGACAGCCAGGGTCTCTAAATTAAGACTACATGGGTCAGCTAGGAAAACTGAACAATCTTGTCATGATCCAGACTGGGTTTTGAGTCCTGTTTTCCCTTTTTCCTGGTCTGGTCATGTTAAGAGTTAACCTTTCTCAGCCTCTGTCTGGGTTCAGGTTGGCTATTTATCACCACCGCTTCCTTCTGGCGATGTCAGTTACTGTATAGTTTTTGCCTAGTGCTGCTATAGCTGACTCTGATTTGTCCTGCTGCGTTTGATGTCTGAACCCTTGTCTCTGGTTTCCCCTATTCCTGTTTTGACTCAGTGTTTCCCTTTAGTGTGCAGAGTCTCTAGTTTTGCCTTGGCTTGTATCCTGATCTGTTTATGTCCTTTGTCTTTTGGCTTATCCGCTCCTGACCGTTACTGATTTCCTGGCTTGTCTCTGACCGTGAGTTTGCTTATTCCTTTGGTACTGCACTACAGTCTAGGATTTGACCCAGCTTGTTTGACTATTCTGCTGCCACTTGCATAGCTCCCAAGCTTCCCGGATATGGCGGGACAGTCGCGTTTTTGACTGCCTGTCCCGCTGTCCCGAGTGGGACTCTATTTTTCCCGCACTGCACTGAGCCGCCACGCCCCCCCATGCACCGACCCCATCCTCACCCAGAGACCCCCCGCAGCGTCCCCCACAGCCTGCAATGACTTGCTAGGCTGTTGCTTCTGTGCGCACAGGACCAGTGATGAGGTCACAGAAGGGAAGGAGTCAGGAGTCACATGATCAGGGGTTCGGCGTGTGCAGGACTCTGCTGTGCTGGTTGTCATGGTGCTGGATGAGGGAAGTTTATGTGTGGGGTCAGGAGGGGTTTACAGGGTGGATGTAGCAGAGCTGTGTGTATGGAGTATGCAGAGCGGAGCCTTGTGTGTACGAGGTGTACGGAGCCACGTGTGTATGAGGTGTACGGCGCAGAGCCACGTGTGTGTAAGAGGTATATGGAGTGGAGCCGTGTGTGTACGGAGCAGAGCCATGTGTGTATGAGGTGTACGGAGCGGAGCCACGTGTGTGTATGATGTGTATGGAGTGGAGCCGTGTGTGTACGAAGTGTACGGAGCGGAGCCGTGCGTGTACGAGGTGTATGGAGTGGAACCGTACGTGTACGAGGTGTAAGGAGTGGAGCCCGTGCATGCACGTGGTGTACGGAGCGGAGCCGTGCATGTACGAGGTGTACGGAGCGGAGCCGTGCATGTACGAGGTGTACGGAGCGAAGCCATGCGTGTACAAGGTGTACGGAGTGGAGCCACGTGTGTATGAGGCGTATGGAGCAGAGTCGTGTGTGTATGTACGAGGTGTACGGAGCTGAGCCACGTGTGTATGGAGCGGAGCCATGTGTGTATGAGGTATATGGAGTGGAGCCACCTGTGTATCAGGTATACGGAGCGGAGCCGTGTGTGTATATGAAGTGTATGGAGTGGAGCCATGTGTGTACGGTGTGTATAGAGCGGAGCCGTGTGTGTACGATGTGTATAGAGCGGAGCCGTGTGTGTACGAGGTGTACGGAGCGGAGTCATGTGTGTATGGAGTGGAGCCATGTGTGTGTACAAGGTATACGGAACGGAGCCATGTGTATGTATGAGGTGTATGGAGCGGAGCCGCGTGTGTACGAGGTGTATAGAGTGGAGCCGTGTGTGTACGGAGCGGAGCCACGTGTGTATGGAGCGGAGCCGTGTGTGTGTGTACGAGCTATACGGAGCGGAGCCTTGTGTGTGTACAAGCTATACGGAGCGGAGCCGTACGTGTACGAGGTGTACGGAGTGGAGCCGTGCGTGTACGAGGTGTACGGAGCGGAGCCGTGCGTGTACGAGGTGTACGGAGTGGAGCCATGTGCGTGTACGAGGTGTACGGAGCGGAGCCGTGCATGTACGAGGTGTACGGAGCGGAGCCGTGTGTGTACAAGGCATACAAAGTGGAATCGTGTGTGTATGAGGTGTGCATAGCCATGCGTGTACAAGGTGTATGGTGGGGAGCATTCATACCTCCCAACCGTCCCGTATCCAGCGGGACCGTCCCGATTTTGAGAGAGAGTCTGTCCCGGCCGGGAGCTTTCTTTTCCTGCGGACACAGGAGTACACGGCGGAGCCCCGAGGAGCACTTTAAAATTCGCACGTGACGTTCCACCGGAAATGACGTGCTAGAATCTCGAGAGGAGATTGTGACGGAACCATGGAGGCACTTCAGGGAATGCTTCAGATCCATCACCGTGTCCTCCTCCGACAGCATGGACAGCGGGATCACCTTTGAATCGGGGATGCCGGCCATGTGAGCAGATCATGATATGTCCTGCACCAGGAGGCTCAGGTGGGCATTACAATGGGAGTCAGGCTGCTATACTATCTTTATAGAATCTTTCTTTCGTTCTCTCTTTGTTTCTTTCTCTCTCTGTTCATTCTTTCCTCTCTTTCTTTCTCTCTTCTTTCTTTCTTTCCCCTCTTCCTTTCTCCCTCTCTGTTCTTTCTTTCTTCCTTTCCCCTCTTTCTTTCTCTCTCTAATCTTTCTTTCTCTCTCTGTTCTTTCTTCCTCTCTCTCTGTTCTTTCTTTCTTTTTCTTTCTCTCTCTTCTTTCTTTTCCATCTTTCTTTCCCATCTTTCTTTCTCTCTCTGTTCTTTCTTTCTCCTCTTTCTTTCTTTCTCTCTCTGTTCTTTCTTCCCCTCTTTCTTTCGTTCTTTCTTTCTCTCTGTTCTTTATTTCTTTCCCTTCTTTCTTTCTCTCTCCCTCTCTGTTCTTTCTTTCCCTCTTTGTTTTTTCTCTCTCTCTGTTCTTTTTTTCTTTCCACTCTTTCTTTCTCTCTCTGTTCTTTCCCCCTTTCTTTCTTTCTTTCTTTCTTTCTTTCTTCTTTCTGTTCTTTCTTTCCCCTCTTTCTTTCTTTTTCTCTGTTCTCTTTCTTTCCCCTCTTTCTCTCTCTCTGTTCTTTCTCTCTCTCTGTTCTTTATTTCCCATCTTTCTTTCTCTCTATCTCTCTCTGTTCTTTCTTTCTCTCTTTCCTTCTCTCTGTTCTTTATTTCTTTCCCCTTTCTTTCTTTCTTTCTTTCTCTCTGTTCTTTATTTCTTTCCCCTCTTTCTTTCTCTTTCTTTCTTTATTTCCTTCTGTCTGTTCTTTCTTTCTCTCTGTCTCTCTGTTCTTTCTTTCTCTCTATCTCTGTTTTTTCTCTTTTTCTTTCTTTCTTGCTTTCTTTCTCTCCCCTCTTTCTTTCTCTCTGTTCTTTCTTTCCCCTCTTTCTTTTTTTCTCTCTCTGTCCTTTCTTTCTGTTTCTTTCTTTCTCTCTGTTCTCGCTTTCTTTCCCCGCTTTGTTTCTATCTCTCTGTTCTTTCTTTCTCTCCCTTCTTTCTCTCTCTGTTCTTTCTTTCTTGCTTTCTCTCTCTCTCCTTTCTTTCTCTCTGTTCTTTCTTTCATTCCCCTCTTTCTTTCTCTGGGTGTGGTTGGGGCATGGACATGGGTGTGACTAGCTGTGAAATGGGTGTGGTCGGGGCGTGTCCTAAAATTTTCCGCGGCACGCGCCGCAACCTTTATCCCTCTTTCCCTTCAAAAGTTGGGAGGTATGCACTTGTGGTAGCCTCACTGCTGCACTGCAGGCCAGCTCTGTTTAGGTGCAGTCCTGCTTCCACTCTACTGCCATCTAGTGGAGCCTGCACCTACCTGCATTGCAGCAATGTGACAAATTTGTTTGGGAGAGCTGCAGGGAACCGTGTAGAAGCTGCAGCCTGTTCAGTGTGAACTGTGCCTGGAGTTGAACATTTCTGCTTGGTGCTGGAAGTTGTTGGAGCTGGGGCTGAAGGTGATACCGCTGATAGGACTCTGCCTCTTCTGTGTGTAGGTAACAGCAGGTACGCAGGATGCAGTGACGAGACGCAAGACTGGGTTGAACTTTGACTAAAGAAACTTTTATAAATTTGAGCCGCTAGGGCTATGCTAAGCAACCAAACCAAAACAATAACAGATATTGTCCTCGCAGGGACTATGCACAAACAAGCACTCTAAATGAGAACACGACTAATCCGGCAACAGCCGGTTGCTATAGGGCCGCGATATGGCCGACGACGGGTCCTTATTTTCTAAAGTGTCACTTATCCGTCCTGACGTCCCTCGGCGTCTCTGATGAGGCTGCGTTGGCGTCGCAGCCGCTGGGCCCAGCTGCTGAAGATCTGTCGTAGTCTTCGGGCGCCCCAGCGCCCAGGAGGAGATGGGGCACAACAGACCCAGAAGGAGTCCTTTGATGAGTTGACCCCCTGTAGACACAGTGGGGTTCGACTTGTGAGCGAGTTTAATGAGACTCCAGTCTCCAAGCAGGGTTGTGTCGCAGTTCCCAGGAGTGGCGGTTGGCAGGCCACGTGCACGGCCTAGGCCTAGGCGAAGAGTTCCCCTATAGGCGGGGAGTAGGCCTCAACTGCCGACTGCGGCGGGGTGACGTCCACTGTGGCCGATGATAAAGAGGCCGCAGTCGCGGACTGAGGCGGGGCGGCAGCAGGCAGGCCGCACCCTCGGGCTGGAGTGAAGTGGCAGCAGCTGCGAGGGGAGCCGCAACAGGCTGAAGCACAGCGGTAACAGCTGCGGAAGACCGTGGGCAGGGAGCGATCCCGGATTGGAGTAAAGCGCAAGTCTCTGGTTGGTAGGTTTATCGCTTACTCTCCGCAGGCCACTGAAAGTCTCCCCTCTGCCGCTGGTCTCTTCTCAGGTCACCGTCTGTCACTCTGGTTCTCCCAAAGTCCCGCAGTCTCTTGTTTCGTGTCTGCCGTTCAGCCAACTGACTCCCCTGCGCGCTCCCTGTCCCTTTTATACTCACTCCTCCCCTTGCCGTCCTGTCACTCTCAGCAGCCCATTCTCCTCCTTCATTCCCCGAGAACTGTTCCCTTAGGAACCTAGATGGCGGTCCCCTTGGTTCCGGCCCAGACACTCTGCGGGGGCCCTCCTCCCTACACTCCCCCATCCTGTATGCGCGCCAGTCCTCGAGCGAGGGCCTCAGTATACTTGGGTTGGTCTGCGGAGGTGTCAACTTTTGTTGCCATATGAACTGATCCTGTTCGTATCGTTCGGGGGGTTTGCCGACTGTTGACTGCTCGGAGCGTCTTAGTTCGACTAGGGTGGAGTCTTCTGGGGTGGTGGACGGTGGTGGGCTAGCTGTTTCGGCCAGGCTAATTGTGTCAGTTGGTTTGTCACTTAGTAGAGAGTCTCTGGATAGCGTGGGGAAGTCTTCTTCATCGTCCGGGTCCCAGTACACAGGCAATGGTTCGGAGATCTGAGGAGTAGGTTCAGGTTGTTTCGGGTAGGTGGAAATACATGGGCGTAACATATTACAGTGCACAATGCGAGTAGGCAGGGTGTCGTCTTTCTTGGGTCGTATCTCGTACACAGGTCCTTCAGGGTTTATACGACGTAGGACCCGATAGTGGCTCTCTTTCTATTGTGGCTCTAATTTGTTTTGGGGGCATTGGTCAAGTAAGAGCACTCGGTCTCAGCTTTGGAGGTTGGGAGGTGGAGATACATTCTTTCCTGGGTGTTCTAAGTCTTGGAGTTTAGTATGTACGATTCGATGAAGAGTTTGCAGCCGGTGCCGGTGATTTCAGACCCATGATGATACCCCCGGTCCAGGGCTGAGGTTCCTCTGGGTCCGACTCTACCTCCGTAATCCCTTTGCCTTCTCGTCCGAATAACAGGGAGTAGGGGGGGTATAGCCGGTAACCCGATGTACTCAGTTGTTATAAACCCATACTAATTCAGGGACATATTCGGGCCAACGGGCCTTCTTGTCACTCTCCAAAGTACGCAACATTTGAATTAATGCTAGATTAAATCGTTCGCAGGCCCCATTTCCCTGCGGGTGGTATGGCGTGGTCCGGGATTTATCAATACCGTAGAGACGGTGTAGTTCCTCCATAATCTTTCCCAAAAAACATGCTCCTTGATCGGAATGTATCCGTTGAGGGCAGCCGTAAACTTGTATAAAGTTTCTACAAATTGCAGAGGTGGCCAACTCCGCAGTCTGGTATCGAGTGGGAGTGACCACAGCGAACTTAATGAAATGGTCTACCATGACGAGGCAGTGTTCGTACCCCTGGAATGCAGGCCAAATGGTCAGGTATCCACCATCAGAAGCTCGAGGGGCGCTGAGGTCACGATTGATTGTACTGAGGCTCGCTGAGCGGGCGGTTTGGCTAATTCGCATAGGCGGCAGGCCCGGCAAGTCTCGTCCACAACAGCATGCAAGCGTGGATGGTAAATTATCTGTTGTAACCATTGCAAGGTCTTTTGAGCTCCGAAATGAGCCCCTTTTTCATGGGCTTCTGGAGCCAGTTTGTTAAGTTGGGCTCCGGGCGCAATTACCTGCCAAATCGTCATAGATGTTGTTCTTGATGTCATTTTACGACACAATAGCCCTTTTCGGATAACCAGCCTCTCCCATTGTCGTAACATCAGCGACATGTCCTGAGTCAAAGTCTGTCTTTGGGAGTCAGTGGGCAGTTTGCCAGCGGCAACCCATGTTCGGAGAAGTCCAATTTCTTCGTCTTCTTGCTGCTGTTGAATCCATCTATCACGGGATTGCTCCAGCATTCCCCTTAGGGTCTCCGAGAGGAGTGCTTTCTGGGAGGCAGCTGTGAGCACGGCAGCAGTGAGAGCAAACGGTATCTCTTCCCCTTCTGATTCGTCATCTCGACTCTTCCCTGGGGTTGTATGTCAAATCCTGGAGAGGGCGTCAGCATGTACATTCTCGGCCCCCCTTTTATAGATGATTTTAGAGTTGAATTTTGCCATCCGGGCCACCCATCTTTGTTCCAGAGCCCCTAGTTTGGCGTTTTCCAGATGGGCCAGCGGTTATTGTCAGTCCGCATCACTAATTCGGAGCCCACCAGGTACTCTGCGAACCGCTCCGTCATGGCCCACACTACTGCGAGGAGCCTGAGCTTAAAGGAGCTGTAATTGTCTGGGTTGCGCTCGGAATCATGGAGTGAGCGGCTTCCATACGCGATCACTCTCTTCTGGCCATCTTGAACTTGTGACAACACAGCCCCCAGCCCGTGAAGACTCCCGTCAGTGTGCAGGATGAACGGTTGCGAGAAATCCGCAAAAGCTAACACCAGAGCATTCGAGAGCGCAGCCTTAAGGTCTTGGAAGGCCTCTTCTTGAGGTTGTAGCCTCTGGATTTTTCGTCCATTTGCCCCAGCGGGAGCCCCCTTTAGTAGGTCGTGCAGGGCTCAAGCTCGACATGCAAAATTCTTTACGAAACGACGGTAGTATTCGGCCAACCCCAAGAAGGCCCGCACATCTTTTATCGTCTCGGGGGTCGGCCATCGCTGAATGACAGCAACCTTTTCTCGGGACGGCCTTAAGCCCTCTGCCGAGACGACATGGCCCAGATATTCAATCTGGGTGTGAAATAAATGGCATTTTTGGGGTTTTACCTTCAACCCGTACTTTTGCAGCCGGCCGAGTACCTGCCCCAACCGCTTCAGGTGGTCCTCAAACGTGGCAGCATAGATGATAATGTCGTCTAGGTGTATCAACGTGGCCTCAAAATTGAGATCTCCCAGACACCGCTCCATCAACCGCTGAAAGGTTCCTGGGGTGTTAGCCAGTCCGAACGGCATACTTTTGAACTCAAATAGTCCCATAGGAAGTATGAACGCCATCTTAGCCCTGTCTTCTTCTGACGTGGGCACCTGCCAGTACCCACTGGCCAGGTCCAAAGTTGAAAAATACGTCGCCTTCCCCATGGCGGACAAGGATTCTTCTATTCGGGGTAGTGGATACAAGTCTTTGATGGTGCAAGCATTCATCTTTCGATAGTCCACGCAGAATCGTAAAGTGCCATCCTTTTTGTGGACCAACACAATGGGAGCCACCCAGGGGCTTTGGCTTTCTCGAATAGCTCCCTTTCGCAACATTTGGGCCAGCAAAGTTTTCACCTCTTGGTAGAGTTGTGGAGGTATCTGTCGATATCGTTCTCGGATGGGGGCCGCTCCTGCCGTGGGAATTTCATGGGTGATGGCGGTGGTACATCCAAAATCTTCCTCATGACTAGCAAATACCTCGTAATACTGTCCGAGCAGTGTTTTTATCTGGGAAAGCTGAGCTGAAGTTAGTCCGGAGAGCTTGGCCCGCATTTGTTCCTGGATGTTTCGGCCCTTCTCCTGAGTTGAGATTTCGGTAGCCTGTAGAGTCCGGATAGTTACTTCCCAAGGGTCCTCGGATAGCACTTTCAATTGGACCGCAGGGGCCAGCAGCTGTTATGATTGAGTCACCGTAGGAGGCAAAAACAGAAATGCTAGCTAAGTCCAGAAAACCAGAGAGGTTGGCAGCTATCGGATTGCAGACCCCTGAACCTATCAACACAACTAGCAGTAGCCGTGGGGGGTTCCTACGATGCCCTAGACCCCTCGATCACAGCCGGAGCGCTAAATAGCCTAAAGACAGAAAAGGAAATCTAAACTGCCCCAGAGCAGACCCCAAAGTAAAAGGCAGCCCCCAACATATAATGACGGTGAAGCAAGATGAAAAAACACTCACACAGATAGAAAGATAGGCTGAGCAAACGATGGGGCCCAAGCTAGCTAAACAGTACAGGAAAGGAAGGTTGCTGTCTGCAATCTGCCAAAACCCTATCAAATATTGCAAAAAAAGGGGGGAGACAAAAGCGCAATAGGGTCTTATCCACGTTACAAAGGACAGTATATCTTGAAATATGCTCACCTGGTTAGGATGAGATAAGAGCGTGTAGGTAGCGGCTGCTGCAGATCCACAGGTCTTCAGTGACCAGAAGAAATGATAAATCCAAAGGAAGTTTGTAGCTATATTCCGCGCTGCCGCTTTAGACAAATTCCAGGAGAATGCTGTATGATTGCAGTGGTTTTATTCTACGCGTTTCAGGGGTCTCATTCCCCCTTCATCAGGAAATACCACAAAATATATACAGGAAATCCAGCGTCCTTCCAAATCTATTTATGTCTGTGATACCTGTATGTATTTTGTGGTATTTCCTGATGAAGGGGGCATGAGACCCCTGAAACGCGTAGAATAAAACCACTGCAATCATACAGCATTCTCCTGGAATTTGTCTAAAGCGGCAGCGCGGAATATAGCTACGAACTCCCTTTGGATTTATCAAAACCCTATCAAAGACATAAGCCAACAAGCTGATATGAAAAAGACCCTGAAGCAGCTAGGCTTCAAAACCTAAATCAGCACTCAGGTATTTTCAGAAGACAGAGCTAAAGGAATTCAGCACACCCCAGCAGGGAATGGCAGAAATCCAGAAAAACAAAGAAAAACAAAGTCTAAGCACAAATGCAAAAAGCCGAGCAGAAAACTTAGCTTTACAGGAGCAGGAATTCAGACTGGTCTCCAAAGATCCCACAGAGAAATCACCCGCAGGGCAGAAGGGCGTCGGCAGCCTTATATCCAGTCAGTGACTCCACTCAGCCAGTCATCATCAGATTCAGGTGTTTGATAATCAGGCTCACTACCTTTCTTTACCAGAAGAGGGAGTTCCTCGGGCCTCAGTAGTGAAGGGGAAAATGAACTCACAACAGGCAGCACTTCTTCCAAAGGCCTTACTAGCTTGGCCATTTCGGTCCGGGCTTTCAGGACGATGTCTTGGTCTTCAAGGTTGACACAGCGCACCAGGACGGTCCCTTTTTGCACTGTGGTCAGGGAGCGGGCCACTAGTATGCCAGGAGGCAAGTGCTCCGAGTAGCATGGCTCCACCTGCATCTCTACGCCCTCCAGCGGTATCGAGGCTCGAATTGGCAGGGCCATCACCGTCTGCCCAGGAGGCAGTACAAGCAGGGGAGCCTCTGGCGCGATGACTTTGCCCAGAGCCTCGCCTTCCCGGCAGTCCTGATGTACTCGCGCTTCCCGCACCAACTGCTGGAATACCTGTCCTTGGGCCGTGCGGAAACCCCACTGCTTCATGATCTTGTGCGTGGGATCATTGAGGAGCAGATTGCCGAACTCCTGTAGTATGTTCATGCCCAGAATGACTGGATGCTGCTTATCGGTTTCCCCTTGAGTAAGTACCACTCCTCTGCGACCGAGGGATTTACCGCACAGTGGCACCTGTACCCACACCACCCCGGCAACAGGTACCGGTAGTTGATTGGCGGCTACTAGTCTGACCATGGGTCCCCACTGGGGTCTCGCTGCCTCGGGGAAGTTTTGCCGGAAATACGTTGCAGGCATAGTTGTCACTTGTGACCCCGTGTCCACCAGGCACCGGACGGCCCGGCCCTCTACTTCTGCCCATAACACTGGACAGTTTGCGACCAAATCTTCGGATCTTCCACCACCCCTAATCGTGGTTTCTGGCTCCGAGTTGCGTCCCCCCAGCCCGGAGCCCTCTAGTTTAATGGTCACCGAGGTGGGTATCTCCCACGCCGCTGACACTCTCGGGCGAAGCGGCCCGGCTCCCCACACTCATAGCACCAGTTCTGCGCAGACCGACTGCCCCGGGTGGAGCAGGACCCCCAGGGATTGGGATTAAAACTAGGCCATCCAGTCCCGGACTCAGTCCTTCTCTTCACTTCGGCCAACTCGCCCTTGATGTTCTTCAATTCTTGTTTCATCTCCTCCACCCATTGAGGCTCCTCAACTGCGTTCACGGAAGCCTCCACACTCCGGACCTTTCCCACAAGGACCGCCATCCCCTGCTCTTGCTCTCGAGCGTGTGCTTGACTTCCCACCTCTGAAAAGTCTATACGGGGATTCATTCTGACCTGCTCCCGTAATGCCTGCTTTATTAACGGGTCCCGCAGTCCAGTCACCAACAGGTCGCGTAGGGTAATGTCAATAGGTTCTAAACCTACACCGTCCTTCCTTTCGATGGCCGTATGCAACTCTTGGAGGACATTCATATACTGGGTGATGGTCTCCCCCTCTCCCTGCATCCGACTGAACAACCGAGTCCTTAACTCTCCCACATTGGTTGGGTCCCCATGGGTCTGTTCTAAAAGCTGTAAAACTTTATCAAAGGTGTTGCGGTGTCCCGGGGGCCTCAACATTACTGAATTCCGAGCCTCCCCGTTTAACGCCATAAGAGTTACTTCGGCTTCTAGGTCGGGAGTCATCAGGTGCATCCGAAAGAGCCCCCACATCCGTTCTGTCCAACTCCATAGCATGGTATTAGAGCCGGAAAACCTATGTAGGTTGCTCAGCATAGCCCTCAACGAAATGCTGGAGAGGGGGCCCTCGTTATCTGTCGACTTCACTGCCCTGCCCTGGTCTGGGGCGTCGTTGTCCACGCTCGGAAACTGCATCCTGCTGACTACGCCAAATGTAGGTAACAGCAGGTATGCAGGATGCAGTGATGAGACTCGAGACTGGGTTGAACTTTGACTAAAGAAACTTTTATAAATTTGAGCCGCTAGGGCTATGCTAAGCAACCAAACCAAAACAATAACAGATATTGTCCTCACAGGGACTATGCACAAACAAGCACTCTAAATGAGAACACGACTAATCCGGCAGCAGCCGGTTGCTATAGGGCCGCGATATGGCCGACTACGGGTCCTTATTTTCTAAAGTGTCACTTATCTGTCCTGACGTCCCTCGGCGTCTCTGATTAGGCTGCGTTGGCGTCGCAGCCGCTGGGCCCAGCTGCTGAAGATCTGTCGTAGTCTTCGGGCGCCCCAGCGCCCAGGAGGAGATGGGGCACAGCAGGCCCAAATGGTGTCCTTTGATGAGTTGACCCCCTGTAGACACAGCGGGGTTCGGCTTGTGAGCGAGTTTAATGAGACTCCAGTCTCCAAGCAGGGTTGTGTCGCAGTTCCCAGGAGTGGCGGTTGGCAGGCCACGTGCACGGCCTAGGCCTAGGCGAAGAGTTCCCCTGTAGGCGGGGAGTAGGCCTCAACTGCCGACTGCGGCGGGGTGACGTTCACTGTAGCCGATGATGAAGAGGCCGCAGTCACGGACTGAGGCGGGGAAGCAGCAGGCAGGCCGCAGCTGCGGGCTGGAGTGAAGTGGCAGTGGCTGCAACAGGCTGAAGCTCAGCGGTAACAGCTGCGGAAGACCGTGGGCAGAGAGCGAACCCGGATGGGAGTAAAGCGCAAGTCTCTGGTTGGTAGGTTCGCCCAGGGGTGGATTAAGGGTAGCCAGGGCCCGGGGCAGTTCAGACTCTGTGGGCCCCCCTCGTCACGTGACGGGGGTCACGAATCGTAGAGCCACACTCTACATAGAGAATAATGGGGCCTCCAGCACCGACCTCCACCCGCAGAGCCACACTCTACATAGAGAATAATGGGGCCTCCAGCACCGACCTCCACCCGCAGAGCAGCACTCCACATAGAGAATAATGGAGCCTCCAGCACCGACCTCCACCCGCAGAGCCACACTCCACATAGAGAATAATGGAGCCTCCAGCACCGACCTCCACCCGCAGAGCCGCACTCCACAGAGAATAATGGAGCCTCCAGCACCGACCTCCACCCGCAGAGCCCCACTCCACATAGAGAATAATGGAGCCTCCAGCACCGACCTCCACCCGCAGAGCCGCACTCCACATAGAAAATAATGGAGCCTCCAGCACCGACCTCCACCCGCAGAGCCGCACTCCACATAGAGAATAATGGGGCCTCCAGCACCTACCTCCACCCGCAGAGCCGCACTCCACATAGAGAATAATGGAGCCTCCAGCACCGACCTCCACCCGCAGAGCCACACTCCACATAGAGAATAATGGAGCCTCCAGCACCTACCTCCACCCGCAGAGCCGCACTCCACATAGAGAATAATGGAGCCTCCGGCACCGACCTCCACCCGCAGAGCCGCACTCCACAGAGAGAATAATGGAGCTTCCGGCACCGACCTCCACCCGCAGAGCCGCACTCCACAGAGAGAATAATGGAGCCTCCAGCACCGACCTCCACCCGCAGAGCCGCACTCCACAGAGAATAATGGAGCCTCCAGCACCGACCTCCACCCGCAGAGCCGCACTCCACATAGAAAATAATGGAGCCTCCAGCACCGACCTCCACCCGCAGAGCCGCACTCCACATAGAGAATAATGGGGCCTCCAGCACCTACCTCCACCCGCAGAGCCGCACTCCACATAGAGAATAATGGAGCCTCCAGCACCGACCTCCACTCGCAGAGCCACACTCCACATAGAGAATAATGGAGCCTCCAGCACCTACCTCCACCCGCAGAGCCGCACTCCACATAGAGAATAATGGAGCCTCCGGCACCGACCTCCACCCGCAGAGCCGCACTCCACAGAGAGAATAATGGAGCTTCCGGCACCGACCTCCACCCGCAGAGCCGCACTCCACATAGAGAATAATGGAGCCTCCAGCACCGACCTCCACCCGCAGAGCCGCACTCCACATAGAGAATAATGGAGCCTCCAGCACCGACCTCCACCCGCAGAGCCCCACTCCACATAGAGAATAATGGAGCCTCCAGCACCGACCTCCACCCGCAGAGCCCCACTCCACATAGAGAATAATGGAGCCTCCAGCACCGACCTCCACCCGCAGAGCCCCACTCCACATAGAGAATAATGGAGCCTCCAGCACCGACCTCCACCCGCAGAGCCGCACTCCACATAGAGAATAATGGAGCCTCCAGCACCGACCTCCACCCGCAGAGCCGCACTCCACATAGAGAATAATGGAGCCTCCAGCACCGACCTCCACCCGCAGAGCCGCACTCCACATAGAGAATAATGGAGCCTCCAGCACTGACCTCCACCCGCAGAGCCGCACTCCACATAGAGAATAATGGGGCCTCCAGCACCGACCTCCACCCGCAGAGCCGCACTCCACATAGAGAATAATGGGGCCTCCAGCACCGACCTCCACCCGCACTCCACATAGAGAATAATGGAGCCTCCAGCACCGACCTCCACCCGCAGAGCCACACTCCACATAGAGAATAATAGGGCCTCCAGCACCGACCTCCACCCGCAGAGCCGCACTCCACATAGAGAATAATGGAGCCTCCAGCACTGACCTCCACCCGCAGAGCCGCACTCCACATAGAGAATAATGGAGCCTCCAGCACTGACCTCCACCCGCAGAGCCACACTCCACATAGAGAATAATGGAGCCTCCAGCACCGACCTCCACCCGCAGAGCCGCACTCCACATACATGGCTGCTCTCAGTGCTCTGGACCTGTGATGAGGTCACAGGAGGGGAGGAGACAGGGGTCACATGATCGGGGGCCCTGACACCTTACCTCCTGTGATCTCATCACAAGCCTTTGCACGCTACCAGCAGCATCAGCGTTCACGCTACTTGTAGATGCTGCTGGTAGCAGAGCACATAATGCCGCCCCCACGGTCACTCACTTTTAGGTGGGGAGAAGATGGAGTGCCATTGCAGCAGCCAGCAGGAATGTGGTGGGGGCCCCCTTAGAAGCTCTTGTGGTGGGGGCCCTGGGGCTGAAGCCCCGCCTGCCCTGCCTATAATCCGGCCCTGCGCGGTGGCGGATTATAATGGGGCAATTTACTGGCCTGGGCTGTGGGCCCCTTAACCCCACTGGGCCCGGGGCAACTGCCCAAATTGACCTCATTATAATCCGCCAATGGGTTCGCCGCTTACTCTCCGCAGGCCACTGAAAGTCTCCCCTCTGCCGCTGGTCTCTTCTCAGTTCACCGTCTGTCACTCTGGTTCTCCCAAAGTCCCGCAGTCTCTTGCTTCGTGTCTGCCGTTCAGCCAACTGACTCCCCTGCGCGCTCCCTGTCCCTTTTATACTCACCCCTCCCCTTGCCGTCCTGTCACTCTCAGAAGCCCACTCTCCTCCTTCGTTCCCCGGGTACTGTTCCCTTAGGAACCTAGATGGCGGTCCCCTTGGTTCCGGCCCGGGCACTCTGCGGGGGCCCTCCTCCCTACATGTGTATGAAGTCTGCTCTGGGAGAATGGACTGTAATCCGTTCATGTGAGCCAGTATTGACATACGTGATTATGATTAAACGCACAGATCGTGTGCAGAGAACTGCAAGTATCAGTTGTTGCTGTGGACTTTACCGATATTGTTTGACCGAGCTGGGGCTAGCTCAGCCGTGTTTGAGCATCCAGGGTCTGTTCTGTTTAAGTAGCGCCTGGACAAGGCAAGGGATTTGGGATTCATGTTTATAATTATGTTTTGGTGCTGAGCAACCAGTGGAAAGCAATAAAAACTGCATGTGTTTGGACCAAAACTGCAGTGCCTGTGTTAACGCTATATAAGACCTAATGCCTACCAGATATACTGTACATAGCTCTAGCCCATTGGGCGATGGGCTGATGTTAGTAACTAGCCTTTCTTTGTGGATTGGATAGAGATCTGGAGAATTTGGAGGCAATGTCTACACCCCGAACGCCATATCATGTATAATAATCCTATATGTATAAGGCACCCCTCATAGTCCTCCATATAGTACAATGCATCCCCTAGTCCTGTATATTTATTTATTTTACTAATTTATATAGCGCCATTATTTCCACAGCGCTTTACAGACATCATTGGGACTGTCCCCAATGGGGCTCATAATCTAAATTCCCCATCAGTATGTCTTTGGAATGTGGGAGGAAACCGGAGTACCCTGAGGAAACCCACGCAAACACGGGGAGAACATACAAACTCCTTGCAGATGTTGTCCTTGGTGGGATTTGAACCCAGGAACCCAGTGCTGCAAGGCTGCAATGCTAACCACTGAGCCACCGTGCCACCCTAGTATATAGTATAATGCACATCCCATAGTCCTCCATGTAATATAATGGTCCACATTTATGGGAGTTCCCAATAGAAAATATTGACTCTGAAAGGAAAGGTTTTCTGGCAAATCTGTTGGGGTGTACTCATTTTTGCTGAGCACTGTATCAGCTTCAGCATCTATTTCACTCATTCCATAGGGTTTCTTGGTTAATAAGGCCCCATAGCCTTGTTTACCGATTCTGACAACTGGTTGCCAATCCTGTCTGTCATCTCCGGGACCTGACTGCATACTGATATAACTATCAACCCCTATTTATTGACCTCATGATCTCTGCCTGTCTTGATTACTGCTTTGACCAGTTATGTTTGGACACTCGACATCCCCTATAATTAAAAATATCTGCATATAGGGGTTAAAAGGCTTCTCTTGCTGCTATAGGGAAAAGACTGACTACAGCAATTACCATCAGGGGACCACAGGTGAATATAGGATTAGTTATTATTTTAGCTTATATACAGCACCCTCTTTCCTGCTGGAATGTCATCTATGAGCTTTATATAGAGGAGGAAATAATGCAGATGTTCATGGGGACATCACATGGAGATGTGAGGAATTACAGAGAAAATGAAGATCAGACAAACCCCCGAAGGTACATTTAATATTATACTTCAGAATTCCCTTTTTAACATATTTTTGGTAATCCTATTTAGGCTTTGGGCCAACATATCTGCAATGAAATTCTCCCTACCAACACCTCTGATGTGTCTATAGACTTTCATTTGCCAAACGTATGCCAAAATAGTGTTTCTTGCAATTTATAGCTACTTTAGACTTTGCATAATGCTAAACATTTCATATATCAAAGACAAGAGGGACATGGCTCAGAATAAACCCTCTGGTACGAATTAGCAGTTGTTTTCTGCAATTCTTGTCTGCCGTTATATGGATTATATACATTTTCACTTTACAGATCTAACTCTTATCTCCAAAGACATGATTTTAAAGGGAGTCTGTGACACCCAAAAATGATAATTAAACCATTTATACAGGCATGTAGAGGACTTAGCCCCTTGTGAGACAGTGACCCCTGTAACAGCTAGGGGATGCTGTATGTTCTCAGGATACGCACGGAGGCTTATTGGGGCCATGGGAGTGCGTGACAGTTGCAGGAGTAACTGTGATGGTGAGACAGTGACTGGCGTCATTGTGAATGGCCGGCATGTGTCGCAGAGAGAGGATGTCCTCTGCGCTGTAAGCCCAAAATGTTCTGGGATCTGTAGTTCCACAAGTGTTTGTTTAGTTTTAACGTGGGCTTACAGGGTTAGTCGGTGAGCTGGGCAGGACTGGCTAACCACACACACATCCCACCTATGGGGGTGGCTACAGTGACATAATGTGACTGAGATCTGGTCACGTGGTCAGTGTGTAAGGTCCTGGATGGCCTGTGTGTTGGAAGGTCCTGGGAGTAGGACCGGATTCCTGAAGAGCACATGGAGAGGACATGGACCTGAAGGCCTATGTGTTGGGCGGTCCCATGAGGAGACGGATGTCCTGAATAGCACATGGAGAGGTTGCATACCTGCATGGTCGCTGTGTTGGAAGGTCTCACGTGGGGACTGGATTCCTGAAGAGCACAGGGTGAGACCATGTGTGTTCAGAGTCTGTGATGGCACTGCGTTGGGGAAACTACCGACCTTCTGAGGGACTGGAACTGTCGGGAGTGCCCTGGTCGCAAGGACGGGGATCCCAGTAAGTCAGTTTCTCTGGGAGAGAGGACTGATGAGGATTCAGCGTGTGGAGTAGGAGCTCCTGTAAGGTAACTGCAGACAAGAGGGTTATGGGCAGACAAGTATCTGCCATTAGAACAGACTAGTTGGTGCTTGTTGTGTTCCATGGATGTCAATGGACTGTGCAGTCACCCATGGTAACTGAACAGAGTAAGGTCCAGCATGTTTACAGACTGCAACTTAATATCGTCTGTTGGTGCCTGTTGTGTTCCGTGGACATTAATGAACTGTTCGGCGTGCGGTCGCCCACGGTAACTGGACAAAGAAGTCCGGCGTGTTTAGGGACTGCGAGGTAAGCCGTGTACTAGGAAGTGCTATGGACTATGTGTGTGATATGCAACATGGTGGTTTATGCTTAGTAAAATAAACCCGAATAGACTGTTTTGTGGATAAAACGTGCCCGTGTGCCTTCATCCCGTTGCTAAGCGAGTATTCGCCAACACATTCAGTTAGCGTTGTCCTACACCCTATATAAATCAATCCTGTAGTATACATTTTAGTGGTTTAGCTGCCAAAAATACCCTGATTTATTTCGAATTAAAACATGGTGACTTTTGCGTACCCTTGGTGTGGCTGTGTGCACCATTAAGCCCCCTCAATATGCATTCTGAAGAATTTGTCATATCTTAATGGACATTTCTGAAACGAGCGTTGCCTGAACTCAATAAGTGGCTCTGCACCTCCGCGTTGACACTGCCGCTGCCCAGCTGTGCGCAGTGTCATCGACCACTGTTATTGCCAGCTTTTGCCTGCAGTATAGTACCGAGCGGCAGTCACAGACAGGAGCCATCGATGAGATTGCACACTGACACTGCGATCCTGCAGTGTCACTGTGGAGGTGGGCAAAACAGTACATTGAGCCAGAGGTCACATAAAGGGAACACCAAAGCCCCCTCATTTGTGTAAAAATGTATTTTTTTTCTGGCAACTAAACCACTAAAATCTATACTGCAGGTATAATTTTTATAAGGGCTATATAAGTGAATAAAGGGAAACCTGTCAGCTAATTCATGCTGCTCAAACCAAGAGCAGCATAAATCTGTCACGGGGCAGTAGGGAAAAAGCAGGAAACGTGGAACCTGGGCCCCTGAACTGCCCCTCAGGCTAAGGAGGTGCCCTGACTTTCCTTAACTTGGTGGTACACTTGATGGTAGTGAGGCCCAAGTCCCCGACCTGTCCCTATCTTCTGTTCAGCCCTGAGCTAAACCTCCAAACCCCTCTCCAGGAGGTGAGACAGGGAATAAAGTGAACTGCACCAATAACACGAAAGGAAAGATAAAACAGACACCATGGGGTTAAAGCAACTAAAAAACAAAACTTAGCATTATCTGCTGCCAATGCTCCAAGCAGCAGAGTAAGGCACCCGATCAGCATCCAGCAGCAACACCACTGCTCCAGATAAGCTGAACCCCCTCTGCACCAGGTAGGTCCAGTCTTCACCAAGGTTGGTTAGCAAATGACCAGTATTACCATCAGTGAATTGCAGCACCAGGTGGCCTTATAAAGGGAAGTGGGAGTAGTTACCACCTGCTGACTAACTAAACATGTATTAACACCAGTGGCCACCGGGGGTAGGAAAAACCCAGCAGCAGACTCACTAAACTTGTAGTAACACCAGCGGTCACCGGGGGCAAAAACCCATATTAACCCCCGAGGGCCAGAAAGGAAAAAAGGTTTATATAAGAGAGGCCAGACTCTGACACAGATCCAAAAATGGATCGTGACAGTACCCCTCCTTCAATGAGGGGCCTCTGGACCCTCAACACTGCACCTCACCAGAAAAACACCTACGGTGAGGACGCTTAGATCCACCAGAGTTCACCTCAGCAACCACCTAACTCGCAAGTTTATGGAAAACGTGGGCAGATGGAAGTGGCACCTCAAATCTCCAGAGCGCCGACCTGGGGAATGAATTGTGTATAGGCATTATTGGGGGTAGCTCCAGCTGGTAAGTCCCCGGGCCGAGGATGGCTGGCACCCGATACGGCCCAATCACCCGAGAACTCCAGACACCAGAAGCACATCACCGGATGTTTTTGGTGGACAGCCGTACGTACTCATTCACACAAAGGTCCGGACCTGAACGTTTATTGCCACGCACACGTCTGCCACAAGATGGTGAACTCTTCACAGCACAGACAACAGAGACGTCCCCCTGTGTCATCACACTCACACCCCCACAATGCTCAGAAGGAGTCACCACGCTCCTCTGACCCCTCCTCCTAAGAGGACTACGACACCCAGGGTTAGCATGTGGTGAGGGTAGAGACTTGCCCCTACTCCCTGGCAGCACCTCTGCTGCCCCCACTGAAGAAGGGGACGGTTGTAGTATGACGACAGAGACAGTAACCCCCAGGCAGCAGCCCTCACACGACTGACCCCAGCCGACTACTTCCATAGACCGCCAATTTATTACCGGGGTGTGATTTTTCAACCACGGGAGGCCTAAAACGATAGGTGCTGGCATTCCCTCCAAGACGTAGCATGACAAGGACTCTTTATGATGAGTACCTAAATGCAGATGTATGTTATCTACAACTTGGGTCAACCTCCCTGGCTAAGTGGGACAGAGTCAATGGCCTGGACGCTTAGGGGTTTGGCTAGCGTCCTACACCTCAGGCCATGGGTCCGGGCAAAGTGAGCATCCACCAGATTGACTCCTGCTCCACTGTCCACAAGCACCGGAAGACCCTCAGTCTCCCCGCCACGCACCACTTCCACAGACAGGTAACACTGAGGGGAAGAAATGGAGGAAATGTATACTCCCTGGTCGCCTCCCGTCACACGACCAGGGGGACGCGGCTTCTTAGCTGGTACGCAATATTTGGCACCAGCCGGGCACACCCTGAAAAAATGGCCTGTCTGCCCACAGCAAAAACATGCCCCCAAACCACGACGAACCGCAGGAAACAACCAACTCCTCCCACCTTCCTGGGCTCGCCCGCCTGCACCAGTGAGTCCTCCTCCCTAGCAAGGACTACCGGGGGCATATTCACCAAAGCCACAAAAAATTTGTCCACCGACCGTAGAGATGGTGAATCGGCCGGCAGGGAGAAGGCCCAGAATAGGGGATCACCCTTAAGGAGAGATATGATGAATCCCACCCGCTGTTCTTCACTCCCTAATGAACGAGGGTGGAGACTGAAGTGTAACTTGCAGGCCTCCTGAAAAACCAAAAAAATTATCTCTCCCTTCAGAAAACCTGTCTGGGAGAGATAACTTGGGTTCTTGTTGATCCTGCACCTGAGCTGAGGCCCTGAACCCCACCAACTGCTGCAGCTGCTGCTCCATCACACCACGCAGCACCCCACGCTCCTCAGTGAGGGTCTGCAGCAATTGGAGAGAGGTCTGCATTAGGGCCATGGCTCACCAGAAAAAAAAATGGGCGGTTGGTAATAATGTCACGGGGCAGTAGGGAAAAAGCAGGAAACGTGGAACCTGGCCCCTGAACTGCCCCTCAGGCTAAGGAGGTGCCCTGACTTTCCTTAACTTGGGGATACACTTGATGGTAGTGAGGCCCAAGTCCCCGATCTGTCCCTATCTCCTGTGCAGCCCTGAGCTAAACCCCCAACTCCCTCCCCAGGAGGTTGAGACAGGGAATAAAGTGAACTGCACCAGTAACACGAAAGGAAAGATAAAACAGACACCACGGGGTTAAAGCAACTGAAAACCAAAACTTAGCTTTATCTGCTGCCAATGCTCCAAGCAGCAGAGTAAGGGACCCGATCAGCATCCAGCAGCAACACCACTGCTCCAGATAAGCTGAACCCCCTCTACACCAGGTGGGTCCAGTCTTCACCAAGGTTGGTTAGCAAATGAGCAGTATTACCAACAGTGAATTGCAGCACCTGGTGGCCTTATAAAGGGAAGTGGGAGTAGTCACCACCTTCTGACTAAACTTGTAGTAACACCAGAGGCCACCGGGGGCAAAAACCCATATTAACCCCCGAGGGCCAGAAAGGAAAAAGGTTTATATAAGAGAGTCCAGACTCTGACACAGATCCAAAAATGGATCGTGACAAAATCAGAGCCCGTCTGCATGATTTTTCAGGTATTTTAGCTGTGAGAGACTGACAGCTCTTTCCCTATAGGAGAGACCTGTCAGTCACTTTCAGAGGTGGTGAGAAAAGTTGGCTGGGTACTGTACCTATTAATTTTTTCTGAAGTGGCCCTTCTCTGATTCATATGTAGTGCCATGATGCACTACTATCAGTTCGGTATGGCAGGGACAAAAATAAATAGAAAACAAAGTTTGTGAGACCAGGGTGCACTTAATTAACCTCTGTTTTCTGGTAGTGTGATGTAATGTGGTGCACTCCGAATAGTCCAGAAAACAGGGAGGCCAGAGAGGCTATTGATAAACTTTACTTGTTGCACAAATGCACAGGTAAATAAATGCAGATAAAGGATGATTTAACAGAGATTCAATTCCAATGCAGCAATCACAGTCACTTTCTGGTATAGTAATGCAGATACAATATATCAATGGTGCAGCGATTTCTGAGTCTCAACTTCTGCTTATATGCACAGTCCTGATTATACAGTTGTATGAGTTGGGGCTGTGGTTTCATTTTACATGAGTTCTGCCTATTTCTTACCTGCTTCTTCACTTTTCTTGAGCAACACACTGGTCCACACAAAATGTCTCCTTCTCTAACAGTGCTAAGCCCATGACTGGCCATGTGATCTTACCATGTGACCTTATGGCCATATATAGAAAGCAGGGCTGCTTTGCTAACTCTTTACAACCTCCTGATAGCAGAACATAACAAGTACATCAATCTATACATATATAAACCACTTCTGTGTACTGAATTCTAAGGTACATTATCTGCAAAGGGGAATGTGAATATTGTGCAAACTTAATGAAGTAGCTGCCAGCTCTGCTGCGTCCTAAAGGCACATAGACTACAACTTTGGGGCATTACACATTCAACCACTTTAAAAATATGCATGTCCCTATTCATCTGGAACTTCTTACCATGTTCTGGGACAACCTATAAGAAAAACATATAATATGCAAACAGTGAAATATCATGAGTAGAGTTGAGCGACTTTGGTCGGATCGGGTTTCATGAAACAAAATTTGAGTCGAATGAAACTGGTCCGACTAGGGCAAAAAAAAGTCGGAGTTTCGTCCGAAACCCGACCGCAATGCAAGTCAATGGGGAATAAAAGTTGGCATTGAGTGGATGAATGCATCATGGGCTTGAACTTGAGCGCAATTGGTAACAGTCTCTTTGGGGCCAGTTGGTGGTGCTATCTCAGGCCTAGAGAAAACACTTACTTGGTTCTTTGGCTGGTTACATGACTTGCTGCAAGCGGGAACTTGCCTGGAACCTGCTTCTACTCCCAGGACGCTAATGGCCATCTCCTTAAAGTCTAAGAATGAGCTGTTCGGTTCGGTAGGGACAGTATTGTTAGTTGAGTCCTGATAGACTCTGTCCTTGCCTCGTCTACAAATTGGTACTTTAGGGTGATATCTGCGTTCATTTCTTCATGAGGGTCCACCTGAGGGATAGCATGCAGTGCTTCTTGCAAGCTAAGGGCAAAATCTCTGACTCATCAAGCTACTATTTTTTGCCAAAGAAACTCATTTTTAATTCTGGGACTCTTCTGGTATCAGATGTGGCACTCAGTCTCTCAAAGATTTGTTGAACAGTTTTTTCTCAGTATGGTTCCAGGACTTCACCTCCCTTAGGAGGTGAGCACAATCCCCATCTGTGGACATCGGGCACTCAGACCATCATGGAGTCGGTTTCTAACTGTTTGTGCAGACACATGCACATTTGTGGCCTGCTGGAGGTCATTTTGCAGGGCTCTGGCAGTGCTCCTCCTTTCTCTCCTTGCACAAAGGTTGAAGTAGCGATCCTGCTGCTGTTGGTTGTTGTTGGTGTACTGGCCTGTCTCCTGGTAGGGCCTCCAGCTTCTGGACACTACCCTGACAGACACAGCAAACCTTCTTGTCAAAGCTCGCATGATGTGCCATCCTGGACGAGCTGCACTACCTGAGCCACTTGTGTGGGGTGTAGAGTCCGTCTCATGCTTCCACGAGTGTGAAAGCCCAACCAACATTCAAAGTGACCAAAACATCAGCCAGAAAGCGTTGGTACTGAGATGTGGTCTGTGGTCCCCACCTGCAGAACCACTCCTTTATTGAGGGTGTCTTGATAATTGCCAATAATTTCCATCTGTTGTCTATTCCATTTGCACAACAGCATGTGAAATTGATTGTCAATCAGTGTTGCTTCCTAAGTGGACAGTTTGATTTCACAGAAGTTTGATTTACTTGGAGTTATATTCTGTTGTTTAAGTGTTCCCTTTATTTTTTGAGCAGTGTATATACTGTATAAAAATGAAGGCAGCACTTCCAAAATAGAGAATTTAGAAAAATTAATAGCCCATAGTAATGGCAAAGTTTCTATCTATCAATCTATCTAGAAAAATCAAAGAAGCTGCACACCATCAAGCAGGAGGACGGGGAAGATGGGAGGCGCTGGACCAAGACCAGCGACACCCCTCAGACCGGACCGCCCCGCAGGTGAGTATAATAAAACTTATTTTTCTTCTCTTACAGGTTGGGTTGGATGCTTATATACAGCATTATAGAATACTGTCTATCAACCCCCAAAGGTGATGGCCTTACTGGCCAAACCTGGTGACAGGTTCACTTTAAAGGGAACCTGTTACCCCCCAGGGCATTTTGTGTGTGTGTGTTGTGGTCTCTAGCAGAGAAAGCATAACTCTCATTGCTTACAAAACACATGAAAAACAGTACATATTTAACCCTTTTGTGGTGATAAAGACACAGGGTGCCACATTTTTACACTGCCGGGCTGGGGCCTCCCCAACACGCATGCGCAATAGCCTGATGTCGGTTCTCGGGCAGCGCGCACTGCGCATGCCTGAGAACTCTTGTCACAGTGCAGGCGCCGGCATTCAAAACAGGAGGAGGCAGCGATGCACAGGGGCATCATGATGGACGGATGGGAGGCGGCTGATAAAGGGGGACACACCATACCTATGGGACATATTACAGGTATGAGGAGCTATTTATAAAAGTCGATATTTCAGCGTTACTAGGGGTCAGAAACAGAAGAGCCAACTTCACAGAATGCAGCTTTAGTGCTGCTGTAGGTGGCTCTTTAACTGAAAAACGCCCAGGGGGGGTGACAGGTTCCCTTTAACCCAGTCACCCGCAAGGGTGGTTTGCACGTTAATGACCGGGCCAATTTTTACAATTCTGACCACTGTCCCTTTATGAGGTAATAACTCTGGAACGCTTCCATGGATCCCGGTGATTCTGATCCTCTTTTCTCGTGACTTATTGTACTTCATGTTAGTGGTAAAATGTCATTCATATAACTTTCGTTTATTTGTGAAAAAAATGGAAATTTGGCGAAAACTTTGAACTTTGAATTTTTATGCCCTTAAATCACAGAGATATGACGCACACACAAAACATTTCCCACATGTTTACTTTACATCAGCATGATTTTGGAACCAATTTTTTTTTTGTTAGGAAGTTATAAGGGTTAAAAGTTGACCAAAGATTGCTCATTTTTACAACACCATTTTTTTTTTAGGGACCACATCACATTTGAAGTCACTTTGAGGGGTCTATATGATAGAAAATACCCAAAAGTGACACCATTCTAAAAACTGCACCCCTGACGGTACTCAAAACCACATTCAAGAAGTTTATTAACCCTTCGGGTGATTCACAGGAATTTTTTGAATGTTTAAAAAAAAGAACATTTAACTTTTTTTCACAAACAAATTACTACAGGTCCATTTTTTTTATTTTACCAAGGGTAACAGGAGAAATTGGACCATAAAAGTTATTGTGCAATTTGTCCTAAGCACACTGATACCTGATATGTAGGGGGAACCACTGTTTCGGCGCATGGCAGAGCTTAGAAGGGAAGGAGCGCCGTTTGACTTTTTCAATGCAAAATTGGCTGGAATTGAGATCGCATATCATGTCACGTTTGGAGAGCCCCTGATGTGCCTAAATAGTGGAAACCTCCAACAAGCGACCCCATTTTGGAAACTAGACCCCCCAAGGAACTTATCTAGATATGTGGTGAGAACTTTTGGGAGCATGGCAGAGCTCGGAAGGGAATAAGCACCGTTTGACTTTTTCAATGTAGAATTGGCTTGACGCCATATCGCATTTGTAGAGCCCCTGATGTGCCTAAACAGTGGAAACTCCCCACAAATGACACCGTTTTGGAAACCAGATCACCCAAAGGAACTTATCTAGATGTGCGGTGAGAACTTTGAACCCCCAAGTGCTTCACAGAAATTTATAACGCACAGCCGTAAAATTAAAAAATAATTTTTTCCACAAAAATGATTTTTTCACCCCAATTTTTATTTTCCCAAGGAAAACAGGACCCCAAAAGTTATTTTGCAATTTGTCCTGAGTACATTGATACTCCATATGTGGGGGTAATACACTGTTTGGGCGCATGGCAGAGCCGTTTGATGCAAAACTGGCTGGAATTGAGATCGGATGCCATGTCACGTTTGGAGAGCCCCTGATGTGCCTAAACAGTGGAAACCCCCCACAAGTAACCCCATTTTGGAAACTAGACCCCCAAAGGAACTTATCTAGATATGTGGTGAGAGCTTTGAACCCCCAAGTGCTTCACAGAAGTTTATAACGCCCGGGCGTGGAAATAAAAAAATCATATTTTTTCCACAAACATTATCTTTTAGTCCTCAATTTTTTTATTTTCCCAAGGGTAACAGGAGAAATTGGACCCCAAATGTTATTGTCCAATTTGTCCTGAGGACGCTGATATCCCATATGTGGGCGTAATCTGCTGTATGGGCAAACGTCGGGGCTCAGAAGGGAATTAGTGACGTTTTGGAATGCAGACTTTGATGGAATGGTCTGTGGGTGTCATGTCACGTTTCGAGAGTCCCTCATGTGCCTAAACTGTGGAAACCCACCATAAGTGACCACATTTTAGAAACTAGACCCCCCCAAGAAATTATCTAGATGTGTGATGAGCACTTTGATCCCCCAAGTGCTTCTCAGAAGTTTATAACATAGAGCCATAAAACTAAAAAAAAATCATATTTTTTTCCACAAAAATGATATTTTTGCCCCCAATTTTTTTATTTTCCCAATGGTAACAGGGGAAATTGGACCCCAAAAGTTGTTGTGTAATTTGTCCTGAGTAGGCTGATACCCCATATGTTGGGGTAAACTAGTGTTTGGGCGCATGGCAGAGCTTGGAAGGGAAGGAGTACTGTTTGACTTTTTCAACACAGAATTGGCTTGAATTGAGATCAGATGCCATGTTTCGTTTGGAGAGCACCTGATGTGCCCAAACAGTAGAAACCCCCAATTCTAACTCCAACCCTAACCCCAACACACCCCTAACCTGAATCTCAGCCCTAACCCTAGCCCTAACCCTAGCCCTAACCCTAACCCTAACTCTAATGGGAAAATGGAAATCATTACTTTTTTTTAATTTTATTATTTTTCCCTAACTAAGGGGGTGATAAAGGGGGGTTTGATTTACTATTTAGGGCGGCTTTTATGTTTGGCAACTGTCACATGTTAAAAGACGCTTTTTATTGTAAAAATAGTTTTTGCTTCACCACATTTTGAGAGCTACAATTTTTCCATATTTTGATCCAGAGTCATGTGAGGTCTTATTTTTTGCGGGACGAGTTGATGTTTTTATTGGTACCATTTTTGGGCAAGTGCCTTTTTTTGATCGTTTTTTATTCCAATTTTTGGGACGCAGAATGAACAAAAACCAGCATTTCATGAATTTCTTTTGGGGGGGGCTTTACACCGTTCCTCGTGTGGTAAAATTGATAAAGCAGTTGTATTCTTCGGGTCAGTATGATTACAGCGATACCTCATTTACAGTATATCATTTTTTCAGGTTTTGGTGGTTTTATACAATAAAAACAATTTTATATAAAAAATAATTATTTTTGCATCGCTTTATTCTGCGAGCTATAACTTTTTTACTTTTTGCTCATGACACTGTATGGCAGCTCGTTTTTTGCGGGACAAGATGATGTTTTTAACGGTACCATGTTTATTTATATACATCATTTTGATTGCGTGTTATTGCACTTTTTGTTCGGCGGTATGATGATAAAGCATTTATTTTTTGCCTTGTTTTTTTTTTTTGAAGGGGTTCACTACAGGGGTTAACTAGTGGGACAGTTTTATAGGGCGGTTCGTTACGGAAGCAGCGATACTAAATATGTGTACTTTTATTGTTTTTTTTATTTACAAAAAAAAGAATTTATTAGGGAATTTTTTTATTTTTTTTTATTTATTTAGGATTTTTTTAAAAATTATTTTTACTTATGATTTTTTTTACTTTATTATATCGTCCCAGTGTGGGACGATATAATAAAGTGTCAGATCACTGATCTGACACTTTGCAGTGCTGGCAAGCTGTTGAAGAACCACCCACTCAGTAGATCACAAGTTAGAGCATGAGAATAGGGACAATTACAGAACATACAGGTGCTTCTCACTAAATTAGAATATCATCAAAAAGTTAATTTATTTCAGTTCTTCAGTACAAAAAAGTGAAACTCATATATTATATACAGTCATTACAGAGTGATCTATTTCAAGTGTTTATTTCTGTTAAGGTTGATGATTATGGCTTACAGCCAATGAAAAATCAAAAGTCATTATCTCAGTAAATTAGAATACTTTATAACACCAGCTTGAAAAATGATTTTGAAATCCGAAATGTTGGCCAATTGAAATGTATATTCAGTAAATAATAATAATAAATAATAATAAATTTTATTTCTATAGCGCCGACATATTCCGCAGCACTTTACATTTCAGAGGGGATTTGTACAGACGATAGACTTTACAGCATAACAATAATCACATAGATTATAACAAATACCAAGAGGAATGAGGGCCCTGCTCGCAAGCTTACAGTCTATGAGGAAAGAGGTAGACACGAAAGGTGGGTGGTAACAGTTGCCCTGATTGTATGGACCAGCCATATTGTTAAGTGTGTGACAGTACAGACACAGAGGGCTAATGGATGCATAAAGCATGTGGGAACATGATGCGGGAAATCTGGTTATGGTAAAACTTTTGGCTGTGCCACACAGGGATAGATTAGGTTAATGTGTTGAGGCGATAGGCCAGTCTGAATAAATGTGTTTTCAGGGCATGCTTAAAATTGTGGGGATTGGGGACATAGATTTCAATATAAAATATGGGTCGAAATCTGCTTTAAAAAAAACTATGTGAACGGATTTCAATTTTGAATGTGACTGTGTATCCTTGTAAAAGATGACAGTCCATCCATTTATGACCTCTAGGTGCCAGAAATTGTGTATTGATGTTCTGTATACATGTATCTGAAAGTACATAGGGGAGTGATGATGCCCTAACAGCTCCTTAACTTCACACTGTATTCCCTGCCTAGCACCACCCCTCTTGGAGTGATTGACAGGTCGTTGGTACTGTTAAACAGCCATCGACCTATGGGGTTGTAAAGGGAATAACTAGTTTAAAAAGGTATTCACATATCCAAGATCCCATCCCAATATGTACTAGGTGTAATAATAATAATAATATTAGCAAATACCTCCAATTTGAAGTGTAGTATAGTTCTTCTGTTTCTCTATGCCACTCACCCTATGTGCAGAGCATTGCAGTAGCTTAGGTATCCATAACTATGAACATTAACAAGTAACTTTACGAGTGGTCGTAACCATGGATACCTAAGCTATTGTATTGCCCTGCACAAGGTTAAGTGACATAGCTAATCAGAAGGACTATACTACATTTCAAATTGAAGTACTATTATTATTACACCTAATACATATTGGGATAGGATCTTGGAGATGGGAATACCCCATTAACGTTTTAAATGGCAATTATATAAATGTTTTGGGAGGTAAAATTTTCTGACAGGTTCCCTTTAAGTAGTAAATGTGAAAAATACAGTAATATGGTCTATATTTCTGGTATGAAAAAGCTGTCACATGGAAGGGAAATAACTCTCCTTATTTCCTGGGAAAATTATATCCTTCCCAGCGCATATGTTATAAGAAAACAGTTGCTGTCGCATTTCACGACTAAATATAGTGTAAGAACACCATCATTATTTATGTTCAGGAAATCTCAATGCTTTCGATCAGACCGGAGAAGCCCGGTAAGGACATCCTGATAAATGCACTGCTCCCGATATCGGGATTCTGCCTGTCTGAATTCCATCCTCTGAAAGCATTTGGCAATATAAAAGGAAATCCCGGCTCTGATATTTCTCTTTCACACAATGTGTTCAGTAAACTATAAATACTGGATTTCCAGATGGCATTTGAGCTCTGCCCCCTGGTCTACTAGAATAACATATCAAGTGCAGTCTGTCTGCATAAAGAGCCCCCCATATACAGTGCTATGTAATAATATTCATCCCACGCGCCCTAACATTACACAGCTCACAATACTAGATCCCGAGTAATACTAGATCCCGAGTAAGCACTCAACCAAGACTATGTAAAAATAAAATAATATTAAAACCCATATCAAAAAGCAACTTTCTCTTCAACTTAAAGCGTACCTGTCCTTTAACACAAAACATTTGAGAAAGCATGGACCTGCGGCATCTATCGACCACAAGCATCAGACTAATACAAGTGCATCTCACTAAATTAGAATATCAGCAAAAATTAAGTTTATTTCATTAATTCAATAGAAAAAGTGAAACTCATATATTATAGAGTCATTACAGAGTGATCTAGTTCACGTGTTTATTTCTGTTGATGAATATGGCTTACAGTCAATGAAAACTCAAAAGTCATTATCTCATTAAATTAGAATCATTAACAAAAAACACCTGCAAAGGCTTCTTAAGCGTTTAAAAAGGTTCCTTAGTCTGTTTCAGTAGGCTCCACAATCATGGGGAAGACTGCTGACTTGACAGATGTCCAGAAGGCAGTCACTGACCCATTCCACAAGGAGGGTAAGCTATAAAAGGTCATTGCTAAAGAAGCTGGCTGTTCACTGAGTGCTGTATCCAAGCATATTAATGGAAAGATGAGTGGAAGGAAAAAGTGTGGTAGAAATAGGTGCACAAGCAACCGGGATAACCGCAGCCTTGAAAGGATTGTTAAGAAATGGCCATTCAAAAATTTGGAGGAGATTCACAAGGAGAGGACTGCCGCTGGAGTCATTGCTTCAAGAGCCTTCACATACAGAAGTATCCAGAACATGGGATACAAGTGCCACATTCCTTGTGTCAAGCCACTCATGACCAATAGGCAACGACAGAAGGATCAAACCTGGGCCAAGGAGAAAAAGAACTGGACTGTTGCTCAGTGGTCAAAGGTGTTGTTTTCAGATTAAAGTAAATTTTGCATTTCATTTGGAAATCAAGGTTCCAGAGTCTGGAGGAAGAGTGGAGAGGCCACAATCCAAGCTGCTTGAGGTCTAGTGTGAGGTTTCCACAATCAGTGATGGGTTTGGGAGCCATGTCATCTGCTGGTGTAGGTCCACTGTGTTTTATCAAGACCAAAGTCAGTGCAGCCGTCTACCAGGACATTTTAGAGCACTTCATGCTTCCCTCTGCCGGCAAGCTTTTTGAAGATGGAAATGTCATTCTCCAGCAGGACTTGTCACCTGTCTACACTGCCAAAAGTACCAATACCTGGTTAACAAACAACAGTATCACTGTGCTTGATTGGTCAGCAAACTCGCCTGACCTTAACCCTATAGAGAATCTATGGTGTATTGTCAAGAGGAAGATGAGAGACACCAGACCCAACAATGCAGACGAGCTGAAGGCTGCTATCAAAGCAACCTGGGCTTCCATAACACCTCAGCAGTGCCACAGGCTGATCACCTCCATGCCATGACGCACTGATGCAGTAATTGATACAAAAAGGAGCCTCGACCAAGTATTCAGTGTACTTAGTGTATAAACTTATTACTCTCACCCAAACAGCCCTCCATGGCTCAGCACCACCCTACATCTCCTCCCTTGTTTCAGTATACCACCCTACCCGCGCCCTCCGTTCTGCTGATGACCTGAGGTTAGCATCCTCAATAGTCAGAACCTCCCACTCCCGTCTCCAAGACTTTACACGTGCCTCGCCAATTCTTTGGAATGCACTTCCCAGGTCAATACCTGCACCCCCTTTTTTTTTTTTGGTCTAGCCAGTATATAAACATATGAGTGCAATTGGCTATGGCATTTTGCTGCTATTTTTTATGCTGTATCCAATATATATAGATTGCTGTTTGGATGTTATACTAGCTGCATTCTATATTCTTGTTTGATGCTTTTGGGTGTTTTCAATTATCCCTTGGGGATCACCCAGTGTATGGGCATCTCATTTTAATCACTATTTGGTGACGCTTTAGGTCTGGTAATTTTTAAGCTATGCATTAAAAGTTATATTTTATCTCACTTGCTGTTATACATTATGCATATTTGGGTGAGAATTAATTGTCATTTTCTCATCATTATTGGCATTTTTGCTGTATTTTCATCAGGGGCTCTCCAAATGCGACATGGCGTCTGATCTCAATTCCAGCTAATTTTGAATTAAAAAATTAAAACAGTGCTCCTTATCTTCTGAGCTCTGCCATGCGCCCAAACAGTGGTTTACCCCCCACATATGGGGTATCAGCATACTTAGGACAAATTGCACAACAACTTTTGAGGTCCAATTTCTCCTGTTACTCTTGGAAAAATAATAAATTGGGGGCGAAAAAATAATTTTTGTGGAAAAAAATATGATTTTATTTTTATGGCTCTACGTTATAAACTTCTGTGAAGCACTTGGAGGTTCAAAGTGCTCACCACACATCAAGAAAAATTCCTTAGGGGGGTTTACTTTCCAAAATGGTGTCACTTGTGGGGGATTTCCACTGTTTAGGCACATCAGGGGCTCTCCAAATGCGACATGGTGTCCGATATCAATTCCAGCCAATTTTGCATTGAAAAGTCAAACGACGCTCCTTCCCTTCCAAGCCCTGCCATGCACCGAAGCAGTGGTTTACCTGCATATATGGGGTATCAGAGTATTCAGGAGAAATTGCACAATAACTTATGGGGTCCAATTTCTCCTGTTGCCCTTGGTAAAATAAAAAAAATTGGACCTGAATTAAAATTTTTTTTGAAAAAAGTTAAATCTTCATTTTTTTTAAAACATTCCAAAAATTCCTGTGAAGCACCTGAAGGGTTAATAAACTTCTTGAATGTGGTTTTGAGTACCATCAGGGGTGCAGTTTTTATAATGGAGTCACTTTTGGGTATTTTCTATCATATAATATATATCAATATATCATATAGGAAGTGCATTGAGCAGCAGGGTGGTTTGCTGGTAACAGGGGGAAAAAAAATCTTTTAAATCTTCTGCCTGAGCGAGTGTGAACGAGCTGAGTGTGACCTGAGTGTAAGTGCGAACTGTGGTAAGTGTGTGACTTGTTATTGAGTGACTTTGGATTCAGGGAGTTTCCAAGGGAGGTATTACTGAATTACTGTTATAGTTTACAGTATTAACCCCTTCCTGCCATCCGACGTACTATCCCGTCCACGGTACCCGGGCCCGTATGACCGGGGACAGGATAGTACGTCGGCGCGATCAGCGGCGCCCACGTGGTGAGCGCCGCTGATCGCGGCCGGGTGTCAGCTGATTATCACAGCTGACACCCGGCACAATGTGTCAGGGGCGGTCACGGACCGCCCCCGACACGTTAACCCCTTGCACACCGCGATCAAACACGATCGCGGTGTACCGGGGGTTAAAGGGAAGCATCGGCAGGGAGGGGGCTCCCTCCGTGCTTCCCTGAGCCCCCCACGGCAGCGCAATGTGCAGCGCTGCTGCGGGGGACTCCCTTCCTCCAGGCCCCCGAATCCAAGATGGCGACGGGGGCCTTCGGGGGCCTGCGGAAGCTGGCTTCCTCAGTGCCTGCAAAGCGCAGGCATGAGGAAGCCTTCTGCAGTGCCTGTGTCAGATCGCTGATCTGTCACAGTGATCTGTGATGTGACAGATCAGCGATCTGTCACAGGACAGTGATGTCCCACCTGGGACTATTTAATAAAGTAAAAAAAAAAATAAAAAAAAGTGTAAAAATAATTTAAAAAAAAATCGCCAAATAAATTAGAAAAAAAAAAAAAAATATTCCCCCAATAAATCCATTTTTTGGAAATAATAAAAAAAAAACAATAAAAGTACACATATTAGGTATCGCCGCGTCCGTAACGACCCGCCCTATAAAACTGTCCCATTAGTTAACCCCTTTAGCGAACCCCTTAAAAAATAAAAATAAAAAACGAAGCAAAAAATAATGATTTATTATCATACCGCCAAACAAAAAGTGTAATAACGCGCGATCAAAAAGACGCATATAAATATCCATGGTACCGCTGAAAACGTCATCTTGTCCCACAAAAAACGAGCCTCCACACAGCATCATCAGCGAAAAAATAAAAAAGTTATAGCTCGCTGAATAAAGCGATGCAAAAATAATTATTTTTTATATAAAATAGTTTTCATTGCATAAAACCGACAAAAACATAAAAAACGACCTAAATGAGGTATCGCTGTAACCGTACTGACCCGAAGAATAAAACCACTTTATCAATTTTACCGCACGCGGAACGGTGTAAACGCACCCCCCCCAAAAGAAATTCATGAAACGCTGGTTTTTGTTAATTCTGCGTCCCAAAAATCGGAATAAAAAGCGATCAAAAAATTTCACGTGCCCGAAAATGGTACCAATAAAAACGTCAACTTGTCCCACAAAAAATAAAACCTCACATGACTCGGTGGGTCAAAATACAGAAAAATTATAGCTCTCAATATGTGGTGATGCAAAAACTATTTTTACAATAAAAAGCGTCTTTTAGCGTGCGACAGCCGCCAAACATAAAAACCGCCATAAAAAGTAAATCAAACCCCCCGTTATCACCCCCTTAGTTAGGGAAAAATAATAAAATTAAAAAAATGTATTTATTTCCATTTTTCCATTAGGGTTAGGGCTAGGGTTAGGGCTAGGGGTGTGTTGGGGTAGGGTTAGGGTTAGGGTAGGGTTAGGGTTAGGGTTAGGGCTAGGGTTAGGGTTAGGGCTAGGGTTAGGGCTAGGGTTAGGGCTAGGGTTAGGGTTAGGGGCGTGTTGGGGTTCGGGTTGGAGTTAGAATTGGGGGTTTCCACTGTTTGGGCACATCAGGGGCTCTCCAAATGCAACATTGCGTCTGATCTCAATTCCAGCCAATTCTGAGTTGAAAAAGTCATATGGTGCTCCTTCCCTTCCAAGCTTTGCCATGCGCCCAAACAGTGTTTTACCCCCACATGTAGGGTATCAGCCTACTCAGGACAAATTGCAAAACAATTTTTGGGGTCCAATTTCTCCTGTTACCCTTAGGAAAATAAAAAATTGGGGGCAAAAATATCATTTTTGTGGAAAAAAATGATTTTTTTATTTTCACGTCCGAGTGTTATAAACTTCTGTGAAGCACTTGGGGGTTCAAAGTGCTCACCACACATCTAGATAAGTTCCGTGGGGGGTCTAGTGTCCAAAATGGGGTCACTTGTGGGGAGTTTCAATAGGTTAGGTACATCAGGGGCTCTCCAAACGCACATGACACCCGCAGACCATTCCATCAAAGTCTGCATTCCAAAACGTCACTGCTTCCCTTCCGAGCCCCGACGTGTGTCCATACAGTAGTTTTCTCCCACATATGGGGTGTCAGCGTACTCAGGACAAATTGGACAACAACTTTTGGGGTCCAATTTCTCCTGGTACCCTTGGGAAAATAAAAAAATGGTGACTAAAAGATCATGTTTGTGGAAAAAATACGAATTTTTTATTTTCACGCCCGGGCGTTGTAAACTTCTGTGAAGCACTGGGGGGGTTCAAAGTGCTCACCACACATCTAGATAAGTTCCTTGGGGGTTCTAGTATACAAAATGGTGTCATTTGTGGGGGGTTTCCACTGTTTAGGTACATTAGGGGCTCTCCAAAGGCAACATGACACCCGCAGACCATTCCATCAAAGTCTGCATTCCAAAACGTCACTACTTCCCTTCCGAGCCCTGACGTGTGCCCATACAGTAGTTTTCTCCCACATATGGGGTATCAGCATACTCAGGACAAATTGGACAACAACTTTTGGGATCCAATTTCTCCTGGTACCCTTGGGAAAATAAAAAAATGGTGATTAAAAGATCATGTTTGTGGAAAAAATACGAATTTTTTATTTTCACGCCCGGGTGTTATAAACTTCTGTGAAGCACTGGGGGGGTCAAAGTGCTCACCACACATCTAGATAAGTTCCTTAGGGGGTCTAGTTTCCAAAATGTTGTCATTTGTGGGGGGGTTCCACTGTTTTGGTACATCAGGAGTTTTCCAAACGCGACATGGTGTCCGATCTCAATTCCAGCCCAAAACGTCAAATGGCGCTGCTTCCCTTCCGAGCTCTGCCATGCGCCCAAATAGTGGTTTACCCCCACATGTGGGGTATCAGCGTACTCAGGACAAATTGCACAATAACTTTTCTGGTCCTGTTACCCTTGGAAAAATAAGAATTGAGGGTGAAAAGATCATTTTTGTGGAAAAAATATGATTTTTTAATTGTATGGCTTTATGTTATAAACTTCTGTGAAGCCCATGGGGGTTCAAAGTTCTCACCACACTTCTAGATAAGTTCCTTAGGGGGTCTAGTTTCCAAAATGGTGTCATTTGTGGGGGGTTTCCACTGTTTTGGTACATCAGGGGTTTTACAAACGCGACATCGTGTCCGATCTCAATTCCAGCCAAAAACGTCAAATGGCGCTGCTTCCCTTCCGAGCTCTGCCATGCACCCAAATAGTGGTTTACCCCCACATGTGGGGTATCAGCGTACTCAGGACAAATTGCACAATAACTTTTAGGGTCCTGTTACCCTTGGGAAAATAAAAATTGGGGTGAAAAGATCATTTTTGTGGAAAAAATATGATTTTTTAATTGTACCGCTGTACGTTATAAACTTCTGTAAAGCCCTTGTGGGTTCAAAGTTCTCACCACATATCTAGATAAGTTCCTTGGGGGGTCTAGTTTCCAAAATGGGGTCACTTGTAGGGGGTTTCCACTGTTTAGGTACATCAGGGACTCTCCAAACGTGACATGGCGTCCAATCTGAATTCCAGCCAATTTTGCATTGAAAAAGTCAAACGGCGCTCCTTCCATTCTGAGCTCTGCCATGCGCCGAAACAGTCGTTCCCCCCCACATATCAGGTATCTGCGTACTCAGGACAAATTGCACAATAACTTTTGCAGTTCAATTTCTCCTGTTACCCTTGGTAAAATAAAAAAAATTGAACCTGAAGTATTTTTTTTATGAAAAAAAGTTAGATGTTCATTTTTTTTTAAATATTCAAAAAAATTCCTGTGACGCACCTAAAGGGTTAATAAACTTCTTGAATGTGGTTTTGAGCACCTTAAGGGGTGCAGTTTTTAGAATGGTGTCACTTTTGGGTATTTTCTATCATATAGACCCCTCAAAGTGGCTTCAAATGTGATGTGGTCCTAAAAATAAAATGGTGTTGTAAAAATGAGAAATCGCTAGTCAACTTTTAACCCTTATAACTTCCTAACAAAAAAAAATTTTGGTTCCAAAATTGTGCTGATGTAAAGTAAACATGTGGGAAATGTTAGTTATCAAGTTTTTTGTGTGCCGTATCTCTGTGATTTAAGGGCATAAAAATTCAAAGTTGGAAAATCGCGAAATTTTCAAAATTTTCTCCAAATTTCCGTTTTTCTCACAAATAAACGCAAGTTATTTGAATGAAATTTTACTACTAACATGAAGTACAATATGTCACGAGAAAACAATGTCAGAATCACCGGGATTCATGGAAGCGTTCCAGAGTTATGACCTCATAAAGGTACAGTGGTCAGAATTGTAAAAATTGGCCCGGTCATGAACGTGCAAACCACCCTTGGGGGTGAAGGGGTTAATACTTTTTATTAATTTTTACTTATCTTTTCTGTCTGGTGCAATCCCCATTAGGATGTGCTCCACTATTGCCAATGCCATCCAGTGAACGTCTTGCCGCATGTATGAAATCCTTGAACAGCCGGTCGAGGGTGCATACTGCTGTGCGAGATGTGAGCACGTTGTGCATTTGGAAGCCCAGATACTGGATCTAAATGTGCAGCTGACAACACTGAGATCCATAGACAATATGGAAAGGAGTCTTCTGCTCACTGAGCAGACGCTCAATGGGATAGATGAGGGGGGGATGCTAGGTTGGAGCTGCAGGACAATGAAGCAGCCAGCTGGGTGACAGAAGGCGGGGTAGAGGGAAGAGCACCAGGGAGGCTAGTCCTGATCTGGCACACCCCAATAAGTTTGCTAAGTTGGCAGATGAGGGGAGTGTTAGTGCAGGAGTAGCACTGCTGCAGCAAGGCATGTCCTCTGAAAGCCGGAGGAGTGTCTGCTCCAGTAAGGGGGAAATAGGAGAGCAGGGCAGGCCAGACAGGTTCTGATAGTGGGAGACTCAATTATTAGGGGAACAGATAGGGCAATCTGTCACAAAGACAGGGATCGTCGAACGGTGTGCTACCTACCTGGCTCTCAAGTCCGACACATCACTGATCGGGTTGACAGATTACTGGGAGGGGCTGGTGAGGATCCAGGGGTCATGGTGCACATTGGCACAAATGACAAAGTTAGAGGTAGGTGGAAGGTCCTTAAAGATGATTTCAGGGAATTAGGCTGTAAGCTTAAAGCAAGGACCTCCAAGGTGGTATTTTCGGAAATACTTCCTGTACCACGTGTCATGATGCCAGAGAGGCAACCGGAGATTAGGGAGGTTAATAAGTGGCTCAGGAATTGGTGTAGGAAGGAGGGGTTTGGGTTCCTGCAGAACTGGGCCGACTTCTCAGTTGGCTACAGGTTCTACGCTAGGGACGGGCTGCACCTCAATGGGGAGGGTGCAGCTGTGCTGGGGGAGAAAATGGCTAGAAGGTTGGAGGAGTGTTTAAACTAGGGACGGGGGAAGGGTGTTCCTTTTATAGGAGGGGAAGACAGATGCAGATAGAGACCTGGGCACAAGTAATGAAATTGGGGTGGGGGTGGCATGGGGGGTGGTGTTAGAACAGTTAATAATTTAACCCCTTTACTCCCAAGGGTGGTTTGCATGTTAATGCCAGGGCCAATTTTTACAATTCTGACCACTGTCCCTTTATGAGGTAATAACTCTGGAACGCTTCCATGGATCCCGGTGATTCTGACATTGTTTTCTCGTGACATATTGTACTTCATGTTAGTGGTAAAATTTAATTCATATAACTTGCGCTTATTTGTGAAAAAAACGGAAATTTGGCGAAAATTTTGAAAATTTCGCAATTTTCCAACTTTTAATTTTTATGCCCTTAAATTACAGAGATATGGCACACTAAAAACTTATTAAATAACATTTCCCACATGTTTACTTTACATCAGCACAATTTGGAAACCAAAATTTTTTTTTGTTAGGAAATTATAAGGGTTAAAAGTTGCCCAGCAATTTCTCATTTTTACACCATTTTATTTTTAGGGACCACATCACATTTGAAGTCACTTTGAGGGGTCTATATGATAAAAAATACCCAAAAGTGATACCATTCTAAAAACTGCACCCCTCACGGTGCTCAAAACCAGATTCAAGAAGTTTATTAACCCTTCAGGTGCGTCACAGGAATTTTTTGAATGTTTAAAAAAAAATGAACATTTAACTTTTTTTCACAAAAAAAATTACTTCAGTTCAATTTCTTTATTTTACCAAGAGTAACAGGAGAAATTGGACTGGAAAAGTTATTGTGCAGTTTGTCCTGAGTACGCTGTTACCTGATATGTGGGGGGGAACCACTGTTTGGGCGCATGGCAGAGCTCAGAAGGGAAATAGCGCCATTTGACATTTTCACTGCAAAATTGGCTGGAATTCAGATCGGATGCCATGTCAATTTTGGAGAGCTCCTGATGTCCCTAAACAGTGGAAACCCCCCACAAGTGACCCCATTTTGGAAACTAGACCTCCCCAAGGAACTTATCTAGATATGTGGTGAGCACTTTGAACCCCCAAGGGCTTCACAGAAGTTTATAACGTACAGCCGTACAATTATAAAATCATATTTTTTTTCACAAAAATGATCTTTTCACCCCCAATTTTTGTTTTCCCAAGGGTAACAGTGCCCCAAAAGTTATTGTGCAATTTGTCCTGAGTACGCTTATACCCCATATGTAAATTATTCAAACTATAGGAAAAAAGAGCGCAATAGGGTCTTATCTGGGTGACTTTTGAAAGGTAATAAAGAGATATACTCACCCTTTCCAGGAGAGAGCTTGAGCATATAAGATCAATTTGTCAGCCTGCTGCACGTCCAACGGTCCACACAGTGACCGCCAAGTAACTCTCTTATGGAATAAAATTTGTCTAGCAGCGCACATAAGTCCAAGAATTTTATACCCTATATGTGGGAGTAAACCACTATTTGGGCGCATGGCAGAGCTCGGAATGGAAGCAGCGCCATTTGACTTTTTGGCTGGAATTGAGATCGGATGCCATGCCGCCTTTAGAAAGCCCCTGATGTGCCGAAACAGTGGAAGCCCCCCAATTCTAACTCCAACCCTAACCCCAACACATCCCTAACCCTAGCCCTAGCCCTAATGGGAAAATGGAAATAAATACATTATTTTTAATTTTATTTTTCCCTAACTAAGGGGGTGATAACGGGGGGTTTGATTTACTATTTATGGCGGTTTTTATGTTTGGCAGCTGTCACACGCTAAAACACGCTTTTTATTGTAAAAATAGTTTTTGCATCACCACATTTTGAGAGATATAATTTTTCCATATTTTGACCCACAGAATCATGTGAGGTCTTATTTTTTGCGGGACGAGTTGACGTTTTTATTGGTACCATTTTCGGGCATGTGACATTTTTTTATCACTTTTTATTCCGATTTTTGGGACGCAGAATGAACAAAAACCAGTGTTTCACAAATTTCTTTTGGGGGGGTGCGTTTACACCGTTCCGCGTGCAGTTAAATTGATAAGGCGGTTTTATTCTTTGGGTCAGTATGATTACAGCGATACCTCAGTTATGCCTTTTTTATGTTTTGGCGCTTTTATGCAATGAAAACAATTTTATATAAAAAATTATTATTTTTGCATCGCTTTATTCTGTGAGCTATAACTTTTTTATTTTTTCGCTAATGATGCTGTGTGGTGGCTCGTTTTTTGCGGGACAAGATGACGTTTTCAGCGGTACCATGTTTATTTATATGCGTCTTTTTGATCGCGCGTTATTGCACTTTTTGTTCGGCAGTATGATGATAAAGCATTATTTTTTGATTCGTTTTTTATTTTTATTTTTTAAGGGGTTCAATAAAGGGGTTAACTAGTGGAACAGTTTTATAGGGCAGGTCGTTACGGACGCGGCGATATCAAATATGTGCACTTTTATTGTTTTTTTTATTTTCAGAAAATGAATTTAATAGGGAATATTTTTTTTTAATTTATTTAGCGATTTTTTTATAAATTATTTTTACACTTTTTTTTTTTTTACCTTATTACATTGTCCCAGGGGGGACATCACTGTCATGTGACAGATCACTGATCAGGCGCTACACAGGCTGACACAGGCGCTACACAGGCTTCCTCATGCCTGCGCTCAGCAGGCAGTTCGGAAGCCACTCCCTGCAGGCCCCCGAAGGTCCCCGCCGCCATATTGGATCCGGGACCTGCAGGGAAGGAGGCCCCCAGAGCAGCGCAGCACATCGCGCTGCTTTGGGGGTCTCAGGGAAGCACGGAGGGAGCCCCCTGCCTGCACGCTTCTCTCCTATGCCGCCAGTACACTCCGATCATGTTTGATCGCAGTGTGCCGGGGGTTAACATGTCGGGGGCGGCCCGTGACTGCCCCTGACACACAGTGCCGGGTGTCAGCTGTGATAATCAGCTGACACCCGACCGCGATCAGCGGCGCTGCCCCCGTGAGCGCCGCTGATCGCTCTAGACGTGCTATTCCATCCTTGGGACTTAGGTCCCAGGTCACATGGATGGAATAGTACATGTAATGTTAAGAAAGAATAGAGGTACAGAGAGATACATAAAGTGCATGTATACTAATGCCAGAAGCCTCGCCAACAAGATGGAGGAATTGGAATTAATGTTGTTGGAACATAATTATGACATGGTGGGGATATCTGAGACATGGCTGGACGAGAGCCATGACTGGGCGGTTAATTTACAGGGATATAGTCTGTTCAGAAATGACTGAACAAATAAGCGAGGGGGAGGCGTGTGTTTATATGTAAAATCATCCTTTAAACCCATCCTGCGTGATAATATATATGAATCTAATGAAAACGTAGAGTCCCTGTGGGTAGAGATAAGGGGAGGGGGAAAAATAATAAATTACTGATAGGGGTTTCTTATAAGTCTCCAAAAATAATGGAAGCAACAGAGAATATCCTCATCAAGCAAATAGATGACGCGGCGACTCAAGGAGAAGTCATTATTATGAGGGGGTTCAGTCGCCACAGAGGTACTGCACCCCCTCCTGAGGTGTGGTACCCCACTATCCAGGTAAGGTGGAGACACCTGACCACACTCCAACACCTGCACACAGCACAGACACTTTAGAATAGCGGAGCACTCTGTAAGTCAGCTGCTTTGGTTCACGAAGGGTGCTGGGGAAGTGGGTGTAGCTTAGACTGCACAAGAGAGAGAAGAAGGTTAGGAAGGAGTCAGTTAAAGAGAGAAGATCCCCGGAGAGGGATGGAGTGGAAGCAAGTGCAGCAGCAGACTCTTGTGAGTCGGAGCTGTTGGCATGGGAAAGAGCAAGAGAAAGCCTAATTCTTCAGAAGGGAGATAGATTAGTACGGAACGTGGGGAGAAGAGAACTGAGGGCAAGGGTGAGAGCAGAGCCCTTCCTTAAGTTAAAGCGCACGGTTCGGAGTCCGGTATCCGAAGTTGTATGGATGCTGATGGTCCTGCAGCAGAATCCGGAGGAATAGAAGTTGTCACCACTTTATTCCCATCTAAGACTCGGGGGCACAATAGCAACGTGTGTGAGCCGGGACCTGATAGTAGGGAGTCTCCAAAGTGGGCTACAGCTGTCTGCCGTACGAGTGGAGTTCCAAGTAACATCTGGAAGGAGGAACTTGAGTTTAATTCACAACTACAAGTACTTCAGTTTAAGCGCTAGTGAGGAGACGTTCAGGAAAGGCATATGTTGGAGGAGTGCTGGAAAGGTGTACTCTATCTTGCCTGGGAGTTGGCTGAGCCCCTGACCTGGAGGACATGGCACTGAAGTGGGCATGTGTACGCGCAACAGACTGTGAGTAAAGCCTTGGAACTACAAGCCCTTGTGTCCTCCACTTATTCCTGCGCCACTCCTCTAGCACTGCTACATCTCTGTGACAAACACTACATCATCTACCTCAACACCTATTCCTACTGCCCTGGGACTACAGCTCCACCTGTGGGGAGCTTCAACATCATTGCTGCACTACACCATCTGTCCCAGAGAAGCAACCCTGCAGCGCTGGTCAAACTGACCAGAAACCACAGGTGGCATCACGAATCAAGTCAATAACTTTATCCCCATCACTCTATCCCTTTCACATTGACTGCCTGAGACCATGGACCGGGTCACTGCCACTGTGACATCTCCCACTTAAATCAATGGGCCCGGCACCGAGTACCCCACGAGTCATTAGGATAGGATATGAGTTGAACTAGAAGGACTTAAAGTCTTCCTTCAACCTTAATAACTATGTTACTATGTTACTATGTTAAATGTGATGTGGTCCCTAAATAAAATGGTGTTGTAATAATAAGAAATCGCTGTTTAACTTTTAACCCTTATAACTTCCTAACGAAAAAAATTTTGGTTCCAAAATTGTGCTGATGTAAAGTAAACATGTGGGAAATGTTACGTATTAAGTGTTTAATGTGAAATATCTCCGTGATTAAAGGGCATGAAAATTAAAAGTTGGAAAACTGCGAAATTTTCAAAATTTTCGCCAAATTTCTGTTTTTTTTTTTCACAAATAAACGCAAGTAAAATCAAAGAAATTTTACCACTAACATGAAGTACAGTATGTCACGAGAAAACAATGTCACAATCACCGGGATCCATGGAAGCGTTCCAGAGTTATTACCTCAAAAAAGAACAGTGGTCAGAATTGTAAAAATTGGCCTGGCCATTAACATGCAACCCACCCTTGGGGGTAAAGAGGTTAAGGTTCGAAATTCTAGTTGTTTCATGTGTAATCATTACTTTAAAGGAGTTTTCCTACAAATAAAGTACATTTTAATCAACAGATCTTGGAATGATAATAAGTTCCACAATTAGATAAATAAAAAATAAAAATGTTCCTGTGCTGAGATAATCTGAGATCATCTGAGATAATCAGCTGTGATTCTATGTTGTCTCATCTGCTTAGCAAATGTGGTATGATCAGACCATGTCCCTGCACAGTCAGACACAGCCATTACACAGTACACAGCAGGGGCACATTTATAAGATTATCTCAGCACAGGAACATTTTTTAACACATCCAATAATTATTATTACAATCAGCATCCCACAGAAGGAATTGACCATAGATGCCAACTTATAGCTATATGCATATACCTGTTAGCCATTATCCCCGTTATAGTAGAGCATTGACGGTAAAACATAGGCGGCTGCTGCACATCTGGGATGTACAATTATGGTAGTTTGCATTAAAGGGTTTCTTTGGTTAAAACACACCCATCCATGGGCTCCACAGGATAGGAGATCACTTATTGGACGTTTGGGTCTGACCACTGAAAACTGCACCGATTGGAAAAATTAGGGAACTATTATCCCTGACAGGACGCTTTTATCTCCATTTTAAAATACAGCGACAGGTGGGATGTCTGACCGCAACTCCATTCATTCTCTTTGGGGTTTCTAGAAAAATACAAGCACAGTGCTCGCAGCCACTGTGGGGATGAATGGATCAGTCGTCAAGTTGCACATGCCGCTCAAGATGAATTGAGATAAAAGCTGCACATTCCGCTGATCTGTGCCAGTTCCAGCAGTCAGACCCCCCACTAATGAATAAGTTATCACTGATACTGTGGAAAGGTGATTACTTGTTTTCACCCTAGAACTGCAAGTGCATCTTGTTCCAAGTAATTAATCAGTAATGTAAATAAAGAATCTTCTCCTAATTTTTATCAAGGAAAACAATTGAGCACCATACACAACACAATCCACTAAACCAAGACCAATAATACCACTTACAAGGGAGAAATACCATCTCACTATGACTGGACCTCATATTACTGTAAGGGACACAAAGGAGTGTCAGTAATTTACAGATATATATGTGTATATATATATATATATATTTAATGTCGCATGTTGTGTACCCTTTCCCTTTAACATTGTTCGTATTGATTGTACATGCCATGTAAATGTCTTTTTATTGTATCTGTTATATGTATTTAACATTGGACACTGTTATATAGATAGGGAAAGTGTAGTACCCTTGTTTGCCCACTAGATGGGGTCAGAGATGTTCAGCTTGTAAATAGTTAAAGTAGGAAGGACTAACAGCTGTTAAGCCAGGGAGCATCTAGAATTTGAATCAGTTGGGCAGGAGTGCCCTGACAGGGCTGTTGGCTCCGTAGCGTTAAAGTCAAGAGCCATCAAGAGCCCAGTCATACAGAATTCGGGCCAGTATCTTATCGGGGAGTAACACCAGGATAAGTGCTGACAGTGCAGAATTAGTGGGTCTGCAGTTGCCAGAAGAAGACTAAGCAGTATAGGCAGGTCACTCAGAATGTGGCGACTTATTTCATCTGTGGATATTCTTGAGATCGGGGCTAAACACTTAAGAGGGTCCCCTACTGGAGTAAGACTGAGCAGAGGTGATGCTGAAAGACCGGAGAGCACGGTCCATCCTGGAAGTGAGCTTAGTGGTAGAGAGGGAAAGACAGGGACAGAGGAGAAAATTTCCATTGCCAACCCTGATGCTGATGCTGGAGTGAATATGTATGCGCTGTGTAAAGGAAACAGTAAAGTTGATTGTTCAAGTATTCAACAGGATTGTGACTCTGTTCCACATTCTCTGAGGAGAAAGCGACAGGTATGCTGACAGAAAACTGTCATGTCTATGTGAGGGGAGGCCAGGACTTCATTGCCTCGGAGTCCTCGGCCACGACTACGGTCCTGGCTGAACCTTACATTACCACTACATAGTGACCGAATAATACCAAATATTGTTCAAGGGATAAATCCTGCCATACTGTGACTAGACCACATAGTGACCCAATAGTACTACATACAGGGATAAATACTGCCACACCATGACAGGACCACATATTATGACATAGCGACCGAATATTACAATATTAATCATAAATAAAAACACAATACTAACACAACTGTTATTACCACTATTTACTTTATACACAAGAGCTCTGTATATAGTATACAGTGTATAGTGTCAGTGTACAGGTAATACAGTGACTCGCCAATAACAATATACACTCGAGCGCTTTATATACACTGGAGCTCTTTATATAGTGTAAGTGTACAGGTAACACACTAACTTACCAGTGATGTCTCTATTTGAAGTCCATCATCTTTGCTTTTCTTCTTCATCTGGCACAGACTGCCATCATTTCTTCCAGCCAGGACTCGTCTCTGAAGCAAATAACACACAGTTATCTATAGATGATCGCTTCTAGAGCACATTCTCCACTTATTCCCCGACTTATACACTGCGCCAGATGAAGTAGCAGAAACTGGACCTCCCTTTTGCTCTCCCCGGTGGAAAACAGTATTCTAAAAAGTAAATTATACTACAGCAGTATTGTTCCCTAATTGTCCCCTACAATAATTATGTCCATCCACTTTCCACCATCAACTAATTCTGTAGGTTCCAAATTTTGGCCTCCATACGGTCATTAAGTCCCTCAATCTGGCCCCTTTAATAATGTCCCCCATCATGGATATCTATGTCTCTGGTACTTGCCCCTATGTTCCTGATCCCTGGCCCCCATGTTCTGGTCCCCATGTCCCTGGAGCCCATGTCCCTGGTCTCATTCCCCCATGGCCCACATGTCACTTGTCCTATAACCCCCTTGTCCCTTGTCCCAGGCCCCCATGTCCCTGGTAACTGGCCCTCATGTCACTGGTCCCTGGTCCCCATGTCTTTGGGCCCATGTCATGCCACATCCACAGAAGAAGAAGAAAAACAACAACAAAAAGATTCTTCTTACCTGCCTATACTCTTGGTGCCATCCGGTGTCCTCTCCCTGCAGATCTGGCGCGGTTATAATGGCTGCCGACCTATAAAGGGCCGGCGGATGATGTCAGTGCGTCAGTCGAAGTCACTTTCATGCGCCGCCTATGAAGGACGAACTGATGTCAGCTGCTGGCCTCTTATAGATCTAGCTATTGCAGGCCCCCTCTACATCCTACTCTGGGGTCCGCCAAGGACCCGGGCCCACTAGAGGATTCTCTGGTGTTCCGCTGCTCCAGTCCAACCTTGAGTCCAAGATCTGTTGATTAAAATGTACTTTGTTGGACAACACCTTTGATTGTCCAATGTGGCTACTGTGCCCAATAGAAACATTGATTACTAAATTAAAAAATATAATGGCAGAATTTTACCTTTTTTGAATTTTTTTTACCTTCTAAACTACCCTAGACAGTTGCCTGCTCTGCCTATACTTTGTCTCATCCCTGCACTTGGGTCTTTCTGTTCAGGTTATGATATTGAGCACTGTGGTATTGCTTGGTGCTGGTAAACAAATTGCATTTACTGGTATACTATCCTGAGTGTTTTGATCAGTGGGCAGTAATAGTACAGCTGGAAAGTCCGCCATGACACTATTATGAAGAAAACAAGAAGGGCTCATTCATACTTCTGATTTTTCCACGTACGAGAAAAACAGATTATTCTGACCAGACTTTGATCAGAGTGTAGAGTGTCATCCATTTTTTTCCTTCCATGGAGAATGTTAATAAAAAAAAGTTTCTTCACCTTCTCCATTATGTCAGTCCATGGAAATTGGACCTCACTTGAATGTGACCTGAGTGCGGTGTGATTTTCTTTTTACGGACCCATTGACTTGTATTGCTAATTTTGATCAAAATCGGACATGTCTCCGTGATCCTCCGTGGACCTTTTGGACATCTGAATTACCTCAATCAGTATTGCATGTTCTATCACTTTGACTAACAGCAATATTTATCCAGTCGAAGTCAGCAATTGAATTTGCAGGGCTCAGCCTGGTCCATAGCCCTTGGCCACTGGACGGGAGCCCTGCAAATCGCCTCCAACTTACCAGCATACGTGGCTCCTCTTTTTATCAGTCGGCCTGTTGCTATTGTTGCAGCATTACATCCATGACCAGTCAAAAGAGGAGCAAAGGATGCTGGCATGTTGGAGGTACCAGGCTCTTGTTCGGTGGCCATGGACTACTGATGTGGCCGTTAGACCAGGGTCCTGTAAAATAAATTCAGATCTAAACTACCTAGTGATGTGACATGGCCGTTTTTGAGCCACTCAGATTTCATTTTCTTCATGTTTTCTACTTTTTTTTTTAACACGCACTTGAGATAATGCTTTTTATGTTTTGCCTCAGAACACAATTTCACACTTTCTCTTTATAGAGAAAGCAGATCAAACATTTCTTAGTGTTTGACTGTAGATCCAGGTCCTCCGCTATTTCAAAGTGATCATTTCTAAACGCGACCCGTTCTACATGAGGCAGGTACAAACGCTGCATGAAATTACCAGATTTTCAGCTTTTTTACAATAAAAGCAGGTAAAGACTTTAATATTTGGAAGCTTAATCTCTTTGTTCATAGCTATTTTCCAGGCCACACCTGGAAACAAAGGAAGTATCCGCAAACATGCAGCTAAGGTGAGGATGGCAAGGTGGAAATGCCACAAATATAGAGCTAATCCCCGAAATTACAGCCATGGACGATGCAGTCCTTACTGATGATAACCACATCCTTTACTGACAATGATCGCCAAGCCTTCTGTATTAACAGATTATCAGAACTACAAAGAGGTGGAAAGGAGGACATTTAATGCAGTTATGTACTTTACATTTAAGGTCTGTGAAAATCTTGGGGATGACCTTTTAGGAGAAGGTACTGGTTATCGGCCATTACACCATAGCATTGTCTACAGCACTATTCCATATAGCAAAAAAAATAGTGTATACTGATTTATATCAGCCAGATGGAAGCCATCTTCTGCCATAGTGGCAGTCTGAGCTGTCTCCCAGGGGGTGGCATTTTGCCCCCTTGATGGTCAGCTCTGAAAACAGAGAGAACACCTGTCCCAGCTGTTTGTATTTTGCAGACACAAATGCAATTTAACAGACCACGAACACCAACACTGCAGAAGCAGAGTAGAAGTGCTCATGTTGGTATGCAGCGGCATGATGAGGTCACCTCATCACATCGCTGACGTCACAACTGCGCATTAAAAGGCAGTGATGACAATGAGATAGTAAGCACTCCGTAGAAGCCAAAGACACAGAAGACTGTTATTGTAGAGAGGGAGTGGGGATTAGTGTGCGATGTCAGTATAGGGGGACAGTAGGACAGTACGGCAAGATGCAGGTTTCAAGGAGGGGGGGGAATGTCAGAGAGAAAAACATGTGTGGGACATTATGTTAGGATAGTATGGAGATTGTGGAGCACGTGGGGGACAGTATGGTGGGAGTCAGCTTGTGGGGGACAGTGTGGAGATGGTGCAGCATATGGAGGACAGTATGGAGAGGAGGTAGTGTGTTGGGGACAGTATGGAGGGGGTAAGTGTGTTGTGGACAGTATGAAGAGGGTACATGTGGGGAACCATATAAAAGGGCAGTGTGTGGGGGACAGTATGGAGAGGCATGGTTTGTAGGGGACTATATGGAGAGTGGCTGTGTTTCAGGAACAATATGGAGTGTGGAGATATTATGGGGAAGTGCAGTGTGTGGTGGCAATATGGGGACAGTATGGAGAGGGAGCACCGCATGTGGACAGTATGGAAAGGAAACACTGCATGGGAGACAGTATGGAGAGGGGGCAGCAAGATGGGGACAGTATGGAGAAGGGCAGAATATGAGAGACAGTAAAGAAAGGGGCAGCATGGGAGGATATTGAGAACTAAGGCAGTGTGGAGGCAGGTACAGTATAAGAGTAAACAGTGGAGAGGGGATAGCATGAAGTGGGGAAGGTGTGGAGGCCATCTTTCATAAGGGTGTGGTTGTTATAGTTCATAAGGGCAGACAGTGTGGTGGTTCCAGTTCATTAAGGGGATTGTGGAAGTTATAGTTCTTACGGGGGGACAGTGTGATGGCCATAGTGCTAAAAGGAGGACTGTGTAGAGGGACAGTTCAATAAGGGGCTATGTGGTGGGAACATTTTGAAGGAGAGAAAAGTGTGAAGGCCATGTACTTTAAGAAGGACAATGTGGGGGTCATAGTTTGTGCAGGGGGTACAGTGGGGGACAGTTTATATTCTTGGAAACAGCAAGGGCGAATATTTTTATTCAGAGACATTATAATGACACTGTTATTTTTTAGGGCACAGTGTTGGAAGGTGCTGCAGGTTTTAAATGTTTATTTGTGATACTGACAACGTGTCATGAGTACTGTGGTTCCTGTGTGGTCCACAGTCTGACGATGGCAGGTAGCAACAACTTCCACTATTTCCTTATCATTGTTAAAGACTTACTGAGAGTAGAACATTTATGCGATATTGCTAATAAGGATGGACAGTGTGACAGTTCTAATTCTATAATTCTTAAGGGCAGACATTGTGGAGGTTATAGTTCATAAGGGCAGCAAGTGTGGTGGTGATAGTTCATAAGGGGGTAACGTAGAAATTATAGTTTATAAGGGCAGTGTGTGGGGGACAGTATGGATTGGGTACAGCTTGTGAAACAGTATGGAGAGGGGCACCATTAATGGGACAGTATGGAAAGGGGACAGCGTGTGGGGACAGTATGGAGAAGGACAGAATGTGGGGGACAGTTCAGAGAGGGTCAGAATGGAAAGATACTGAAAATGGAGGCAGTGTGGAGATAGGTACAGCATGAGGGTAAATAGTGGAAAAGGAACAGCATGAAGTGCGGTAGGTGTGGAGGCCATAGTTCATAAGGGGGAAGAATGGAGGTTAAAGTTCATAAGGGGTGACAGTGTGGAGTAAATGTTTCTTAAGAAAAGACGGTGTGGCGGTTATAGTCAAAGTGGTAGACATTGTGAGTCGATATTTTATGGTCAGTGTGAAGGCCATATACCTTAAGAGGCACAGTGTGGGGGTCATATTTTGTGCAGGAAGCATAGTGAGAGACAATTATATATTCAGGGACGCAGCACGGGAAGATATTTTTATTTAGTCTCACTTGTCTGTAGATTTTATCACTGATCTACCCATATCAGCAGGGAACAGGGAACACTAATATTGATGGTGGTGGATAGATTCAAGATGGCTCATTTCATTGACCTACCTGCTTTACCAAATACCAAGACTTTGGTGCAAATTTTTATTTTTTCTTCTGGCTGTGGTTAGGTTCGCGCGTCCTCTAGCACTATTGCACTTTTTGCTTGTCTTTTGCACATGTTCCCCATTTTTCCCGATTCTGTCTTGTACCCCCAATAAAGATGAATATACATATATTTTTTGCTAAATTGGGATCTCATGGTCGTATTTGTTTTGTGTTCTCCACACTCCCGCTTTTTGATATGTAACGACCGATCCTTTAATGGTCCTGGATTAAAGGCATCTGTGAGATATATATAGGATGCTGCTATGTACCTTTGCTGCTATATTATGCACAGTGCTGATATAGTGGGGTGAAGTCATGCGACTTCAGTGTTTTTGTGCATCAGACGTGTTGGACTTCTTGCAGGGTTTTTTGCGTGATTGCAGACAGTGTCTTTCCTTTCCTGTCCTGTTTAGTCAGTGTCGGCCCCATCGTTTGCTCAGTCTATTTTTCTGCCTGTGTTTGTGTTTTCATCTTGTCTCACCGACAATATATGTTTGTGGGCTATCTCTTCCTTTGGGGTCTGCTCTGGGGCAGTTTAGATTTCCTCTTTCTTGCTTTAGGCTTAGTTAGCTCTCCGGCTGTGCCGAGGCTTCTAAGATCATCGTAGGTACGCTCCACAGCTACTGCTAGTTGTGTGGACAGGATCAGGGGTCTGCATCCGCTTAGTTATCAACCTCTCTGGTTTTCTGTGACTTAGCCTGGGCCTGCTATCCTCCTCAGTGACCCATTCATAACAGCTCTGGCCTTTTCCAGCATCTGATCGCTCTCGAACCATTCTGAGTCCTGGAACAGGTTCTGGTACCAACTGACTCTTCTAGGCCCGGCCAGGTCTAATTAGTAACTGCAACACAGATGTCACTTGACCTGGTGTTGTCTTAAAACTCTTCCTCTAGGAACATAGGTTCCCACTATTAGATTTCTACTACTGTAATTCTTTATTTACTTTCACTTTCGCCTTTGACCAGCAGATTGGCTGTGCTTGCTTGCAATTACTCAGATAGGCTTCACCTTCAATTGTATTCTTCTTTCTTGTCTATTTCCTTACACACCAACACTGGTGTGGGGAAGGTGACTTGACGGACAGACTTGACTGGAAGTAGGAGGGGATGATTTGTGCACTACAGATGAAGATTGGCAATGACAGAAAGGTAACAGTATGGAGAGACAGAAAAGGGAGTGCAGTACCGAAATTTGACCACAAGATGGCAGGGGGGAGTGTAGTTCAGGACTGAACATCAGCTTAGGGCTATAGAAACTGCTTAGTCATGGGGGGCAGGGAGATAGGAACCCAGGAGGGAAATTCCCAGTGAGAGAGGGGATAAATAGGACTGGTTGGGGTTCCAGAGGCTAGGCTAGTCCCGGGAGGAGCTCAGCAGAGGAAGGCTCAGGACACTCAGGACAAAAGATGGAGAACGGTGAAGAGCTCGACCAGGGGACTGACAGGAGAAGACAGTTGGCGGGGTGGCCCTGACACAACGTACCGCACGACAGACGAGGCCCCGGGAGTACCGATTGGACGACGACCTCGGGCAGGTGAAGCGCTGGCGGTAGATTGGTCTAGGACAGCCCCAGCGAAAGATCCATGAGGGACGTCATCACGACTAAAGGAAGGTGGAAGGTACCCGGGCCTGGAAACGGAGAGCTGTAAAGGAACTGCGGTGCATGGCTAAGGTCATCAGGAGGACGGCCAATAAACCCGGATCTGTTACAAATGAATTCTGCCTCCGTCTCGTCTTTGCCACGTCCGGTCGTGGTAAGCAGTGGACCACCCCCCAATCCGGGCCACTACCACATTTGGCATAGTCGGCAGTATCGCTGCCGCTAATACTACACCTTCCGCGGGAGGCCTGCACCAGGAGAATTCCAAAGGACTTGGGCTGCTCACCTGTGGATTACAACTTTGCTCACCTGTGGATTACAAATTTGAGACTCGGTTCCGGATCCTGGGCTGTCATCGGGAGATCCGGGGTGGTACCAGAAGTCGGACAACATGGCTGTGGTACTCCAAAGCAAGGAAGAGGCCCTGGCATTTGCAGCTGCTTTGGACAGACTGGGGCCATCTCAAATTCACCCCAGGGGGAAGCGGTGTATATCTGGAGACCGCCGCCCCCTCATACTGGACCCAGGAAGATGGGTGGAAAAGCTGGCCATCGCCCCACCCAGGAACGGGAGTGGCTCAGGTGGGAAGGCCGGCTGTGGCTTCTTGGTGCCATTTGACTGCTGTACACCGGACGGGATGCGACGCTGCAGCTGCCGTGGCCTTGGACGCCTGGAATGGCGGTGGCGTCAAGAGGTCGAGTCTCACTGGGAGACCTGCTTTCTGGAGCCATTGACAGCCCCCTGGACATCGAGGGAGAGGAGGAGCGATGCCGGGTCCTGCGGGAGCAGCCGCCGAAGACATCGTCTGGGGGCCTCTCCGTGTGACCCACAAGCCTGGAGGCTAGCCCTGCTGGACGGCGGGGTGAAGATCAGAGGTTGCGGGAGGAGCCGTGGGGTGGCCTGTCAGAGGCCGCGGCGCCAGGGAAGGTGAGAGGTCCCCCGGCTCAGCCGGCGGCTCCTTGTCCGGCCCCCTCCACCCGGCCTCCCCGCGCGGCCTCCTGCATTCCTGTTAGCCAGGCTGTGGAGGGCTCTGCGGCCTCCGCCGAGCTGAGCGGCGCATCTGTCCACGTCCCCGAGTCACCCCGCCCGGCGGCGCCATGTCCGGTGTCGCCGGTGCGGAGCCCACTGGTGGCCATCCCTGCTACGTTCCATCTTGCGGCGGCCTATCCACCGCAGCCTGCCGCCACTCCGGTCCCATCTGCGACTCCGGTTGCGGCCTGCCTCGCAGCCGTATCTGCGTCACTCCGGGAGTCGGCTGCAGCCTGCTTGACGGGCTCTGCGGTCTTCCCGCCGGGAACCCCTGCTGCTCCTGCCCATCGCCCGGCCCCAGCGGCTGCTGGGCTGCCGGAATCTGCGGCCGCCTCTGCCCCGCTCTCAACCCCGGCCGTGTCCCGCCCACCGGACTCTGAGGCCTACACCAGACCCTCCGTCTGGGTCGCGGAGGTCATACAGAAGAAAAAGGCCAGGGAGCGGGAGGTCTGGAACCTGCTCCATGATAGAGGGGAGACTGGCATGACGGCTTCACGGTCTACGGGGCGGCTTGTGTACACCAACCTGGAGAAGGGATATGGGTTCATTTGGAACCTCGCAACCGGCCAGAAGGTATACATCAACGTGACTTCCATCCGTCACGGCCGGGCTTTGCGGGAGGGGGACTTGGTGTCGTACTACAAAGAGTACTGTCCCCGTGTCTACAACGCGGTAGCCGTAATCGCTGAACCCGAAGGCCGCGAGCCCCCGTAAAAAGGACCCCTAGAGACACTCCCTGCATCTCGGGAGCTCCACGGCTGTGGAGCCCCCTTACTACTGATGAGACATCGGCTGTCAGGAGATGGCCTGGACTGTCGGGATTCCGCTGCACCGTTGTGCAGGCCACGAGGACAGTTTTTCGTCCAGGTTAAGAAGAGTGTTTTTTATTGTTTGACCTTTTCTCCTGACATAGCGGAGATGTGGGGGAGGAGGTACTAATGCTAAAGGAAGGGGGAGTAGTTATATTTTGTTTTAAAGATGCTGTGAGAAAATGTTATGTTGAAAGAAAAGGAGAAAAAAAAGAAAAAAAGAAAAAAAAACAAACACAAAAAAAAGGGGTTACTCCGGTTGAGTAACTCCTATTGTTATTAAAGTAGAGGTAATGGTAGACTAAAAGTTGAATTAATGTGTAGTATGTATATAAAAAATGTGTGTGTAACAGGACCCAGGTACGATGTAGATGTGACGAAGACGCCGACCTTGACTCTTTTAAGTGAAAGACAAAGAGACGAAGAACATTGAACCAGACAGTGGTCCGTCAGTCAGGTCCCCGAAACCACGGACACCCCAAAAGGATGGGCGGGCACCAATGATGACCTGGTAGGCAAAAGGCCTCAGTCATGGCGTAACGGACAACCGAAGGTAGTAGAAGGGGAGAGTAGTGGGAGGTACACGCCGTAGAGTAGTCCGGGTGGAACTCGCCAACCTGAAAGAAGTTGTCACGTGGCGTGCGCGCCGGCGAGTAGCAGTAGGCTGCTCGGAGCATGGTGCTCCCGGTTTGGTTCGGCCCCCGTGGGTGGCGGGTTTGGCCCAACGACCGGTCTGACAATAGACGGTGGCCAAGCTTTAGGACGACGTAGGTGTAACAACCTTGCTGGCGTCACTGCATGGCCTCCCATCCCCCGCACACCAACTTACTTTCTGCTTCAAGCCATGCTGTGAAATCTGTCTGTTGCCAGCCCTGAGCTCCATGTGCTATGCCTCTTGTTCTCCTGCTTGCTCTCCATGTTTCCTGACTCTGTGTATAGGGGGGCGGCGCCTGAACTCTCTGGTTCTTATGCAGTCAGGGTGCACCTGGGTAATCTGTCCCTGACCAATCACCTGGAGCCCTTGACTATTTAGTTTCGCCACTCCCACTGAAACATTGCCTGTGCAATGTCTAAAGTCAGTTAGCTCCTTGCTGCTGAACTAGCCAGGCCCTGTTCTGTGTATCTCCTTCTCTGTAGGAATACTCTGTCTCGCTTTGTACCTTGTCCGCCTGCCAGGAGGCAGAATATCCTGGTCCTTGTGTCTTTGTCCCTGTGTCTCTGTCTGAACTCAGTCTTACCTCTGTCTGTCAGTCTCCTTGTTTGTGGTTTCCTTCTCTGCCGTGTCTTTCCTTGTGTCCTCCCTGTCTGTGCATCTGCACCCTCGCAGCTTTATCTGTGTTCCGCACTCCTGCGGCTCTGCCTGTTCCGCACTCCTGCGGCTCTGCCTGCTCCGCACTCCTGCGGCTCTGCCTGCTCCGCACTCCTGCGGCTCTGCCTGTTCCGCACTCCTGCGGCTCTGCCTGTTCCGCACTCCTGCGGCTCTGCCTGCTCCGCACTCCTGCGGCTCTGCCTGCTCCGCACTCCTGCGGCTCTGCCTGTTCCGCACTCCTGCGGCTCTGCCTGCTCTGCACTCCTGCGGCTCTGCCTGCTCCGCACTCCTGCGGCTCTGCCTGCTCCGCACTCCTGCCTTTATCCATACCTGCATCTCCTGTGTGAACAGGTCCAAACCTGTTCTCTCATATACCACTCCTTCCTGCCTTTATCCATACCTGCATCTCCTGTGTGAACAGGTCCAAACCTGTTCTCTCATATACCACTCCTTCCTGCCTTTATCCATACCTGCATCTCCTGTGTGAACAGGTCCAAACCTGTTCTCTCATATACCACACCTTCCTGCCTATATCCATACCTGCATCTCCTGTGTGAACAGGTCCCTACCTGTTCCTTCTCATGCTGTGCCCGCCTGTCCTGTGTCTCAAGCCGTGCCCGCCTGTCCTGTGTCTCAAGCCGTGCCCGCCTGTCCTGTGTCTCAAGCCGTGCCCGCCTGTCCTGTGTCTCCAAGCCGTGGCCGCCTGTCCAGTGTCTCCAAGCCACGCCTGCTTGCCCTGTATCTGTCGTACCTTCTTGCCCTGTGTATCAGCCTACTTGTCACTCGCACCTATCCAGGTGTCCTGTTCCCGAGTGGGATCAGCAGCCACAGCCAGACACCACCCTGGAGTGGCACCCGGCAGCTACCTGCCGCACAAGCCTGACCTCACCATCAGAGGCTCCAGTGAAGACCAAGGAAGCTGCCGTAGTTACGCCCCTTCCAGGGTAGTCTGGTTTGTGGCACAGTGGGGCCACAACCCCCCCCGGCTCGCGCCATTCAGCCAAGGCGCGAGCGTGACAGTTTGCACAGGCCATGGTCCCCGCTGAGTCCCATGTCCTTTCGCCCTCGGAGCAAGATGAACTTTTTTGCCAGTATGGGCAACCAAATAAATTTACCCGGTCTGAAGCCCAATCCTTCATTGCTCCACCCACCATTGTGGTCTCCAATAGACTGTTTGCTCAACTAGAGGCTGGCATACCTAAAGTTGAACCTCCCTCAGACCCGCCAAGATATGATGGGGACCCCAAGCAGTGTCGTGCCTTTATGGAGCAGTGCCTACGCTATTTTCAATGGCATGCTCCCTACTTCGCCAGCGATCGGGTAAAGGTAGGATTACTAATGTCCTACCTAACAGGAGATGCGTTGCAGTGGCTTAACCCCCTTTGGGAAGCAGGGGATCCCATCACATCGACCTTACCGGCCTTCCTGGTGGCCTTCTGCAAAGCCTTTGACAAGCCTAGTGCAGTGTCTCCTGAAGAGTCTTCCCTTTCCAGATCTGAGAAACCCGCCAGACGGGCGAAACCAGTGAAGAAACCGCCTTGTCAGACTGCGACCACCGTCCGAAACCCTCTAGTTCCTCCACCTGTTAAAACAGCTACTCGAGTTGAACCCAAGAAGACTGTTAAGAGTGGGCTGGCAAAGCAGCAGCCTGAAACCAGTCGTAAGATGGGCATACAGTATTGCTGTGGTTGTGTGGAACACTCGGACGGCTTCTGTCCGAAGGAGCGCAAGCTCCAAAACCTTGGGTCAGTGGGAGAGGCTGCCCTTGGTAAGAGTCCCTCCTCCTCACTAAGAACGGTGACTGTTCGTGTGCCTTGTGGGAGCTTCGGCCCTGCAGATGTGTTAAAGCTGCAAGCCAGACGGAGTCTGTGTAGACTTCCTGTTCCACAGCTCCAGAATCCGGTGACGGTGTTTGGTGATGGTCGTGCCCTACTTATGAACAGTCGAGTGTCGAAGGGACAACTACAGCTCCAAATCGGAGCATTATATTTGGAGAAGTTCATTTTACACTTGATGACCAGTTTGCCCATCGGTCCTTCTGAGCCAGATACTCTACTGCCTGTTCCGGTCTGAAGACCCAGCGTGGTGCCACACTTGGAGCTACCTAGTCACCAAAGGTATCTAGTTCCAGTGTTACAAGGTCAGGCTACAGCGTTACCTTCCCCATCTGTTCTGCTGGCTATTGGGTCCTGGTGTGCTGATATCACTGAAGAAAAGGAAGCAGTGGCGCTCTCTCCACACACCTCCTGTGACCAGTTCCCTGAAGCATCCCTGTCGCTTGAAAATTTTTCTTTAGGCCATGGGCAGAAGATGGATCCTGTATGTATGCCTCCAGCTTCCATTTGGCAAGTGGGTGAAGAGGTTGGAACAGTGACCCACGTATCTCCATTTCTCACCAACCTGGAAGGGGAGGACCAATTTTTTCAGGGTAACAGGCTGAAGTGGCTCCCTGTATGTATGCCTCCAGCTTCCATTTGGCTACTTGGTGAAGATACCTGGGCAGAGATGCTTCCTCCTGATCCTAAGGAGGAGGTCCAATTTTCTTGGGATTTCGGGCTGAAGTTGGACTCTGTGAAGGTCTCTTCTGTTTCCAGCTGGCCGGCTGATGTAGAGGTCAAGTCTGAAGCTTCCAGGTCCCTGCGCTCTGCCAATCAGGAGGAAGAAGTCTTTGTACCCTCTGTGTTGGAACCTGACTTCCATAGGCACCAAGAAACCGGGAAATCTGGGATTCCTGATGGCACACATACTCCACCCTACCTGAAGGATGTTGTGTCAACCTGGACTGTGTGTGGTCCTATACTCCTTCTTCAGGCCATTCTGGCAGGCTTGAGGAAGAGGGGCCGTAAAGGGGGGGTACTGTAACAACCTTGCTGGCGTCACTGCATGGCCTCCCATCCCCCGCACACCAACTTACTTTCTGCTTCAAGCCATGCTGTGAAATCTGTCTGTTGCCAGCCCTGAGCTCCATGTGCTATGCCTCTTGTTCTCCTGCTTGCTCTCCATGTTTCCTGACTCTGTGTATAGGGGGGCGGCGCCTGAACTCTCTGGTTCTTATGCAGTCAGGGTGCACCTGGGTAATCTGTCCCTGACCAATCACCTGGAGCCCTTGACTATTTAGTTTCGCCACTCCCACTGAAACATTGCCTGTGCAATGTCTAAAGTCAGTTAGCTCCTTGCTGCTGAACTAGCCAGGCCCTGTTCTGTGTATCTCCTTCTCTGTAGGAATACTCTGTCTCGCTTTGTACCTTGTCCGCCTGCCAGGAGGCAGAATATCCTGGTCCTTGTGTCTTTGTCCCTGTGTCTCTGTCTGAACTCAGTCTTACCTCTGTCTGTCAGTCTCCTTGTTTGTGGTTTCCTTCTCTGCCGTGTCTTTCCTTGTGTCCTCCCTGTCTGTGCATCTGCACCCTCGCAGCTTTATCTGTGTTCCGCACTCCTGCGGCTCTGCCTGTTCCGCACTCCTGCGGCTCTGCCTGCTCCGCACTCCTGCGGCTCTGCCTGCTCCGCACTCCTGCGGCTCTGCCTGTTCCGCACTCCTGCGGCTCTGCCTGTTCCGCACTCCTGCGGCTCTGCCTGCTCCGCACTCCTGCGGCTCTGACGGCGCCGCACTCCTGCGGCTCTGCCTGTTCCGCACTCCTGCGGCTCTGCCTGTTCCGCACTCCTGCGGCTCTGCCTGCTCCGCACTCCTGCGGCTCTGCCTGCTCCGCACTCCTGCCTTTATCCATACCTGCATCTCCTGTGTGAACAGGTCCAAACCTGTTCTCTCATATACCACACCTTCCTGCCTATATCCATACCTGCATCTCCTGTGTGAACAGGTCCAAACCTGTTCTCTCATATACCACTCCTTCCTGCCTTTATCCATACCTGCATCTCCTGTGTGAACAGGTCCAAACCTGTTCTCTCATATACCACTCCTTCCTGCCTTTATCCATACCTGCATCTCCTGTGTGAACAGGTCCAAACCTGTTCTCTCATATACCACTCCTTCCTGCCTTTATCCATACCTGCATCTACTGTGTGAACAGGTCCAAACCTGTTCTCTCATATACCACACCTTCCTGCCTATATCCATACCTGCATCTCCTGTGTGAACAGGTCCAAACCTGTTCTCTCATATACCACTCCTTCCTGCCTTTATCCATACCTGCATCTCCTGTGTGAACAGGTCCAAACCTGTTCTCTCATATACCACTCCTTCCTGCCTTTATCCATACCTGCATCTCCTGTGTGAACAGGTCCAAACCTGTTCTCTCATATACCACTCCTTCCTGCCTTTATCCATACCTGCATCTCCTGTGTGAACAGGTCCAAACCTGTTCTCTCATATACCACTCCTTCCTGCCTTTATCCATACCTGCATCTCCTGTGTGAACAGGTCCAAACCTGTTCTCTCATATACCACACCTTCCTGCCTATATCCATACCTGCATCTCCTGTGTGAACAGGTCCCTACCTGTTCCTTCTCATGCTGTGCCCGCCTGTCCTGTGTCTCAAGCCGTGCCCGCCTGTCCTGTGTCTCCAAGCCGTGCCCGCCTGTCCAGTGTCTCCAAGCCATGCCTGCTTGCCCTGTATCTGTCATACCTTCTTGCCCTGTGTATCAGCCTGCTTGTCACTCGCACCTATCCAGGTGTCCTGTTCCCGAGTGGGATCAGCAGCCACAGCCAGACACCACCCTGGAGTGGCACCCGGCAGCTACCTGCCGCACAAGCCTGACCTCACCATCAGAGGCTCCAGTGAAGACCAAGGAAGCTGCCGTAGTTACGCCCCTTCCAGGGTAGTCTGGTTTGTGGCACAGTGGGGCCACAACCCCCCCCGGCTCGCGCCATTCAGCCAAGGCGCGAGCGTGACAGTAGGTAGGGAGTACGATTGTCGGGACAACCATGGACAAAGGAAGGGGGAGTGTGTGGAAGGTGACTTGACAGACAGACTTGACTGGAAGTAGAAGGGGACGATTTGTCCACTACAGACGAAGATTGGCAATGACAGAAAGGTAACAGTAGGGAGAGACAGAAAAGGGAGTGCAGTACCGAAATTTGACCACAAGATGGCAGGGGGAGTGTAGTTCAGGACTTAACGTCAGCTTACGGCTATAGAAACTGCTTAGTCATGTGGGGCGGGGAGACAGGAACCCAGAAGGGAAATTCCCAGTGAGAGAGGGGATTAATAGGACTAGTTGGGGTTCCAGAGGCTAGGCTAGTCCTGGGAGGAGTTCAGCAGAGGAAGGCTCAGGACAGAAGACAGAGAACGGTGAAGAGCTCGACCAGGGGACTGACAGGAGAAGACAGTCGGGGGGGTGGCCCTGACACGACGTACCGCAGGACAGACGAGGCCCCGGGAGTACCGATTGGACGACGACCTCGGGCAGGTGAAGCACTGGCGGTAGATTGGTCTAGGACAGCCCCAGCGAAAGATCCATGAGGGACGTCATCACGACTAAAGGAAAGGTGGAAGGTACCCGGGCCTGGAAACGGAGAGCTGTAAAGGAACTGCGGTGCATGGCTAAGGTCGTCAGGAGGACGGCCGATAAACCCAGATCTGTTACAACTGAATTCTGCCTCCGTCTCGTCTTTGCCGCGTCTGGTCGTGGTAAGCAGTGGACCACCCCCCAATCCGGGCCACTACCACACTGGAAGAGCCCAGAAGCGCTCACAAGGCAAGGAAGGTGAGCACTTTGTGGAGTTTGTCATAAAAACACAAACAATCTGTGGTATGAACTATAGGGACATCTGTGCCAGGGTCTTTTGTTTTGTGGATGGCACTCTGTGGAGAATCTTTCCTTAACAATGTTGGAAACATTCTGGTAGACTGGCAACGATGGCAGAAACTCTATGGGACATCTGTTCTGTGGACATCTGTGGCTGGCACACCTTATTGAAAGTGTCTCATTTGCTTACTCTAAGGAAACAGAATATATCTTCTTAAAACATAGAATTTGCTCTTGTGTATCACAAATGATTAATCCTGGGGTTAGAACGGCTTGTATTATATGTATTCTATTTCCAATGCTGGAAGGGCAGACATAGAAAGAAGAGGGCTCCTGTGCAAGAACAATATAGAGGCCATTTTCAATCTAATAGCTCATCACAATGTACAGTTCTACCTGCTTTAGAGGTGAAAATGGGCCTCCATTAGCTATCGGGCTCCTGTGTGGTTACACAGGTTGCACTAATAGTATTTTCACCCCTGAAATTCTGTAGGTATAATTTTACACCAGAACCCAGGAGTGTAAAACTACTCTCTCCTGAGCAGGTCTATATGTTATACTACTCCTGAGCAGATCTATATGTTATGCTATTGATATAAAAGTACATTAACCCCATCTCCCTCTGGATATGACATCACATTTGCCGTGAAAAAAAGGAAGCACTCTGTAGTGCCATAGAATGCAAACATGAAATATGATAAATGAATTGCAATACTGCATTATAAATAATAAACATTGTTAAACATTGAGAAAGCTTAGCATATAAAATGGCCAATTTATGTGTACCTGGAAGCCACATTAAGGTGTTTCTTGTTTTCCAGGACCCTAACCTAATGCCAATCCTCACTTAGACTAAAGTCTTCATCTGTATGGGAACCTATGTAAATCCTCTCCTTAGACTGAAATCTATATCTCTGTGGCCAATTTATGTGTACCTGTGCAGCGCCCCCTAGGGCCGGGGTTACTCGATACCGGGCCGGTAGATTCTTCAGGGGATATGTCACAGCAGCAGTGACCCGGTCCGTGACCCTGGGCGTGCAATGTAAATAAAAGATGAGGGTTGTATTATATGGAGAAATATATTTGTGATGCCACCCGTGGTGTTCGGCAATGAAGGTGTTAGCCAACGCTTCAAAAGAGACGGCTGGGGCTGTTGGTGATGCAGCAGAGTTGCTACAGCTCTCCACGGGCAGAGCTAAGCCCCAGGGCAGTTATAGGTGTAAAATATGATGATGGTGGTTGTGGTGCAAGGCAGGTGATGCAGTAAATAAATCCGAGAACACAGCGGAGTGCAGTTTCCATATGTTTACTCACAATTCTCCAGTTACATTCCCCAACCGGGGTGCTGTGTCCTCCGGGTTGGTGGTCCAGCCAGATTTCAAGTAATTTTGGGTACACCATGTCAGAACCCCCTTCAGATGTTCCTTCCCTGGCTGTCTCACTGCACTGGCTCCCTACTCTCCTGCCCTGCGCCTTCACACGCAGTGTCCCGAGCCACCAGCCCCGGATCCTGTTGGGGCGACGTACTCTAGGTCCCCTTGATCCTATACGGCTGCCTTTTCAGCGATTGTGTGCAGATGTGGCTGCAGCACATGCAGACACCACAGCCTTTGGTTAGCTAAGTCCTCAGTTTCTCCACTAGTCTGGGGCCGATTCCCTACTACGACCTGGTCCCTCCACCTGACTGCCATCGGCAGGCCTGGATTGGCAATATAACCAACTGGGCATTTTCCCGCTGGGCCGCTGTCACGTGGGCCGCCAGCCAGCTGCTGCGGCCACTGTTGCCCCTGCCGCCGGCCCTCTGCGGGCACGGAGGTGATAGTTTACAAGTTCCTCCCGCACTGCAGGGAGATAAGCCGCCACGCCCCCCCCACACCCCATCCTCGCCGTAGCATGAGACCCCCCCCCGCAGCCACTCACAGCGTCGCACTCGCTTGCCTGCTCGCTCTGTTCGCAGGACCTGTGATGAGGTCACAGGAGGGGAGGAGTCAGGGGGGTCACATGATCAGGAGCCTTTGTCCAGACCCCCGATCATGTCACCCTTGACTCCGCCCCTCCTGTGACCTCATCACAGGTCCTGTGCGCTCAGCCTTGCCTCTACCGTCTGCAAGACTCTGCTACTTTGCGGTTGTCATGGTGCTGGTTGAGGTAAGTATGTGTGGGGTCAGGATTTACAGTGTGGATGTAGCAGAGCTGTGTGTGTACGAGGTGTACGGAGCGGAGCCGTGTGTGTACGAGGTGTACGGAACGGAGCCGTGTGTGTACGAGGTGTACGGAGCGGAGCCGTGCGTGTACGAGGTGTACGGAGCGGAGCCGTGCGTGTACGAGGTGTACGGAGCGGAGCCGCATGTACGAGGTGTACGGAGCGGAGCCACGTGTGTACGAGGTGAACGGAGCGGAGCAGTGTGTATGAGGTGTACGGAGCGGACCCGTGCGTGTATGAGGTGTACGGAGCGGAGCCGTGTGTGTACGAGGTGAACGGAGCGGAGCAGTGTGTACGAGGTGTACGGAGCGGACCCGTGCGTGTATGAGGTGTACGGAGCGGACCCGTGCGTGTATGAGGTGTACGGAGCGGAGCCGTGTGTGTACGAGGTGAACGGAGCGGAGCAGCGTGTACGAGGTGTACGGAGCGGACCCGTGCGTGTATGAGGTGTACGGAGCGGACCCGTGCGTGTAAGAGGTGTACGGAGCGGACCCGTGCGTGTACGAGGTGTACGGAGCGGACCCGTGCGTGTACGAGGTGTACGGAGCGGACCCGCGCGTGTACGAGGTGTACGGAGCGGAGCCGCGCGTGTACGAGGTGTACGGAGCGGAGCCGCGCGTGTACGAGGTGTACGGAGCGGAGCCGCGCGTGTACGAGGTGTACGGAGCGGAGCCGCGCGTGTACGAGGTGTACGGAGCGGAGCCGCGCGTGTACGAGGTGTACGGAGCGGAGCCGCGCGTGTACGAGGTGTACGGAGCGGAGCCGCGCGTGTACGAGGTGTACGGAGAGGAGCCGCGCGTGTACGAGGTGTACGGAGAGGAGCCGCGCGTGTACGAGGTGTACGGAGTGGAGCCGTGTGTGTACAAAGCATATAAAGCGGGCTTTTCCCACGGACACAGTAGTACAGGGTGGAGCCTCGAGGAGCATTTTAAAACACACACATGACGTTCCACCTGAAGTGATGTGCTGGAAGCTGACCGGAAATGAGATAATTTCTTGAGGAGATTGTGACGGAACCAGGAATGCTTCAGATCCATCACCGTGTCCTCCTCCGACAGCGCAGACAGCAGGATCGCCTTGGAATCGGGGATGCCGGCCATGTGAGCGGATCATGATATGTCCTGCACCGGGAGGCTCAGGTGGGCACTACAATGGGAGCCGGGCTGCTATAGTATCTTTGTAGAATCTTTCTTTATTTCTTTCTCTCTTTTTCTTTCTTTCTTTCTCTGTTCTTTCATTCTCTGTTCTGTCTTTCCCTCATTTTCTTTCTCTCTCTGTTCTTTCTTTCTCTCTCTGTTCTTTCTTTTTTCTCTCTCTGTTCTTTCTTCCCCTCTTTCTTTCTTTTCTTTACTTCTTTCTTTCTCTCTCTGTTCTTTCTCTGTCTCTCACTGTTCTTTCTTTCTTTCTTTCCCCTTTCTCGCTCTCTCTCTCTGTTTTCTTTTTTCTCTCTCTCTCTGTTTTCTCTCTTCCTTAGTGCCAGCCACTGTGCCCTCAGTACCAGTCAGTGTGATCAGCAGTGCTAAATGGGTGCGATTAGGCGTGGACATGGGTGTGACTAGTTGTGAAATGGGTGTGGCTGGGCGTGGCTAAAATTTGCAGCGGCGCGCTGCGCGCGCCGCAGTCTTTATCCATCTTTCCTTTCTTCAAAAGTTGGGAGGTATGATAGGGGCGGCTATGACCAGGGGGTCTGTTTGCCCAATAGAGAGCAGTTCTGCCAGGAATTCTGTAATCATGCATACAAAAGGGGACAGAGATTTGGGAGGAGTACTGTACTTAAAAGCAATAAATAGGACTGAGCTGAAATACTGGGCACAGCTGTGACTACATGTTATATAGTCATGTTAATCTCCTCTCACTTCTTGTAAACTACAAGTGTACAAAGATATTATATAGTCACCATGTGACTAGTGGGCCTGTGTAACTTCAAATGCCAGGGCTGAATTTTAGTCCCAGTCCGGCCCTGGCCATCGGTGTGGATTCGGGCGCCACGGGTAGGTTCCTCACTTCCCTTGCCCCTAGGACTCCTTCCTCCTCTCTTCCACTGAAGCTTATCTTTCTGTTTCTTCTGTCTTTCCTCTCTCTTTCTACTGTCTTCTGGTCGAGGGATGAGCTCCTCTCTGCTCAACACCCCTTTCCTTCCAACTGTCACTTCCTTCAGCCCCCCCACTCCTTTCTCCACCCACACCCTCTACCTAGCTCCTCACGGGCCCTGAGAGGTAAAGTGGTGGATGTAAGTGTGTAGGTTCCGGGTAGTGCTCCCTCCTTACCTGAGGGCGGAGTACCACACCTCTAGCTGAGGTGCAGTACCTCTGTGGCAACTGAACCCTCAGGGGCGCCGCACCTGAAAGCCATGTTAAGGCATTTCTTCTTTTCCAGGACCCTAACCTAATGCCTATCCTCACTTAGACTAAAGTCTTCATCTGTTTAGGAACCTGTTGTGAACTCATTTTCTGGTCTACCAGTTGTGAGTTCTCCTTCTGGGCTCCCTCTGGTGGTAACAGGAGGTAGTGAGGTTGATTTAATTAGCAGAGATCTGCCACCTGATGATGAAGATAACGATTGGATCTCTGGAATCTCAGACTGGATTTAAGACAGCCGGCACCCTATTCTGGTGCTGGTGATTCCTTCTGGCTTTTCAGGTCTTGGTTTTCAGCTCTGTTCCAGTCATCTCAAGCTAAGTGTTTCTGCTAATGTTCACACTTGATTTTGTTGGTCTTTTCAGTTTTTTGTGGGGTCAGCCAGCCCCGGCTGGGGCTGTGCTGAATTACCACTCTTATTTATCTGTATTTGCCAATTCGCTTTTTGTCCCTTATTAGATTGGCCTCTTTTTTGCTCTGTCTCAGAATATTTCAGAGTGCTGATATAGTGGGAGAATAAAATAAAATGACTCAAGGAAAGTGCAATATAAAATCTCCTAATAATCAGAATTGTGCACCATGGAAATAATAAAAAAGACAACTCGGGAAAATAAGATGAAGAAAGCGAAGAAACCGAGAACAATGTCCAATAATAAAGATTTTTATTTTATTAGATATCCAACAATATTATATATATATATATATATATATATATATGTATATTTAAAATTAATGGTAAGGGGAGGCCAATGCCAAATAAGGGCACAGCCTGGGGACAGCAATAATCACTCAATAAAAAGCACCCACAATAATATCACACAGTATAAAATGAAAGCCAAAAATATATATAAATATAATATATATGTATATATAAAAGCACATATAAAAATTGCTAGTGCGAGTGTAATAAATTTATGTGCAAACATATAATATGTGCAGGCAAGAAAAAACTGTGAAAAATATATATAAAAACGCTAAAAAATATATAATAACTAAATATGTATTACCACACAATAAAGTGCAATGTGCCACAATTGTAAACAGGAACCGTGTGCAAAAGAAAAAATTATTTAAAATATATGTGAAAGCACAAAACGAGTGCTCAAACAATTTATAATAAATGAGCTGCCACAATTGAAGTGCAATGTGCCGCAATAGTGTAATAAATCAGAACTTATAATATACAATAAAAATAATTGTGGACAGTGTAAATACCTTTCAGCTGTTTCTGTCCCCAGGATGTGCCAGCCCCGACGCGCGTTTCGGCGTACCTTCGTCAGGTACGCCGAAACGCGCGTCGGGGCTGGCACATCCTGGGGACAGAAACAGCTGAAAGGTATTTACACTGTCCACAATTATTTTTATTGTATATTATAAGTTCTGATTTATTACACTATTGCGGCACATTGCACTTCAATTGTGGCAGCTCATTTATTATAAATTATTTGAGCACTCGTTTTGTGCTTTCACATATATTTTAAATAATTTTTTCTTTTGCACACGGTTCCTGTTTACAATTGTGGCACATTGCACTTTATTGTGTGGTAATACATATTTAGTTATTATATATTTTTTAGCGTTTTTATATATATTTTTTCACAGTTTTTTCTTGCCTGCACATATTATATGTTTGCACATAAATTTATTACACTCGCACTAGCAATTTTTATATGTGCTTTTATATATACATATATATTATATTTATATATATTTTTGGCTTTCATTTTATACTGTGTGATATTATTGTGGGTGCTTTTTATTGAGTGATTATTGCTGTCCCCAGGCTGTGCCCTTATTTGGCATTGGCCTCCCCTTACCATTAATTTTAAATATACATATATATATATATATATAATATTGTTGGATATCTAATAAAATAAAAATCTTTATTATTGGACATTGTTCTCGGTTTCTTCGCTTTCTTCATATAGTGGGAGAAGTCTAGTGACTTCAGGGTTAATTTTGTTATCAGAAGTGTTGGACATTATTTTTGTAGGGTTTTTTGGGCAGATTGCAGACAGTGTCTTTCCTTTCCTGTCCTTTCTAGTTAGTTTGGGCCCCATCGTTTGCTCAGCCTATTTTCCTACCTGTGTTTGTGTTTTCATCTTGTTTCACCGTCAATACATGTGTGGGGGCTGTCTATTCCTTTGGGGTCTGCTCTGGGGCAGTTAGTTTTCCCCTTTTCTTGCTTTAGGCTTATTTAGTCCTCCGGCTGTGACGAGGCATCTAGATTCATTGTAGGAACGCTCCACGGCTGCTGCTAGTTGTGTGGTTAGGATCAGGGGTCTGCAATCTGCATATTTACCAACCTCTCTGGTTTTCTGTGACTTAGCTTGTTTAGTTTTCCTCCTCGGTGACCCATTCATAACAGGAACCTATGTAAATACTAAGTGGGGATTGGCATTAGGTTAGGGTGCTGTAAAACGGGAAACGACTTAACGTGGCTTCCAGGTACACATAAATTGGTCATTTTATGCGCTAAGCTTTCTCAATTTTTCATATTTCTAATGCAGTAATGCAATTCATTTTTTATGTTTGCATGCTATGGCGCTTCCTTTTTGTTTGCGTGTATATGAGTTGGTGACTCTAGGTTAAGCACCTGTTCACATTTAGTTTATGCTTGGATGTGACGGTCAGTTTTTTGAAACATGTATCACATTTGCCGTGGGCTGCAGTAATAGTATGTTGATTACGATGTTAGTGCTGCTAGTGAATGGCTACCCTATAAAATAGTTCTATGTAATGTATAATATAGATTTGAAAGAGAAGGAATGTATCGTAGATCATTTAAACAGTAGTGAAACACAGGGCTTTGCAACATTGTATTACTCATCCTTCTTCATATAAATGGGAATTGGTGTTGTTTTGCATTTTTTGCAAGTGACAGATGCAAAAAAAATAAGAAAAGTCACTCATTAGCTAGAGTTGTAAAAATCTGCAGTACCACTGAGACTGTGACACGTAGCGCACCCTAGTCCCTACTGTCTAATTTATCAACTACAATTAAGTCAAACTATGAAAGAGATAAACTGCTGCTCCATAATAATGCCAGCGCTGCCTCTCCTTAGCAGGTTACATCCCACATCTTTTGTTATAGAAAACTCAGATTTACATACAGCTGCCGACATGTGATAGAGAAGTTTTAATCTCATTGGAATGAGCCGTATGACAGTAGAAGGGTTCTCAGACTGTAAAATATAAGATAAGACTTCATGTATTTATTATATTTCACAAGTGAATGTTACCGGTTTCATATTAGCATGTGATTCCACCTCGTGTAAACATACCACTGAGTTTTTCTGGTGTGCAGTAAGACTGTGATGATTTTACACACGTTTTTCACTACTCCATAACCTTTTTTTAATTGATTAATGGGGTTCTCCAAGAATGTAATAAAATAGCCCCCATCACAGAATTCAATCGGCAGCCCATCCTTAGTCACAGGCTGCACTCTGAAGGAGCACCATTCCAGAGACCTGTGTCTCAGCTGGCAGAGGTGCTGTATTGTAAGCACACATACCTCAGTGAGATAAGGAGATGAGCTGGGACATCACAAGAAATGAATCTTCTTGGCTGACAGAGTACAAAGTGTTGTTTTCTTCAGCCTCAATTCTTCATGCTCAGTCAGCCAAGAAGAAGATTTAGCTCTTCTCCTGTCACACATTTCTCCAGCAACTTCAGTATGTATGCTCCTGATACAGTTCCTCTGTTATTGAGTCACAGGTCTCGAAAAATGTGTTTCTTCAGACTGACACGTGACGAGGATGGTCTGTCTTTTAAATTACGTGACATGCCGCTTTGTCACATTTTTGGAGTACCTATAAGCGTACCACATAAAGTAAAAAAATATATACTTACCTTCCAGATTGGAGTAACTCCTGCCATGCTAGTGCTCCAATTCCCAGTGGTCACATAGCTCCAATATGATGGAATACTGAAGGGCTGTAGCTCAACAGAGGCTAACAAATTACTGTACCTTGACCACTGGAAATCATAGCGCCAACACATGAGGTACCGTAACTATATAAATATGATATACTTTATTATTTTCTAGTATACAATTGGTTTAACAGTAACGATACAAAATCCTCGATAATACTTGTTTAGATATCACTTTTAATCTAGCCCATTAACAGAAATTGCTTGCTGATAAGTAGAAGTCATATCTGTGGACCACAGCCCTGATACAGAGATACTGTAAGGTCTTATCTTCAGCTCCTACAAGTGGTACACTGCACAAACCAGATTAAAAAAAACTATATTGAGAAAAGCAATCATATAGTTAATTAAAAATGCTTGATTGGTGGGCATGTATGTGGGGAGCTGCTGGGACATGTCTACATTGCAAACATTCATAAAAGGTAGGGCACAGAAGTGTAAGGCTATGTGCACATGTATGCAGAAAATTTCTGCATAAAAACAGGACTCCTTCCCAGAAAACGCGCGTTTTTCGCGCGTTTTTTCCGCGATTTTTGCGCTTTTTTGCCACACGTCCCCAGACACATAGAAAATAGCCAGAAATGCGGAATTTTCCATGAAATTAATGAGCATGCTGCGTTTTTTACCGCAAAGCATTTTTTTCGCGGTAAAAAACGCATCAATATGCACAAAAAGTGCAAAATTCATTAAAATGAATGGGAAGCTTCTTTTAAGCGTTTTTTGAGTGGATTTTTTGGTAAATCCGCAAAAAAAAACGCTGTGTGTCAGCACAGCCTAATGCATAAAATATACCAAAAATGTAATATATATGTAAATATACAAACTGAAAATACTACAAAAAACAGGAAGTTTAAAGTCCAAACGTAAAATCAAATAGTGTTTATTAGGTAACAACAATTAAAGAATATATAAAGAATAAAAATGGAGATTGTGTACAGAGAAATGACTTTACTCAGGTTGCCAGAGATCAAAGAATTATACAGTATAATAAATAGTAGTAAGTACTGCTACAAAATATTTGGATGGCAGAAAATGATATAGTTTCATATTGATAAAATATCTATGAGTTGTGCAGTGAAGTAGATTTTTTATTCACAATCTCCATTTTTAATATTTATATGTTCTTAAATTGCTGTTACCTAATAAACACTATATTACTTTTGGGCGTTACACTTCCTGTTTTTTGTAGGTTTTTGTATTTATCTGAAGTGCCTTTTACTTCATGGCCAATATATAGGAACGTGTAAATATAGAACTGGTAATGCAGATATAAAACAATGTAAATGCCATCTGTATAGTCACCATATATGAAGGTGTCTGATCCTCAGACATTTACAAAGGTGGCCATAAACATTAGATTACCTAACAGACTGGACATTTAGCGTCTCTCACTTACACACCACTTCCTCACCTCACCCCCTATCTGTCTGTGTCCCCCAAGATTCAGTCCTAAGTCCCCTACTCTTCTCCATCTACACCTTTGGTCTGGGACAGCCCATAGAGTTTTACAGCTTTCAGTATCATCTATATGCTGATGACACAGATCTACCTCTCTGGGCCCCGATATCACCTCCTTACTAACAAGAATCCCACAATGTCTGTCCGCTATTTCATCTTTCTTCTCTGCTGGATTTCTAAAACTTAACATGGCTAAAGCAGAATTCATCATCTTTTCACCGTCTCACTCATCCCCCCCAACATAGATATCCATCCAAGTCAATGGCTTCCCACTCTCCCCAGCCTCGCAAGCTCGCTTGCCTTGGGGTAATCCTTGACTTTGATCTCTCTTTCAAACCACATATCCAAGCCCTTTCAACTTCCTGCCAACTCCAACTCAAGAATATCTCCCAAATCCATGCATTCCTCAGCCAAGACTCTGCAAAAACACTAGTGCATGCCCTCATCATCTCTCGCCTTGGCTACTACAACCTCCTGCTTTGAGGCCTCCCCTCTAAAACTCTCACACCCCTCTAATCTATCCTAAACTCTGCTGCCTGACTAAAGGGGGCTTTACACATAGCGATATCGCTAGCAATATCGCTAAAGTGTCACCGATTTTGTGATGCAGCAGAGATATTGCTAGCGATATCGCTACATGTGATACTTACCTCCGACCGGCTCCCCCGCTGGTTATCGCTGATCGCGCGAGATCGGCCTGGTCCATTTCTCGTTGTCGGCTTCCTGCTAGTGCCGACGAGTGAGCCATGGACACGGGCGGAAGACGGACACCCTCACCGCGTCTGAAAGGTAAGAGCGACCTCCGAGCGCTGCTGCATCGCTTAATCCACCTATCCCCCTGCTATTCCTTGGCCTTTTCTTTTTGTCAATCCCTGCACTGGCTCCCCATTGCCCAGAGACTGCAGCTCAAAACACTAACCTTGGCATACAAAGCCATCCACAACCTGTCTCCTCCTTACATCTGTGACCTAGTCTCCCAGTACTTACCTGCACTTAACCTCCGATCCTCATAAAATCTCCTTTACTCCCCTCTTAGCTCCTCTTCCCACAATGACATGCAAGATTTTTTCCATGCATCCCCCTACTCTGGAACTCTCTACCACAATATATCAGACTCTCGTCTACCGTGAAAACCTTCAAAAGAAACCTGAAGACCTACCTCTTCCGATAAGCCTGCAACCTACCTTAACCCGCAATCCACCATACCACTGCATGACCAGCTTTTTCCTTACCTTCTGTATCCTCACCCATTCCTTGTAGATTGTGAGCCCTTGCGGGCAGGGTCCTCTCTCCTCCTGCACCAGTCGGTGACTCTTTTTGTTCAAGATTATGGTGTTTGTTTTTGTTATGTATATCCATTTTCACATGTAAAGCTCCATGGAATAAATGGGGCTATAATAATAAATAATAATAAAAATTAGATGAATCTGGGCTTTTCATACTGATTCTCCCTTAGGAGTGGGGCATATTGGATTTGAAATTGCTAGATCCTTTTTATGAACAGGAAATAAGTCATCTAGAAGCTGCTTACTTCCGTCCACAGGAAAACATATATGTCCTTGTGTGTGGGGGTGCTCCAGTGGAATAGATGGCATCCAAGTAGTTGCTTTGGAAGACAGCTATCTTGGGTGCAAGGCCACCTTAAGCAGCTTTCTAAGAACATTTCCCAAATTATTGGTGGATTTCAAATGGAGAGTCCAGATCCATGGTGGAGTTCAGGTCTATGGTGACTTTATAAAGTAGATGCCAGGTTTATGTGGCTTTACAATGCAGAGTCTAAATCCATGAAACCAACAAACTGTATAGTCCAGGGGACTGATGAATCAAAGCTCTCATGCCAGAATTCTGACATAAAAGAATTGTAAAGTTGCAAAATGTAGGCTTAACTTGGAGTTGTGCCTACATTTAGTGACTTCTGGCATCTTCATTGCAGTTTTTCCCAGCTAGTTCGAAATGGCTGGAGCTGGGACAGGTCGGGAGCTTGGCAACCACCGCTGGTCAAATTCATGACAAGTGGTGCAGTTCTCTATGCCAGGGGCTGGAGTCGGATATGTGACGAAGCACACAGAGATGTGCACGCCACTCATCTGGTGCTCCTGATTCATTAATCGGCATATGCCTCATGAACAGGAGCATTTGACTCCAGCACACCTCTTCACGTCAGTCTTGATGAATTGGGCCCCAGATGTTTAGTTGCTTTACAAAGGAAAGCACTAGTCCATAGAGTTTTAACCAGGAAATCGAGGTTCATGTTGGTTTGAGAAAGTTTAGACCAATTCATTAAGATTTGATTTGCATACCAGTATTAATAGAGACAGCTAAATTAAGTCTAATTCATTTCGAGACATCTTTAATGAATTAGGCGTACATTGCAAGTGGCCGTTCTCTACCGCCAAAAATATTATTCTGGCAGTACATTTTTGGCATAGTTTACTTTTAGTCACTCTTTTTGCAGCATACTATATGTGTTCTTACTAATTTAACACTGTTTTAATGAGTCCTAAGCGCTTCATAAGCACTGTGTATTTTAATATGAGTAAGGGACATGTACTCATTATCACTTATATTCAGTTTCATTGTTATAATTCTATAGATATGAAATCTGTTTATTACTAATAATAATAATAATACATTTTATTTCTATAGCGCCGACATATTCCGCAGCACTTTACATTTCAGAGGGGACTTGTACAGACAATAGACATTACAGCATAACAATAATCACATAGATCATAACAGATACCAGGAGGAATGAGGGTCCTGCTCGCAAGCTTACAATCTATGAGGAAAAAAGGGGATACACGAAAGGTGGGTGGTAACAGTTGCCCTGATTGTATGGACCAGCCATAATGTTAAGTGTGTAACAGTACAGACACAGAGGGCTAATGGATGCATAAAGCATGTGGGAACATGATACGGGGAACCTAGTTATGGTAAAACTTTTGGCTGCTGTTAACAATTTATTTGCCTGCCATCCTGTGGTGCCACTTATCTTCTGGCTCACTACCATGTATCTTTTTGGCCTACAAGATTTTATATTATCTTAAATATGAAATAAAGTATTGTCTTTTATCCAGTTCCATGAGCGTCTTCCTCTATATGTTCCCCTGTGGCTGTACAATGAAGAGTTTATAGAGGTCCCCACTGAATGAATAACCGTCTAGTGAAATATCAATAAGTTCATTCGCCAGGTAAAATTAATAATGAATGATTATTTCACCCAACTGATGACAGACTGATATCATCTGGAAAGAAGTTGGCCAGGTTTAAAACTGTCAAATAATTTATCGCGAGCCCATGACCAACTTTTTCCTAAAAACATTACCAAAATATTAATCAGAAAATTGTTCATCCTTCATCTGGCATCAATATAGATGTATGGCTACATAAAACAACTGGTGTGGACTAAATTGTGTATCAGTCTGGGTAAGTGATCTTTCACGATACATTCATTTGTTCAACAATTATTCAATCATGAATCTACTTTTTATCTAATCTGTCTAGCTACCTCATATCTAGAATGACGTTATGATGAAGAGATTAAGTTTATCATTGCTTTTTCAAGTTAAAACCAGTTATATGGTGGATTCACAATATAGAGTCCACATTTAAAGTGTCTCGATAAAGTAGAAACCAAGTTTACTGCATTGCCAAGCCTACATCTTCAGTGACTGTGCAACATAATGTAGACATCTGGATTGTGTTGGCGTTACAATGTAGACCCGTCTGTGGTGGACTTACAATGTAGACCACAGCATGAGTTAAGGGTTGTTTGGTAATTTTAATGTATTACCCGGCACTAAAACTGTGCCAAAGCTTCTCTTAGGATAGTCCCAGGGTGGCAATTGAGATGAAAACAACAAGAAAATAAAATTTATATTAGCATCTTTCACTATCTATCCATGATATTGATGGATGCATTGTTATTTAAGGAAAACTTTGGTTTGTATGTACCAACTAGTGAAAGAATGGACCGGTCACTTCTTTAACTGCTTTACGTCTTTCCAAACCCGAATCAGTTTAAAGACACTCAAAACACTAAACATACATAGCAAGTCGTTTATACATTGCAGTTCTCATGTACAATTTAAAAAAAAAAAAAATTTTGAGCGCATTTTCAGGCAGAATAAGTGCACATACCCTAGCAGATGAAGTCCTCCTACTGGACTTGTACTGATCATACCTAGCAAAACATTATGTTGCTTTTACATTTCAGTTCCCAGTATGCAGATGCATCTCCATAAGTGCATACCAGACACCTGAAATCACACAACAGCTTTAAACTATAATACATTGAAACTTCATCTAACGAGACTTAAGGCCACGTCACACATGATTATTTACCAGCGATCCCGACAACGATATCAACGTGTCAGGATCGCTGGTAAGTCGCTATGTGATCGCTGGTGAGCTGTCAAACTGACAGCTTCACCAGTGATTAGCACAGCGATGCCGAGCGCACAGCATCGCTGTGTTCTGTTAGTTAGCAGCGCGCTGATGCAGTCAGCTGGTAACTAACGTACACATCGGGTATCCAAGGGAGGTGCGTCCCTTGGAAACCCGATGTGTACATTAGTTACCAGCTGATCGCTGGGCTCCCGCCGGTCACACGCAGCGATGCGTGCTGGCCAGCGGGAGCCCAGCGACCAAAGAAATGTCCTGGGCTTTCCTGCAGCGATCAGGGGGGCCGGTCGCTGATCGCTGTCACACACAGCGATCTCGCTGGTGAGATCGCTGTTGTGTCACAAAACTTGTGACTCAGCAGCGATCTCGCTAGCGAGATCGCTATGTGTGACTGGGCCTTTAGTTTCTTGATCTTAAGGGAGTTTTACACATAGCGATATCGCTAGCAGTATCGCTAAGACGTCACCGGTTTTGTGACGTTATAGCGATATTACTAGCGATATCGCTATGTGTGATACTTACCTCCGACCGGCTCCCCCGCTGTCCATCGCTGATCGCGCGAGATCGGGCAGCTCCATTTCTCGTCGTCTGCTTCCTGCTGGGCTTCCTGCTGTGTGAGATGAGCGACGCGTGGAGGCGGGCGGGAGGACGCCAGGATCGCTGTGTGTGAAAGGTGAGTATCGTGCGTTGCATCACTGCTGCATCGCTATGAGATCTTTCTGTGTGAAAGCTCACTAGCGATCATTTAGCGATGCACCAGCGAACCTGACCGGGTCGTATCGCTGGTCGGATCGCTGGTGCATCGCTAAATGTAAAAGGGCCTTAAACTACTAACATAGCAAACATATCAGCTGCTATGGGGTCAAGTAACTAAAGGGGCTTATCTCTACTCATTTCTCATTCATTATGTCACGATTCCTCCTATCCGTGTGTCTGGAGCAGTGAATAACAGTTCTGCTGCCCAATCTAGGACAGGAGTGTGCCGAGCTGTTAGTTTGGTGATTGAGCTGCCCAATCGGATGCTGGAGCGTGCTGAGCTATCAGTGTCATGAGTGAAAGTTTATCCAATCAGGACCAGGGTGTTCCAGTGCTTCATCCAGGTGTCTCCTGTTCAGAGTAATTATACAGCTAATTAGCCATCTCTCCGCCTTAAATTGCTGCTAATTGTAGATTTGCTCAAGAGGTATGTGTTTGCTCTGTGCTCCTAGTCCTTGCTGCTCAGCCTTGGATTTGACTTGACCCTCCATTAGCCTAGCCCTTTTGTCGAGATCTATTACCTTCTTTGAATAGTGACCTTGGCCGGTTACCTGACTATGCCTTTGCCTCACTCCTCTGTCTATGACATACACTCCTGGCATTTGACCTTGGACCTCTTGACTACCCAGCTTGTCACACACACGCTGCCTCTCTGAAAAAAATACCCCCTCACTGCCTCTTGCAAAACTGTGCCCACTTTCACAATTGTTCCCCCATTATGTGCCCCCTCCCCTACTCCACATTTTTAAAATATGTAATCTTCATTTAATTGATGGAGCACTTACCGATGTGATGACATCAACAGCGTGCTAATCTCATCACACAGCTGCATGTCGGGGGCAGAGCTGACTAGTTCTCCTCTGCCCCAAAACTGGTACTACACTGTTCAAGACGTAAATACAGTATTACAGGGAGGAGGGATCGGTGTCTCGGCGGGCCTGATGTAGAAGCTTGTCATCTCCACTCTCTCTTTAGAAGCATGCATGCCAGGCAGCATTAGCTTGCTGTGCGCATACATTAACTGCACAACTAAAATCAGTAGGGCCAAGTGGCGGGACAGAACAACACACTCCACCACCTCCTCGTCCTGCAGGTTTCAGCTGTGCAATGCAGCGCAATCGTAGGTACAAGGCAAGCTAAAGCTGTTTGGCACGCATGTTGCTGAAGAGACAGTGGAAGTGACGATAGATCGAGCGGCCCAGCACAGGGTTCGGCCCTCCTGGCATTTGCCAGAGATGCCAGATGGCCAGTCCGGCCCTGGACTTGTGTCCATGAATTTCATCACATATTTGTCTTTGGAGGGAAAACTGATTCAGTAAACAAGCTAAGCTAATTTTGTTCTGTTTTCTGGGTTACCAAATGCTGAAACATTTTCCAGATTGTTTATTATTATGTGGTGAGATTGCATGGAATTCTTCTGAAAATGGTATCTGATAGGGGGTGCAATTTGTGTCCAAATTCTGGAGAGTGTTTTGTAGGAAATTGGGGATTGAGTTGCAATTTTCATCTGCTTACCACCCTGAAACCAACAGTCAGATAGTATAAATCAATCGTTGGAACAAATTTTAAGGTGTTTTGTTGCAGCTCACCAGGAGGACTGATCTTCATATTTACCACTTCCTGAGTTTGCCTTTAACAGGTCAATTAGTTCACTGGAACCTCGCCTTTTTCGCAATTATGGTTTTCATCCCCATTTTGGTGAACTTTTTAGAAAGAGTTTTGGGTGTCTTGAAGTAGAGGTTGCCATATAGAAACTTGGAGATATCTGGAGGGAGGTTCAGAACAAAGTTGGTATGGCTCACCTTCTCCAAAAATGGATGGATAGGAAATATTTGACAGGTCCCATCTTCAATGTAGGTGATAAGGTTGGGATATCATAATATTAAGCTGAAAGTACAGTCACCACAGTTTGTGTCTTAAATTTACTAGCCCGTATAAAATTCTGGAGGTATTGGCTTTTAGATTATAGCTTCTGCTGACGATTTGCATCCCAAATGTGTTCCACAAATACGTGTTAAAGGAGATTGCATCTCGTACTCTAAACCTCCATCGACAAAGACCAGAAGAGTTCGGAGACAAGGCAGATAACACTGACGGGGACAGAGGATTGTCGATGCTCAGACAGTCTGAAATTCTCTACAATATCTCGTTCATTGGAGGAGATACAGACCTGAGGATAAAAATCCTGGGTTATAGTTCGTTCTGTGAAGGCTGATCATCTGGTCAGGGCCTTCCGTCATAGGTTTCCTGGGAAACCTCGGGGTCCGGTGCCTCCCCTAGAAGAGGAGACTCTGTTTTGATTCCTCCTATTAGTGTGTCTGGACGCAGTGAATGACAGTTCTGCTGTCCAATCTAGCACAGGGGTGTGCTTAGCTGTAAGTATGGTGATTGACAGCTCAGATGTCCAATCAGGTACTGGGGTGTGCTGAACTGTCAGTGTCTTCAGTGACAGTTTAGGGGTCCAATCAGGATCAGGGTGTGCTAGGGTGTTATCCAGGTGTCTCCTGTTCATTGTAGTTACCTGGCTATTTAGCCAGCTCTCTGCCTTAGATTGCTGCCAATTGTAGCTTTGCTGAAGAAGTGTGTGTTTGCTCTGTGCTCCTAGCCTTGTATTCTTATCTTTGCTGCTCAACCTTGCATTTGCATTAACCATCTGTTTGCCTAGTCCTTTAGTCGTGATCCGCTTCCTTCTTGGACTTGTGAACTTCGACTAACCACTCAGCCATTGGCTCAAATGGCACTGAAAATATCCATTTTCTTTTCTTATGAGATGAACAGTGCAAGTACTGTTTTGAAAGACATTTTTATTCTGATGTTTGAATGTATCCTATATCAAAATCAGATATCAGTCTTATGTATCAGACTGAGGGATCAGAATCAGGGATTAGAATCAGTTATAAAAGTTACGTATAAGAGTCAGGTATCAGAGTCAAGTATCAGAATCAGGTATCACTCATGTATCAGAGCATTTCTAATGTTTGACTTTAGGGGGCTTCACACATAGCGATATCGCTAGCAATATCGCTAAAGCGTCACCGATTGTGTGATACTTACCTCCGACCGGCTCCCCGGCTGGCTATCGCTGATCGCGCGACAACGTCCTGGACCATTTCTTGTCGGCCGCTTCCTGCTGGGCTTACTGCTGGCGCCGACGAGCGACACGTGGACGCGGGCGGGAGGACGTCTTCATTCCTGCGTCTGACAGGTAAGTAACGACCGCTGCTACGTCGCTGGTGAGGTCTGCCTGTTTGGCAGCTCACTAGCGACCATTTAGCGATGTACCAGCGATCCTGACCGGGTCATATCGTGGTCGGGATCGCCCAGCTAGTGGCACATCACGCAGCTGCTATGGGTCCTGTGAGGCAGGGGGGCCCGCCTGCCGTCAGCACCGACTCCACCCGCTGCCGCCACATTGAACTGACGTTCCCTCTCCCATCATTCCCCTCTGTCTTTGACACTGACTGCGGGTGCACATCATCGCGCATCCACTGTGTGCCAGGCAGGTCAGCCGGGAGCAGTGCGGGGCGCGAGGAGAGGTGAGGATTGTGTTTTTTTTTGTTTTATTTTTTTATATATCAGTGAGTACTGGACTGTGGGGCCATTCTAGGGGGATGGTATATACTATGTGGTTGTGCTATATACTATGTGGTTGTGCTATAATGTATGTGCCTGTGCTATATACTATGTGGCTGTGCTATATACTATGTGGCTGTGCTATATACTATGTGGCTGTGTTATATACCATGGGGGGTACATTATACATTATATTCTATGGGGGAGGCTGTGTTATATAATATGGGTGGATACATTATATTCTATGGGGAGGTAGGCTGCATTATATTCTATTCGGTGCTACATTACATTCTATGCGGGGGTGATTGCATCATACTCTATGAGGGGGCTACATTATAATATATGAGGAGGCTTCATTGTATTCTATGGGGGGCTGCATTATATTCTATTGGGGACTAGATTATATTGTATGGGAGCTTCATTATACTTTATGAGTGATCCAGTGATTGTTCTGTCTCCATCATTCTTTCTCAGATGGTGGAAAGAGGCTGGGAAACAAGTGTTGAACGACTTCAATATTGTCGATCACACTCATTTAGCGTCCTGAACTCAGTGCATGTAAATAAAACCAAAATGCTTCTGTGTGATGTGCAATATGTTAGCATTTGGGACCCCATTTTAAATGCCTAGGGCCCCACTTTGCCTAAAACCAGCTCTGCATGCAGTGCACATGATCTAACTACCTTGCTAGTGTCTGGAGGCCCGTATGTCGTAATAACAACATTGGGTCGACATGGCAACGATCGGGCCTCTGCGATGACGGCGAGGGTGCCGATCGGAGTGCAGAGGGGGCTCCCTCCCTCTGCATACCTGCTGAATGCTGCGATCGCTAGTGATCACACTATTTAGGGGGTTTAGTTGTGGGCACCGCACCTGGGACTAAGTGCTGGGTATCAGCTCTCAGAATCAGCCGACAGCCGGTGCCAATCACGCGCACACAAACTCTGTGCATGCAAAATCGCCATGATGTAGCCATATATCCAAGGTCGGTAAGTACCAAGTGACCTGGATGTACGGCTAAGCCCAAGGTTGGTAAAGGATTAATCGACAAGGCCCCATCCTCAACAGCAACAGTGCAGAACATTACATAGTTGTGCGCAAACGTTTTCATACCCCAGAAGAATTTTTGCTTTCTTGGCCTTTTTTCAGAGAATATGAAGGATAACACCAAAACTATATCTCCACTCATAGTTAGTGGTTGGGTGAAGCCATTTATTGTCAAACTACTGTCTTTTCTAATTTTAAATCATAATGATAACCCACAACATCCAAATGACCTTGATCACATACCCCATTTCACATACCCCATTTCTTAGTACCCTGTTTTGCCCCCTCTAACATTAATGACAGCTTGAAATCTTTTGTGGTAGTTGTGGATGAGGTTCTTTATTATCTCAGATGGTAAAGCTGCCCACTCTTCTTGACAAAAAGCCTCCAGTTCCTGTAATTTCCTGGGCTGTCTAGCATGAACTGCGCGCTTGAGATCTCCCCTGAATGGATCACTGATATTGAGGTCAGGAGACTGAGATGGCCACTCCAGAACCTTCAATTTGATCTGCTGTAACCAATGACAGGTCGACTTGGCCTTGTGTTTTGGATCGTTGTCATGTTGGAATGTCCAAGTACGTCCTATGCGCAGATTCTGGGATAATGATTGCAAATTTGCCTCCAGTATTTTCTGATAAGGTGCTGCATTCATCGTTCCTTCAACTTTGTCCAAGTTTCCTGTGTCTTTGTAGCTCACACATCCCCAAAACATCAGCGATCCACCTCCGTGCTTTACAGTAGGTATAGTGTTTCTTTCATCATAGGCCTTGTTGTCCTCTCTCCAAATGTAACATTTATGGTGTGACCAAAATGTTCAATTTTGGTCTCATCACTCCAAATTATCTTGTTTCAGAAGTTTTGATGCTTGTCTCTGTGCTGTTTTGTGTTTTGTAGGTGAGATACTTTTTGGCATTTGTGCAGTAATGGCTTTCTTCTGGCAACTTGACCATGCAGCCAATTTTTCTTCAAGTGCCTCCTTATTGTGCATCTTGAAACCACACACCACTAGTTTTCAGAGAGTCCAGTATTTCAGCTGATGTTATTTGTGGGTTTTTCTTTGCAGCCCGAACATTTTTCCTGGCAGTTCTGGACAACATTTTCGTTGGTCTACCTGACCGTGGTTTTGTGCATGTTATCAGGTCCAAATTACCAGGTTATGTAAACATTTGATCAGTAAAAACACAGAGAAAACACAGTAGTTTCACAATAAATGGCTTCACCCAACCATTAATCATAAGTGGAGATAAAGTTTTGGTTATATCATTCATAAATTCTGGAAAAAGGCCAAGAAAGCAAAAATTCTGCCGGGGTTTGTAAACTTTTGAGCACAACTGTGCATTCCCCACCATCAGGCTTTTTGCCCTTGTAAGCTTAAGTGCTGCCAAGCTGTCTAACAGCGTGTGAGCATGGGTAAGAAATGCCATACAGAGGACCAGTTGTTTTTCTATATCAAGCAGCAAATCTCACATTGAATCTTCTAATCTGATTTATTCCTATTATATCCTTGATAAAGACCGTTATTCGTTGAAGTGTTGGACCTTTTCTTGCCAGATCAAAATAAAATATTCACTTATCACATCAAGATCTTTGTTCTCTATCATCATTTTGGTACTAAGGTTTTTTGACTAGTTGTTGAGAAAGCTATTGCTTCTTCATTTCCAAAAATCCAACCTGCTGATAGTCTCCAAAATGTTTTTGATTTACTTATTTTACATGTATCTTTGCCCATCTATGGCCTCTGTCAATCAATGAAAACTTTTCAGAGAGAGAGAAGAAAAACAAGTAGCTGGGAAGATGCACTGAACTGTTCAGCCATAGCAACCGTGCTCCAGGCACCTGGGCTTGGTTTGAACAGTCATATTATTCTGTCAGACTCCCTTTAAAATTGATCAGTCTGAAGGTTTGACATAGCTCTGTCTTCCACCAATATATTCACCACTGTCTGCCTCCTGAAGATGTGCATAGTGGTGGCATTGGGAAGTGGGTGGCAATGGACAGGTGGCGGGCGAGGGCATGGTGCGGCCTATGGGGCATTGTTTTCAGCCCTTTGGCTGTCTCGGCCCGTGGGCATCACTTTGCCCAGCTCTGCTCTACTGTAGAGGTATAACTGCTAGTATACAAAGGCTATAAGATGAGCTCCTTATTACTATAAAACTCATATGCAAATTGCCTCTTCAGAGAGGAAGAGGACTTGAACTCTATAGCGCCACCTTTTGGAATCAGCAATCCTACAAGTCACAATCAACCCTTTAACGAGCCTTGCAATATGACTTAGGATAAAAGCCAAATCATGTAAATCTGATATGAATTTTTGGAATTTACTAAGCTTCCCAAAAAGGTGAATATTATCCCGACCTAAATACATGAAGACCCATGAAAAAGTCTCTGTAGTAACCACAGATGACATCAATGCGGCGCTCCTTTTCTATATCTTGTTGTGAGGATCCGGCCTGTCAAAGAAAAGGTCATATTGCAAAATTCTGTGTGATATCACAGAGAAATGATAGTAGGAACGGCAAATGTCAGCCTCCCGTAGCCCTTTGTCACCGGGGTCATCAATAATTTATTAAGTTGGCAGCATGAGGCCTCAGTGTATGTCGTCCTTGTTCCTCTCAGATAACCGGAGCGCTCAGCTAGGTGATTATTGCATGAGAGAACCGTGCATGAGGCAACTAAATGACACAGTCTATTAATCAGCGCTCCATGGTCTGCACATCGCGGCTTTAGGCAATCTCGGGGAACAATGCTGAAATCTGTGCAGGCTGTGCATGTAATTGAATTAAGATACACAATGTGACAAGAGAGCCGGGAATATTGCACTGAAATCATTTCTTTGTATGCGGATTTGTGCGCTTGTTTATGGCCTGAGAGACCTGACTGACTGCAGCGCTGACAGGTGGACAATGCAGACAATATGACAGCCGAAAAGTGAATGGAGAGATTAAAGATGTATCTCCAGGTGAAGGAGGAGGCTGGTCCCCAGTGGTTTCCTCTGTAGTCTGCAGGTATGACCTCATACACAGCTTCACTCTGCACTTGACCTTTCTTTTGTAATCACGGCTCTCTATGGTTTTCATTCTTCTTCATCATTCATCTCCTCATGTCACTGCCACTCTTCAAGCAAACCTTAAAATCCTCTTCAAACAAGCTAACAAATGCACAGACGGTCAACTTTCCATTCTAAATCGTAGACTGGGATCTCCTGTTCTTGGGATTGTTGGAATATAGATTAAATGCCATAAAAAGAGGAAACCTTTGCTATTGCACCCACTAGATGGCCCTGAAAGCTTTTAACATATTTCAGGAACAATTCACACAAACCCATAAACCGTTTTGGCCTAATATAAAACCTGACAGGATGAGTGGTGGTGTTACACACCTGTCCTAGGTATTCTGTGGTCTGCTCCCTTCACCTGGCTCCACTGCCCTTTGTTGTGCTCCATGTTGGGTTTTTCAGGTTGCCTTAGGTGTTTCAGTGACATAATCTCCCTGGGTCCATTAGGACAAACACCTGTCTTAAGATTGAGATTTAAGACTCCAGATAGGTGTACTTCACCTCCTGTGCACACCGCACTAAACCTGCTTCTATCCCTGCTGACTTCCACTTCTTCCATCCAGCTGCTCCCAAGATTTCTGAATGTGCCATGTCCTCGCTCCCCACATGCCCAGGTCCAGGGAATCACCTCTAAATGGGGTTTAAGGTCCACTTCACAAGGTCAGCCTCACAGGTGGTTTCCTACATGGGACATTAGATGTTAACCCCTTCACCCCCAAGGGTGGTTTGCACATTCATGACCGGGACAATTTTTACAATTCTGACCACTGTACCTTTATGAGGTCATAACTCTGGAACGCTTCCATGGATCCCGGTGATTCTGACATAGTTTTCTCGTGACATATTGTACTTCATGTTAGTGGTAAAATTTCATTCAAATAACTTGCGTTTATTTGTGAGAAAAATGGAAATTTGGCGAAAATTTTGAAGATTTCGCAATTTTCCAACTTTGAATTTTTATGCCCTTAAATCACAGAGATAAGGCACCCAAAAAACTTGATAACTAACATTTCCCACATGTTTACTTTACATCAGCATAATTTTGGAACCAAAATTTTTTCTTGTTAGGAATTTATAAGGGTTAAAAGTTGACCAGCGATTTCTCATTTTTACAACACCACTTTATTTTTACGGACCACATCACATTTGAAGCCACTTTGAGGGGTCTATATGATAGAAAATACCCAAAAGTGACACCATTCTAAAAACTGCACCCCTTAAGGTGCTCAAAACCACATTCAAGAAGTTTATTAACCTTTTAGGTGCATCACAGGAATTTTTTTGAATATTTAAAAAAAAATGAACATCTAACTTTTTTTCACAAAAAAAATACTTCAGGTTCAATTTTTTTTATTTTACCAAGGGTAACAGGAGAAATTGGACTGCAAAAGTTATTGTGCAATTTGTCCTGAGTACGCTGATATCTGATATGTGGGGGGGAACGACTGTTTCGGCGCATGGCAGAGCTCAGAATGGAAGGAGCGCCGTTTGACTTTTTCAATGCAAAATTGTCTGGAATTCAGATCGGACGCCATGTCACGTTTGGAGAGTCCCTGATGTACCTAAACAGTGGAAACCCCCCCACAAATGACCCCATTTTGAAAACTAGACCCCCTAAGGAACTTATCTAGATGTGAGGTGAGCACTTTGAACCCCCAAGGGCTTCACAGAAGTTTATAATGGCCGGGCATGAAAATAAAAAAATCGTATTTTTTCCACAAACATGATCAATTAGCCCCCAATTTTTTTATTTTCCCAAGGGTAACAGGAGAAATTGAACCCCAAAAGTTGTCCAATTTGTCCTGAGTACACTGACGTCCCATTTGTTGGAGAAAACTACTGTATGGACACACGTCAGGGCTCGGAAGGGAAGTAGTGACGTTTTGGAATGCAGACTTTGATGGAATGGTCTGCGGGTGTCATGTTGCCTTTGGAGAGCCCCTAGTGTACCTAAACAGTGGAAACCCCCCACAAATGACCCCATTTTGAAAACTAGACCCCCTAAGGAACTTATCTAGATGTGAGGTGAGCACTTTGAACCCCCAAGGGCTTCACAGAAGTTTATAATGCCCGGGCATGAAAATAAAAAAATCGTATTTTTTCCACAAACATGATCAATTAGTCCCCAATTTTTTTATTTTCCCAAGGGTAACAGGAGAAATTGGACCCCAAAAGTTGTTGTCCAATTTGTCATGAGTACGCTGACACCCCATATGTGTGAGAAAACTACTGTATGGACACACGTCGGGGCTCGGAAGGGAAGCAGTGACGTTTTGGAATGCAGACTTTGATGGAATGGTCTGCGGGTGTCATGTGCGTTTGGAGAGCCCCTGATGTACCTAAACTATTGAAACTCCCCACAAGTGACCCCATTTTGGACACTAGATCCCCCACGGAACTTATCTAGATGTGTGGTGAGCACTTTGAACCCCCAAGTGCTTCACAGAAGTTTATAACGCTCGGACGTGAAAATAAAAAAATCATTTTTTTCCACAAAAATGATATTTTTGCCCCCAATTTTTTATTTTCCTAAGGGTAACAGGAGAAATTGGACCCCAAAAATTGTTTTGCAATTTGTCCTGAGTAGGCTGATACCCTACATGTGGGGGTAAAACACTGTTTGGGCGCATGTCAGAGCTTCGGAAGGGAAGGAGCACCATTTGACTTTTTCAACTCAGAATTGGCTGGAATTGAAATCAGACGCCATGTTGCATTTGGAGAGCCCCTGATGTGCCCAAACAGTGGAAACCCCCAATTCTAACTCCAACCCGAACCCCAACACACCCCTAACCCTAGCCCTAACCCTAGCCCTAACCCTAGCCCTAACCCTAGCCCTAACCCTAACCGTAATGGAAAAATGGAAATAAATACATTTTTTTAATTTTATTATTTTTCCCTAACTAAGGGGGTGATAACGGGGGGTTTGATTTACTATTTATGGCGGTTTTTATGTTTGGCAGCTGTCACACGCTAAAAGACGCTTTTTATTGTAAAAATAGTTTTTGCATCACCACATATTGAGAGCTATAATTTTTCTGTATTTTGACCCACTGAGTCATGTGAGGTCTTATTTTTTGCGGGACGAGTTGACGTTTTTATTGGTACCATTTTCGGGCACGTGACATTTTTTGATCGCTTTTTATTCCGATTTTTGGGACGCAGAATGAACAAAAACCAGCGTTTCATGAATTTCTTTTGGGGGGTGCGTTTACACCGTTCCGCGTGCGGTAAAATTGATAAAGCAGTTTTATTCTTCGGGTCAGTATGGTTACAGCGATACCTCATTTAGGTCGTTTTTTTATGTTTTGTCGGTTTTATGCAATTAAAACTATTTTATATAAAAAATAATTATTTTTGCATCGCTTTATTCTGCGAGCTATAACTTTTATTTTTTTGCTGATGATGCTGTGTGGTGGCTCGTTTTTTGCGGGATAAGATGACGTTTTCAGCGGTACCATGGATATTTATATGCGTCTTTTTGATCGCGCGTTATTACACTTTTTGTTTGGCGGTATGATAATAAATCATAATTTTTTGCTTCGTTTTTTATTTTTATTTTTTAAGGGGTTCGCTAAAGGGGTTAACTAATGGGACAGTTTTATAGGGCGGGTTGTTATGGACGCGGCGATACTTAACATGTGTACTTTTATTGTTTTTTATTTTTTTTATTTTCAAAAAATGGATTTATTTGGGGGAATATTTTTTTTTTTTCTAATTTATTTGGCGATTTTTTTTAAAATTATTTTAATACTTTTTTTCATTTTTTTTTTACTTTATTAAATAGTCCCTGATTAAATTTATTTAATGATTAATGATTTATTAAATAGTCGCTGATCTGTCACATCACAGATCACTGTGACAGATCAGCGATCTGTCACAGGCACTGCACAAGGCTTCCTCATGCCTGCGCTTTGCAGGCACTGAGGAAGCCAGCTTCCTGCAGACCCCCGAAGGCCCCGTCGCCATCTTGAATTCGGGGGCCTGCAGGAAAGGAGCCCCTGGCAGCAGCGCTGCACATTGCGCTGCCGTGGGGGGCTCAGGGAAGCACGGAGGGAGCCCCCTCCCTGCCGATGCTTCCCTTTAACCCCCGGTACACCGCGATCATGTCCGTGACCGCCCCTGACACATTGTGCCGGGTGTCAGCTGTGATAATCAGCTGACACCCGGCCGCGATCAGCGGCACTCACCACGTGGACGCCGCTGATCGCGGTAGACGTACTAATCCCGTCCATGGGCATAGGGGCCCGGGTCTCATGGACGGGATAGTACGTCTGATGTCAGGAAGGGGTTAAAGGGGTTGTGTGAGATTGGAGCAGCAGCTACTGTTGTCTAGCCTTGATCACACTGCTATCTTTTTTACATCGACCTTCAGCGCATGTGGAAAATTGCTGGTGTGCACTGCCCATAGGTTATTATTGGGTCATTGTGTCCCTCTCGTTGGACTGGTGTTGTTCATTATTCAAATGAGTCGGCACACTGACCACTAAAAATTACGTAGTTGAATCCTGACCTTATACAGCTATAGAAAACTTAGTAAAACAGTTCATTGAGAGAGATACAAGGTTTATACTCGACTGGCTGAGGTATGACAAACAACCAACAGGACTAGAGGCTGTGTATCAGTATGGAGCTTTTATATTTTTGTGACACCTATAGCCCCCCCACAGTATGATACCCCACATTCCCCAACGCATAATGGAGCACCCACAACCCCCCACAGCCTCGCTCACAGTATGATGCACTTATTCAGTATAATCCCCCCACAGCCCCCCCAGTTTGATGCCCCTTCTGTCCCTTCATACAGTACAATTCCCCCTACAGTCCCCCATCACAATATGATTGCACTACAGCCCCACACATGCTATTGTGGCGCCCCTTGAGTCTCAGTCGCCACAGAGGTACTGCACCTCCTCCTGAGGTGTGGTGCCCCACCATCCAGGTAAGTTGGAGGCTCCTGACCACGGTCCAACAACTGCATCCCACACAACAGAGTAGTTCAGCAAAGCCACATTGCGGCTCCCTGCTTGGAGTGTAGCAGAGCACCTTTGGTGGCTCCCTGCTTGGAACACGAAATGTGCTGGTAGGTCGGGTGGAGTTAGAATACATAAAAGAGTGGGAAGGGTTATAATTTCAAGGCAGTTCGAGGTCAGTCAGTCAGAGAGTCACTCAGAGAGGAGTGAGGAAAGGAGATCCCTGGAAGAGGGATGGAGGAAGGAGGTGCTGCAGCAGATCTCAGTGACCTGGGTCTGCTGGCACGGGAAAGAAAAGAAGGAGAAAGACATTGAACCGAAACCTGATCTTCCATAAGAAGGAAAGACTAGTATGGAACGTAGGAGTAAAAGGGAACAGAGGACGTGGGTTAGAGGAAGAGCCCTGCCGAGAAGTTCTAAGCGCAAGGCCGGGGCCCGGTCCCCGAGGTTTTATGGACACTAATGGTTCTACAGCAGACACCGGTGGAGTAGTGGGCTGTAAATGCACTACTCCCATCTAAGACTTGGGGGCACAACAGCAACATTGATAGTGAGCCGGGACTCGGGAGTAAGGAGTCCCCGAAGCAGGCTACAGCTGTCTGCCGTACAAGTTGAGTTCTTGGGAACATCTGTCAGGAGGCACTCCAGTGTAACTCAGTACTAGGAGTACTTCACACTTAAAGGCGCTATAAGAGGAGACGTTCAGAAGGGCACATGTTGGCGGAGTGTTGGAAGGGAGCATTCCATCTGGCCTGGAGGTTGACTGAGTCCCTGACCCGGAGGACACAGCACGGAGTCAGGCACCTGTGTGTACTACAGACTGTGAGTAAAGCTTTGAAACTACAAGCCCTGGTGTCCTCCATTCATTCTTGTGCCAACGCACCCAGCACCGCTACATCTGGGTACCAGCTTCTACACCGCCTGCGCCTCTCCTCTCTCCCTACATCTACACTGCCCTGGGGCTACAGCTCCACCTGTGGGGAGCTTCACCATCTTGGCTGCAACACACCACCAGCCCCAAAGGATCTGCATGCAGCGTCGGCCTAACATCTCACTTGCCGAACACCACAGGTGACGTCACAAACTATTCCATTAACTACATTTCACCATTCAATCTCCCCTTTTTACATTGGGCGCCCAGGGCCATGGACCGGGTCCCCGCTGCTGTGACACATCCTGCTGACACCGGCCCGATACCGAGTACCCCACATCCCTGGGAGGGCGTCCCAATTTAATATCTCCACCCAGTATAAAGCCCTCACAGTCTATACAGTATGATTCCCTCCACAGCGTTTCACACACTATGATGCATCGATACAGTATGAAGCCCTAATATCCCCTCATATAGTAAGATGCCCTGAAAACCCCCCCCACACAGTACATTTTTCTTTTCGTTTTTTTCTTCTGTTTCTCCTAAATTTTCCCTTTTTCCTTTTTTTCTCTACTTTTTTAATAAATAGTACCCTTTATACAAGTGTCACGCAATACCCATGTAAAAACACCACTTACAACACATCCCCAGTGTTTTTAAGAACAAAATAAAAATGTCCCATTCATCAAGAAGACGCTATTCAGCAAAGGAGGCATATGCTTTGTTTGCCTCCAACATGGATTCAAACAGTGAGGAAGAGATACTGAGGAGGGACCCCCAGCAAGGTGCCCTAGGACCCAGACAACTCCTTCAGAAATTAAACCCGAATGGACTCCATCCCCTGAAAATTATCAGCCTGTTATTCCGGATTTCCTTGGCAGCTCAGGAATCCAATTTTACACCACAGGCCTCACTGAAATTGACTTTTTCAACTTATTTTTTGGCAAGGAAATAATATATGTTATGGTGGCCCAAACAAATTTGTATGCCCATCAATTTTTCACCCAAAAATCCCATGTCCTCATACGCCAGATGGACCCCTGTAAATGAAGCAGAGATGATGACATTTTGAGGCATTGTGCTGCATATGGGCATAGTCAGAGAACCAGAGCTTTGGCAATACTGGAGTACTGATATTCTCTACAGCACACTGGTATTCCGTATGGCCATGACAAGGACATGATTTGAAGCGATCCAACATTCTTTGCATTATAGTGATAATGCACAGTGTCCTCCCCAAGACTATCCTAACTTCGATCGTCTGTATAAAATTCGGCCAGTAGCTGAACACTTCAGCTGAAAATTTGCTGAGGCGTACACACCCCAGAGGGACATCGTTATAGATGAATCTCTGGTTCATTTCAAATGGAGGCTAAAATTCCGACAATACCTGCCCAGTAAGAGGGCCAGGTACGGAATTAAAGTGTACAAGCTGTGTGAGAGTACCTCAGGGTACACCCACAGATTTAGGGTCTACGAAGGTAAGTACACCCAGTTTGCCCCCCCTGAATTCCCCCCATGTCCTGGGGGTGAGTGGAAGAATTGTGTGGTAATTGCTAGACCTACTGCTGGATAAGGGTTATCACCTCTACATAGATAACTTTTACACCAGCATCCCACTGTGCATGCGCAGTATCATCTATCGGCAAGCTATGCTCTCAATCTGCACATGCAATGTCCACTGTGTTTCGGGGACCAGTGTCGGAGCGTTGCTATGTCTAGCGGCGATGATATCCTCTTCTTGTGAGTGCTCCCACACTTGTCCTTGGAACACAGTGGACGGCGCATGCGCACATTGAGAGCATTGCTTGCTGATAGATGCTATTGCACTGCTATTTTGTTGAAGCATTTTTTTTTTTTAAAATGCGCAGTATTTAACCCCTTAACGACCGCCGATACACCTTTTAACGGCGGTAATTAAGGGTACTTAAACAACAGCGCCGCTAATTCACGGCGCTGTGGAGTAAGTAAATAGCTCCCCCCAGTGTCGGATTTTCTCCGGAGTCTAGGCTGCAGGGGGTAGCCGAGACTCCAGAGAACATGAATCAGGTCGGTTTTTACCGACCCCACTTTTGCGATCGCCGTTATTAACCCTATAATGGCAACCGCAAAAAAAGCAGCGATTTTGCATTTAATTTCTCTTTCCTCTGATGTGACAGCACATCAGAGGAGAGAGAAATAAGGTCCCTGATCCCCCCTGTACCTCCCGGTGGTCCTCTGTCCCCTCCCGGTTGTCCTGGGTCCCTGCGGCTTCCTCCGTTGGGCGCCGCCATCTTGGATCCGGAGAAAATGGCGGGCGCATGCGCAGTGCGCCCGCCGGGATTCTGCGGGCTCCGGCTGGCAGATTCCATTAATTCATTTTGATCACTATGATAAACTATAATAGTGATCAAAATAAAAAAAAGTAAATAGCCCCCCCGTTTATCACCCCCTTAGATAGGCAAACATAATGAAATAAAGAAAATATTTTTTTTTTTCATTTTTCCATTAGGGCTAGGGTTAGGGTTAGGGCTAGGGTTAGGGCTAGGGTTAGAACTAGGGTTAGAATTAGGGTTAGGGCTAGGATTAGGGCTAGGGTTAGAATTAGGGTTAGGGCGAATTAGGATTAGGGTTAGAATTAGGACTAGGGATTAGGGTTGGGATTAGGGTTAGCGTTGGGATTAGGATTAGGGTTGGAGTAAGAATTGAGGGGTTTCCACTATTTACCAACTTTGGGGGTCTAATTTCTCCTGTTACCCTTGGGAAAATAAAAAAATTGGGGGCTAAAAAAAAATCACTTTTGTGGAAAAAAAAGACAACTTTATTTTCACGGCTCTGCGTTATAAACTTCTGTGAAGCAATTGGGGGTTCAAAGTGCTCACCACACATCTAGATCAGTTCCTTGGGGGGGTCTAGTTTCCAAAATGTCACTTGTAGGGGGTTTATACTGTTTAGGCACATCAGGGGCTCTGCAAACGCAACATGACGCTCACAGAAAATTCCATCAAAGTCTGCATTCCAAAATGGTGCTCCTTCCCTTCCGAGCTCTCCCATGTGTCCAAACAGTGATTCCCCCCCACATATGGGGTATCAGCGTACTCAGGACAAATTGCACAACAACATTTGTGGTCCAATTTCTCCTGTTACCCTTAGGAAAATAAAACATAGCGGGATAAAAAATAATTTTTGAGGAAAAAAGTGATTTTTTAATTTCACTGCTCTGCGTTATAAACTTCTGTGAAGCACTTGGGGGTTCAAAGTGCTCACAACACATCTAGAAAAGTTCCTTCAGGGGTCTAGTTTCTAAAATGGTGTCACTTGTGGGTTTTTTTCACTGTTTAGACACATCAGGGGCTCTCCAAAAGAGACATGGTGTCCGACCTCAATTCCAGCCAATTCTGCATTGAAAAAGTCAAACGGTACTCCTTCCCTTCTGAGCTCTGCCGTGCGCCCAAACAGTGGTTTACCCCCACATATGGGGTATCAGCATACTCAGGACAAATCGCACAACAACTGTGGGGGTATGATTTCTCCTGTTACCCTTGTAAAAATAAAAATTTGGGGGTGAAAAGATCATTTTTGTGGAAAAAAATGATTTTTTATTTTCACGGCTCTACGTTGCAAACTTCTGTGAAGCACTTGAAGGTTCAAAGTGCTCACCACACATCTAGATAAGTTCCTTAAGGGGTCTAGTTTCCAAAATTGAGTCACTTGTTGGGGGTTTCCACTGTTTTGGAACATTAGGGGCTCTCCGAACGCAACATGGCATCCGATCTCAATTGCAGCCAATTCTGCTTTGAAAAAGTCAAACGGCGCTCCTTCCCTTGTGAGCTCTGCCGTGCGCTGAAAAAGTGGTTTACCCCCACATATGGAGTATTGGCGTATTCAGGAGAAATTGCACAACAAATTTTGTGGTTTATTTTCTCTTTTACCACTTGTGAAAATAAAAAAAATTGGTTCTGAAGTAAATTTTTTGCAAAAAAAAGTTAAATGTTAATTTTTTCCTTCCACATTGCTTTAGTTCCTGTGAAGCACGTAAAGGGTTAATAAACTTCTTGAATGTGGTTTTGAGCACCTTGAGGGGTCTAGTTTTTAGAATGATGTCACTTTTGGGTATTTTCTGTCATGTACACCCCTCAAAATGACTTTAAATATGATGTGGTCCCCAAAAAAAATGGTTTTGTAAACTTTGTTGTAAAAATGAGAAATCGCTTGTCAACTTTTAACCCTTATAACTTCCTAACAAAAAAAATTTTGTCTCCAAAATTGTGCCGATGTAAAGTAGACATGTGGGAAATGTTATTTATTAAGAAATTTGCGTGATTTAAGGGCATAAAAATTTAAATTTTTAAAATTGCAAAATTTTCAAAATTTTCGCCATATTTCCTTTTTTTTCATAAATAAACACAAGACTTATCGAAGAAATTTTACCACTAGCATGAAGTACAATATGTCACGAAAAACAATCTCAGAATTAGCGGGATCCGTTAAAGCATTCCAGAGTTATAACCTCATAAAGTGACAGTGGTCAGAATTGTAAAAATTGGCCCGGTCATTTACGCTGTAAAACGGCTCTGTCACTAAGGGGTTAAAATAGGAGGAAGGCTACTGAAGGTTTATTGGCCTGTCATTTAAGCCCAGAATGATGATGATGAGGCCAGAGCAGTAAATAAAAAGACCTGCCCACAGGCCGCCCCAGAGCACGAGCATCTCAGTAACACAAATTAAACACAAAGACCCAAAAGATGTATTTCTTCAACCCAGGTATCATTTTAGTCAGTGTAACAGCGCCAACCTGACACTTTCTGTAGTTTACTTAGCAAAATCCTGATGACAGGTTTGCGTTAATGTCATGCTCTCAGAGGGATACAAACTTGCTGATAAATGGGAAATGGAAAAGAGAGACACAAGGTGCCTTGCTGTGTGTGAGGCTGTATCCCACTCTGATTCTTCAGTGTGCATCAATAAACTGTGTGAAGTGATGAGGAAAAATGTGCTGGGAAGCGTATCGCAGCAAGGCTCCCAGAGATATGTGATGGGTGTATTGATGTGCAATGATATAATAATGGCATATATTATGAGTAGTATTAATAGTTATTTAAACCATGCTTAAATACCTAATGCATGTTTTAATTTTTATTTAAAAAAATTGTATTTTATTAAGTGAAGAATTAAATTCATTAATTTCAGCTAGATGCCTGCGCTGTAAATCCATCACTCATAACACCACTTCCTTTATGTCCACAAGTACAAATTAAAGATTTCCCATTTTCCTGATGACATCCCAATCTAGATTTGTCATTTATTTAATACAATGTCTGTGTAAAAACAGCAATGTATAGGGAGGACAGTTCAACCTCTGCACAAAAGACTAAATAATCATAGGTCCAATATTAGAACAGTATTTTTGCTGCACGGTCTAACCCGAAACTGTGCAATAGGCCCTAATAAAGACTACAGAGTTTTAAAAATCACTATTGAGCATATACCCATTGAGGTTGAAAATTGCATACAATTACTAAATAGAAAATAAATCTATTGGATAAATAGATTAAATACCTTGAAACCAATGGAACTGAACAAAGTTACAGATATTGTCAATTAATTAACAAATTAAATAATAACCTATGTGCTGCTATACTTTTTATGTCATTGTTAAAAAAAAAATAATATATATATATATATATATAATGGATATTTTTATCTGGACATAACTTCATGTGTTTTGACATGTGATTGTATACACTCCTCCCTCTGCACCCGGTGATCTTTTTTTAAATATTTTTCTGTATATGTACCATGTATGTTTGTACCACCTCGCTATTTTTGTATGGTTGTTCTGAGGAAGGGGTCTATCGACTCTAAAACACGCTGACAATAAGACTGCAATTTCATCTACTATAACTTGTGTTGTAATTCCAGAAAGCGCAGAAACACTTCAAATACAGTTGCCTTTATTGATATTCTATGGATGGTGCTGCATCTGGTCCTTAGGCTCTTTAAAGGGAACCTGTCACCTCGTTTTGCCGCTATAAGATGTGGCCACTACCTTTTGGGGCTTATCTACAGCATTCTATAATGTTGTAAATAAGCCCCCGGTCCAACCTGGAAGAGAAGAAAAACAAGTTTTATTATACTCTCTCGGGGTGGCCGTCTGGACCGATGGGTGTCGCCGGTACCGAGTCCGGCGCCTCCCATCTTCATGCGAAGTCATCATCCTGCTTGCTTCATGCCGTGCTCCTGTGCAGGCGTACTGATCTGCCCTGTTGAGGGCAAAGCAAAGTACTGCAGTGTGCAGGTCTCGGGATAGGTCAGAGAGGCCTAGCGCCTGCGCACTTCAGCACTTTGCTCTGTCCTCAACAGGGCAGATCAGTATGCCTGCACAGGAGCATGGCACAAAAAAAAGCAGGATGACGACATCGCTTGAAAATGAGAGGCACCGGACCCGGAACCTGCGACACCTATCAGACCGGACCGCCCCCGGGTGAGTATAATAAAACTTGTTTTTCATCTCTTTCAGGTCGGGCCAGGGGGCTTATTTACAACATTATAGAATGCTGTAGATAAGCCCTGAAAGGCAGTGTCCACATCTTATAGCGGCCAAAACAGGTGACAGATTCCCGTTAAGATTTGTGTCTCACAACCTAACAAGGTGAGCGGTTTTATCTATAATCATCATGAGTAACGGTATAGAAGGTTACGAATAACATAATATTATAGGTAGATGATTGACCCAGCTTAGGGGAAGGAATTTTTTTCCCTATGGAGAAAATTGGCTTCTACTCTGTGGATTTTTTGCCTTCCCCAGGATCAAAAATGCAGAACAGCTGCACTAAAAATAGGCTGAACTAGATGGACATATGGTCTTCCTTCAGCCTTAAAACTATGTTACTATCAAACTCTTAACCTGGATAAGACCCTATAATAATAATAATAATAATTTTTATTTATATAGCGCCAACATATTCCGCAGCACTTTACAATTAAGCGGGGACATGTACAGACAATAAATTCAATACAAGTTAAGACAATTCAAACAATGACATTAGGAGTGAGGTCCCTGCTCGCAAGCTTACAATCTACCTACCCTATTGTACTCTTGCATTTCTTTACATATGGGGTATCGGCGTATTTAGAGGAAATTGTACAACAAATTTAGGGGTCCATTTTCTCATGTTACCCTTGTGAAAATAGAAAAAATGGGACTGTAAAAGAACATTTATGTGGCAAAATTAGATTTTTTTTTATTTTCACTGCTCAACTTTATAAACTTCTGTGAAGCACCAAGGGCTCCTCTGCGGCCAAAGAGGAATGGGAGACCGCTGAAGGCAAGGCTCGGGATTCCTGCTGTGCAGCGACAGGAACCCGACTCCTAACAGGAAGGGACCTCCTGGGTCATCATGTCCAACCTCCTACTCAATGCAGGATTCACAAATCATCTCAGACAGATGTATGACCAGCCTTCCATTGAAGGAAAATATTGGAAATATGGCGAAAATTTTTAAATGCCCTTAAACCAGAAAGGTTTGTCACACAAAATAGTTAATAAATAACATATTTCATTTTTTTTAGGGACCACATCACATTTGAAGTGACTTTGGGGTCTATATGACAGAAAATATTTAAAGGTTACACCATTTCAAACACTGCACCCCTCAAGGTGCTCAAAACCACATTCAAGAAGTTTATTAACCCTTCAGGTGCTTCATAGGAACTGAAGCAATATGGAAAAAAATGAACATTTAAAGTTTTTTCACAGAAATGTTATTTTAGACCAAATGTTTTTGATTTTCACAACAGGAGAAAATGGACCCAAAAATTGTTGTGCAATTTCTCCTGAGTACGCCGATACCCAATATGTGGGGGAAAACCACTGTTTGGGCGCATGGCAGGGCTCAGATGGGAAGGAGCGCCATTTGACTTTTTGAACTCAAAATTGGCTGGGATCGAGAGCGGACGCCATGTCGGTTTGGAGAGCTCCTGATGTGCCTAACCAGTGGAAACCCCTCACAATTGACCAAATTTTACAAACTAGACCCCTCAAGGAACTTATCTAGATGTGTGGTGAGCACCTTGAACCCTCGGCGATCCCGGTGCTCTGCTCAGACCAGCACTGTGGGTTTGGTTGCTGCTGCCACCTCTGCACCAGCTATAGCAACACATGCTGGTCAGCAGCAAGCTACTCCAGGGACTAAGTCCTCTTTTCAGTCCACTGAGCTTGCCCGTGGGACCATCTCTCATTGGAGATCAGAGGTCACATGCTCAGGTCCTTCTCCAGCTCGAATTGGACCATCAGGAAGGTCCTGGAAGGATGCTGCTATAAAAGGTTCGCATGGCCGCTCGGTCATGCGCTAAGATAGACTTTTGTTGAGACTTGTGTGATTGATGGATGCATGAAACTGGTGACTGACTCAATAAATAACCCCTCCCTTTGATACGTATGTGTTAGGATTAGTTTAGTTTGAGTCAGTGCCTCATGGTGGCAAAGCATGTGCAACAGTGCTCCAGTCTAAGCACAAAGGTTAGCACCATAGTGCCGCCATATCTCCCATACCTCTGGGCAGTACAAGTCTATCCGCTGCAACCTATGACAGCTAACAGGGCACAGCATTTTCCTAGCATCACTCTTTAGCGCCACTGCAGCGACTCTGTGCGCAAGTGGGTCTAGAAAGACTCTGACTCCGTGCCTCTGGGCAGAGTTCTGTGACCACATCGCTTGCGCTCATATCATATTAGTGCGACCTTGTGAAGTAACAGGGTTCGCCTCGTACACTCCGGGTGAGGTAACCCGAGCGTGCTACTATCCGCCATTACCTAGCAGCAGGTTACATCTCTGCATGGTGGACCACGGGCTGCGAACGCACCTCTTACCATCATAATTATTTGGTGTGTTACGCTAGCCCTTAACACTTCCAACTCTAACATTCTATGATTCTATTATTCTATGAAGGCCTTGTTCCGCCAGAAGAGTTTTCTTATGACTATGCTTTAGCTTGATGACATAGTCCTCAGTCACACTTTGGTCCTCACCAAAAACCTCATCTAACTTAGTGAGCCACATTTTCTCACGTGCTCTCTGATCCATGCGTTCGAAAGGATGAGCTGTGAAAACACACAGTAATGTTAGTATTAGTTAGTAATCCCGATGGGAAGATGGCAACTCCTTAGATAATAGCGCCTACAAAGAATTTTCACAAAAGGAATCTATTATGCAAGACAACAAATCCTAGGGCATTCCAGTGGCATTGAAGTAAAGAAACAGTGTTCTCACATACGGGTCCAGACATAAAGTCAAAATCATAGGCTATGTGAATATACAAAGAGGTTCTTTTAATAGTCCTAAAAGGGAATCTGTCACCCTTTTTTTGGCCTATCAGCTGCCGGCATTAACATCAGGGGCTAATCTACAGCATTCTTTAATGCTGTAGATAAGCCCCCGATGTAACCTGAAAGATGAGAAAAACACGATAGATTATACTCACCGATGGGTGTCGTGGTCCGGTCTGGCACCTCCCATCTTCATACGATGCCGTTCTCTTCTTCCCTTCCTGTAGTGGCTCCGGCGCAGGCGCACTGCTCTGCCATGTTGAGGGCAGAGCAGAATACTGCAGTGAGCAGGCGCCAGACCTCTCTTTCACATGAAGATGAGGAGGCGCCGGACCGGACCGCCCTCTCCGGTGAGTATAATATAACGTGTTTTTCTTCTCTTTCAGGTTACATCGGGCGCTTATCTACAGCATTACAGAATGCTGTAGATAAGCCCCTGATGTCAATGCCGGCACCTGATAGGCCAAAAAAAGGGTGACAGATTCCATTTAAGCGTGCTAAAGTGCAATATAGTGCTTACCCATGTGGGAAAACACAAGATGTACGATCGTACCGTCACCTCGATGCACTTTTTGCATTTTGGACTTCTTCGGGGTCTGTTAGCGCTGAGGGATACTATATCCTGCCTTCCTCAGATCTATGTATTCACCCCTGCAGTGAAATGAGCACATGGGGGCGGGTGTCCGGACGCAGTCGTGTCACTTCTAGGCACCCCAGTGACAGTGCAGGTCAAAGGAAAATTTTCCTGTGATGTCAATGACCCTCACTGTAACGTATGGATGCCTTTGGAGTCGCGAGTGGAGCGGGGACCCAATGCCCATGTGCAGGCTGTGTCGGCCATTTTTGAAAAGAGGCCAAGTATGAGTAAACAGTCTACAATACAAATCAATGTAAGTAGAACATATGAAAAGCAAATGAGGGAAATGAGAAAAGAGGGAGGAGAAAGAAAAGCTTAAACCTAAAAAGATGATCAAAATGGAGGAAAGTAAATAGTAAGTAATCAAATAATTGAAAAACATGATAACATATGCAACAAAAATAATACATAATAATGTCTTCCATGAGGGCGCGCTGGTATGGTCTCCAAATGATCCCACAGAAAGCCAATTTTGTGATTATACATAAAGGGTATTATCCCTCAGACAGATGGAGGGGTAGACAATAGCCTTATCACAGTCAGTATTCACATACTATACAGTGGGGAAAATAAGCATTTGATACACTGCCGGTTTTGCAAGCTTTCCCACCTACAAAGAATGGAGAGGTCTTTAATTTTTATCATAGGTACACTTCAACTGTGAGAGACAGAATCTAAAAATAAAAACCAGAAAATGACATTGTATGATTTTTACATCATTTACATTTTATTGCATGAAATAAGTATTTGATACAATGGAAAAACAGAACTTAATATTTGGTATAGATCTTGACCAAGTTTGCACATGTAGAGAGGAGGGCCCCCGCAGAGTGTCCGGGCCGGAACCAAGGGGACCGCCATCTAGGTTCCTAAGGGAACAGTACCCGGGGAACAAAGGAGGAGAGTGGGCTGCTGAGAGTTACAGGACAGCCAGGGGAGGGGCGAGTATAAAAGGGACAGGGAGCGTGCAGGGGAGTCAGTTGGCTGAACGGCAGACATGAAGCAAGAGACTGCGGGACTTTGGGAGAACCAGAGTGACAGACGGTGACCTGAGAAGAGACCAGCGGCAGAGGGGAGACTTTCAGTGGCCTGCGGAGAGTAAGCGACGAACCTACCATCCAGAGACTTGCGCTTTACTCCAATCCGGGGTCGCTCCCTGCCCATGGTCTTCCGCAGCTGTTACCGCTGTGCTTCAGTCTGTTGCGTCTGGTCCGCCGCCCCTCGCAGCCGCTGCCACTTCACTCCAGCCCGCAGCTGCGGCCTGCCTGCTGCCACCCCGCCTAAGTCCGTGACTGCGGCCTCTTCATCATTGGCCACAGTGGACGTCACCTCACCGCAGTCGGCAGTTGGGGCCTACTCCCTGCCTACAAGGGAACTCTTCCCCTAGGCCTAGGCCGTGCACCACCTGCCAACCGCCACTCCTGGAACTGTGACACAACCCTGCTTGGAGACTGGAGTCTCATTAAACTCGCTCACAAGCCGAACCCCGCTGTGTATACAGGGGGTCACCTCATCAAAGGACTCCTTCTGGGCCTGTTGTGCCCCAACTCCTCCTGGGCGCCGGGGCGCCTGAAGACAATGACAGATCTTCAGCAGCTGAGCCCAGCGGCTGCGACGCCAACGCAGCCTCATCAGAGACGCCAAGGGACGTCAGGACGGATAAGTGACACTTTAGAAAATAAGGACCCATAGTCGGCCATATCGCGGCCCTATAGCAACGGGCTGTTGCCGGATTAGTCGTGTTCTCATTTAGAGTGCTTGTTTGTGCATAGTCCCTGCGAGGACAATATCTGTTATTGTTTTGGTTGCTTAGCATAGCCCTAGTGGCTCAAATTTATAAAAGTTTCTTTAGTCAATGTTCAACCCAGTCTCGCGTCTCATCACTGCATCCTGCGTACCTGCTGTTACCTACATTCACACTGCAGCAAGGATTTTGGCCCACTCCTGTTGTTGAGCAACATTGAGTTTCAGCTCCCACCAAAGATTTTCTATTGGGTTCAGATCTGGAAACTGGCTAGGCCACTCCAGGACCTAGAAATGCTTCTTACAGAGCCACTTGTTAAGCCCCCGTTACACACAGCGATCTCACTAGCGAGATCGCTGCTGAGTCACAAGTTTTGTGACGCAACAGCGATCTCACCAGCGAGATCGCTATGTGTGACACTTGTCAGCGACCGGCCCCCCTGCCGGGTATCGCTGTTCGTGCTCGAATGGCCTGGACATTTTTTTGATCGTTGGTCTCCCGCTGGCCAGCACGCATCGCTGCGTGTGGCAGGTGGGAGACCAGCGATCAGCGAGCTGGTAGCCAAGGTAAACATCGGGTTTCTAAGCGCCGCGCGGCGCTTAGAAATCTGATGTGTATGTTAGATACCAGCGCGCTGGTGCAGGGAGCTGGTAACCAAGGTACACATCGGGTTTCTAAGTGCCGCGCGGCGCTTAGAAACCCGATGTTTACCTTGGTTACCAGCTCCCTGCACCACCGCCCTGGTATCTTAACGTACACTGCGGGTAACTAAGCGACGTGCGTCGCTTGTTACCCGCGTGTTGTTGTCCTGATCGCTGCTGAGATCTGCCTGTTTGGCAGCTCACCAGCGATCATGTAGCGACATACCAGCGATCCTGACATGGTCATATTGTTGTCGGGATCGCTGGTGAGTCGCTATGTGTGACGGAGCCCTTAGTTGCCCTGGCTGGAAGACACAGCTGTAGGGAAGGTGACCTGACGGACGGACGTGTCAGAATAGAGAAAGATAGGTTTGCACAGTTTAGACAGGTGTCAGTTACTACAGTGGGGAAACAGCTAGGAAAGTGTAGTGGACGTGCAGTACCTTGGGTTGACCATTAGATGGCAGGGAGGAGTGTGAGCAAAGGACATGACATCAGCTTAGGGCTTTAGAAACCGTTGGTCATGGGGGGCGGAGTTACAGTGACAGTGACAGGGGACCGGGAGTGCTATAAATACTGAGTGTTCCAGAAAGTTCCAGTCCCCAGGGGGAGCTCCAGTGACAGGAGGACTACGACAGTTTGTGCGCTGTGAGGAAAACCGTACCAGGGGGACTGAGAGAGAACGTCAGGGGGGTGGTCCTGACAGGAAGAACCGCAGAAGAGACGAGACACCGGGTGTGGGAGACCGTGTTGGACACGACGACTGATCAGTGGAAGTGCTGTTGGTTTATGGGCCTAAGGCGGCCACAGTGACGGACCTGTCAGGAGCGTCAACGAGTGCAGAAGGGACGGTGTGTGTATACACGTCCCCAGTATAGAGTACGGTGTGTAAGAAGTGGCCCTGGAAACGGAGGGCCGTGAGGTAAAGAAAGTGCGGTGTGCTCTGAGGCCGTCAGACGGACGGCGAGTTAAATAAACTTGGACTTGTTGCACCCAGAATCTGCCTCCATCTTGTCTCTGTTATATCTCTGCGCGGTAAGAAGAGGGACCACCCCCCCAGCCTGGCCCACCAACCCTATATTTGGCGTAGTCGGCAGGATCGCCGCCGCTAATACGCTATCTTCTGCGGCAGGCCTGCGTCTGAAGGACTGAGAAAAAAAACTTGGGTTGCTCTATTTTGGATTATAAACACCTGTGGACTACCAATTACTGACCTGTGGATTACAAATTGGGACGCTGTGGCGGATCTGCGTTGCTGCAGAGGATCCAAGGCAGCAGCTGATTCTGCCCAAGATGGCGGTATTACTCCTACGCAGGAGAGAGGTCCGGGTGTTTGCCATGGTTCCGGATGGACTGGGGCCCCCTCCAACGTACTCCTGGGGGAAACGATATGTCCAGGAGGCCTCAGGCGCCTGGAGTGGCGATGGCGTCGGGAGATCGAGTCCCGCTGGGAGTCATGGACAGTCTTCCAGATCTCAGGCGGAGAAGAAGAGCGGTTGCGGACCCTACAGGAGCGGCCGCCAAAGACATCACCGGGAAGCTTCCCCATGGAGCCCCTGAGCTTGGAGGCCAGCCCAGCCGGACGGCGGGGTGAAGAACAGAGACTGCGGGAGAAGCCGCGGGAAGATGTGACGGAGGCCGCGACGTCGGGGAAGGTGAGAGTTCCCCCGGCTCTGTCAGCGGCTCTGCCAGCGGCTCCACAAGAAGTCCCCGCTACTCAGCCGCAGAACGCGGCCCCCTGTGTATCCGAAAGTCTGGCCGAGGAGGCCCTTACTGTTTACGCTGAGCTGAGCAGGGCCTCCGTTCCCGATTCATCATGCCCGGTGGCGCCACGTCTGGTGTCGCCGGTGCGGAGACTGTCTACAAAAGGCGCTGCTGCGTGTCCCCTGCCGGTAGCGACCTCATTCCCGGAATCGGCAGCTACTCCGGCTCCGTCTGGAACTCCGGGTGCAGCCTATCCCGCGGCCGCGGCTATGCCGGCGTTGGAGCTGGCTGCGGCCTATGTGTCAGGCCCTGTGGCCCAATCTGTGAGAAATCTGGCTGTCCCTGCCCGCCACCCGGTCCCAGCGGCTGCTGGGCCGCTGACATCATCAGCCGCCTCTGCCCCGCCGTCATCCTCGGTTAAGTCCCGCCCACCGGACTCAGGGCTCGTACCGGACCCTCTGTTTGGGTCACAGGAGTTATAAAGAAGAAGAGGGCCAGGGAGCAGGAAGTCTGGAACCTGCTCCATGAGAGGGGAGAGGCTGGCATGGCGGCTGCACGATCCCCGGGACGGCTCGTTTATACTAACTTGCAGAAAGGGACACTTCTTGCATCCTGGGAGCTCCACGGTTGTGGGGTCCCTTGCTACCAGCCACCAGGAGATGGCTTGAACTGTTGGGAATTCGCTATCTGCATAACGGTGTAATTGGGACAGTTTGCATCCAGGTTAAAGGAAAATGTTTTTCTTGTTATAAGTGTTGAAATTGGTTTGCCTGACATAGCGGGGATGCAAAAAGAAAAGTGCCAATGTTAAAGGAAGGGGGAGAAAGCATGTTATATATTTTTTGTTTGTTTGTTCTGTTGGTTAAAAAGAAAAAAATGGTAAATGGAAAAAAAAAATAGAAAAAGGGGTACTATTGCTATTATAAAGTTGTTTTGTTGTATAATATGCAAAAGTAAATGCAACAGGTCCGGGTAAGGGAAGGTCTGCGGGACCAGCGGGAAGTGTGAGATCCGAAGAGGGGTCTATGTGTGAAGAGGGTCTGGGAGACCGAGACGCCGACCATGACATGTAACTGAAAGAAGGGTAAAAGAATTGGAAGACGTGAGAGAGACAGCCGTCCTAGGTCAGGTCCCCAACACCATGGACACCCCTGAAGGAGGAAGGGGGGCGCTGGTAATGATATGGTAGGTGTGACACCTCGATCATGGTGTACCGAATAGTGGAAGGTGACAGTAGGGGAGAGTAGGGGAAGGTACACGCCACAGAGAGAATATGGGTGTACCTAGCCCAATTTGAAAGACGTTGTCACATGGCGTGCGCGCTGGTGAGTAGCAGTAGGCTGCTCAGAGCATAGTGCTCCCAGTATGGTTCGGCCCCCGCAGGTAGTGGGTTTGGCCCAACAGCTGGTCCGACAACAGAGTGTAGATGAAGCTTCAGAACGACGAGGGCAGGGATGACGATTGTCGAGGACGACAACGGACAAAGGAAGGAGGAGTGTAGGGAAGGTGACCTGACGGACGGACGGACGTGTCAGAATAGAGAAAGATAGGTTTGCATAGTTTAAACAGGTGTCAGTTACTACAGTGGGGAAACAGCTAGGAAAGTGTAGTACCTTGGGTTGACCATTAGATGGCAGGGAGTGTGAGCAAAGGACTTGACATCAGCTTAGGGCTTTAGAAACCGTTGGTCATGGGGGGCGGAGTTACAGTGACAGGGGACCGCGAGTGCTATAAATACTGAGGGAGGGTTCCAGAAAGTTCCAGTCCCCAGGAGGAGCTCCAGTGACAGGAGGACTACGACAGTTCGTGCGCTGTGAGGAAAACCGTACCAGGGGGACTGAGGAGAGAGAACGTCAGGGGGGTGGTCCTGACAGGAAGAACCGCAGAAGAGACGCAACAACGGGTGTGGGACACCGTGTTGGACACGACGACTGATCAGTGGAAGTGCTGTTGGTTTATGGGCCTAAGGCGGCCACAGTGACGGACCTGTCAGGAGCGTCGACGATTGCAGAAGGGACGGTGTGTGCATATACATCCCCAGTATAGAGTACGGTGTGTAAGAAGCGGCCCTGGAAACGGAGGGCCGTGAGGTAAAGAAAGTGCGGTGTGCTCTGAGGCCGTCAGACGGACGGCGAGTGAAATAAACTTGGACCTGTTGCACCCAGAATCTGCCTCCTTCTTGTCTCTGTTATATCTCTGCGCGGTAAGAAGAGGGACCACCCCCCCAGCCCGGCCCACCAACCCTACACAGCCACGACCAATCTTCAATACTCTTACTGAGGGAGGGAGGTTGTTGGCCAAAATATCACAACACATAACCCCTTCCTTCCTCCCTTCAATTTTGATTTTCTAGAATTTTTTTTAATTTCAAAATGTTTTTTATTGAAATTTTCATAATTCAAATGAACATTAGATTGATTCTGTCTCTCCCTATTGAAGTGTACCTACGATAAAAATTATAGACCTCTCTCTTTTTGTAGGTGGGAAAACTTGCAAATTTGGCAGTGTATCAAATACTTATTTCCCCCACTGTCTATGATCTGTTACTATCGTGATTAGTTTACAAAGTCTACTTATTTTTTATTTTACCTTGCAGCTAAAAGAACGGTTACAGCTGTGGGTCATGTGTCATAGAATCATAGAATCGTAGAGTTGGAAGGGACATCCTGGGCCATCTGGTCCAACCCCCTGCTCAAAGCAGGATTCGCTAAATCATCCCAGTCAGATGTCTGTCCAGCCTCTGTTTGAAGACTTCCATTGAAGGAGAACTCACCACTTCTCGTGGCAGCCTGTTCCACTCATTGATCACTCTAACTGTCAAAAAGTTTTTTCTAATATCTATTCTGTGTCTCCTCCCATTCAGTTTCATCCCATTGCTTCTAGTCTTTCCTTGTGCAAATGAGAATAAAAATGATCCTTCTACAATGTGACAGCCCTTTAGATATTTTCAGACAGCTATTAAGTCTCCTCTCAGTCTTCTCTTTTGCAAACTAAACATTCCCAAATCCTGCAACCTTTCCTCATAAGACAGGGTTTGCAGACCGGTCACCATTCTGGTCGGTCTTTTCTGAACTTGCTCCAGTTTGTTGATGTCTTTTTTTAAAATGTGGTGCCCAAAACTGGACACAATATTCCAGATGAGGTCTGACCAAAGAGGAGTAGAGGGCAATAATGACTTCACGTGATCTAGACTGTATGCTTCTGTTAATACATCCTAGAATTGCATTTGCCTTTTTTGCTGCTGCATCACACTGTTGACTCATATTCAGTCTGTGATCTATTAGTATAACATGATCATGATCTATTAGTATGACATGTCTTTTTCACATGTGCTGTTGCTTAGGCCTATTCCTCCCATTCTGTATATGCTTTTTTCATTTTTATTGCTCAGATGTAGTACTTTGCATTTTTCCCTGTTAAAAACCATTCTATTAGTTGCTGCCCACTGCTCCAGTTTATTTATATCTTTTTGAATCCTCTCTCTCTCTTCTCTAGCATTAGCTATCCCTCCTAACTTTGTGTCATCAGCAAATTTAATCAGTTTACCCTCAATTCCTTCATCTAAATCGTTGATAAAGATGTTGAACAATACAGGGCCCAGGACAGAGCCCTGTGGTACCCCGCTTGAGACATTCTTCCAACTGGATGTGCAGCCATTTACGACCACTCTTTGGGTCCGATCACTAAGCCAGTTATGAATCCACCTAACAGTTGCCTTGTCCATTCCATACTTAGTCATTTTTTCAATAAGGATTGTATGAGATACTTTGTCAAATGCTTTGCTGAAGTCAAGATATACTATATCTACAGCATTTCCTTTATCCACCCAATCAGTGATTCTGTCATAGAAGGAAATTAAGTTAGTCTGACATGACTTATTAGTTACAAACCCATGCTGACTCTGTTTAATCACTTCATTCTTATCCAGGTACTGACATACATGTTGTTTAATAATTTGTTCAAAGATCTTTCCTGGTATAGAAGTCAGACTCACCAGCCTATAGTTGCTTGGGTCCACCTTCTTCCCCTTTTTGAAGATAGGAACATTTGCTCTTCTCCAGTCTTCTGGGACTTCTACTGTTCTCCAAGAATTTTCAAAGATTATGGAGAGGGGTTCAAAAATTTCTTCTGCTATCTCCTTCAGTACTCTGGGGTGTAATTCATCTGGACCTGGAGACTTGAATTCATTTAGGTTAGCTAAGTGTTTCCTCACTATCTTTCTGTTTATAGATATCCTGGATTCTTCTATTCCCTTAATAGGACAGTGAATAACAGTTGATGTTACATTTCCTTTCTGAGAGAAAACAGATGCAAAATAGGAATTTAAAAGCTCGGCCTTCTCAACATCCTGTCTTACCATTTCATCATTTTCATCCTGTAAAAATCCTATAGCATCTTTGACTTTTCTTTTACTTTTGACATATCCCCAAAATCCTTTATTATTGCTTTTGACATCTCTTGCAAGCCTCAATTCATTGTCAGCTTTAGATAATCTGATTTGTGCCCTGCAGGTTCTGCAGACATCATTATTTTCTTCTTTAGATATGCCTCCCTCTTTCCATTTTATAAACATTTATTTCTTCCTTTTTAGCATGTGCTTAAGTTCTGTGTTCATCCATCCTGGTTTCCTTAAACGCTTCCTATTCTTCCCTCTTTTCGGAATTGTTAACAATTGTGCTTTGAGAATTTCATTTTTCAAGATTTCCCATCCTTCCTGGACATTTTTGTCTTTAAGGATATCTAGCAATTGGATCCCTCCAATTCTCTTTCTGAATCCCTTAAAATCTGCCTTTCTGAAATCTAACCTTGAAGTCTGAGTCTTCACAGGTCTTCCTCCTCTAGTTATCCAAAATTCTAAAATAGCATGGTAGCTACCTCCTAGGGTCCCAGACACTTTTACCTCCTCAACCATTTCCTCGCTGTTTATAAGGATTAGATCCAAGGTAGCAGTTCCTCTTGTTTTCTTCCCTACCTTTTGGAAGATAAAGTTGTCAGCAAGAGAGGATAAGAATTTCCTTGACCTGTTAGTTTTGCCTGAGAGAGATTCCCAACAAATGTCAGGATAGTTGAAATCTCCCATGACAACTATGTCATATTTTTTGGAGAACTTGTCCATTTGATGCATAAAGAGTTCATCCATATCTTCAGCTTGCACAGGCGGCCTGTAGTAAATGCCTAATGGTGTCCTTTCCATTGTTCTCTCCTTGTATTCTTACCCAAACAGTTTCCACAGGACTCCCAGTCTCTGAAGCTTCAATCTCTGTGCAGATATACGTGTTTCTAACATACAATGCGACACCTCCTCCTCGTTTATCAAGTCTGTTTCTTGCAAATAAGTTGTATCCTTCTAGTTTTGTATTCCAATCATGTGTATTGTCCCACCAAGTTTCAGTGATTCCAATGACATCATATTTCTTTTCCTGTGTTAGTAGTTCCAATTCTCCTTGTTTGTTGCCCATGCTTTATGCATTAGTATAGAAACATTTTAGTTTGTGATTGGTTTCTCTTCCTCCAATATTTTTTTATTAATTAGATTCTTTCGTCTTTGTTCTTCCTTTCCACTTCTAATAGCAGAGTTCTCAATAGCATTTGTCAGGTGTATGGCTTTTTCTGGTCTTTTGCTTCCCTTCCCATGTTGTTCTAGTTTAAAGCTCTCCTTACAAGTGTAGCAAGGCGACTTCCAAATACATGTTTTCCAGTCTTCGTAAGGTGCACCCCATCTCTAGCAAGTAGTCCATCGTATAGGTAATTCACTCCGTGATCCATAAATCCAAATCGTTGCTGACGGCACCATCGACGTAGCCAGTTGTTCACCTGCAGAATCTTATTCCACCTCCTTGTTCCATGGCCATCCACTGGGAGGATGGAAGAGAAGACCACCTGCGCTCCCAGTTCTTTCACTTTCTTGCCTAAGTTTTCAAAGTCACTGCAGATGGTTTCCAGGTCGTTACTTGCGGTGTCATTTGTCCCCACATGTATTAGCAGGAATGGGTGGTCATCTGTAGGTCTGAAGAGTCCTAATATCCTGTCAGACACATCTTTAATTTTTGCACCTGGAAGACAGCACATTTCTCTTGAAGTTATATCCGGTCTGCAGATAGCGGCCTCTGTTCCTCTCAACAGGGAATCCCCCATGACCACCACTCTCCGTCCTGTAATGGAGAGCGATATTTCAATGAATTAATCATGATAAAAGCACATTTACATTCTGATATAGATTGGGAGTCTAACAGAGATAAGCCCAGAAGCTGAGAGATTGAATTTTATCTTCTAACGGATTTCTCTCTTATCTTCACTGTTAGCAACTGTTTATCTGATGAGTTCTGCTGAGTTCAAAAACGAATTCAAAAGAAATCTTGTGTGTACATCTCCCCATCCTGCCTCCATTCTGTTTTCATGTTTCCATGAGTGCTGGCATCTAACAGAATTTGGCATCAAAATACAAGGCTTTTAAAGTTCTGGGTAAAAAAATATTTTTATGTCACTTTGTAGTTTCCTATGTCAGATTTTTTTTTAAATGACTGTTATTGACTAATATTTATTTCCTACCGTTTATATAGCACTAACTTATGCTGTGGCACTGTGCACAGATAGTTATCACTGTCATGTAGAGATGGGTGAACCAGAACAGTAAAGTTCATCGTCCATACCGAACACCTACTGTTCGGGCACGGACACCAATCACGGACTTCACCAGGAAGTCCGTGTTACTGTTCAGGTTCACCTCCCCAATGACCGGGTGTTTGTCGTGCTGTCATGTGCCTCTGATCAGCGGTATAATTATTACTGTCAGAAGCAGCAAAAGGAAATCAGTGCATAGATGTCCAAGGTATGGTAAAATCCCAAATCTTTATTAAATAACACAGGTAGAAAAGCACAAACAATGACAGACAAAGGGTGACACAAGCAGAAGCAGAGCAAAGGGGTATACAGTGTCAAAAACCTCACTCTGACCCTTATCGTGAGTAAACACCTGGTGGTAAAGATAAATAAGTGTCCAAGTATAGACACCCAATATATAGCAGGCAGACCAGTAAGAAGCAGTAAGGGGTAAAATCCCCAGCTGGACAGCCATATAATCAGGGGTGAAATTGCAAAGACACAAAAGCAAGGTAAACATACCAGGAGGGGAGAGGGGAGAGACACTGGATCCCAAGCTCAGCTGGCCCGACGTACGTTTCGGAAATGATCTTCCTTCCTCAGCCCAGTGCCTGCACTTTGAATAAATAATAAAAAGATGCTGTGGGTTCCCCTGTATTTTTGATAACCAGCCAGGCAAATCTGACAGCTGTCAGCATTAGCAAGGCTGGTTATCAAGAATAGAGGGGTACTAAAGCAGATAACTGGGGGCCGATATTCTAAAGCTAGTAAGGGGCCATGGATATTGGCCCCCTTCCCCCAGCATAAAAATAGCAGCCCGCAGCTGCCAAGAAAAGGCACATCTATTAGATGCACCAATTCTGGCACTTTGCCTGGTTCCTTCCCTATTGCCCTGTAGTGAAGGCAAGTGGGGTAATATTTGTGGGGTTGATGTCACCTTTGTATTGTCTGGTGACATAAAGCCCATGGTTTAGTAATGGAGATGCGTCTATAAGAAACCTATCCAGTACTAATTCTGATGAAGGACGTTGTCCGAAACATGCATTGGGGTGCGTGCCATGCATACACAGCCGACCAGGTAATACTGTATATCCATTGAATACTCACTCCTTACTTCGGGCTTATTATGTTCTTTCCAAGTTTAGGCTAAAGGGCATGTCACACTAAGAGATATCGCTAGCAATATCGCTATAACTAGTGACATTATAGTGATATTGCTAGCGATATCGCTGTGTCTGATACTTACCTACAACCCGCTCCCCCGCTGGTTATCGCTGATCGCGCGAGAACGTCCTGGACTGTTTCTCGTCGTCAGCTTCCTGCTGTGACGACGAGCGACGCGTGGAGCCGGGCGGGAGGACGCAGGATCGCCTGGTGTGACAGGTAAGTAGCGATCCCCGTCCCCAGCGATGTCGCTGGTGAGATCTGCCTGTGTGGCAGCTCACTAGCGACCACTTAGCGATGTACCAGTGATCCTGACCGCGTCATATCTCTGGTCGGGATCGCTGGTACATCGCTAAGTGTGACAGTACCCTAATGCCATGGGTGCTATGCTGCTGCTACATTTGTGCATCAAACCCCTTTATATAGAGATTTTCTTCTAGCATGACTCCCATGTGTTTCCACCACTGCGTCATTATTAATTCATTTATATGATAGCACTTTAGCACTCTATTCTTGGATAGTTTATTTATTGCCCCCAAGCCATCTACTCTGATATTTGCATACTACAATCTCCTTTTCGTATACTTATTGCCTTTTTATTTAACTATTTATTTACTTTGCTTTTTAATAATGTATTTATAGTGTATGACTCATATGAAGCACTCTTACTGTTTTTATGGACTTGGGGTGCCTTGTTAGTCCTGCCACCTCTTCACCATGTCTCTTTAATAAAGGTGTTTTACTGTAATTCCCTTGTTGCATTCATCCTTTATTTGCATACACCCCTTGACCTATATTTGGGAATTTTTCTTTTGGGTTCCCTATAGTTGTATGGTACATAAACACACAACAAGAATAAAGTCCTTTATTTTGAAATAAAAACAAAACACACTTTTCCTTTTTTATTTTAAAATAACAAATACAGTTAGGGTATGTGCACACGCTGCGGATTCTGCTGCGGATCCGCAGTGTTTCAGGAGCTTCGGGTCCGCAGCAGATTTAGGTGTGTTGTACAGTACCATTGTTTTCAATGGTAAACTGGAAAACACAGTGCACATGCTGCAGATTTTTCCACGCGGTTTTGCTGCGGTTTACAATCCGCAGCATGTCAATTCTTTAGTGCAGAAACGCTGCAGTTTCACACCTCATCCATTATGAGGTGTAAAACCGCAGATAAACTGCAGGACTTTAGTCCTGCGGATTTATCTGCGGTTTTTACTACAAAATCCGCAGAGCCAAAAAACTCCGTGTGCACGTAGCCTTACACTCACCTAAGGCCTATCAATCCCTCATCTCCCGTAATAAAGCAAATATAAAAAAACAACAATATACCTCACCTGTCCGATGTTCTGTCCCACGCTGTGATCCATGATATGCCAAGATATGACTGTCCAGGCTGAGAACCACTGGTGAATGAGCTGCTGCGAGCACTGTTCATAGATACCTGCACAAATATGACCTTCATGGCAGACTCATCAGAAGAAAACAGCCTGGGTTCCCCGTGATTTTTGCTAACCAGTAGGGCATAACTCACAGCTGGGGACTGCAACCCTCAGCTGTCAGCTTCAGCAAGGCTGGTTATCAAGAATAGAGGGGTCCCCACGCTGTTTTTTTAAATTATTTAAATAAATAATTTTAAAAAACGGCGTGGGTTCCCCCTCATTTTTCACAACCAGCCTTGCTAAAGCAGACGACTGGGGGCTGGTAAGGGGCCAAGGATATTGCCCCCCCCAGGCTAAAAATAGCAGCCCGCAGCTGCCTAGAAAAGCCACACCTATTCGATGCGCCAATTCTGGCGCTTTACTCGGCTCTTCCCACTTGCCCTGTAGCGGTGGCAAGTGGGGTGATAGTTGGGCCATTTAACCTCTACAGTTTCTCTGGATGTTAAATGACCACCGATCAGCTACATAGAAGGCAAACGACGGTAATTTACGGTAATATCCATTTAGATAAGCATCATTCTCGACTTCATATACTTCTTATATTCTGTTTACACAGCACAATGTGCTGCAGAGAACAATGGTTTTTAAGGTAGCTTTATTATAATTTCATATAAGCATTTTTCTCCTTCATTGGGTGATTATTACCCTTTTTATACTGGCTGAAGATTGGTAATGAGCATTCCTCCAAATTTACTTTGCTAAAAAAGGAAAAAAATTGAATTATTTTTACCCAGAAAAATAACTTTTTGTGCAAAAGTAGCAAAAACTTAGTCATAATTATATTTTAAAACTTAATAAACAGATATATTTTGCATCATAAAGAGTAGAGATGAGCAAATAACTTTGAGAGCAATTGAATTCTAGTCGAACTTTACAAAAATCCACATTGGCCAAAAATTCACCCCCTCGCGTATTCAGCAAAATGGCAACCATTGGTCAACATTTTTCTTATCCATAAGGAGTCATTGGGTCGCCCTCGCACACCCAGTGCAGTGGGGGTACTCGGTACCGGGCCGGTGTCAAGGCGGGAATGTGTGTCATGTCGGACGCTGTTCACACCACAGCATCCGGCAGGCAGAGGTAGTTCCACCTCCAGCCACTATAGCCTCAGTGGCGCCGGCCTGATCATCAGGCTCTCGGGGGTTAATCCTGCTGGAGACCAGGTTGGATGGTTAGTCACGCCCACGGTCTTTAAATAGTCATGCTGGCCTATGGGCGTCGCCGATTATAGCTTGTGTTTCATACCAAGTGGTTCCGGTCTGGAGTGGAGGTGTTCAAGAGAGAGAGATTCATATCTGGTGTCGTATGATCCGTCGTTATCCTTTCTCCTTCTCATATTTGTGTTTAGTTGTGCCCTGTTCACATTACTGTTTATTCCTGTGTGTGTGCGGCGCAGTGCAGTTTAAGTTCTCCCTGTCTGTCATTATTTGTGTGGGAGCTTTGGTGGTGGTGACTTCTCACTGGGTGGAGGGTGGAGGGTTAAGTGCAGGGCTGAGCAGGAGATAAGGAAAGGTCGGAGGCTCAGGCATTTGCACCTTCAGCAAAAACCCTGGGTTGAGGGTCAGACAGGGTTTCCCCTAGTAAAGGGACACCACAGGGGCCCCGGGTATTTCAGCCTTAGTTGAACTAAGCTCCCGTGACATTATAATCGGCCCACATTTTTTCAGGAGTCCATGGATCCATTAGATTCCATAACCCGCCAGTTGGCGGCGCTGTCCATACAGGTCTCCGAGTTGAATGGGGCAGTTCAGCAGCAGGGCCTGGTAGTAGCAAAGGTGCAAACGGCATCTGCAGGTATCGGTGCAGAGCCGAAGTTTCCGCTGCCAGAACGATTTTCAGGCGATCGCAGCAAATTTGTCGTATTTCGGGAGGCCTGCAAATTATACTTCCGCATGCGGCCAATATCCTCAGGTAATGAGGCCCAGCGAGTAGGGCTGGTGTTGTCATTACTGAGTGGTGACCCCCAAGCATGGGCATTTTCCTTACCACCTGACTCTGCTACATTTCATTCGGTCGATAATGTTTTTTCTGCCCTCGGGCTCATTTACGATGACCCTGACCGACTGGCTCTAGCGGAATCTAAAATCCGCGCCCTCCGCCAGGGGGAGCGCTTGGCAGAAGACTATTGTTCGGAATTTCGCCGCTGGGCTGTAGACACACAGTGGAATGACCCAGCACTGCGGAGCCAGTTTATTCATGGGGTATCAGGGAGGGTGAAACAAGCCCTCCTGATGTATGAGACTCCGGCATCATTGGAGTCTGCCATGAGTTTGGTGATACGTATTGATCGCCGTTTTCGTCAGGGGGCACAGGAGACGCTACCTCTGGGGGAAAACAGAGGTGCAGGTGTGGTTGGAGTAGATGAGTCCCCTGAACCTATGCAGATTGCTGGCGTGGCACAGGTTCAGCCTCGCGCTCCGGGAGTCCGGAAGTCCGGAGCATGTTTCTACTGTGGTAAAGGTGGTCATTATGTTAACGTTTGCCCGGTACTACCTAAGAGGGTCACACCGGCGGAAAACTGTTAAGCTCAGAGGGTATGGAGGAGACCCAACTGAGCGTATGCATATCCTCCATGATGGTATCTCAATGTATGCTCCCTGCCAAGGTTATTGTCGCCGGCAGAGAGCTACCTATATCAGTGTTTGTGGATAGCGGTTCCGCCACCAATCTCATAGATGAGGAGTTTGCACACACCGCCGGGTTTAAGATTGAAAAACTTCCTCACCCCATACAGGTGGTGACCATTAATGCTGTTCCCCTCCCTCAAGGGGAGATTACTGAGTTTGTGGCAGAGGTGAAACTCCACATTAGGGTCCTACATTCTGAGTCGGTTACATGTAGGGTCCTCCGTAATCTCCCAGCTCAAATGGTCCTGGGTTTTCCATGGCTGTCCAGGCACAACCCGGTAATTGATTGGAAAACTCAGGACATAGTACAATGGAGAGGTTTCTGCCAAGACAATTGCTTGGCCACATGTGTGTCCGCCGTGACGCCCAGCCTGCCGGAGGCTTTGCAGGATTTCGCGGATGTTTTCTCTGAGAAGGGTTGCTCAGAACTGCCTCCACATAGAGCCTATGACTGTGCTATTAGGTTAAAACCCGGGGCCAAATTACCTAAGGCCAGGATGTTTAATATTTCTGGTCCTGAGAGACAAGCTCTGAAAGACTACATCGCGGAGAGTCTGAGCAAAGGTCACATCCGGCCTTCGTCCTCGCCTGTAGCCGCGGGGTTTTTCTTCATTAAGAAGAAAGATGGGGGGTTACGCCCGTGTCTGGATTTCCGAGAGTTAAACCAGATTACTATCCGTGATCCCTACCCAATGCCGTTGATCCCGGATTTGTTCAACCAGGTAGCGGGGGCAAAATGGTTTTCCAAGCTGGACCTCAGGGGGGCGTATAACCTCATAAGGGTCCGTCAGGGGGATGAGTGGAAGACGGCGTTTAACACTCCTGAGGGTCATTTTGAGAGTCTGGTTATGCCGTTTGGGTTGACCACCGCGCCTGCCGTTTTCCAACATTTTATTAATGATGTCTTTGCTCATGTCCTGGGGAGATTTGTGATTGTATACCTGGATGATATCCTCATTTATTCTAGCGATCGGGACACTCATTTGCAGCATGTTAGGCAGGTGTTACAGTTGCTCCGGGAGAACCAGCTCTATGCTAAGCTGGAAAAATGTTTATTTTTTGTCCAGGAGTTGCCCTTTTTGGGATATATTGTGTCCGCAGCTGGTTTTAAAATGGACACCGCTAAGGTGCAAGCGGTGTTGCAATGGGAGAGGCCGGAGAGTCTGAAAGCACTCCAGCGGTTCCTTGGGTTTGCGAATTATTATAGGAAATTTATAAAACACTTTTCGACTGTCGCCAAACCGCTCACGGACATGACAAAAAAGGGTGCCGATCTGGCGAACTGGCCTGAGGTGGCTATACGTGCATTTGAGCGTCTGAAGAATAGTTTTGCTTCAGCCCCCATTCTGGTGCAACCAGACGTGTCTAAACCTTTTGTGGTAGAGGTTGATGCGTCGGAGGTGGGAGTGGGGGCAGTACTGTCTCAAGGCTCGTCCTTGAGCGAGATGCATCCATGTGCCTACTTCTCCAAGAAGTTGTCGCCGGCCGAACGGAATTATGATATCGGCAACAGGGAGTTGTTGGCCATCAAACTGGCTTTTGAGGAATGGCGACACTTCTTGGAGGGGGCGGCTCATCAGGTCACAGTTATCACCGACCATAAGAATCTGCTCTACCTGGAGTCGGCCAAGCGACTGTCTCCTAGGCAGGCTCGCTGGGCATTGTTTTTTACTCGTTTCAATTTTCTTGTGACGTACCGTCCCGGGGCTAAAAACACCAAGGCGGATGCTTTGTCTAGGTGTTTTCCGGGGGGAGAACCTCGGGAAGAGCCGGTACCCATCCTCCAGAAAGGGGTAGTGGTCTCGGCTCTCACGACTGAGGTAGAGGCGGAGATTGCCGAGGCCCAAGAGGAGGTACCACCAGGACTTCCCGCCAACAAATCATTTGTACCCCTGCATCTTCGGCCTAAGGTGTTGAAGGAACACCACGATTCGGTACTGGCTGGTCACCCAGGGGTGAAGGGCACCTTAGAGCTGGTATCGCGTCGTTTCTGGTGGCCCAAAATCCGGCAGGACGTGGTCTCGTACGTGGCAGCTTGCATCACGTGCGCTAGGGCTAAGTCACCCCGAACCCGTCCTGCTGACACGCTACAGCCTCTGGGGGTACCCAATAGGCCATGGACAGAAATCTCCATGGATTTTATCACTGACTTGCCAGCCTCGGCAGGGAACACGGTCATCCTGGTGGTGGTTGACCGTTTTTCAAAGATGGCGCATTTTGTGGCGTTGTCCTCTTTGCCCAATGCTAAGACGTTGGCTCAGGTATTTGTGAAGGAGGTGGTCAGACTCCACGGAGTACCGTCTGACATAGTATCTGATAGGGGTACGCAATTTGTGGCGAGGTTTTGGAAAGCTTTTTGCTCAAGGTTGGGGATCAAGTTGTCACATTCATCGGCGTTTCATCCACAGTCTAATGGACAAACTGAGCGCATGAACCAAAATCTAGAACAGTATTTACGATGCTTTGTGTCCGACAACCAGGAGGAGTGGTCTACTTTCCTTCCTCTGGCCGAATTCGCATTAAATAATCACCGCCAAGAGTCATCAGGAGAGTCTCCATTCTTTTGTGTGTACGGTCAACATCCTTAGTTTTGTACCTTACGTCAGGGTGACTCCGGGGGTGTCCCGGAGGAGGATCAGCTAGGAGCCCAATTGTCATCAGTCTGGAGGCGGGTGAAACAGCGTTTGTTGAGCATGAGTGCCAGGTACAAACGGGTGGCTGACAGTAGACGCGTGCCAGGTCCGGACCTGTGTGTGGGTGAATGGGTGTGGTTAGCTACGAAGAACATAAAACTCAAAATCCCTTCTTTAAAACTGGGTCCAAGGTTTATTGGGCCTTTTAGGATTTCTGCCATCATTAACCCAGTGGCTTATCGGTTGGAACTTCCCGCAGTGTACAAGATACACAACGTGTTTCACAGGGCTTTATTGAAAAAGGTGGTAGGCTCTGTGGACACAACGCCGATGCCACCTCCAGTCATGGTGGATGGCGAGTTAGAGTTCGAGGTCGCCAAGGTAGTGGACTCTCGAGTAGTACGCCGTACTCTTCAGTATTTGGTGCACTGGCGGGGGTATGGTCCAGAGGAGAGGTCTTGGGTTCCAGCCTCAGACATACATGCGGATCGGCTGGTCAGTTCTTTTCACCGTCGTCATCCGGACAAGCCGGGTCCTATGAGTCTTGAGGGCCCTGGGGTCCCTCGTAGAAGACGGGGTACTGTCATGTCGGACGCTGTTCACACCACAGCATCCGGCAGGCAGAGGTAGTTCCACCTCCAGCCACTATAGCCTCAGTGGCGCCGGCCTGATCTTCAGGCTCTCGGGGGTTAATCCTGCTGGAGACCAGGTTGGATGGTTAGTCAAGCCCACGGTCTTTAAATAGTCATGCTGGCCTATGGGCGTCGCCGATTATAGCTTGTGTTTCATACCAAGTGGTTCCGGTCTGGAGTGGAGGTGTTCAAGAGAGAGAGATTCATATCTGGTGTCGTATGATCCGTCGTTATCCTTTCTCCTTCTCATATTTGTGTTTAGTTGTGCCCTGTTCACATTACTGTTTATTCCTGTGTGTGTGCGGCGCAGTGCAGTTTAAGTTCTCCCTGTCTGTCATTATTTGTGTGGGAGCTTTGGTGGTGGTGACTTCTCACTGGGTGGAGGGTTAAGTGCAGGGCTGAGCAGGAGATAAGGAAAGGTCGGAGGCTCAGGCATTTGCACCTTCAGCAAAAACCCTGGGTTGAGGGTCAGACAGGGTTTCCCCTAGTAAAGGGACACCACAGGGGCCCCGGGTATTTCAGCCTTAGTTGAACTAAGCTCCCGTGACAATGTGTCACAGCAGCGGTGACCCAGTCCGTGGCCCTGGGCGCCCAATATCAATGGCGGTGATGTTAATGGTGTTAAAGTTTATTAGGTAGTTCGTGACACCACCCGTGGTGTTTGGCAAGTAAGATGTTGAGCCAACGCTGCATGCAGATCTGCTGGGACTGATGGTGTGGTGCAGCAGAGATGGTATAGCTCCCCACAGGTGGAGCTGTAGTCCCAGGGCAGTGTAGGTGCAATGGATGAGGAGAAGCACAGAATGGTATGGATGCTGGTACCCAGGTGTAGCGGTGCGGGAATAACTGGAGGACACCAGAGTGTGCGGTTCCAAAGCTTTACTCACTGTTTGCAGTTCACACAACTGCCCGCCTCCGTACTGTGTTCTCCAGGTCAGGGCTCCAGCCAACCTCCAGGCAGGATAGGATTCTCCTCTCCACACTCCGCCAACATGTACCTTACTGAACGACTCCTCCAATGCGCCTTTAGGTGCAAAGCACTCCAGTACTTAGTTACCCTGGAATGCCTCTCTCTAGGTGTTCCTAGTCTTTACTTGTATGACAGACAGCTGTAGCCTGCTTCGGGGACTCCTCACTGCGTCACGGCTCTCTATTCAGTTGCTGTTGTGCCCCAAGTCTATGATGGGAGCAAGGCGTTAGCGGTTCACTACTCCTCCGGTGTCTGTTGCCGGACATAAAGATCCAATCAACCTCGGGGACCAGGCCCCGGCCTTTGCGCTCTCTGGACTGGAAGGGTTCTCTCTTTCTCAACCTGCTTCCCACCGTCCTTCTATTCTCCTTCGTTCCGATCTGTTCTATCTCTCTTATGGAAGGTTAGGTTATCAATCTTATCAGTCTCTTTCTCTGGTCTTTCTCGTGCCAGCAGCCCAGATCACTGGGACCTGCTGCAGCACGTCCCTCAGACACCCATCTTCTCTCTTCTCTCTCCTCTAACCAACTAACTACTAACTCTCACTCTTCCCTCTCTTTTATATCTAACTCCACCCGCCTCCCCAGCACCTCTCGTGTTACGAAGCCAGGGACCACAGAAGGCACCCTATGACCTTTCCAGCATAATGCATGGATGCGTCCCTGCTGAACTATCCTGTGTGTGGGGTGCAGGTGTTGGAATGCGGAAAGGAGTTCCCAGCCTACCTGGATGGTGGGGCACTACACCTTAGGAGAAGGTGCAGTACCTCTATGGCGACTGAAGCCTCAGGGGCGCTACATCATCAAAAGGATAAAAAATATTTAAAAAAAACGGTTATACTCACCATACTCAATGGTGTTAGGCTGAATTCACACGTGGCGTTTTTTTTCGCATTTCCACGGCGGTTTTAACCGTGCGATTTTGCAGCAAAAACGCAAAAAATAAGCATCCCATGCATTCCTATGGGATTCCGCAATGCTGTGCTAATGCTGCGGTTCCTACAGCGGTGGAATCGCTTCGCGGTAAAAAACGCAGCATACTCATTAATTTTGCGGAATCGCGGCGATCCCGCACCCATAGGAATGCATTGTTCCGCTTACTTCCCGCATGTGGCTGTACACACCATGCAAAAAGTAAGCAGAACAATTGCGGATGGTACCCACGGGCCTGAGGAGAGGAGACTGTCCTCTGGGCTTTGTGTACCATATCCCTGTAAAAAATAGAATTTAAAATAAAAAATGGTGTTATTCTTACCTTCCGACGTCCCGCGCAGCCTTCCCGCCTCTCTCCACGCTCTCGTTCCCAGTAATCCTTTGCGAAAATGCCCTCGATGACGTCCGTTCTCGCGGGATTGTGAAGTCTAGCAGTCATTCGCGCGACGTCATCGCGAATTACCCCTAGACGTCGCGATTCCGTGAGAACGGACGTCATCACGGGCATTTTCGCAAAGGATTACTGGGAACGAGAGCGTGGAGAGAGGTGGGAAGGCTGCGCGGGACGTCGGAAGGTAAGAATAACACCATTTTTTATTTTTTTTTATAATTTTTTACATTTTATCTTTTACTACTGGTGCTGCATAGGCAGCCTCAGTAGTAAAAAGTTGGTCACACTCGTCAAACACTATGTTTGACGAGTGTGACCAACCTGTCAATCAGTTCTCCAAGCGATGCTACAGATCGCTTGGAAAACGCTAGCATTTTGCAAGCTAATTACGCTTGCAAAATGCTAGTTTTTCCACTGGAAAATCACGGGAATTTAAAATGCGATTTTCCCGCGGAATGGAATTCTGGAACTCTCTCGGTAATTTCTGCGAGAGTTCCTCTACGTGTGAACTTAGCCTTACATTGACAGCGTGCATCATCGCTGTAGCCAATCACTGAGCTCACCTGTAGTTGGCGCTCTGTCGACATGGTCTCACTGCTATAGCCAAAACACCTGAGACCTGAGCAGCATTGGAAGCCAGCACTGAACCTGGGAAGCCTCTGTTTGATATTTTAGGTACTTTAGATTATTTGGGGTCCACTTTCCTGAAAGTGAAAAACCTCATATACCCTTTGTGGCTCCAAGTTTTGACCTCACTACCGAAATGGGATAAAGTTCTATATTAAAAATCTGAATATGCACAGGGTTTTCCTGGCACATTGGAAAAGTTCTGATAATAATAGATAAAGTTAATGTTCAAAATGGTTATGTTAATTTCGGCAGTTCTTGATGTCTTTTATGAACATGTAGTGTCAAATATGATTTTTTGCCATTTTTTAAGATCACAATTAAACTGTTTCTCGAGTGGAACTTTTTTTCTATAAGTGCATCCAAGGATAGCAAGTGAGAGTGTCTCAACAATAAAAGTCTCAAAAACAGAAGAAAATTACCATCATGCTGAAAAATGTGTGCTGGAAAGACCATGTCCTGTGAAATTGTGCATGGAAATGGCAATTTTCTGAGGAGTTAAATGATTCTATCACTATGTAGGCATCTGCTAGGGAATACAAGATGTAAAAAAGATTGGAAATCTGCCTGCTAGGAAAATGATAAGAAAAGAAAAGCATCAGCCAAAAAAAATAAGTGTGAAGACACTGCGTCATTTACCTTGTCCTGGTCCCTGATACAATGTTGCCTATTACTAGTCATGATAGGAAGTGAGACTGTGACAACCTTACAGCCAAGTTTTTTATTGTATAAACCGAAGGAAGTGTCGCTCTTGGGCCTCATTCACACGTCCGTTTTCACATATACGAGAAAAACTGAACAATTAAACTCTGATCAGGCTTTGTTAGTGTTTGATCAGAGTGTGGCCCAAGTGTCATCAGTTTTTCTTGTAATTGGAGAAAAACAAAGTTTCTCCATCTTCTTATGTCTAACAATCCATGAAAATGATGAAAGTGGGGACCGATTGTTTTACGAACCCATATCCCGTGCTTCCCCCATACCCTGGAACTCTCTACCCCAACACATCAGACTCTTGCCTACAATGGAAACCTTCAAAAGGAACCTGAAGACCCACCTCTTCCGAGAAGCCTACAACCTGCAGTGATCCTCAGCCTGCTGAACCGCCGCACGACCAGCTCGACCCTCTCCTAGTGTATCCTCTCACCCATCTCCTGTAGACTGTGAGCCCTTGCGGGCAGGGTCCTCCCTCATTCTGTACTTGTGTGTGCCTTGTATTGCTCATGTTTATTGTACTTGTGTATGTATGCCACTTTTTCACATGTAAAGCGCCATGGAATAAATGGCGCTATAATAATGAATAATAATAAGAACTAGATGTGTATTTCCTGAAGGAAGTACAGATAGTGCTTTGAAATGGTGCCCGGGCTGCCCCTTTAAGAGAGACTTGCCTGCGGCCCCTGCAAGACTTTCAACTCAGGATCTGTTTTAACTGTGGGTGCCTCTCAGGGGCCACTTTGGCCTGTGGGGCCCCTCAAGGTCTGATTTGGTGGGTGGGGCCCCTCAGGATCCGATTCGGTGGCCTGGGCTCCTCAGGGCTTGAATTGGTGGGCGGGATCCCTCAGGGTCCGATTTTGTGGGTGTGGCCCCTTAGGGTCTGATTCCGATTTGTGGGCGTGGCCACTCAGGGTCCTATTTAGTGGGTGGGGCCACTCTGGGTCTGATTTGGTGGGCGGGGCAACTCTGGGTCTGATTTGGTGGGTGGGGCCCCTCAGGGTCCGATTTGGTGGGTGGGGCCACTCCGGGTCCGATTTGGTGAGCGGGGCCACTCTGGGTCCGATTTGGAGGCCAGGGTGACTCAGCCTCCGATTTGTAGGCTAGGGTTGATCAGCCTCCGATTTGGAGGCCGGGGTGGCTCAGCCTCCGATTTGGAACCTGGGGTCACTCAGCTTTTGATTTGGCGCACCGGCCCTTTAAGACTCATTTCGGTGCGCCGGCCCTTTAAGAATCACTTTGGCGCGTCGGCCCTTTAAGAGCCAGTTTGGCTCACTGGGCTTCTAAATCCACTTTGGCGCACATTCTCTCTCAGGGGCATGCGTCATGTGATGAAGCTAGATTTGCATTTGTGCTGTGGGTTTCGCTTTAAGAGCTGATATTATCTGCCAGAAACTGTGTCCTGGAGAGGTCATGTGAAGTTCGTAGGCATTGGCATAGTAACTGGGTGTGCCTGCGCATATCAATGAGCTTAACTGCCATTTCAATCGCCTCGGGGCATGTTTTCTCTGTGGCAACATTTTCCCATTGAAAAGCATTGAGACAATTCATTCCAATGACGGGAAAATGTTTTTTCAAACGCAAATTGCGCAAAGACTACAAATCCGATCGACCCGAAAAATACTTAGCACACCACTCGTGGACGCTGGCTTCGAAACGACACCTCAATGGAGTCTGTGCATGTAGCGGTTTGGGCTGCATTAACTGCGGAAATCAACCGAATAATAAGAAGAAGAGGAAAAAGAAGAATAAGTTAGCAGCGTTCGGATTACAAGATAGTGTTTTTTTCAAACCACTATAATAATAATGATAATAAATGCTGATTGTGAGTCGACCCTAGGATCAAGATCGGAAGTGTCTGCGCAATTTTCCAAAATCTCAGACATGTGAATGTACCTGTAGGCTATCACAGGTATTACTGCTCTCCGCGAAAAACATGTATAGCCCTCATACATCAAAAATGGACATCTGAATGAGGCCTAAGATAGTTGTTGGGGGCAAACAGAAATGAGGAGCCATGATGTCCCATATTGCGGCACCCTCAGGAGACGCCGCACATAATTCAGGGAACACACAGTTCACTGTAACAAGCAAACATTTAATGGGCAGCTGAGGTTCATCAGACTGTAACATGCAGTTTCGGGCACAACACTTCTTATTCCTTGTTCCTTTAGTGCAGTATGTCTCCAGCATCGCTCTCCGTTCCTCCTGGACTACCCTCACGTTAACTGGTTTTCCAGGTATTTCCTGTCCAGTCATGCAGTGCAGCCGGGATCTGTTACCTTCCCGGTTCACAGTTTCACATCCATTTCCTTTGTGCATTAGAGGATAAGGAGCTCTTCGTAGTATCTGTATTGAGCCCTAGGTTCCGGATGCTGCAGGATTGTCCGCAAAAGATTCCAGTAAGAACTCCCACTGCTTTGCACAATAGCTGCCAGCCCACTGCAGCTTGAACTTGACCATGGTTACCGTACTTCTCTATCTGACTATCAGGAAGTAGTCCTCTTTTATTAGGGCTTTCCCCTCCTACTATGGGCCAGTCCCAAGCTATGTCTGTCCCTACAGTATGTAGCTGGGCAGATTTCCACCAAAAACAAAGTATTACATTCACATATATTATACATATTACAATCAGGCTTTATCTGGCCCACAGGAAAATCTCTTATAGGAGCAGTACTTAGCACAATATCCTTTATTCACTGTGTACAGACAGAGGCAGCATCTTATTCATGTAGCAATCTAACCAGTTCATTGTTATATAAATTTGTGATTGAGGATAATGTCACATTTGCATGTAGCTGTAAAATTGAGGCCCTAAAGTTGGTTACTAGTGGGCCCTTGGCACCCCAATCCTACACTGCTTGTGTCTCTTGTATTCTGCAGCTCTGTGTCCCTGTCTTCAGTCTTCTATAGGGTAGTTCTTTGTGTAGGGCATATACTATTTTGGGGCACTGCCTCCTTAACGCTTTTAATGTCACTTGGGACAGGATCTGACATTATGATACCACAATGGGTGGAGATTTATGTGGTCTGCCTTCGGTAAATGGCGCCCCCCCATAATTCCTGGTTCAACTTGATATGCAAATTGCCTCTTCAGAGAGAAAGAGGACTTTTACTCTACTGTACAGTGCCATCTATTGGTAGTAGCAATCCTACAAGGCACAATCAACCCTTTAACGAGTCTTGTAATATGACTTAGGATAAAAGCCAAATCAGAATCTCAATTTGCAGACACGGTGTTTCGGGCTATTGGCCCTCGTCAGTGCAAAGTATGAGATCTGATTTGGCTAGATGAGAGGCTCTGGACTGAGGTCTAAGGGGTAAGGTTTCTCCTTGTGGAGAGTGACATACCAGCTCTGGCTTGTCAAGATAAGGAGGCTTATTCGCCGTGCAATGCTCCTCTGGGAAATTTAATATGCAAATTGCCTCTTCAGAGAGAAAGAGGACTTTTACTCTACAGCGCCACCTATTGAAACACAAACAGAGAGCACAGAATGACAATTGTGCAGAAATATCCTGCAGTAAAACATATAACAGTAGTCAGCAAGTGCTGATGAAAAGATGATAACAAATACAGGGTATTTAGTCGATACGTTTTTTTGAAAAAAAATGTATATCAAGCTGCTTAACCGCGTCAAGGTAACACTATTGAAGCAGTCCCTATCTAATGTATTTAAAACCTGAACATGTGAACAGTGTCTAAATGAACAAGATGAAGATAGGCCGCTTCCTAGTATGGGCACGTGGTGTAAGTCAGCTCTTTATGTGCATGTCCCACAAGAGAGGGGTGGGGTCTCTCAAATCATGCATAGGCACGGAAAAAACTGGATTAAAAACACATGTGACATGCACACATATGAACAAGTCGGTAGGACACTGTTCATACCACCCACTGACTCAAACACCAACAGAGAGCACTGATTGACAATTGTGCAGAAATATCCTGCAGTAAAACATATAACAGTAGTCAGCAAGTGCTGATGAAAAGATGATAACAAATACAGGGTATTTAGTCGATACGTTTTTTCGCAAAAAAATGTATATCAAGCTGCTTCACCGCATCAAGGTAACCCTATTGAAGCAGTCCCTATCTAATGTATTTAAAACCTGAACATGTGAACAGTGTCTAAATGAACAGGATGAAGATAGGCCGCTTCCTAGTATGGGCACGTGGTGTAAGTCAGCTCTTTATGTGCATGTCACACAAGAGAGGGGTTGTGACGGACTCGGCTTCTGCTGAGCCCATCTTCCTTTTTAGAGTGGACCCTCTGGGCCGTGGCACCCACCCACCTAGGGTGAGCTGATCTAGTGAGAACCCACCCCCTGTACAGGGAGTGTCAGGGGCAAGACCAAGGGGGTGAGCCACCACGGCAGCTGGACCAGACGGCCGGCTCAAGGAGACACTATTAAGTGTCTGACAACAGGACGGACAGGATACCAAACATAAAGCGAAGTCACACAGTTTCTTCCTCAAACGTGGATTCACACTTTATTCAGGTGCAAGGCATAACAGGGAATCAGGTGCAGGGCACAAACAGTGAAACACGGCAGGATGCGTGCAAGGGCACGCCAAATGTTCCAGGCATAGTACGTGCACGAAAACATACCAGGGTCCAGGACAGGATACATGATAGGGATCACACAAGAGTTCCTAGAAGGAATGCATGCTAGGACACGCCAGGATCCAAGACGGGGTGCGATGGCATCGGACTCTGGACTACTGGCAACGACCGACAGGGTCCAGGCATCAGGCTGCAGACATCAGCTCCGGACATCAGGCCGCAGTCATCTGGTTCCAGACCTCTGGCAACGGTCGGCAGGTTTCGGGAATCCGGCAGGCAAGCCAAGGTTCAAGGCAGGGTGCGTGCTTGGAGCCACGCCAGGGTTCAAGGCAGGGTGCATGCTTGGAGCCATGCCAGGGTTCAAGGCAGGGTGCGTGTTTGGAGGCACGCCAGGGTTCAAGGCAGGGTGTGTGCTTGGAGACACGCCAGGGTTCAAGGCAGGGTGCGTGCTTGGAGACACGCCAGGGTTCAAGGCAGGGTGCGTGCTTGGAGACACGCCAAAGCACAAGGTAAGACAGAGTGCGTGTGTAGAGACACGCCAAGGCACAAGATACTAGACAGAGTCCTGCGCGTGCAAAGGGGCACGCCAGGGTCAGGCGAGGCAGAGTCCTGGGCGTGCAGAGAGGCACGTCAGGGTCAGGGTTCCAGGACAGGGTTAGGGCTTGTGCGTGCAAGAGGGCACGACAGGGGACATGGCAAAGCCTGCGCCTACTTTTACAGAATTACGGGGAGGTATGCCATGGGCAGGCGAGGGCCTGCGCGTGCTTTAGAGAGCACGCAGAGCACAGTGCGGAAACAGCGTGAAGTGCAAGGGAGCATAGAGGGCACGGCTGGGGCACTGGCTAGCTGATCGGGCTGCGGCACTGACAGACGGGCAAAACTCCAGCAAACCCGACTGAGGCATGGCAGGTGACACAGCTGTCACTGACCGACGATCACGGCTGAGGCACAAGCAGGCGGGCACGGCTAGGGCGGGCACGGCTGAGGCACAAACAGGAGGCTAGGAAGGCCAGGCGCATGCAAAGAGCATACGAAGCAGCAAGGGAAGACAAGACAAGAAACCAGGCAGAACTTAGACAGAGTACAGAACCAGGGACGGAAGCATAGGCAGAAACACGGAATCAGGTCAGAGCAAGAACAGAGCTAGCAGCGGAGCGTAGGCCGAAGCCCAGAGCCGGGCCAAGGCAGAGCCTTGGGACTAGACATGGAAAAGAGCACAAAAGGAAAGAAAGGAGGGATGGTGCGTGCGCCAGGGAGCACTACAGAGCACCATCGGAGAGAGCGAGGCAGAGCAAGCAAAGACTGAGACCATAGGGAGGACCAAGGCAGAGCAAGGCAAGGTACGAAACAAGGCAAGGCAGAGAACAACAAAAGGACTACAAGTCCAAGCAGGACAAGGACGAACTTGGCGCAACGGACAAACATAAGACAAGGCACGGGACAAGAGACGGAGTACGAGCACAGAGCGTGTTCAGAGACGCACGACAGAGCTAGGTGCACGGGCACAGAATAGAGGGAGCGCCCCACAGACCAAGCAGCCATGCAGGGACACGACACAATACTCAGGCCCTGAGCATAGGAAGGGGCGGTCTAATATAGGGCATAGCACCTCCTCTTTCGGGTCAGGACTAAATCGACTAAATACCCTGTATAATGCGTACCAAGGTTAGGGGTTTCTTGGTTAGGGGTTACCTGTTCACACTAGCTTAGATGTGCCAGTATGTCTTTTGTTATTCCCGCCAGAAAAGATCTGTATGCAACTAACAGGAACCAAATGGGTGTGTAAAGGTTAATAGCACCACGTATATTGCCCCAGTGGCCCATTTCCTCTGTGGAGGCGCTGCAGGGGGAGTTTAACACTTCAGATTCCACCACAGATTAAAGGGGATTATTGTGATTAAAACAACAGAACACCTTGCCATCATCTTATAGTCAGAGGACCCTTCAAAGGGAATCTGACACTCCCTTCTCTCCCCTCAAGATCATCTGTTGGGGGACAGACAGATAGCACTCATACATGGCTGATACTGGAAAAATCGTCAGGTTTGGATGACATTTATATAATATGTGGGGGGACATTATGGAGGCTCAAAAGGTTTTGAGGACACTGCTTTCCTCTGAGTGACAGTTCACATTTGCTTCCTCAATCAATGGAAGCCTCAATAAAATCAAGCCAAGTATATCATGGTTATTAGGTGTGGCACCATCAGTGCCCAAGCCATCACTATGGTAATACCACCTTTGCATTCAGTCAGTATAGCCAAGCCAAGTATATCATGGTTATTAGGTGTGGCACCATCAGTGCCCAAGCCATCACTAAGGTAATACCACATTTGCATTCAGTCAGTCACCAGAGACATTCATATGTGCATACACCACTCACTCCTCATAGTCTGAAATTACAGTCTATCCTAGCGCATGGCTGAGCGGCCATGCGAACCTTTTATAGCCGCGAGCGTCAGGGACCTTCCTTGCTTCTCGGATGGGCCAATCCGAACACGAGCAGGACCTAAGTACGTGACCTTCGATCTCCAATGGGAGATCACTCCATGGGCATGCTCAGTGGCCCGACATGAGGACTTAGTCCCTGGAGAATCTCGCTGCTGAGCAGCATGCATTGCCATAGCTGTGACAGAGGTGGCAGCAGCAAGCAAACCCACGGAGCTGGTCTGGGCAGAGTGCCGGGACCGGCGAGTTTGCTGAGCAACCTCCTCTGTGGCTGGAGAGGAATGGGAGACCATCGGAGGCAAGGCTCGGGATTCTCGCTGTGCAGCGACAGAAATCTGACACCTAACACCCTCGCACTACACAGGGAGGGCAGATTGAGAGTGATAGACCCCAGGTATGATTTGGCCAAATTTTGTGCAAAGTGCCTCATACTGTATATTTTCCTAATGTTCAGAAGCCATATTGCTATTCATATTTCTTATATTTCACATTGACATGCTTTAGCACGATAGAGTGCAAACTTTCTTTGTATATTGTATATGGAGGTAGCTGCTCCTGGTATGCACCTGTTCACACTAGCTTGGATGTGCCAGTATGTCTTTTGTTATTCCCGCCAGAAAAGATCTGTATGCAACTAACAGGAACCAAATGGGTGTAAAGGTTAATAGCACCATGTATATTGCCCCAGTGGCCCATTTCCTCTGTGGAGGCGCTGCAGGGGGAGTTTAACACTTCAGATTCCACCACAGATTAAAGGGGATTATTGTGATTAAAACAACAGAACACCTTGCCATCATCTTATAGTCAGAGGACCCTTCAAAGGGAATCTGACACTCCCTTCTCTCCCCTCAAGATCATCTGTTGGGGGACAGTCAGATAGCACTCATACATGGCTGATACTGGAAAAATTGTCAGGTTTGGATGACATTTATATAATATGTGGGGGGACATTATGGAGGCTCAAAAGGTTTTGAGGACACTGCTTTCCTCTGAGTGACAGTTCACATTTGCTTCCTCAATCAATGGAAGCCTCAATAAAATCAAGCCAAGTATATCATGGTTATTAGGTGTGGCACCATCAGTGCCCAAGCCATCACTATGGTAATACCACCTTTGCATTAACCACCATCCTAGAGGAACCTCTTGTCCTGGCTATTCAACCCATTCAACACATTAATTGGATGGATTAGAGTGGTAGCAGACCCTATTAGCTGTGTGTGGTCCTTATTAAAAAAATCTACCCTCTTAATCAAGAAGCGCTGACCACTCTATTTGGCCTCCTTCTGAACACTACATTGGCAGGCGGCCGGAACTTTGTAATATCTCAAATCCGTTGACGTAAACCACAAGCCAAGTCTTAGTTTCAGGAACAGTCATTGATGGAGCAGAACGAGCTCTAATCGAGGAGGATAACGATCTTTTGACATTAGTAACGGTTTCCGGATGTTCCGTGTTGGAAAGTGATAATCTAATCTAGCGATACGTTGGCTACCTCAGAACCTTCATGCTTTTATATCTGAGCAATCTTCTTCCAGGAAACTTTCCATCAGAATGCAAGACACTTAACTTTCATTGCATAACTGCTCATAACCACAAACTGCCTTTTATTAGTGGGCTGCCAGTTCAATGGGCCTTTAAGACACACAGTCCTTGTTCTCCATAGCTTTAATCAGCCTTCATCCTGGCATTTTCTAATAGCTTCCAGCGCATGTGAAAATAAGGCATCCATACAGCAACAGATGGAGCGCACACAACAGATGTTTAGTTACTATTATTCCCCAACACAAAAATAAAAGAACTTTTGATCTGTTTGTTTCTGGCTTTTCCTTTCTTCCCTCTGTACTAGAATCTCCCCCCTCCTCCCGATGTGTGTTTCGTGGAATGTATGAAATAGCTACACTTGGATTTAGTCCACCATTATTAATGCGTGGTTTGTGCCGTGTAAGGGGAACAGCATTCCTCTGTAGAATATAAATAAGTGTAATTGGTTGTCCACCACTTCCCTCCTACTGTACAAGTTAAAGACCCTATTATTTCACCACTGCTCATTCCAGAAGAGACGTCTCCACATCTCCATCATTAATGATTGCTGGTATTTTATTCTAGCAAGTGGTCTGGAGTTGGCACATATCACTTATTTCTCAGTCTTAAGCATTGTGGAGTGTATCAATGGTGCCACTATGTCTTTCTTCTTTGCTATACCCCAGGACATATCTCAGACCCATTTGAAAGGGACATTATTTGGTATAATGCTTAAAAGATAAGTGAAAGATACCATAATCATCTCAAATTAGGAACAATACAATAATTGGGATCTTAAAAAAGAAATTAGATATGGCGGGGGTTCGTGTTGAACTAGAATATCTTGCACCTGCCAGGGGAAATAATTATTTCCTTTGAGCCTGAATCTATCAAAGCTTTTATGCCAAAAATGTGTCGTAAGAGTTTTGAAGAGTGGCAAAATTTTGTCACCAAGGAAATTGCTGGTCTTGATGAATTGGGCCATGTATTTCCATAGAACATGTGCACCTCAAGTTCTAAAGGTCCCCTCACACATTAGAGCTGTTGGCCGAGAAATTGTTTCGTCAACAGCTATCTCTCCCGACTACTCCATACACAGTAATGCTCGGCGAGCGCCCTTGTTTTCTCTATATAAAATAAGACTGCCAGACTCTTCTTCTCTTATCTCCCCTCTGAAGAAAAGGACTGGCCTCGGTCATTCCAATGGCCAGATCTTTCTGTCCCCAGATGTCATTTATTGGGTGAGTCAGGTGGTCCCCATACATTTTAGACCATTACACAATCCTGCTGATAATGTGTTTGGTCAACTTTAGTGTAATGTGTATGGAGCCATAAGACCATCATAAAATGTAATGGTCATCGGTGTACACACGACATATCAGGAAAACTGTCTAATAGGCTATTTGTGAAACATCTCATAGGAAATTGTCGTAGTGGCAAATGATTATCTGCAGGGGGGTTGTCTACTATTGGACCTTAGAGACCCTGTTGTACTAGAGCTTTATTAGTGTGTCAGAGTGTGGGACCACTAGAGGATCCACTGGTATTCATCCAACCCAGAAAGTAATATATCTATGTGATTTATGGTGACATGATGTAATCGCAGTCTTTGATGTGTCATTGTGAATTACATATAGCAGTCATAATAATGATTCCTACTTCTGTAGCTGAATCGGGTCACAATTTTATATAACCTCTGTTACCTATAAAGTTACATGAATGTAACATCTGCAGTGAGACCTATTTGTACAGAGACTGCTGCTGCTGGGATTACACATTCACATCAGCGGACATTAATGACGCTCTTGCTGCACTGCCCTGAACTACAACTCCCAGAAGACATCGCTCTTCTCTGCATCATAGGGGAGGAGAAACAGCAGAGGAAGAGACTGATTAGCTGAGCAGGTTAGTGAAAGTGGGTGGAGCTAGCAGCAAGGGGAGCAATGTGTGCAGTTCTCCATATCAGACATGTGAGAGTCTGATCCTGGAGAGTAGGAGACAAAGGCACAGAGTGAGTGCTAATAGTCCAACCGCTCAGTGTGATGTCATTGTGGCCGCCTTGGAGAAGTTTGTCACTGTGTTTGCACAGATGTGGATGTAAGAAGAAGGACCGGGCCGGGGGCACTTCTTTTACGCCGTCTCCTCTGTTGTCCGGGGGAAAGCTTAGAGACTCGAACTGACCTTTGCACTTGTTGGCAGGGGGCAAGGCTAGTTTTATTAGGGGAGAGCGCACATGGAAGCGTTCAGACTTGGCGGGAAGAGATAGGGCACAGCAGGGTGAAGCAAGTGCTCTGTCCCCCCAACACCGAAGCAGTGCAAAATTCATGCTAGCTTTGCCAGAGACTGTGATTGAGAACATGCTGAGCGTCCATTGCCTCCTGAAAGGCAAAGTGACAGAGACTCCGGGCCCGTAAGTGCTGCGCGCTTGCCGCCTAAAAAAGACCAGGCCCGCTATCGGGAACTGAATCCTGAAACCCAGGTCCATACCAGCCAGGCCACACTAAGCTCCGGCCAGACGCTGAACTCTATTCCTCTTCCGACTGATTTCCTGGAACCTGGAACCCGTGACAGACAGCAAGGACACGCCACTCCTGCAGGACCCTGCTCATCCACGTCTGGAGGACTACGCCAGATTCATCGCATGCCGACTGCTCATGGACATTCCACTCTGGGAGTCTCCTGGAATGGATAAGTTAAACGTTTAAGAACTGTTTGTTGCTTTCGTGTCTACCTGCATCATACCCTATTGTTTGCATACCCATAACCTGCATCACCCCCATTTACTTTTCTTCTCCCTGCGTGGAGTACAAATCTGTTCATAGTAAAAACTGTTAACCCTTGCTCTGCTTCCTCCATTACTGCATCCCGCAACCTGCTCACACTTGACATAGTCAGCAGGATGCAGTCCAACAGCACGGAGGGGGCAGACCAAGCCATTGGGGGTGCCCCAAGGTCTAGCATATTCCTGGGGGCAATATTGAGTAACCTCTCAAAATTTACTGGAAGCAACACTTTGCTATGGGTCTGGACTGAGCAGGTCAGGGGCATGATGAGGATGCACCCCATGATCCCGGCATTAAAGGCAGAGGTTGCTATGATGGCTCTAGATGGGGAGGCGAGGAGTTCTGTTATGCTCTGACCTCCTCATGAATGGGACACTTTTGAAAAGGTGCTGAAAATACTGGAGGAAATGCACAGAGACCCCATGGATGTCGGAGAATTGCACATGCGTCTATTTGGCCATATTCAAAGGGAGGGGGAGACCGTTGCTCAATACATGAACGCGCTACAGGAAATCCATGCTGCAGTTATTAAGCGAAATGGCATAGGCGTAGGGCCCCTTGATATAGTATTGCGAGATCAGCTTGTAGCAGGCTTGAGAGGTGCGCTGTTAAAGCAGGCCCGAAAGGAACGCATATGGGTAAAGCCACGCATGACCTTTTTATAAGTCGGAGGTGAAGTGCGTGCACGTGAGAAGGAGCAGGGGGTGACAGTCCCGGCGAGGAAGGTCCGGAGTGGGGAGGTATATATGCCAATGATCACCGAACCGAGCTGGGTGGAAGAACTCCGAAGGAGATTCAGAGCATACGAGAAGAGTTGTCCGATTCAAAGAAGAAACCCACTGCATCGGTGAGCCCCCCCCTCCTGGGGGCGGAACTAATCTTGAGCCCCATCGAGAAATGAGAACGCCTCACAGGGAAGAGCTGTCTACCTGCTACAATTTTGGAGAAATTGGACATTTGGCCCTAGGGTGTGGACGACGGAGGCGACCGCTTCAGTGTCGTCCGTTAAACTAGGAGGCTCCATGGCTGGGGGACGCCGCCCGGATCCTGAGCAGTCTAGAAGAAGAATGAGAAGTCCCTCAAGTCTAGTTTCTATGTGTCCCCTCATTTGGGCCGAGATGGATGGTTGGGATGTCCGCTGTTTGGTCGACACTGACTCCCAAGTGACAACGATGCCAGAGACATATTTCAAGCGACACTTCTGAGGCAATGCAGCCTGACTGGGACCTTGTAATAAAGTTAATGGCTGCCAATCAACTACCCATCCCAGTCGCAGGGGTGGCTTGGATGCAAATCACCGTTTGTGGCAAATATGTGGGTCGGAAAGGAGTCGTGTTAACCGCGGAAGACTCTGGCAACGGCCCCAGTGTAACTTTGGGGATGAATGTGCTGAAGGAGCTAGGAAGTCTTATCATCAATGAGTCCGCAGATGCGTTCCTAAAACAGTGGTGCCCTAGCACCCCTCCAAGAAAAATGTTCAAACAGTTGATCCGGGTAGGTCAGGCCCAAGAGACCTAGAGTGACGGGAAGATTTGGGGAAAGTGAACGTGCCAGCCACCGTCAGCCTTGTTTTGCCGCCGGGCCAAACTGTGGTCACTCTGACCATTCAAGCCTGTACCCCCCTGGAAGGAGTTGAAGTTTAGATAGAGCTAGCTTCGATGGAGCAGCTACGTCTATGGCTCCTTGTTGAGTGAACTCTAGCCACAGTACATGACGGACAGGTACCAGTGCGATGTGTCCATGTCGGAGAGGATAATCTCGTGATTTCCCTCAAGAGTGAGATAGCGCAAATTCTGGGCATGCCGGAACAGCTAATACCACCAAAGGCTGTTCAATTAACGGTGAAACAGAGAGACCCCTGGACAGTGGCTGTAAACGTGTCCTCCAAAACAGAACCCCAACATCTGCAGGAGGGGTGCCGAATATTAGAACAGATGCGGGCTGAGTTGACATAACTCACCACAGCAGATACAGAAGGTGGAGGCTCTGCTAGACGGTATCAAGATGTATTCACCCGACATGATGACGATTTCGGGTGCACCACGGCCATCACCCATGAGATTCCAACTGGGAGTACCACACCCATAAGAGAACGACATCGACAGATTCTGCTGCAAATGTATCAGATGAAGGGGATGCTGTCACATATGTGACAGAATGGCGTTATTCGAGAGAGTCAAAGCCCTTGGGCTGCCCCTATTGTAATTGTGCGTAAAAAGGATGGTACTCTGCGTTTTTGTGTGGACTATCTGAAGTTAAAAGCCTGCACTGTGTGGGAGTCGTATCCATTACCACGGATTGAGGAGTCATTGTCTGCTCTGGGAAACATGAAGTACTTCTCTTCGTTGTATCTGGCCTGTGTGTATTGGCAGGTATCTATGTCTGAGCACGACTGTGCAAAGACCGCTTTCATCCTACCTATGGGGTTGTTCGAATTAAATCGGATGCCGTTTGGTCTTTCTAATGCCCCCGGGACATTTCAGCAGCTAATGGAGAGGTGTCTAGGTGACTTAAACTTCGAGGCCACTCTCAGCTACCTAGACGATATCATTGTTTACGCAGCCACATTTGAGGAACATCTGCAGAGGCTGGAACAAGTGTTGAGCCGACTACAGAAATACGGTCTGAAAGTAAAGCCTCAGAAGTGTCATCTGTTCTGTACTCAAATCGAATACCTGGGGCACTTGGTCTCTGCAGAAGGGGTGAGACCGTCAAGTGAGAAATTCGCAGCAGTACAAGAATGGACCACCCTGAAGACGGTGAAGGATGTTTAGGCTTTCCTGGGACTCACGGGGTACTACAGGTGGTTTGTGAAGAACTTTACTTGTATGGTAAATCCACTGCTAGAACTGCTGAAAGGAGTACCTTCAGGTGCAAAGAACCGGACTATACAGTGAGGAGACCACCAGGAAGAGGTGTTTCGAGCCCTGAAAATGGCATTGACTGAGGCACCCGTGCTGGCCTATGCATACTTCTCCCAACCATTCTTTCTCCTCACCGACGGAAGCTTACATGGACTTGGGACTGTGTTGTCACAGATACATGGCGGAAGACAGAGGGTGATTGCTTATGCAAATCGGTCCCTTCACGATTCCGAACGAAACCCCGACAATTTCAGTTCTTTCAAGCTAGAGCTGCTGGCGTTGGTGTGGGCTATGACTGAGAATTTCGCAGAATACTTGTCTGGGTCCGAGGTATTGGTGCGCACCGATAACAACCCCCAGGTAACCAAGGAGGCACACCAGTGAGGAGCTTATTTCGTGCAAGAAAGCACCTTCCAGTGGTTGCAAAGGCTGGTTTATCATACTAGACTAAAAGCTGTGGTGGAAGATGTCAGTGCAGAAGATGTGAATTGGCCAAGCCCCCGGAACAGAGAGTTCCCACACAAACTATCGTAACTTCGGGTCCCCCGGAAGTGTTAATGAAAGTTATCTGACCATCAGCCCGGCTCATATGGGGTACGAACATTGCCTAGTGATGATGGACCACTTTACTAAATTTGCTGTGGTGACTCCAACCCGAGATCAGATGGCCGAATCGGCAGCACAAGCCATCTGCAGGGATATCATCCAAGTGTACGGCTGCCCGAAGAGAATCCACTCAGATCAAGGTGCCTGTTTCCAGGGGCGGGTGATGGAGGAATTACATCGCATGTATTAGATTGATAAGTCCCGAACGACACCTTAGTATCCTTAAAGAAATGGGGCTTGTGAACAGTTCAATCATACCTTGATTCAGATGTTGAGAACCCTGGAAGAAGACTGAAAAATTAGCTGGCCTGAGTTTGTACCCGAGCTCGTTTGGGTGTACAATAACTGAGTACATCGCACCACTGGGTATATACCATACTATTTGGTTGGCCATGAAGAGAAATCACCGAGCTGGAGTTAGATCAAGGGGAAGACTACCCGCGGACGGGGGTGTCTACCTGGGTCCAAGAACATCGTCATCATTTGGAAACATTGCATCGACTTGTGCAGACTGGATATCGGGAACTTCAACATCCAGAAGTAGCTCCTCTGCGAGGGACAGCTCTTCAAGTTGGGAACCTTGTGTTGGTTCAAGAGAAACGCCCACGGGGTAAGCTGGAGTACCGATGGGAGGGAACTCCGTATTGATGAAGCAAAGAATTGGCTCTGAAGGTCCCGTTTATGAAGTTCAACCTGAGGGGGAAGAAGATGCCCCTACTCAAGTATTGCACAGAAACGTTACGTTCTTGCTTGTCAAAAGATCCTGATCAGGTAGAGGAGACGCCGAGTGTGCCTGAAACTTCTCTTTTTACAGTTGTTGACTCTGATGAAGAAGAATGCCTAGACTTGCCACGTGTGGACTCAGAGGAAGAACAGGCTCTCAAGACCCCTGGACTGACTGATCCACTGGATCCAGGCAGGTCCCCTCCCTTACCCACACGACCTAACCCTATTCCTCCACCATATTCGACGGTTCCAACCAGCTTATGACACACCAAACGAGCAACCACTGGAATACCCTCCAACAGATACAATCAGGACCAATTTATTTGGCAGCGAATTGTCCAAATAGTGGAAGAATGTCAACGGCTATTATGAGAACTCTCGCCCGTGGAATGGCGAGCAAAAGGAGAGGGGGAGTGTAAGAAGAAGGACCGAGCCGGGGTACCTCTTTTACGCTGGATCCGGAACTGTCAGGACCGGCTCCTCTGTTGTCTGGGGGAAAGCTTAGAGACCTGGACCAACCTTTGCACTTGTTGGCGGGGGCATGGCTAGGTTTAATAGGCGAGAGCATGCGCACAGAAGCATTCAGACTTGGCAGGAAGAGATAGCACGGCAAAGAGAAGCAAGGGCTCCGTCTCCTGAACACCGGAGAGTACAGGCCCGCACCACAGCATTCATGCTAGCATTGCCAGAGACTGTGATCGAGAACGTGCTAAGCGTCCACTGACTCCCAAAAGGCAATGTGACAGAGACTCTTGGCCTGTAAGTGCCGCGCGCTTGCTGCCTAAAAAAGATTGGCCTGCTATCGGGAACTATACCCTGAAACCCCGGTCCATACCAGCCAGGCTACGCTAAGCTCCGACTAGACGCTGAACTCTATTCCTCTTCTGACTCCCGGAACCTGGAACCAGTGACAGATAGCAAGGACTCGCCGCTCTTGCAGGACCCTGCTCATCCACGTCTGGAGGACTACGCCGGATTCACCACACGCTGACTGCTGTTGGCGCCATCTTACTGCTCGTGGACATTCCACTCTGGGAGTCTCCTGGAGCGGATAAGTTATATATTTAAGAACTGTTTGTTGCTCTCCTGTCTACCTGCATCATAACCTACTGTTTGCATACCCATTCCCTGCATCACCCCCATTTACTTTTCTTCTCCTTGCATGGAGTACAAATCTGTTCATAGTACAAACTGTTAACCCTTGCTCTGCTTCTTCTCCATTACTGCATCCTGCAACCTGCTCACATAGACAGAAGGAGCCTACCATGTTCTGAGAACATTGGGTGTCACTCCCATCCCAGCTGGGAAAGATGAGAATGACATGTGGAGAGATGTTGCTCTGCGATATCTAGAAGAATGGCAGTGCACCAATGCTGTGAAGAAAAAGAATTGTGGAGAGTCTGAAAGGTCCTTCTATGGTAGTGTTATAAGCTGCTTGGTGAAGCCAGCCACAGGCGTTCTATCAAAACTACATGGTTGCCCTAGAAGATGGTTTTGGATCCCTAGGATATGTCATTGACCTCCTATATAAACTCTGCACCACCTATCAGGACTCTGGTAAAAAAAATTCAGATTATCTTTATCGACTGGACAAGCTGGTGCACAAAATAGCATCTAAGGGTAAACTTAGTCCTGAACAAGTTGACCAATGTCATCTGGAACAAGTGCGACGTGTACGTGGGGCTCTGACCCAGGATCCATTGCTCAACCACTGAGGTGCTATGATAAAGAACAGATACCCTACTCTATCAGTTGCTTAAGAGGTGCAACAAGAGAAAACTATTTTAGCAGTCAGAGAGCCGAAAGTCAAGCAGGTAGCTGCAGTTGCTTTAAATCCCAAGCCGAGTGATCATTGAGAAGCAAAGGGAGCAAATTTTCCAACTTCTGAATGCCCAGGCTAGGGAAGCGGAGTGGCTAAAAGTAATTGTTGAATCAGCCAACAAAAGATGACAGAAGTCTTCAAGATGGATGAGCGATAGCCAGTGTTGGACCGGAGGTATGGAAGAAGAGATAGGCTTTGTCTATGGGAATCCCAATCACATGGCTCTTCAGTGCTCCAAAAGGTGGGGTTTAAAGAAGACCCAGTCTTCCACTAACCATGAGAAAAGGTCTGGACATGAAGAGTCTTGTAATGGGCACCCTTTCAAAATGGAGGTACCTAGCAATGAGACTGAAGTCATGTGTCATCGGATCCAATGCAAAATCGTTTCCTCGTGGGACAGTGCTCAGTTTTCCAGAATTTCAGAGGAAGCCTCCCCGATTGTCCTACCAGTTGGCTAAGGTGAATACCTTCTTTCTGCCACCACTCGTACAACAAGAAGATCCTTATATAGGAGTACGATTGAGCAAGAAAAGGGGCCGGATGCCAGAGAGAAATTCCTTAAAGACAGAAGAATCTGCTTTGCTTTCGCGCCAGTTGTAGTCCCTAGTAATGAGATAGGGACTGCTATAAGTGTCAAGTATCAAAGTGGAGGAGTTCGTAGAGAGTTGGTGCTTCCCACTCGGGTTCGGAAGATGGTCACGAGAGTGCTGCATGTTGACCATGGGCACTTGGGTGTTAAGAAGAACACTGATTGTACAGCCAATCGATTCCACTGGCCTAGAATGAGAGCTGACATTAAGGATTATTGTAAATCCTACACCAGCTGTGTCCCCAGGAAAACTCCCCATGGCAGAAGACTTTGAGAACAAGTTGTGATGCCTAAGAATGAAAGGGGGACCATCAAAACCCATCCTAATGGACTTCTACTGCCTGTAAGGCCGAACATCCATTTGCATCAGCCACAAATCCCATGCTGCCCTCAGTCGGGGGAGAGTTCAGGGGACTCAGAATTACCAAGCAAAGAGATGAGTATCATAGTACCTGAGCCTGAAAGTTAAGAGTTGAGGGTCAATGAGGGGGTCTGAAACGGGACAGTAGACCCCCCCATGATGGTAACATATGATCAGATGGGTCACATTACTTTCCAGAGTAGTACCCCCTATTTCACTGGTATGTGCTTTTCCACAAATTTCTGTTTCAGGTGTGGAGTAGTCATTTGGAGCTTTGGGGACTGCAGCAACTCACCAGGGGTAGAATGTAAGTAATCAAATCCTGAATATAAATCATATTGTTTATTTAATTTGTGATGAAATGTTAGGCCTTTGTCAAGACTGCAATGATCTTCAGATTTAGATCCATTTGGAAATTACAAATATTTATCTCTACAAAATCAGAAACAATTGTCACAGTTATTAAAACTAAGTAACATATATATAAAAAAAATCATATAATTGTGTCACAGAAAGTCTTGAATTTCAGTTTTCTCTTTCCCACTATCCTGTGTTGGGCTATAAGAAAACTTGCTGCAGCAGGAACCTCCCCCTGTGTGACAAACAAAAAAATGGAAAGGTTTCTGTCAGATTGTTTGTGTCAACTGTCTGCAGCAGGTCTAGGTTCTGGCTGTACCATTACAGTGTTCTGATCGTCTTCTGAAGATTCTGAGGCATGCCTTGGGTCATTGTCTTGCTGAAAAGTGAAATTCGTCTTCATCTTCAAATTCAACTTTTTAGTAGAGGCCTGGAGCTTTTATTGCAAAATTGACTGGTATTTGGAATTGTCCATATTTCCTTCCACCTTGACTAAAGCCCCAGTTCCAGCTTCTAAAAAACAGCACCAAAGTGTAATGCTGCTCTCACCATGCCTCACTGTGAGTACGGTGTTATTTTGGTGATGAGCAGTGTTGGCTTTGCACTAAACACACCTTTTGGAAGTATGACCAAAAAGATCAATATTGATCTCATCAGACCATAACATATTTCCCCGCATGTTTTTTTGCAGACTTGATGTAGGTTTTGGCTTGGTTGTTTGTCTTTATAAGAAAAGGATTCGTCTTGTCATCCTACAGGCAAGAAATTAAGAATATGGGAGAATGTGTCACATGCAGTACACAATCAGTACTTGAAAGAATTTCATGTAACTTCTTTATTGTTGCTGTTGGCCTCTAGGCAATCTCCTGGACCAATTTTCCTCTTGTATTTTCATCAATTTCTGAGGGACTTGCATTTCTACCCTGTTTCCCCAGAAATAAGACACCATCTTATAATAATTTTTGCTCCGAAAGTTGCACCATATTTTCGGGGGGGGGGGGGGGGTGTCTTATTTTCATGAGAAACATTCCAGCGCGCTCTACCCTTACATAAGGAGCGTTCTGTACCATAAAACCAGTAGTCAGACATAGACCGTTCAGCAGAAAAGCAGACAAGAAATCAAAGTAACACACGGTACGGTACTGTAATTGCCTGACTCCCACAGAGGGCCACAAAACATAAGGGCTCTAAAATGGCTCCCACACACTTTCTGGACACTGTATCGCTACTGTAACAATCACCCACAGCAGTTCCTTTACCGTAGCAGCCCCATCATCATTTTGCATCCCCAAATATTTCCATCATCCCATTGCAGCCCTCATCATCCCTTTACAGTCCCCAATATAGAACCCCCATCTTTCCATTACAGCCCCCATCATTCTACAGTACAGTATTGCAGCCTCCCATCATCCCACATCATCCCACTGCAGCCTCCCATCATCCCGGTATCCCACTGCAGCCTCCCATCATCCCGGTATCCCACTGCAGCCTCCCATCATCCCGGTATCCCACTGCAGCCTCCCATCATCCCGGTATCCCACTGCAGCCTCCCATTATCACAGTATCCCACTGCAGCCTCCCATGTGTGTACCGTACACACACACACCCATACACAGGCACACACACACTTTCACTTTCTTACTGGTTTCCTCCATGGTGCTGCTTTCAGTGCTTTGGTGGTGCAGGAGCCCTGGGCCAATCACAGCCCAGGAACAATCAGAGGCTATGGATGACGTCAGCTGGCCCATGGCTCCTGCGCTGTGATTGGCGCAGGGCTCATGGGCGGAGATTGGCACACAGCTCCGAGGCTGTGATTAACTCCTGCGAACAACGCGGCTGCAGTGGCGGGCACCGGACAGCGGGGACAGCAGGAGCGAGACACAACTGCATGCCCCTTGCACAGAACAAGGTATGCCTTATTTTTGGGGTGGTGCCTTATATTAGCAGGCACAGTGCTCCCCCTAGCATGCCTTACTTTCGGGGAGCGCCCTATTTACGGGGAAACAGGGTAGATAATGTCACTGTTGTGCCTAATTTAAGCCACTTCTTGAAGACCGTCTTCACAGTGTTCTATTGTATATCTAGTGCTTTGGAATTTTTTAAAGCATTCTCCTGACTTATACCAATCAACAATGAGATCCGTTTGCTGTGTTGTAGGCTGTTTATGCAACTAAGAATACACTAGGAAAATCCTACTTTAAATGGGGTTAACCATGAGTTAACCCCACGAGTGGTTAACAATGAGTTTACATTCTGAACACAACCACATCACCAATGATAAAAAGGTTCTCACACTTAAGCAACAACATTATTTTAGCGTTGTCATTTTTATTCACCCCAAATTGAGTTCAATTTGTTTCTCAATGCTTTTGCACAGATTATATGTGACATTAAGAGCTTGCTCACACGAGCATATAACTCAGCCGAGTGCAATCTACTATTTTATCACATAGCACTCAGCCCAATTTGTGGGGAACTGCAGATCTGAAGTTTTTTTTCTCATGCTGAATCGGCATAAGAAAAAAATTGCAGCATGCTGCAAGTGAATCTGCTAATCGGATGACACACACCCATACAAGATTAAGGGTGCGTGTAAAACATCGTACCGAACACAAATGGCATCTGAGTGCAGTCCGATTTCCGCAGATTCAGACATTGTATAAGATGGAGAAATTAAGTTCTCCATCTCCTCTACACCTGTGCTCCGATTTTCTCATGCGAGAGAATTGGTTAACAACAAGCTTACACTCTGCTCAAGCTCAGAGCAGTTCATTAACATAATCAATCACATTCTCTTGCATGAGAGAATCTATGCTGGCCTAAAGGTGGAAAAAGGTCTGAAATTATTTTGCTTGGATGATTTATTTTTACATTGCAAAACCTGGCCTATTATCAGTGTATTAACCCCTTAGCAACAGAGCCAGTTTGCAGCTTAATGACCAGGCCAATTTTTACAATTCTGACCACTGTCCCTTTATGAGGTTATAACTCTGGAACGCTTTAATGGATCCCGCTGATTCTGAGACGGTTTTTTCGTGACATATTGCACTTCATGTTAGTGATAAAATTTCTTTGATAAGTCTTGTGTTTATTTATGAAAAAAACGGAAATATGGCCAAAATTTTGAAAATTTTGCAATTTTAAAACTTTAAATTTTTATGCCCTTAAATCAGAGAGATGTGTCACACAAATTTCTTAATAAATAACATTTCCCACATGTCTACTTTACATCAGCACAATTTTGGAAGCAAAATTTTTTTTTGTTAGGAAGTTATTAGGCTATGTGCACACGTTGCGGATTCTGCTGCGTTTCCGCAGCGGTTTTGGCCCTGCGGAAACGTAGCAGTTCCGCTGACATGGCACAGTACAATGAAACCCTATGGGGTTTCAAAAACGCTGTGCTCACGGTGCGTTTTTTTCCGCGCGGTTTACAAACCGCAGCATGCCAATTGTTTGTGCGGTTTCCGCAGCGGTTTCACACCTTTAACATAGTAGAGGTGTGAAACCGCAGGGCAAAACCGCAGACCAAACCGCAGGAAAACTGCCGGTCACTTTACCTGCGGTTTTACCTGCGGTTCCGCTCGGAAAAACCCGCAGCGGAATCCGCAATGTGTGCACATAGCCTAAGGGTTAAAAGTTGACCAGCGATTTCTCATTTTTACAACAAAATTTACAAAACCATTTTTTTAGGGACCACATCATATTTAAAGTCATTTTGAGGGGTGTACATGACAGAAAATACCCAAAAGTGGCACCATTCTAAAAACTAGACCCCTCAAGGTGCTCAAAACCACATTCAAGAAGTTTACTAACCCTTTAAGTGCTTCACAGGAACTAAAACAATGTGGAAGGAAAAAATTAACATTTAACTTTTTTTTGCAAAAAATTTACTTCAGAACCAATTTTTTTTATTTTCACAAGTGTTAAAAGAGAAAATCAACCACAAAATTTGTTGTACAATTTCTCCTGAATACGCCGATACCCCATATGTGGGGGTAAACCACTTTTTCAGCACACGGCAGAGCTCACAAGGGATTTAAGCGCCGTTTGACTTTTTCAACGCAGAATTGGCTGGAATTGAGATCGGATGCCATGTTGCGTTCGGAGAGCCCTTAATGTGCCTAAACAGTGGAAAACTCCAACAAGTGACCCAGTTTTGGAAACTAGACCCATTAAGGAACTTATCTAGATGTGTGGTGAGCACTTTGAACCTTCAAGTGCTTCACAGAAGTTTATAACGTAGAGCCGTGAAAATAAATCCATTTTTTTTCCACAAAAACGATCTTTTCGCCCCCAAATTTTTATTTTTACAAGGGTAACAGCAGAAATCATACCCCCCACAGTTATTGTGCGATTTGTCCTGAGTACGCTGATACCCCATATGTGGGGGGGAACCACTGTTTGGGCGCATGGGAGAGCTTGGAAGGGAAGGAGTGCCATTTTGGAATGCAGACTTTGATGGAATGGTCTGCGGGCATCATGTTGCGTTTGCAGAGCCCCTGATGGGCCTAAACAGTGGAAACCCCCAACAAGTGACCCCATTTTGGAAACTAGACCCATTAAGGAACTTATCTAGATGTGTGGTGAGCACTTTGAACCTTCAAGTGCTTCACAGAAGTTTATAATGTAGAGCCGTGAAAATAAAAAAATCCATTTTTTCCACAAAAATGATCTTTTCGCCCCCAAATTTTTATTTTTACAAGGGTAACAGGAGAAATCATACCCCCACAGTTGTTGTGCGATTTGTCCTGAGTACGCCGATACTCCATATGTGGGGGGGAACCGCTGTTTGGGCGCATGGGAGAGCTCGGAAGGGAAGGAGTGCCATTTTGGAATGCAGACTTTGATGGAATGGTCTGCGGGTATCATGTTGCGTTTGCAGAGCCCCTGATGGGCCTAAACAGTGGAAACCCCCCACAAGTCACCCCATTTTGGAAATTAGACCCTCTAAGGAACTTATCTAGATGTGTGGTGAGCGCTTTGAACCCCCAAGCGCTTCACAGAAGTTTATAAACGCAGAGCCGTGAAAATAAAAAGTCTTTTTTATTTCCACAAAAGTGATTTTTTAGACCCCAATTTTTAGACCCCCAAAGTTGGTAAATAGTGGAAACCCCTCAATTCTTGCTCCAACCCTGACCCCAACACACCCCTAACCCTAATCCCAACCTTAACCCTAATCCCAACCCTAATCCCTAATCCTAATTCTAACCCTAATCCTAGTTCGCCTTAACCCTAATTATAACCCTAGCCCTAACCCGAGCCCTAACCCTAGCCCTAACCCTAACCCTAGCCCTAACCCCTCCCTGGATACATCCGTCATGATCACATATACAGCACCCCTGAGGTAGACTCAACCACAGGGATGGCGCCTACACCGCTGACGAGCATGCGTCGCTTTCATGGAAGACATTCCGACTGGCTCCGTCTTTCACTATCAACTCATGGTGGCAAAAGCAGTTAGCGCTTGCTTTTATGGTTGCCAAGAGTCTGACGACCCGGGTTCGAACCCTGTCATGGCTGGGAAGTGATATGTATTCTGTGGACTTAGAAAATGTTTTACCTGTGACAGACTTCCAGGTGGTCCGTTTTTCGTAAAGAACACGCCCGCTTGGGTGCTGGATCTCCAGAAGGCGACAATGGAGATCTTGGTGGCGACAGATGTAGGCCGTGTTTTGTGCATGCCAGCCCCGTGGGTAGCCCTCCAGCTAGGAGTTCCCCCTACCGTTTGGTCCGTGTCTCCTAGGGGGGACTCTTTCTGGTTGGCTGCCCGAGTCGGGTGCACATTCCTGGGTTACTCGAGCCACGAATCCTTCTGCTTGGGTGCTGGATCTCCAGAAGGCGACAATGGAGATCTTGGTGGCGGCAGACGGACAGATGTAGGCCGTGCTTTGTGCATGCCAGCCCCGTGGGTAGCCCTCCAGCTAGGAGTTCCCCCTACTGTTTGGTCCGCGTCTCCTAGGGGGACTCTTTCTGGTTGGCTGCCCGAGTCGGGTGCACATTCCTGGGTTACTTGAGCCACGAATCCTCCTGCTTGGGTGCTGGATCTCCAGAAGGCGAAAATGGAGATCTTGGTGTCGGTAGATAGACAAACGTAGGCCGCGCCCGGCTGAAACAAAACAACTGTTCCTTTGGGCGGGACAACTATGACCGAGGTGGATCACTTTGGCCGCGGCCGGGCTGTGAACTCCCGACCCCCAGCTCAGACCCACCCTGAGTAGATTCGGAAGGGGGCTTAATGGTCGGTTGGCGGGCTTAATATTCGTCCTGTAGCGGTCGGTTGGCGGGCTTAATATTCGTCCTGTAGCGGTCGGTTGGCGGGCTTAATGCACGCCCTGTAGCGGTCGGTTGGCGGGCTTAATACACGCCCTGTAGCGGTCGGTTGGCGGGCTTAATATTCGCCCTGAAAGCGGTGGATGGAAGTCAGAGAGTGAAATATATGTCTGAGAGTGTCCCAAATGAGGCCCCAAACTGGGGGTGAAATTTCTGGATCCTGGGCGGAAGGTTGAATTTTGGGTGAAAAAACCGAATTTTGGGACTTAGAAAAATTTCGAGATGAGACAGACTTCCAGGAAGGGGAACGTCTCAGGAAGTGTACCCAGGAGGCTTCCAGGGGCCTGGGTACACTTTTCAGAAAGTACCGTTGGGACTTAGAAAAATTTTCAAGATTTTTGGACTTAGAGCGATTTTTGGATTTTTGATCAAAAATCGAATTTCCCCTTCTCCCACCGCTCTGGGGCGTCAATATGATGTGGGGACCCGAGGGAGAGTGCCTCCCATGAGGGTAGAATGTGTGGTTTTTGGGGGGAAAGTCGAATTATGGAAGAAATTGAGTTTTGAGGACAAAAAAGTGTTTTGAGGACAAAAAAGTTTCTCGAGGACAAAAAAGTTTCTCGAGGACAAAAAAGTGTTTTGAGGACAAAAAAGTTTCTTGAGGACAAAAAAGTGTTTTGCGAACAAAAAATGGAATTTTGTGATTTTGTGTAAAAATAAGTAATTTCCCCTACTTCCACCACAGGGGGGCTTCAGTATGTTGTAGGGCCCCTAGGGAGGGTCCCCCAACTGGGGTTAAAGTTTGTGGATCCTGGGCAGAAAGTTGAATTTTGGATGAAAAACCGAATTTTGGGACTTAGAAAAATTTTGAGCTGAGCAGTGACAGACTTCCAGGCAGGGGAGCCTCTCTGGAGGTGTACCGAAAACAGTTCCAGGAGCTGAGGTCATTTTCGAACATTTTTTGTTCGCTCAAATTTTTTTTGTTTTTGAGCTCTAAAAAGCTGTTAATATCAATTGGCTCAAAAATTTCAAGTGTCATGAGCTAGTACATGTTGGAGGAATACGTTTTAGGCAAAAAATTGCAAAAAAAAAAATCCAAGTGAAAAAGAACCGGAATGAGGAATTTCTGACTGCTGTAGCAGCCGCACAGTTCCAGGAGGTCGGATACATTTCCGACTTTGTCCCGCTCATTGAAGTACATTGTCCCGCAATGCAAATACATAGTAATGCGCACCTGCGGGAGAATATAGGAGAGAGTGGGCTCTCTCTACCCCGATGTATGGCGGTTGTTCCTATGGTTCTCTGGCTCGGGTAGGCGACTTAGAAGGTGGTCCCTCTTGTCGTGGAAGTTGCAAAATACGGCCAAGACTGAACTTCCACGGCTTCAGGAGGGACTTTTGCTGGTCGTGCGTCCCAAGTGAGAGAGGCGATCCTGGGGTACCTGAGCCTGACCAGACCCTCCCTCGGTGGTCCCTGGTCTTCTGAAGGGTGATGGCTGTCAGGGGGGCAAATCTGGAGTCCGTGGCCGAGTTTGGGCTCTAGAAGGCGGACGCCCCTTCTGACCATGTCCCCTCAGAGCCGGCTGGATGGTTCATGGTCCGCGGCTTTGTCTGGCGGTCCGTGCCCAAGCCGGAGAAGCTATCCTGGGGTACCTGAGCTTTGACCAGACCCTCCCTCGGCGGTCCCTGGTTCTCTGGAGGTGATGGCTGTCAGGGGGGCAAATCTGGAGTCCTCGTGGGAAGGAGGGCTCTGGAAGGCGGACGCCCCCTCTGACTATGTCCCCTCAGAGCAGGCTGGATGGTTCATGGTCCGCGGCTTTGTCTGGCGGTCCATGCCCAAGCCGGAGAAGCTATCCTGGGTACCTGAGCTTCGACCAGACCCTCCCTCGGTGGTCCCTGGTTCTCTGGAGGCGATGGCTGTTGTCAGGGGGGCAAATCTGGAGTCCTCGTGGGAAGGAGGGCTCTGGAAGGCGGACGCCCCCTCTGACTATGTCCCCTCAGAGCATTCTCAATGGTTCTCAGTCCCTGGCTTTGGCTTTTTGGCCATCCTGGGGTACATTCTTGCCAAAAAAAACGACTAAGTGAAAAAGAACCGGAATGAGGAATTTTCTAGGTGCCGCATCCGCCCTACAGTGACTGGAGGCCGGGTACAGTTCCGACTTCGTCCCCTTAAAGTGGGGACGTTGTCCCGCAATGCATATACATAGGAATGCGCACCTCTGGCAGAATGTACTTGAGAGAGTGTCGTCTCTCTGCCCCGATAGAAAGCAGTTGTTTCTCTGGTTCCCAGACTCGGGTAGGCGACTTGGCATGTGGTCCCTCTCGTCTGGAAGTTGCGCACTCCGGCTGAGACCGAACTTCCACAGCTCCGAGAGGGACTTTTGCCGATCGTGCATCCCAAGAGAGAGAGGCAATGCTGGGGTACCCAAGCCTGACCAGACCCTCCCTCGGCGGTCCCTGGTTCTCTGGAGGTGATGGCTTTCGGGGGGCAAATCTGGAGTCCTCGTCCGAAAGGGGGGGCTCCGGAAGGCGGACGCCCCTCTCGTTCATGTCCCCTCAGAGCGGTCTTATCCTCCGATCGATCTGGCACGGCGCTCCCGGGTGGGGAGGTGGTGCTGCTCGCTCGACCCGGGCTTTGGAGCTCGCGTCGGTTTACGGTGAGCGGTGTCCTTCCTCCTGTACCCCCGGGCTTCCACCACCTATCTTTGGGCGCGCACGCCGGCCGTCACCTCCCGTTCGAGGACGGAGGCGGCCGAGCTGTGGGAAGTTTGAATTGCACCGAATGATGAACAGTGGTCTGACGACCCACGCGGGTGAACGGCGGGGCGCTCACCCACCCCGGCGTGGGGGCCAGCCGTCCGAATCGCTCCCCGCGTGGGGAAGCACAGTCTTAGCAAGGGCGGCCCTTTTCGAAGTTCCAGATGCGCAGCCCTGCCCGCGGAGGTCCGTGCCACGCATCGCCCGAAGGGCGGCCTCCGCGGCGGGCACCAGCGAGAGCGGCGGCGGTGGGTGGCGTTTCCACGCCGCTGCCGAGCTCCGCGCCACTAGTCTTTCCCGAGCCCCTACGTTAGTGGGGGGATGACAGAGCTGTGGAGGCAGGCGAGGGGGGGTTCTCACTGTGTGGTGTGCCCCCACCCGACTCGCCATCGCCTTCCGCTCCTCGTACGTCGTCCTCCAAGGCGGCTCGGAAGGGAGAGGGAGAGCGAGAGAGCGAACGCCCCCCGAGCAAGGGGAAGATGGAGAAGGGAGCGATTTGAATGGGGCGAAAGGTGAAGGGAGTACGGCAGAACGCTGCCCTGCGCACCCCCCGTGTTCCCGCCAGGCGGGGGAACAGCCCTGGGAGGAAAAGCCGCTCGGGCATCCCTTTGAGGACGGGCAAGAGCCGGGTGTAGGGACTACGCCGGAGGGCGACGCCGATACGGCCAGGCCGACTACGCCCCGCGCGACCTCTGCGTCGCTGGGGCTTGTGCCGGAGCCGCGGCGGACCCTGACGGCCAAACCCCCTCTCCCAATCCTCGCGCCTGTCCGCTGGTCGGTCGAGGACCCACCGCGATTGAGGCAGGTCTAAGCCAGACGGTGGCGCCGCAAAGGCCTCCACGCCCCGGCCCCGCTCCCCAGCGACTCTGTGTGTCGCCCCAGGAGCGTCGGGTCGCGCGGCAGGGCGGCCGCGGTGTCTTCGCAGGCCAGTCACCTTGCCCCTACCCGTGCAAGGGGTGTATTCCAGACACCTTCTGCTTCGGTCTCTGCACCGTACAGCGAGCTGCTCTTCCGACGCCCCCCGCGCTCCGCTGTGGGCTCCCCCTGCCCCGAGGGTCGGCCCGACGCCCTCCCGGAACCCTGCAGGTACGCCCCTGCGCGATGACGACGATGTTTCTCCGGGCGCCCCGCTTTCCGCCGAGGGGGTCTCCTCTCTCTCGTCTCTCGGACCTCTCCCTCGCCTCAACGCGGTCCAGTCGTGTTGGGGAGCTACCTGGTTGATCCTGCCAGTAGCATATGCTTGTCTCAAAGATTAAGCCATGCACGTGTAAGTACACACGGATGGTACAGTGAAACTGCGAATGGCTCATTAAATCAGTTATGGTTCCTTTGATCGCTCCAAACCGTTGACTCGGACAACTGTGGTAATTCTAGAGCTAATACGTGCAAACAAGCGCTGACCGCCAGGGATGCGTGCATTTATCAGACCAAAACCAATCCGAGGTCCTGGGCGCGGTGTTGGGATGGTCCTCTGTGGCCTCCCCCCAGCCACGCTCTCCCCGTAAGCGTTGCAACTCTGGATAACCTTGAGCCGATCGCACGTCCCCGTGACGGCGACGATCCATTCGGGTGTCTGCCCTATCAACTTTCGATGGTACTTTCTGTGCCTACCATGGTGACCACGGGTAACGGAGAATCAGGGTTCGATTCCGGAGAGGGAGCCTGAGAAACAGCTGCCACATCCAAGGAAGGCAGCAGGCGCGCAAATTACCCACTCCCGACCCGGTGAGGTAGTGACGAAAAATAACAATACAGGACTCTTTCGAGGCTCTGTAATTGGAATGAGTACACTTTAAATCCTTGAACGAGGATCTATTGGAGGGCAAGTCTGGTGCCAGCAGCCGCGGTAATTCCACACCTGTGCAGGAAGAGGAGGAGCCGCGCTGCTGGTGGGATCGCTGCTGAGTTCTCCTGGGAAGGGAGGTTTTTCCATCTGGACTGTTTCACCTGCCCCCTTCCCAGGCAAGGAGAGACCTCCCTGGGACTGAGCGTCGGGGCTGAGCCCCTGGCTCCCCCCCGGCAAGTCTGCTGGGGGTGGGGGGCCCTGTTACCACCTACATACCATCTAGCCAGTCCCAGGGATGGGAAGGAGAAGGACCCAGGGTGGCCAGAAGGAGGCTCCAGGGACCAAGTCTCCCGGAGGCAGCGGCATGGCGGGCCCCCCCCGGAGGTAAGGCCTCCACCAGCAGGGGTGCAGCGGGAGCCCCCCCTACCATCTGGGGCTCCAGGGTTGCGGGAGAGCCAGCTACAGCTTATGCCTCCCGCATCCACGCTCACCTCTGTGAGTATGAGGAGGCCGGAGGTGACCTCGTGAAACTCCGGGGGGAGCTGCAGGGAGCCCGGGTCATCTCGAAAAGTCGGCTCCCTGCAGAGCAGACATCCGGAGTGGCCGCCATGATCGCAAACCTGAAGAGGGAGATCAAGGCCCTGGAAGCAAGGAGAGCAGCCATCCTGGACGGCAGCGGTCCCTTCCAGGAGAAGTTAGAGAATGATGACCGGTTTAGGGCCATGACCGGTGGGTCTCCTGGGGGGTCAGGAGGCTCTGCCCAGGTGGAGGAGAGCGAGGAGGAAGAGGAGAAAGGAGCCCATGCTGCACCCAGGCCGCCTCCACCTGAAGACCTGGCAGGTAAGAGCAACGTGAGCCAGGTAATGTACAGTGGGATACCCCCGGAGCAAGTGGCCCTCCCGCAGAGCTCCAGTGACACGGAGGGATGCGGCAGTGAGGAAGGGGAGGATGGTGATAGCACCCAGGGGGGCTGCCTCATCCTCCAGCAAGTGCGGCAGGTGGAATCCCCAGCCCGGTTTGGCACACTGCGGTTTGGGGATGAAACCTGCCCGGAGGATGAGGTAACCGGGAGGGGGAAAAACAAGCGCAAACCCCCAGCTGAGGTCACAGTGGATAGACTGGTGTATGTCCCCCTTTCCGGGGCCTCCCTGTCCCACTGTACGCAACCCGCTGCCCACCCCAGCTCGGGCCCTGTGGTGGGTCCGCAGCAAGGGAGCGGGGAGATAAGCAGCTGTTGTGACCTGGCTGTCACGCCAGTTGACAGGTCAGACCAGGACAGCGACATGGAGGTCGGTGCTGGTATGGGTAATGAGGGTGCCCAGGCTCAGTCCCTGGTGGCAGGGGGGGCTGGCCGGGCACCCAAAGTTGTTACAGCCAGGGCCGCGCCTCCGGCGGCGAGTGCTGGGGCTTCTGGGCCCCCCACGTACGGATCCGTTAAATCTGGATCGCTAGTGGGGGTCCAGGGGCCTAAAAAGGGCGTACCATCTAGACAGCTCAGGCGGTGCAAGGTGCTGGTAGCCCCCCTATCGGCGCCCGTGGTGAAGGCGGGGTCTCAGGCATGCCGGCCCAGAGATGGGTCCGTGCAGGAGGCTCCGCCGCCACTGGGTGACGTGGGGGAGTGGCCGGCCTTGCCCACCTCGAGCGGTGGGCACAGAGTGGCGGCGGTAGGGGTCCGTGAGGGGGACGTGGCCTCCCCAAGTGTCGCCCGGCCTGCAAAGGCTGCGGCATGCGGGGGGGGCGTGTCCTCCTCGGCCATGGTCCCGCCCGCTAAGCCCGCGTCACCCGGGGGGCGTGGCCTCGCAAGGGGCCGCTGCTCCGCCTGTGGTGGCTGTGGCTGGCGGGGGGGACGTGGCCTCGGCGGTCGCGGCTCCGCCCGCTGCGCTGACGTCACCCCTGGGGGCGGGGCCTCGCTAGAGGTTGCTGCCCAACCTGGGGGGCTGCGGCCGGCGGGGGGGGCGTGGCCGCGGCGGACCCGCGGCCCTCTGTCCCACCCACCCTTCCCAGCAAATATACACAACAAACCCCCAATGCTGGTGGGGAGTTGTCGGGGTCCCCGGCCCACCTACCGTCACCTGGGGGTGCGGGGGCTCCGGCGCTTCCTGTGGTGCCAGCGGCGGGGGTAAAGAGAGGAGGAGCAGGGCAGGGAGCGGTGCCAGAGGCCGTCCCTGCCCGGGAAAAAAATAATGATGATGACAAGGAAAAAAAAAGAGCTGGAGAAGCCAGGAGCTGCTGCTGCTCCCAGACCCAGCTGTAATGGTACTATGGACAAAATGGAGGTCCTTAAAGGAGCAGCGGCACTCCTGGCCAGCAGCACCAGCCAGCAAACCGGCGAGGGTGCTTCAGACAGCAGAGGGCCCCCAGCAGGTGGGAGGGCGAGTGGCAGGGGAGATGGCGGTGTAAATAATAATAATAATAATGTAAATAATAATGTAAAAGAGGCTGAGGGTAATAGTGAGTGTGAAAGTGAGTATGAGAGTATGAGTGATATTTTTGAAGAGATGTTTGCGGATGTGGATAGGGATATGAGTGACATGGATGAGGGAGTGAGTGGAGGTGTAAATGGGGCTGAAAGGAGTACTAGTGTGAATACGGGTATGAGTGCGGGGGCGAGTGTACATAATAAAAGAGTGACTGGGAGAGTGAATGAAGGCGCGGGCGCGAGTGGTGGTGGTAGTGGTGGGAGGGCTGGCCCGTCTGCCCCCCCGGCCGCGAGACCCCAACGTAGTTATGCGGGGGCCGCGGCCGGGGGTCGGGGGGGTCCTGGGGGGGTCTCCTCGCCTCCGGGCTCCAGGGACGGCGTTTTGCACCACCGTTTCCTGGAGGCTCTCAAAAGGGGAGAGCGGTCGATAATAGTAGAGGGGCGGACGGTGGACCTGTCTTTCTGGATAGAGAGACATGGCCTGGCCGCCTTCCAAGAGCAGAGAGAGGGTGGGACTGTTTGGTCTCTCCCTACAGCCGGGCAGGGGCCGCAAAGAAGGAATGTGGTCCTTCTTAGATGGGAGGGCAGTGATGCATGCCCGCCTAGGAGTAGGGTGGTAGAGCTCCTCCTCAAGATGGGCTTCGGGGCAAAGGACATCTTCGCCCTGATACATCCTTCTGCGGCCCGCTTCTTCGACGTCAGCTTTGTGCGACCAGAGGGGCTTGAGCTCTTCTGGTCAAACTATGAGCTGGTGCGAGAAGAGCCCGGATGGCGAGACTTCTTAGCGCAAGCGGTGTCTCGCCAAAACTCCGTCAAGCGAGTGACCGTGGTTACATGTAACGAGTCACTCGCCAGCGTGGACATTATGACGTGGCTTTCCCGTTACGGAGAAGTCACTGAGGTCCCCCAAAATAATCGGGACGAGTTTGGCATCTGGTCGGGGGGCTGGACCTTCATGGTAAAGTTGAAGGTTTCCGGCGGCACGGTCACCCACATCCCTTCCTCAGCGTTCCTGGGTAGGGACAGGATCCTGGTCTTCTACCAGGGGCAGCCGAAGGTCTGTCACAAGTGCGGCGACCCCACCCACTTCAGCGCAAGCTGCAAGGTGCAGAAATGTGCCTTGTGTGGTGGGGTAGGTCACCTAGCTGCCTCGTGCAGGGACATTCGGTGCCACCTGTGTGGTGACCTAGGCCACCCTCTTAGCCGCTGCCCTCGTTCCTTCTCCAATGCCGCCACAGGCCCGGTGGGGGGAGACCGTGAGGGAGAAACCCCTGGCGGTGTCCCTGCTGCTGTGGCAGGTGGTGGCGGAGGGGAGGGGGCTAGGGGACCAGTGAGGAAAGGCATTGCCAAAGTAAGGGGCCCCGCGTACCAGCGGCGGCAGGAAAAACGCCATGTAGGCGGGGGGCAGGTGGTGTCCCGGGCGACCGGGTCGATGCCTGCTCCTCCCTCCAGGCCCGTGGCAAAAGCCTCTGAGGTCCTGGGGGAGCGTGCGGTAAGAGAGGAGATCAGGAGGATGGAGAGGGAGGAGAAAGCGGCTGACTATTTGCTACCTTTGTTAATCTATCTGGGCAGCGTGTGCATCTTGCCAGAGCCCCTCTGGACATGGGTCTACAGCCTGTTCTTCCAACTGTTATGGGGGAACAGGCTCAACCTAATTAAGAGGGAGGTCACATACCGCACGAGGAGACTAGGCGGGTTGGGTATGGTCAACCCAGTGGTGTTCCTAGTGAACACCTTTGTTAAGACTAACATTGCAAACCTCTGGCAGGAGAGGGCTCCTCCGTGGGTAGTCTCCTGTCGGGGTTGGCTTCGGCCTTTCTTCCAGGAATGGGAGACAGGAGGGCGAGTGAAGGACCTGCGTACACCTCATGGGCATCTCCCGGCTTACGCTACCCCGGTTCTGAAGGTGATCCGCCGGTGGGGTCTGGGAATGTGGGAGATCAAGACCATGTCGAGGCAATGCCTTGACAGAAGGGTCCTGATGACCCATTTCCAGAAGCCCCTGGCCCTTAGGGATTGCCCAGGCCGGGATCTGGAGGTCGGGCTGGGGTTGTTAAATTCCAAACGGATCCCCATGAAGTTTTGGGACTTGGCCTGGCGCTGCTTTCACGGGAGACTGTATGTGAGGGACAATCTGAAGTACAGGAACTCTGATGATCGGGGTTGCCCCCGGGAGGAGTGTGGCGACGTGCTGGAAAGCATGGAGCACTTCCTGCTTCATTGTCCCTTTAATACAGAGGTCTACAACAGGGTGGGTGCTTCCATACGCTGGCCGCGGCTGGCGTCCCTCTCCTATGCAGAGTGGGCCTATGGGGCATTCAGAACCCTGGGTGGCCGGGACCCGTGCACTTTATTCCTAGTCAGTGTAGTGGTTAGGTTCTACACTTGGAATGCACAGTGTTTAGTCTCGACGAAGCAGAAATCCCTCCCAAGGGACGAGGTCGTAGGCAACATTTTGGGTGACCTGGTGAAGGTCCGTTCTCTGGAGTTTGAGAGGTTGGGTACGAGGAAGGCCTCTCAACTTTGGAGAGGTCTTTCCTTTTAAGGTCGTACTCTAGGGAGAGCTAGGCCCGTGTGAATGAAGTAGGGACAGCATAATTTGCACTTGGGTGTGTTAGGGACAGGAGTAGGGGCAGATAGGGACAGGGAGGGACAGGCGCTGAGGGTCAGATAGAGAGTTAGTCATGTTAAGTTAGGTAGAATAGGGACAGAGAGGGTCAGGTAGGGGCAGTTTCTTTAGGGGCAGTAGTAGGGACAGTTTTTTTTAGTATTCTTTAGGGACAGGGTGAATGTGTTAGTTAGGGATGGGGCCTCAAGAACTCCCTTCCTGGTGGTGGGCTAATGCATGCCACGGTAGTTTTTTGTTTTATGTATAAGTATATAATGGATATTGGGCTTGCAGGCGCTGAACTTGGGCCTGCAAGAGTTGGTTAAAGAGGATGGGATAGGTAAATATGGTGATAGGCATGTAAAAGTATATGCTATAACTACATGAGTTATTGTAAAAAAGATATGTGAATATTGTTTTGAAATACTGTGCGGTTTTTCATACGTGTATATGTTTTCTTTTCTTTTAGTTAGATATGCATGGGGGGTAATAGTGAGGTTGGGAGGGGGGTGTATGGGGGTGGTGGATGGAGGATGGATGGCTGGAGAAAAAAAAAGAAGAAAAGAGGGAAAAGGACGCCAAAAGGACGCCAGGAATTAAAAAGAGACTCTGAAGACTACAGAGGCAAGGTTTTTCTTTTGTGTGTGCAGTGGAAAGGCCACGGACAGTGTGGGACCTGAGGTGCTATGTAAGGTTAAACGGACATGTTGCCTTGGGGGGAAAGGTTTAACGGACATGTTGCCTAAGGATGGTGAGGGGTAATAAATAATAAAAAAAAAAAAAAAAAATTTTTTTAGGGGTGTTAAGTAGGTGATGGTTGTAAGCCAAAGGAGAGGCTATTATTGTGTTAAGGCAGAAGGGCTGGATTTTCTTTTCTAGTTTTTGTATAAAGTATGAATGTAAGGATGTAAGGGTGAAAGGGTATGTGTGGGGGT